>NC_080753.1:39609231-40234231 GCF_020826845.1 Diceros bicornis minor | reverse complement strand
GAGAACAGAGGAAATCACCGGGCAGTGAGTGTATATAAAGAAGAGTTCAAGGACCAAGCTCTGAGACATTCCATTATTAAAAAGGGTGGGTGAGAAGAGGGGAAACAAAGGATATTGAGAAGGAGAAGCCAGTGAGTTAGAAAGACATTCAGGACAGCAGTGTCTTGGAAGTCAAAAGAGGAAAATGTTTTAAGAAGGAAAATGTGCCTATGGACCCTGAGAAGTCAAAGACCTGGAAGTAGTCATTAACTTTAGACATTTAGAGGTCATTGGTAATCTTGACAAGAACTTTCCATGAAGTGGTGGTGCCAAAAACTCTGAATGCAGTGAGTTTGGAGAAGAATGGGAGGAGAGAAACTGCAGATAGTAAAACTGTATAGTTCTTTAGAGATTTTGTATAAAGTCATCTGAGAAACAGGGCAGTAGCTAGAGGAAAATGTTGGGGCAAGAGAAGTCTTTTTAAGATAGGAGTCATACAGTATATTTGAATATGAGATTCGTGAGATTAATCCAATAGTCGGGAGAAGATTGTTCTAGTCAATGCAAATAAAACTCTCTTTAAGTCACTAGTAATACACTGATAGGAATACAAGAATATTTCTTCCCCTGAGAAGACCAAAGAATTTTCCAAAGTTCTATGATAGCACATGTCACAAATAGATTTTAATTGCATGTTTCTCTTTTCTGTTATTTTCTCTTTTCAGGACAAAGATTCATGAAGACTGGTTCTAGAAGGATGCTAAAATTGAAAATGGTGGAAGGAATCATGAGATGTCCACTACGGAGTAACAGACTTGGCAATCCACTAGTTTGCCGTGTCATTAGTCTCGTTGAATAGACACTGCTCCACTATCAGCCTGCAATCACAAAAGTGCTATATGCTTTTTGAGTTTGGTCATATTTTCTAACATGTAATGCTGACACCCAACGTCTGGCCACATATGATTGGGCCAGAGCTCTCAAAGGCAGTCAATCCATGGGCTGGCAAGTAACCTGTAAGGAGACCTATAACCTGATCCTCAATAAAAATCCCTGCCCCAAAAGTGCTTCCAGTATTTAGGTATGTGGTCAACATGGATTTTTTAGGGAGGAAATTGGAACTGGAAAAAGCAGAGAATCAGACAGTAGACAGAAGAGACATAATAGATGCAAAGACAGAATGACACAGAAATTTACTCATTCATATTAATTCCTGATTGCCAACATATAGATCAATGAGCTACTGCCTTTGAGTGGGTCAGGATAATCTAGACCCTCTACAGGTTTTGTTAAATTAAGAGACTTTTCTATCTAGAGTATAGGTGACCTTATTCCTAAAACCCTTATTGGATAACTCCCACTCCAACTAGCTTCTAGATATGGCAAGAAGAGAATAGAGACAGAGAAAATTAACACCAAGTGGGTCTTTCTATGAACTTTTGGAAAAGGGAAATGTGCCTTTCCAGCTCTATCAACCTAACATCTCTGGAGGGCCATATCTAAGGTGATGTTTGTTCCTCTCCCCCATCTTCTCTTCAAGTGTGTGTCCTCCTTGCTTTAGACAAAGAAGAACTTAATCACTCATTCATTCAGTAAATATTTATTGGATGTGTACTATATGTCAGATACTGCATTAGTCACTAGGATAACAGCTCTGAACAAAATAGATAGAAATCTCTTTCCAGTGGCAGAGTTAACAGAAATTTTTTTATAGTAAAGTTGCATATAAAATGCTAGATGAATGTGATAATAAATGCTAAGGATAACAATTAATCAGGGAAGGATGTTAGGGGTGAATTTTTTTTTTAATTTCAATTTCTAAATGGAGTTTGGCGACATTTGAGCAAAAATCTGAAGGAAGAAAATGAATGAGCCATGGGGATATCTAGGTAAAGTTATTCCTTACATGGGATATAGTGACCACAAAGACCTTGATGTAGAATGTACCTTGTGTATTTGAGGAATAGCAAGGAGGCTAATTCTGCTGGAGTAAAATGAATGATATTTTAATGTATATGTCAGTTATCTATTGTCACAAATATAGTGCTTAACAAACCATCCAAATTCAGTAGCTTAAAACAATTAGAATGTTTTTAGCTCACTAGTCTGTGGTTTACTAATATGGGTTGGGATAGACCAGGACTGTTTATGTCCCAGCTAGGCTGACTCACATGTTTTGTGAACAGACAATCAGCTAATCTTGGCACATTACTTATTTTCCAGCATGCTAAACCAAGGCAAGTTCTTATGACAACAGTTCAGGGCAAAAGCAATCAAGGGAAAACAAACCCCCTCTTGGAATGATTATATAAGCAATTATAGCAAGGTTGTGGGATACAAGGTTAATATACAAAAGTCCATCACTTTCCTACATACCAACAGTGAACAAGTGGAATTTGAAATTAAAAACACAATATGGGGCCGGCCCTGTGGCTTAGCGGTTAAGTGCGTGCTCTCTGATGCTGGCGGCCTGGGTTCGGATCCCGGGCACACAGCGACGCACCGCTTCTCCGGCCACGCTGAGGCCGCGTCCCACATACGGCAACTAAAAGGCTGTGCAACTATGACATACAACTATCTACTGGGGCTTTGGGGGGAAAATAAATAAATAAATCTTTAAAAAAAAAACACACAATATGATTTACATTAGCACACCCAAAATGAAATACTTAGGTATAAATCTAACAAGAGTTGTATAAGATCTATATGAGAGAAATTACAAAACTCTGATGAAAAAAATCAAAGAACTAAACAAAGAAAGCAATATTCCACGTTCATGGATAGAAAAACTCAATATTTATAAGATGTCAGTTCTTCTCAACTTGATCTACAAATTCAATGCAATCTCAATGGAAATCCCAGCCTGTTGTTTTGTGGATATTGACACACTGATTCTAAAGTTTATATGGATAGGCAAAAGACCCAGAATAGTCAACACAATATTGAAAGAGAAGAACAAAGTCAGAGGTCTGACACTACTTGACTTCCATACTTATTATAAAGCTACAGTAATCAAGACATTGTAGTAATGGCAAAACAATAGATGCATAGATCAATGGAACAGAATAGGGAGCCCAGAAGTAGACCCAGACAAATATAAACCAGCTTATCTATGACAAAAGTAGAAAAAGTAATACAATGGATAAAGGACAGTCCTTTCAACAAATAGTGCTGGAACAATTGCACATCTACATGCAAAAAAAATAAATCTGGACACAGACTTGACACCCTTCACAAAAATTGACTCAAAATGGATCACAGACATAAATTTAAAACACAAAGCTATAAAACTCCTAGAAGATGACATAGGAGAAAAATCTAGATGACCATTGAGTCTGGTGATGGCTTTTTAGATACAACGCCAAAGGCACAAGCCAAAAAAAAAACCCAATAAGCTGGACTTTATTAAAATAAAAAACTTCTATTCTGCAAAAGACACTGTCAAGAGAATGAGAAGACAAGCTACAGACTAGTAGAAAATACTGTGTAAGATATAACTGATAGAGGACTGTTATCCAAAATATACAAAGAACTCCTAAAACTCAATGACAAGAATATGAACAACCTGATTAAAAAAGGGGGCCAAAGATCTGAACAGAAACCTTACCAAAGAAGATATACAGATGGCAGATAAGCATACGAAAATACGGTCAACACTATATGTCATTATGGAAATGCAAATTAAAACAACAGTGAGGTTAAACACTGATAACACCAAATGTTGAGGAGGGTGTGGAGCAACTGGAACTCTCATATATCGCTGGTGGGAATGCAAAATGGTACAGTCTTTTCGGAAGACAGTTTTTTGCTTGTTTTTTGGTGAGGAAGACTGGCTCTGACCTAACATCTGTTGCCAATCCTCCTCTTTTTGCTGAGGAAGATTAGCCCTGAGCTAATGTCTGTACGCATCTTCCTCTACTTTGTATGTGGGATGCCGCCACACATGGCTTGAAGAGCAGTGCTTAAGTCCACACCCAAGATTCGAACCTGTGAACCCCCGGGGCCACCAAAGCAGAGCACACGAACTTAACCACTACACCACTGGGGTGGTCCCTGGAAGACAGTTTGACAGTTTCTTACAAAGCTCAACACACTCTTACCACCCATATAATTCAGCAGTCGAGTTCCTTGGTATTTACCCAATGAGGTGAAAACTTATATCCACAGAAATACCTGCAAACAGATGTTTATAGCCTTTTTATTCATAATTGCCAAAATTTGGAAGCAAACAAGATGTCTGTCAGTAGGTGAGTAGATAAATATACTGTGGTACATTCAGACAATGGAATATTATTCAGCAATAAAAAGGAATGACCTATTAAGCCATGAAAAGATATGGAGGAAACTTAAATGTATGTTACTAAGTGAAAGAAGCCAATTTGAAAAGGCTACATACTGTGTGATTCAACTATACGACATCTGAAAAATGCAAAACTATGAAGACAGTAAAAAGATCAGTGGTTGCCAGGGGTTAAGAGGGAGGGAGGGATAAATAGGCAAAACACAGAGGATTTTTATGGCAGTGAAACTATTCTGTATGATACTGTAATGGTGGACATATGTCACTATATATTTGTCAAAACCTGTAGAATGTATAACACCAAGAGTGAACCCTAATGTAAACAATGGACTTTGGGTGATAATGCCATTTCTCAGTAGGTTCATCAGTTGTAACACATCTACCATTCTGATTTAGGATGTTGATAGTGGAAGAGAACGTGTGTGGTGGAGGAGGGTGTATGTGAGAACTTTCCACTCAATTTTGATGTGAACCTAAAACTGCTCTAAAAGGTAAAGCCTATTTTAAAAAACAAACAAAAAACTAAAGAAAACCAAAAAAAAAAAAAAAAACAAGCAGAAAGAGCAAAGAGCTTATTCAAGAATCTTCTTTGTCGAGTTTGCTAGTATCCCATTGGTGAAAGTAAGTTGCAGTGCTCAGCCTAGAGAGAGTGGGAGCACTACAAAGTCACATGAAAAACAGCATGGATAGAGGGAAAGGGGAAGAACTGGGTTCATTAAGACAATAAACCCACCACAGGTAACAAATTATTTCTGGTTGATTTGACACAGGAAGATCAAGAAAAATATCAACCTTTTTTATTACCTGGTTGTGTGCTCCACATATTCCAGTTTCTTACCCCAACTCCATCATCACCCCAGCCATGATCATGACCCCTCTGCCAATTACAACATCACTAAGCCTCGCTTGTCCCTCACCCTGTCCTTAACTCCATTTCTGCTATTCATCCTATCACTGAACTGAAAGTTAAGGGTGTCTAAGACAGAGTGAGAGGCTCAGAGATAAAATCAGTGTTTTTATTCTTCATTGCTTGGACACAAAGAGAAAGAAAGAAAGAGAGAGAGAGAGAGTGAGAAAGAAAAAAGGAAAAAGGAAAGGAAGGAAGGAAGGGAGGGGGAGGAAAGGAAAGGAGGGAAGGGAGGAAGGAAGGAAGCAAGGAAGGAAGGAAGGAAAGAAAAGAAAAGAAAGAGAAAGAAAAGAAGAAAGTAGTTTTGCTTTTAGGCCAAAGTAAAATTTGAGAACATAAACTAAGCACAAACAGGAAAAGACTGATTGTTCTATAGCCGTGATAACAAGTACCCACCAGAACCAATACTAAACCAATTCAGTCTCTCAACAGTAACCATTCTGTGAACATACTTTTGCAGGACAACCAGTCACTGCCAACCCTTTCCTTCTGAAAGTCAGCCAGTCAGGGATGGCCTCACTTCAATAAACACACCTTTGAGTGTCAACCAAGCAATAGCACTCTCTCCCAAATAACCAGGTTTCCACAGATATGTCAACCCGTTTAGCCTCTGAAAGTCTGCTTCGCTAAGCCCCTTCCCCCCAAAACATCATCCATTGGCTCTCTTAGAGGGTCTGAGCTTTAGCAACACAGCTCTCTCCTGAAATGAGCTTTGACTTTGTATTTCAAGTATTGAGCAGTGGTTTCCTCATCCTTTGAAAATGCCCCTTTGTCAAATCTGAAACCTTTTCCTAGGATTATATTTGTCATTAATTTTTCATTTTTGAAATTCTTCTGTGTTCTATACAGTAATGTGCCTCTGCAACCACAATGTTTTGTCATAAATGGTGACTTTGGTTGGCTTTGGTTCCTTTATATGAGTGTATTAACCAAATTCGGCAAAATCCCAACTTTTGAAAACACACTGATGGTGAGGCTTCATACATTCACTCCACAAATATTTAATAAATGCCTACTTTCTGTTCAGAACTGTTCATGGTCCCAGAGATCCAGAAGAACAACAGCAAAAAAATCTGTCCTCTGGTAAAAAGTCGACTAGTAGTTAAAAAAGGTAGGGGTGTGTGGGGGGAATGTGCAAGGTATCGGATTGTGATTATTTCAGCAATAAGCAATAGCGACTTCAACAGTCGCTATTGAAAAGGCAGTGCAAGGGACGAGGAGACAACCAGGTAGATGAAGCAGGTAAGGGTCACACGGAGACTAGGTGGACTGGACCCTGGGGAAAGGACAAGGAAACCCGGGCGCTCAGAGGGTTAGCGGCCATCAGCCACACATCTCCAACGCCACCTCTACCCTCATACCCTAATTTACTAAAATTTCTATCTGAAGGCTTTATGCCACATTTCCCATAAGTTGTTTTTTTCTTTTGCTTTTGCCTGCCTTTGAAGATGGGGACAAAGAAAGTAAGTGTTACTGCTGAGGATTAAGAAGTAAAGTCAGCGTTTAATCCCAATTTTATGTCGGAGAGGTTATTTCCAATGTGTGAGGTGACTAAGCAAGATTAACTTTTATTCAAGAGAGAAGAACAGAAGTGATACTCGCTTGGCCCGCACGGGGATCGAACCAGGGACCTTGCCGTTATTAGTACCACGCTCTAACCAACTGAGTTAACCGGCCAATTTTTAATTAATAATATAAAAAGAATGTTGATGTTCCTGTGTTTGTATAAAATTAAAGAAAATCTTTCTTCTCCCTTTCCAAACGCGGCTTTTGTTTTTAGCTACTTTTAACCAAGATCAAGTAACATTGTTTCTTCAAGCCTCTTCCTGTTTTCCATTCCCCCTTTCTGCACTCCCGCGAAAAGAAAAAGATGGGACGAAAACTCGGCCTCCGGTAGAAACGAACTTCGCCTCTCTGGTGGAAAACAAGACTTTCTCAAAGTCGTCGATTCCGCCCCGAGAAAACACAGAGAAACGTTCACAACAGAGGCTTCCTTCTTCCCAGCCCGGGAAGGATCTGGAAAGAGAAGCTGGTCGTCTCGAGCTTCACTTAAGAATGGGCAGATTCTGAAAGTGACTCTCCAGCCAGAATGGCTGGTGGATTTGCTCCCGGCTCGCGGTAGGGGGACTCCTCTCCATCCTGGTGGAAAGGAAATCTGCGGCAGCTCTGGGTTCCTAAGGACTGGGGAGATGCTCCTTCTCTGTGCTCCCCTGACAACGCCCGGCAGTGTGAATGTCTGCTGCTTCACTCCGCGATTTTATTATCATTACCTTCTTGTGTTTCTCTTTCTTCTCCTTGAGGGCGAGACTGTGCTGTCTTCATTCCTCTGGTACCCGGGTGCCCGCACAGCGGGTAGGTCCAGTAAAGTCATTCAGCGAAGGGGGGAAAGGTGTCCGGAAGGTCATTTCTGCTAATGATCTGGTCTTCGAAATCGAGCGCGAGGATACTATGGGTCAGTCATATGTCATCAGGAGTTTCCATTTTTTCTTCTTTCCAGAATGTTACTTTCAACAGAAATCAATTCACCTCCTCCCCGGTGGAGTGTGGTGTTGGGATCGGAGATGGTGGAGAAAGATGACCTTCAATAACAGCTCGGAGATCTCCGTTGGCCAAAAAGGAGCTTCTCTTCCAGGTCCCGCCTCTCTGGCTCCAGAAAGAATTCCAAGGTCTTCCTTCTCAGCCAGGCTTCTTCCGCGTCTCTCCGCGGCGGTCCGCGCCTGGGGCTCGTGGCGCTCCCTCCAGGAGCCTCGCGCAGCCCAAGGTTCTCAAGTTCAACAAGCTTGGCTCGAAATTCTTTTTACACACGAAACACACAAGGACGGCGATGCAACCCAGGTTTAGCAGATGCATGTGTGTGTGTGTGTGTGTGTGTTGGAGGAGACAAGTCTGAGCTTCAGAGCCCTCGCAAAGATCCTGGACAGGCAGCTCTTCCTCCTGGGCGATTTCCCAGCAACTCAGCGTCCGGCTCCAAGTTCGGTGCCCACGCAGGTCAAGGCCATTTCGAATGGAAAGAGGGATCCCAACCGTTTCTGGAGTGACAATGGCACTCGCGGGCGCTCTAGATTTTCGGGCCACTTTCCAGTTTCTCGGATTCCTATTCTGAAGGCTAAAAGAGTGACGCTCAGCTGGCCACCGGGCCCCTGCTGTGAGAAGTCCCAGCAGCTACGCAGACCTCCACGCGCTGGAGGGAAGGACTTGTCGGAATATCCGGTCTGAGTGGGGCCTCTTAACATTGGGTTTGGAGGCTGTTTCCAATAAAAACAAGATACAAACAAACGCTGAAGAATTAACAGAGCTTGTGTGTTATCCTCAGCCAAGTTGAGCCATTAGCCTTCCAAAGTTTGTTACCCATACTCTTCCCCAAAATTTTAAAGCTATGTACCCCTGGCACGTTTTTGACGACTAATTGATTTTTATCATGATTAAGTAGTTATTTTTCTTTGAGTTTTAATTGTTGACAATTTAAAAACGAAACTATTGCATCACTCGAATATATTGAACATAAATTCTGCATAATTTTATACAGTCATTGTTTATGAAAAATAAATGCATGAATAAGTACTTCTTTTACAGCCTTTAATCTTATGTCATTGTTTTCTTCTGGAACATCACTTTCCCACAAGTATGTTTCATAATATAAAATAATTTTATGCTTGAAATTATTTTAAGCTTCTTATAACCTACTTTATTGCAACAAAAATATATACACACATTACAATTAATTTGGGGAGGGCATAAGGCTCTAATTTTTGAGTTCCTCTGTACTGAATTATCATGAAAATTCTTCTTATACACAATCATAACAACAGAAATACTATGAATTTGAAAAACAATCAGTAAAATTAAAGGTAAATATAATTGAAAGTTTATCTAAATGATACAACTAGGTTTTTAAAATTAGTTCATACAATCATGGATAAATGTACACATTGCCATGATAACACAAATTTCAGCATTAATTTTATGCCTAGTTTATAACTACTGAGGAGATCTATTTTAATATACAAATAAAATAAAAGTAGATAAAGTTTTGTTATAGAAATGTCTCACAACTATTTAACACTTTCTGCATTACCTGCAAAAAAATCACATAGTTATCCACCATAAATAATTATTTTTCACATTCTATCACTTTTGATAACTTGACTAGATTCTCCCTTAATTTATTAAAAGTCAATAATTGGAAATTTCTTGCCTTGCTGAAGCATAGTTACCTAGTTATTAGAATAATTCAATTTATCTTAGCCTTTCCCCAACCTTTCTAATTGTCCCTGTGTTAGTCATCAAAGTGTTTATTTATTCTGCTACAGTTACACTGGCCTATTTATTAATCCTTAAATACACTAGGCATAGTCTTACCTCAATATTTATTATGCACTTTCTGCAACCTCTTCCTAGAAAGATCTTCCCCAGATATCAAGTCTCCTTCCTCCCTCCCTCCCTTCCTTCCATTTTTCCTTCCTTCTTCCTCTTCTTCCTTCCTTCGCTCCTCAGGTCTTCCTTTCCTACAGGTCATATGCTCGTTGAATCTTTCAATGAAAACCATATTCAAAATTCCAAACAAACACCAGACTTTCAATATCACTTCCTTGATTAATATTTATCCACCCCACTTATAAAGATCTCTATTTGACTTGTTTATTTTGTTTATTGTCTGTCACTCTTCCTCTAGAGTGTTAGATAGACAATTTTGGCTCTTTTGTTCATTGCTGTACTGCCAGTAACCAATACAAGTGCTTGACACGTAGTATAAGCATTTGATAAATATTTGTTGGATGAATGAATGAATAAGTTAGTGAATTCTGCTTTCTTTACAGTAAAGTAGGATGCCTGACTAATGAAAGGACCTACACAGGCATATGTCTGATTTATCCATGTGCTGATGAGGCTACTGAAAAAACTGGGAAGGAGTTAAGATACTTTTAGATTCAAATGAAAAAAATAACAGGGCCCAAGTCTGGCATAAGGAATAGGGGGATAAGCTGTGAGCCACTATTGAAACTGTATGGAATACTTCACTGGAATTTTAATCCTATGCTTTTATCAGTAGTCCATCAAAGTTTGATTAAAAAACCAAACTTTAGCTAAATCAATTCCGAGGTGATTTGGTGCAGTCCAAGCTTCTCTTCTCAGTTTTACTCACCCCCTGGCAGATCTCATGTAGTCTCATCATTTAAATACTATCTATATGTTAGCAACTCACTCATTAATACCTTGAGTCTGAACCACTTCTTTAAACTCCAGACTGGTATATCAAACTGCCTAGTTGATATCTCCAGTTACAGGTCTTGTAATAGGCATCTCCAACTTAATATATTCAACATCAAACAATTGATCTCCCTCATCCCAATACCTTCTCTCATTTTCTTCCCCTTCCCAATTAAAGACAATTTCATGCTTCCAATTCATGAGGCCAAAGGAATTGGAGTCTTCTTCAATTCCATTCATCTCTCACTCCTCATGTCTAATCTGTCTGGCTATTTCTTTAAAATATGTTTAAATCTATTTTTTACTACCTAAACTGCTACCATGCTGGCCCAAGGTGCATTATATCTGGCATGATATCCTCCAAAATATCTTAATAGTCTTCCTGTTTCACCTTTTCCCCTCTAAAATATTCTCCATGGAGCAACCGTAGAGATTCTTTTTAACCTTAAGTCAAATGAAACCATTCCCTCGCTGAGAAGCCAACAATGGCCCTTGCTTCACACAAAGTAAAAGCCAAAATCTTTACAATGATGTGCAAGATTTTATTGCATAGTTCATTAGTTGTTTAATCACTTCACCTTCTCTCCCTTTGCTCACTCCATTGCGGTTACAATTGACTTGCTTGCTTCTCCTTGAACACAAGACACATTCCTGACCCAGGGCCTTTGCACTGACTGATTCCTTCCTCTGGAACAGTTTTCCCATAGACATGGCTTCCTCCCTCACTTCCTTCAAGTCTTAGTTGAAATGCCACCACATCAATGTTATTTTACCTGAATATTACTCCCAGAATTCCCTTTTCACATTCTTGCTTTATTTTTCTCCATAGCACTTATCATCGTTGAACAGATTACAGCATTTGCTTAATTTTTTCATACACTGTGTTTTCTCCCCACTGGAATGTAAGTTCCATAAAGAGAGAGGGAATTGTTTGAGGATTTTTGCTTATCCATTTTCTTATCTACAAAAGTACTGGCCACATACAGAAAACTCAACAAATATTTGTTGAATTAATGCACCAAATCAATGTTCAATTTTGTATATTCGAAAAATGAAATTCTGAGGAGCTATTGATCTTCCTGGAGTCATGAAGATAATAAAATTCATGTTTAAATCTAAATGTCTGGGTTTAACCCAATTCTGATTAAATATAGCTGTCTGGGATTAATACTTCCCAGCTTCTGATGGATTATTGACCACAGTGACTTCTCTTCCTTTTTTGTCATAAGTGTGTCAGCGTCAAAATCCTAACAATCTTCTGGAAGATATTCTTCCTATATAAAGTTGCATTATAACTGTAACTCATAACTCTCCTTGGTCAATGGCACAAATGATTTTTCACTTAGAATAATAATGACCATTAAGGGAATTTTAACATGTCAAAAACAATAAATTAATACATGTAAGAAGAACTCTGAAAAACAATTAGCTCTAGTCAGAAATGGAGTAACCACATTCCACTCACCTCTCACGTTAAATGCAACTAACAACCTGGGGCAGAATGCATGAAGCAGCTATCCGAGGACTCTGAAAAGTAAATGGTAGACTCAGGTTGGGGAAGAAAAGCAGAATTAAAGTCTCACCAAGCTGACTGGGAGAGTCTCACTTCCTTTTCTCCAGTAGCTCCCAGACCAGACTCAAAGGCAGCCTAAAACCCAGATCTGCTCCAGCCCTCAGGCAATCTCCCCTGTGCTGGTGACAATGGCAGTAGCAGCTGTGCAAGCATAAAACTCTGAGGGAGGGGAAACCTGTCCCTGACAAGAGAAACTGGATCCAAGAGCATGGAGGGAATCTGAATTGCTTTTACTTGCTATCTTCTCACTGCGTGGCCCCAGAGGAAGACTCAGCTGAGCGAAGTGCACAAAAGAGCAAGGAAACTAAATCCTGGGTCTTCTAGCCAGAGCACTAGGAAAAGGATCCCCAGGGATCTGGAAAGTGGGAGATTGCAGAATAGAACTCAGAAATGTGAACTCATAAAGTTGTTTATGAACTTGGAGACTCAATTCTGAGCTGCGCATGTGCATATCTAACAATAAATGTCATACCAAAAGTATTTTTTAACATAGGTATTTTTTAACAGCTATACATAGGTATAATTTACCATAACATGGATCCATTTTGAGTGTACAATTCAACAATTTTCTTTTTAAATCTACAAAGCTGTGCAAATATTATTACAATCCAATTTTAGAATATTTCCATGACTCCAAAAAGAAACTTCATGCCCTTTTGCAGTCACTTCCTATTCTGTTCCCAGCCCCAAGCAACCCCTAATCTACTTTCTGTTTCTAAGATTTGCTTTTTCTGGACGTCTCATATTAGAGGAATCATACAATATATAGAGTTTTGCTTTGATTTCTTCCATTTGACCTAAGGTTTTTGGGTACATCCATGTTTTAGCTTGTATCTGTATTTTGTTCCTTTTATTGCCAAATAGTATTTCATTGTATGGATATACCACAATTTATATTCCCATTCACCCACTGATGTACATTTGAGTTGTTTCCACTTTTTGGCTAATATGGATAATGCTGCTATGAACATTTGTATACAAGTATTTTTGCAGATATATGTTTTCATTTCTCTTGTGTACATATCTAAGAGTGGAATTGCTGGATTATATGGTGAATTTATGTTTACTCTTTTAAGAAATTGTCAAACTATTTTCCAAAGCAGGTGCACCATTTTGTGTTCTCTCCCAGAAAAATATATGAAGGTTTCAGTTTCTCTACAGCCTCATCAACCCTTGCTATTGTCTGTCTTTTATAATATGGCCATCCTTGTGAGTATGAAGTGGTATCTCATTGTGATTTTAATTTGCATTTCTCTAGTGACTAATGATATTGAGCATCTTTCCATGTGCTTCGTGGACATTCATCTCTGTTCTTTGGTGACATGTCTATAAAAATCCTTTGCCCACTTCTTAATTTTGATTATTTCTTTTCTGTTTATTGAGTGGTAAGGATTCTTTCTATATTCTTGATCCAAGTCCTTAATTGAATATTTGACTTGCCAATATTTTCTCCCAGTATGCTGCCTGTCTGTTCACTTTTTAAATGATGTTTTCTGCAGTGCAAATGCTTTAAATTCTGATGGAGTTCAATTTGCAATTTTATCTTTTATATACTTTTCATGGGGCATTTCAGTAATCTTTACCTATTCCAAGGTCACAGAGATTTATTCTAATGTTTTCTTCAAAGGGTTTCATAGTTTTACCTCTTACATTTACATCTATGATCCATTTTGAGTCAATTTTTGTTAATTTTAAAAAGTTAATTACAAAATTAACTCAAAGCTAATTTAAGTTAATTTGATGTGAGGTAAATTTGTGTTTTTTTCATGTGAATATCCAATTGTCCCTGTACATTTTTTGAAAAATCTTTCCTTCACTCATTGAATTATCTTGGCACTTTTGTTGCAAATCAATTGATAATACATGTAGGGGGTTATTTCCAGACTCTCAGTTATGATCTGTTCATCCGTATGTCTATCCTTATTGTCAGTACCGTAGTCTTGGTTACTCTCGCACTGTTGAAAGTTTTCACACCAAGAAAAGTAAATTTATAATTTACCTTTGATCCTTGTTTTCAAGATTATTTTGCCTTTCTTTTGTCTATTGCATTTCTATATGAATTTTAGATAGGCTTTTCAAATTATGCAAAACAAACAGACTCTTGACTGAGATTTGGATAGGAATTACATCGAATTTGTAGATAAATGTGGAAAGTATTGTCTTCTTAACTATATTCTCATCCATGAACATAGAATGTCCCCGCCTTTGTTTAGATCTTCACTAATTTCTTCCAGCAGTCTTTTTGCAGTGTTCAGTGTACTAGCAGTGCTCTTTTTGGAGCCCAGAAGAAAGAAAGCAGACCTGTCTGGAATTTTCTTCAGGAGGGAAAAATGATCTGCACAATGAGCAGGAGCTGAGTCCTCCGAGCCCTGTGGAGGCTCCTGATGTGCTTCCTCTGACCTCAAACCTGTGAGCAGCTTTGCCTTTTCTGCAGGTTTTTTTGAGAAAGAGGAAAAAGGAAGGAAGCCTTCCTGGAAGACGTTTCTCTGTGTCCTTTCTGGTCAGAATAGAGGGTTTGAGAAAGGCAAAATTTCCCAGTGAGCGAGGCTTATTTCAGCTGAAGGTGGAATTTTTTCTTTATTTTTTCTCTATTCCCGATAAATTGGGAAGGGTGAAATGAGAAAACTACAAAAAATGTCTCCCATTCTCTGAAGAGCTACTGCAGGAAATAATGATTAAAACTTTTCAGAATCATGAAAAATACCTTGCCTTGTTAGCTCCACTTATGCTCAAGAGAAGACACTTCTTTTAGCGGATTTGCAAAAAAAAACCAAAGGGAAAAGCAAGTGTAGTAATGGGGTGGGGGGAGGTGGGGAGAATGCAGATGCATGAGCCATGTCTCATAACCCTACAAAGGTGGAATCTACACTTTTTTATTCATCGTCAGAGAACAGTGTTTTGCCCACTGAATCTAAGCCCCTATTCTAAACCAATTGAATTGGATTATCCAGGTGAGGGATTCAGGTCTGGAAAAAGAGGATAGTTAATATTGAGACAAACTCCCCCTGAAGAAAATTTGGAAAGCTCTGGTAAACACAGGTGTAGTTTGGAGTTTGAATACATGACATTGGTTTTAATAAGAAAGTATTTTAACTAAGAGTTCTAACTATCTATTAATGAAACCTGTTTCCTGAGTACCTACTATGTGCTAGGCACTGAGCCACATAATCTATCAAGTCAGTAAGACACTGCCAGACACTTCAGAAATGGGGTTGTGGGTTTTTTAAGAACTCATTCAAGCAGGTCCCAGGTGAGTATTTAATGGTTTGTGTTGAAAGTCTATGAAATCTTCTGGAACCAGAGATGAAATTAAATCTTGAAGTAGGATCTGCAATGGAATTAATTTATAAACATCATAAAATACCTATTGAAAGCCACCAAAATAAATAAATAGATACATCTCTGTTATTTTGGTTACTGGGGAAAGAACTGAGATATGAGAGGGTGGTGACAGCTGTACCACACAAGCATAAAAGGTCCAAAGACTACTCTTCTCAGGCTTAAAACCACTGAGGCAGAAGGAGTCCAGCCCTTGTTGGTGTTGCGCAGAGCTTACTAAGTTCACAAGCATATGTCCTCCAAAGCCTGGTAAAGCCTTGAGAAAGGAATGTGTCACTCACTTCATTGGTCCATCCAGCTCAGAGCTCTGTCTCTGGCATTTTAGACACTCTGTGCCAGCGATCAAAGAGGGGGCATGAGAGATTCTTGCCTTTGCGCATTGAGGGAAATCCAGGCCTGCCAGTGCTTGGGTCAGAGCTGAATTGGGAGGACTGAGTGTGTAGTGGGTGCAAGAAGTGGCATATTGGAGAAAGGAGCCCCCATGCACTGGCATGTACAAGAGTATTTGTAGTATTCTATTATTATGATTCTTCACATAGAGTAGAATCATCTGTAGAATTTATAAAATATACTTATCTAGAGAGTGTAAATACATAAACGTAACAGATAAAAATTAATAGAAATATATGTAGAAAAAAATCTTACAACCTAGAGGACAGAAAAGAACTTAAAAAACAAGACTTTAAAAGCACAAACAGTAAAGCAAAGCATTGGTGTAATTTACTTCGTCCGAATCAAAGATATGTCCAAGAAGGCCACAATGGAAAATTAAATAGACAGATTGTGACAAAAGCAAAAAATAGTTGAAGCATTTAAAAATGCCAACCTAATCTATATAATATAGTAAGAGGTGAAGAAAATCAGCAAAATCAGACAGAAAGCTCAATAGAAAATGGGTAAAGAATAGGGACAGGATACTCATCAGAGCCAAGATAGAGAAGAAGCATCTGAAAAGATTAAACATTTTTTAAAACATTTAATATTATTAGCAATGTATGACAAGTCAACATAAAACGATATATTATTTTACTTACATTAAGTTGGATGACTTAGAAAGATGAATGTGTCAATTATTGCAGGAATGAGGGTATGATAACCCTCCTGTCCTGCTGATGGAAGTTTATGCAGCCATTCCGAAGAGCAGTCTACTACTTTTTACTCAAGTTAAGATTACTCATACCCAATGATCCACATATTCTGCTCCTAAATGTGTACGATTCCCCTTCCCTCCCCACACACAAAAATCTCACAAGGGCACAGATTGTATCATATGTGTAGGTTAATTGCAGCATTATTTTGGATTTTTCAGAAGCAGATTCAACCTTGATGCCATCACTGGACGGTAGATAGGTAAGTGTGGTTAATGCATAGTATTGAATATTATGCAATTATGAGATGTGATAGAGTAGCTGTACAGGTAACATGTGTGAACTGTACAGAGAAAGTTTCTTTAAAAAGATACTTAAGATACTAAACTTTTTTCCTTTATTACACTAATCATTCTGCTTTCTGGTTTTCAAAATCTTGCTGCTGCTCTCTGCTTTCTCATATTTTTCTCCTTCTGCATTTATACCTTAAAACATCCCTAATATCCCCTGTAGTGTAGTTTGAGATAGACAGAAAGCAAATGCTGTGCTTAATTTGCCATAATTATTATTAGGTCTTTGTCTGACTTACTGAGATTTTTCATTACTATGAAACCCCAAGGATTAGTAAAATAGTAGGTGGTGATAGGAAATCACCATTTATATTGGGATTAAAATACTAAAGAGGCTAGAAAATAATTTTTATGTGGAATTTCACTGTCTCTCATTTCACCACTGACCATGTCAATCTAATGAGGTTAAGCTGAAGAAACAAACGTCACATCCAGGACATGATCAGAGCTTCGTTGGCAAGCTGTTGCTATTTCTGATCATGCTTCCTAAGTTCTGACAAATGCTGGCTCACTTACCACTATCCTCCCTCCTCTACTGCTCCAACTTCTCAGAATATAGAGCTAAGGGACAGGACCCACATGACCTCCACTTTTAGGAAGCCAAAAATGAGGTTATCCTCTATTTTTGAGCATTAATTTCTCTCCATGGTGCTGGACTCGGGGCCTGCTCAGGCCATTGTATCCCTGGCCTCCTGTTTGTTGGCTGAGGCTGGCACATTCCATATGTCCCTAGCTTCCACAATAGTCTCCCAAATCAGCCATTAATTCTGTGCTCTGAGAATATTTGGCAATTACAGGCACTCAGGCTTTGTTGAAAATGCTTTTAGGTGGCTCCTTATGGTAGCCAGAAAGAAATGAGGGAATGTAGATGTCAGGAAGACCCCAGAACCCTGCAGTCCACTGGAGCAGGCATCATCCAGATGGGAAAGATTGTAAAACAATTTCTTGTTCTCTCTGTTATGAAATAAAAACCTAGGACAAAGGGATCAATGTTTGGTTCATTTTGGATCTAGTGGGAACAAAACTATGGCCTTCTGCATGTAACGTGTGAGTGATAACCACTACACTAAGGCACAGTGTCCTTGCTGAGGAGGACAGGGACAAACAGGAGAAACAGCAGGAAGCCAGCAACACATTGGCTACAGTTACCAGGTCCAAAGACACTCTCATCACAAGCTTAGGTAGGGAGGACATTATAAACACTAAGTAACTTCATAGGCATCTCACTTGTCACAAGTTTGAAAAGATCATCAGTTAGAATACACTGGGAAAATGTAAGTTTAAATGTCTAAATGTCCAAAACTGAATTCTTGATTTACACCTGGTCCTTGTTTATTCATTCATTAATTCATCCATCCATCCATTCATTTGTTCAAGGAATATTAATTGAATTCCTATTATGAGACAGAGATTACTAAGTAGCTGGGAATAAAGTGGTGAACACAATAGACAAAATATCCTTTTCTTCATAGAACTTATGTCTTAGTTCTGAGCCTACAGTAGTTGGTGATTAAATATGCCTTTTTTTGATGAAAATTGTAACCACACTTAGCAGAACATTTTTATCAACTCCCCTTCTTCAGGATTGGTGCAGTTTGGTCCCCTGGATGTTGTTCACAAAGCTAAGTTGAGATAATTATACACGAGGAATCTGCAATATAGGCAACAAACTATAATAAATACATAGAATGGTAAAAGTATATACATATGTGTGTACATATATATATATATATATATATATATATTTCATCCCTGGTAATTGGTCTTAATGAATAAATTTTTTCTGCCTTGATTTTAAACTTCCCAAAACCGAACCCAGTCTCTTTATTTCCTGCTGTACATATTTGCCTGAACACTCCCCTGTCTTTTGTTTTCAAACCTCAAGAAACTGTCTCATTTAGGAGTGTTCAAAATGGGTGACTGAATGAATCTCACTACCAAGGTCCTGACAGGCTACCAGCATAAGGAAAAGAACACTCAAGTTGATGTCCTGTCTGATAAGATTTTAATTCTTCAGGTTATTAAGCTTCATAAAGAAAAGAGACTATGAGACAATTTTCCCCTTAGACAACAGAGAAGAATGTTTTGTACCTGCATCCCCTAGGGGCTCAAATGAAAGTGAGCCCAGCCTGCCCTGGAAAGATGGCGTTTCAGTGATGCCCAACTCTTCACAAAGGCGAAGGCTCTCTGACATTGCTCTGGACGCAGTGCCAAGTAATACATTCATCCCTGGGGCCAGGGAGATTGTCAGGGAAAGATTGTCTTTTATGCAGAAGTTCTCAGCAAAGAAAGCTGAGGACCAATATCCAGTAAGTAAAAATACATGTGGTGTTCACTGCACAGTTCTTTCAAATGTTATGAATGCTTGAAACATTTATCATAAAATATGGCCCCTCTGCATTCATAGTTTACACAAAAGGCAAGAGGTCTTTTGGTCAAAATGGAAAATGTCTTGTTCCTCTTGGAACAGTCAGTTCTTTCCCACCCATCACCTTTGGATTAAATCTAAATTCCATACTGTGGAGGGTCTTCCTTTATCTCCCTGATCTGGCATATGCTATTAGACTCTCACTGGAATGAATTTCCATGAGGAAAAGGAATAAATAAAGGCACGATCTGATTCAAACCTACAATTGGAGCTCCTCGCACTGCATTCAAAATCTGTTCCATGTTCACCCCACTGCAGGAATCCCCTCTCCATTCAAGGCTCTTCAACCACCTCACATTTTTTTTTCAACGCTAAGTCACATCAATTCTCCTAGCAAGTATTTCCTGACCATTAAGACTGGAGCAGATGGCGCTTTTCTGTCCTCATGGGAGATAATCCTGTGACTTTTATAGCCATCACTCCATGCATCACTCTTGTTGTAACTAAATTACTGTGTGCAAACTTACCGTTATGATCATCATAGGTCCCCCTTCCCTCCTTTCAGTTGGTCAGTTCCTTTAGGGCTGAGATAACTCCAGTGACTAGAATGGGACTGGGCTATTCGAAAGTTTCTTTAAAATAAACATCAATCCACATTGCTGAGAAAGCTTAACACACTCATATTGTTAATTATAATAGCTGTTTATCCTGCTGATCTGATCTCAAAGCAAAAAAAGGTGACACTAGGATTTTGCTAATGAAAAACATGCCTCTTTCCTCCACTACCCACAATATTTCCATCAGGTCATGTTTTAGCTGCCACAAGAGGGAGCCAGGCTGTGACCTTCGCCAAAGGCCCAGAAGCCTCTGTCCTGTCATTAGTTTCTCACGACTACCCTGGGGACAGGACTTTTTCGCCACTGAGCACCTTTGCAAGGGCTCAGACTTAGAACCTAGTAGAAGGCAGATCACCTCCAGTGCCCGGAGAAAGGAAAGTGACGTGGGAGAATTGAAATGGGGTGAATAACAAAGAGCCAGGTAGATCACGAGGATCATCCTCCTGCTATGAGCAGGAAGCACACACCGAGTTTACATGTTCCAGGGAATGACGCAGAACAGAAGAGAAAGGTTCGTTTGATGTCGGCTAGACTTCCTTGCCAGCTTCCACTGTCACAAACTTCCCAGGCACCCCCACCGCCCTCGCCTGACAGACAGCTGGGCACAGTCCGCCGCCCTCCCTCTGCCCCGCACTCTCTCCCGCCATTGCCCAAGGAAGTCCCCTGAGCTACGCCAGTCGGTTCTAGTTCCTGAAGGACGATTTCAGTCACCGAGAGATGAAGATCAGAGCGTCTTACAAGGTCAGAGAAATGAGCGTAGAACGTATCAAGCAATTTCTTGAAATAAAATTTCCCAGGAGCCTCCCTAAGATTTCCCTGCCTGGTCCTTGTAACGTCACTGGGGCTCTGGGAGTAGCATTGGCCTGGCTATGAGTTATCGAGTTTAGATATTGTTAATTCTAAGGATCAGAAAGTGTAGAGAGAAAAATAGCCCCTCAACTAAGAAAATATCCAGAAGGAAAAGACAAATTTACGGATACTTTTAGCTACTTGAGGAGTGTAAAGTAGCGTCGTCGGGTGCGTTTCCGTAGTGTAGTGGTTATCACGTTCGCCTCACACTCGAAAAGTCCCCGGTTGGAAACCGGGCGGAAACAACCGGCAGCTTTTTAGCAAATTCTGGATTTTCTTCCAGAAATTTTCTATGTGAATCTCTCTTCGTTTCCACTCAGTCTCAAACTGCCGCGCTCCCTTTGCATTCCTGGACTTTCAACTTCACGAATTATATACTTCTCCACTGCTGGTCGCCTGATAGAACCGTGTTAGAGAGGTTCATTCAAGAACCCAACGGAGGCACTTCAATTTTAAGCTTGGAGACAAAAGACAGGGTTGTTTTTAGGCCTAAGAAGAAGAACAGTAAACAAATAGCCTGCATATATTTCCTAATCTTTTAAATAGATTCACAATCTTACTAAGTCCAGCCCTCCGCACCAGCAAAAGGGACTTTCTAGGTGAGTTGAACACGAGCCAAATATGATCTACATAAGTGGGCTTTGAACCCACCTGAGGATATACGTTAACAACTCAGACATTTAAAAAGAGAGACTGTCCTGCATGGTTCATGTGCTTGAGTAAAATACGAGACAAACACATACAATCAAGTCACTAGTAAAGCTTTCCCCATCTTCTTCCTCACCTCCAAAAAACCCCAGCACACGGCCCGCTTATGTAGAGCATGCCGGCTCCCTCCTCCCACGGGGAATGGTCTTGGTCAGAGCTCAGTGATCTCCAACAGCTGGGCGCTGTGCCCCTGGGAAATGTCCAGCAAGAGCATCTGCACGTCCAGGTTCCTTGCGAGGATCTCAGGGCACAGACGTGCAGAGAAACGCACCCGAACCCCATATAAATCCACCTGGAGCGTCCTGGATCTGAGTGGAACTTCCTGTTGATCCCATTGAAGCCTAGCGAGCGACCTAGGCGCACTCCTGAGCGCCCTGAGCCGAGCCTTGCCCTGGAGAGGGCGGTCCACCCGAGGGCTCTGCGTGACTCCAGGTTTCCCTACAGCGCGCCCCGCAGTGGAAACGCCCCCTAGCGGAAAGGCGTTGACCAAGCTGGCTGTGAACCGAGCTCCTGAGGTCTTCGTGGGGACCAGGCGATGGGGGCATCCCGGGAAGCAGTCGTCACGAGAGGCAGGGTCAGCAGTGGGCTCTGCTCCCCTGAGATCTCCCTGCAGAACCTTGTCTTATCCATCTCCTTCCTCACGATGCCCCCGTACTTCTTTTCTCCCTCGTGCCCAAAAGTCAGGTGACACCTGAAAATTCTTGTCTGGCAATAAATACATTGCTGGAGACTGGTAATGTCCACCCGAGCGGCCGTCGACGCTCGGTTTCGGACCTTTTCCTTTCAGAAACCCAGAAAGCACTCAGGGGAGCACTTCGTGTCCCTAACAAAGCAGAGATAAGCCCCTCCACACTCCCTCAGGGGCCTCATTCTATTCACACCCCAGCAGACCACGTGCTGGAAGTGGACGCAGAGAGAACCGTCACAATTCGAGCCTGAGCAGAGAGCGCGAAGGACCCATGTTGTGGTGCAGTTCTAACCACGTCTGCTAGGAAGTTTAGGAGAATCTTCAGGGCAAAGAGTCGAAGGATCCTGGATTCTGCTGTGGTGCGATTTCAAATACGTCTAGGGAGAAAGTTCAAAACACAAGCTTTTCATGAAGAGCTCAGCTGTTTCCGCCCGGTGTCGAACCGGGGACCTTTCGCGTGTGAGGCGAACGTGATAACCACTACACTACGGAAACCTTGACGTGCCCCCAATTCTTTTCTGTAATAGGGAATAGATTTTTAATGGCTAGCTCAGGTTCGGTAACATTGAATTGATCTTTTAAGAAATTATCAAGGTTACTGCACTTCTCTTTGTATTCAAATCAATAATATTGGAGTCATTGAGTCACACCAAGGAAATACTACGCCTCGGGGAAGAATCGCTTTCCAAAGGCAAGACGGAAATTTAGGTAGCCTCGGGGTACCGTAGATTTCAGAAAAATTCCTCTATTTTGTCCTATTTAGGTTTATCTGACCTAGAAAGTTCTGTGATCTCCATCTCTTGGGTGCCAGAAAATGATCCCAGAAAATAACCAGGATCCGGTGGACTTGAACTCTGGAAACTGCCCATTCTGTGCCGGGCAGTGTTTGACCGATAGAACTGAGGGGCGCGGAGGGGGATGTGCCCACCTGCCTGCCAGGCGGTGTGAGGACTGGGAATGGGGAGGGAGGGTCGTACTTCCTGTGACTGGACTCAGAGCCCGGCGCTGATATGGAACGTGCATGCTCAGTTTCCACGTCTGTCACTGCGTTATAACATGAGGAGGACCCTGTGATGACTGAAAGGAGGACCATGGTCCACAGGATTTTGCCCGCAGGCTTTGGAATGGTGACTGGAACCACATTTCCAAACCTGAGCAGTGCTGGGGGCTCGGAAGGAGACCTCCTCTGACGCCCGTGAAGCCAGCGATTCGCACAAGCGGGGTTGGAGGTCACCCGGGAAATCTGAGGGGAAAAGGCAGGGCGACTGGATGGCGTCCAAGCCCAGCCCTGGACGCGCGGGCAAGGGAGATAGGAAGACTCTAGGAGAATCATGGAAGGAAAATGAGACCCTTCAGAAATCCTTCCAGGATGACATTGGATTTACAATTTGTGGGGTGCCTGTGTATCCAAGACTTAAAAGAGAAACAGAAGGAAACAGCACCCAGAAGATTGTGTAGATCCTGGAAAGCAGCCCAGCACCACTCGTGATCAATTTGTATAATTCACATTCGCTTACAATTTTTTAATAAAATGACAACAAAAAAGAGCAAGTTTTCTCTTTCCCATATTTTCTATATTATGCAAAGATTGTGCTTCCCTTAATAGTTTCACATTTGTGCTGGTGTGTATTTTTGTTTTTACAAACTTGTGTGTTTTTTTAAATGAAAGTTTGTAGTCAGTTCAACTTCTCACATTGCCACCTAAATTTTGTTTTCTTTCTATACTCATATTGGAGCCCAGTGGTGTGGGTGGATCAGTAGCTAATATCTGAATTATTTTTAAATGTACATAATAAAAATAACCAGAGTGCAATGGAAGGCATTTTTAAATAAATCATAATATATTTTCACTCAAAATGTTTCACTCAAAACGAATAACTCATTAGGGATGAAATCGTTGTTAATATGTAGGATAAAATCAGGCAACAGATAAAGGCACAAAACCCAAAAAAGTAAAAAGGGTAGCAAGAATTTGGCAAACCTATTTATTTTAAAAATTGTATCTGACAAAGAAACTATAGAAAACTATATATTAAAAACTATAAAATTAAAACAGATAAGTGAGGCTTACACAAATTGCCTTGAGAATTTATGGAAAGTTCAAAGGCAGTGAAAATCCTTATAAGAGTGTGGTCATGGAGGATGAGAGGCAGTATGGAATGTGACCAACAGCACTAACTCTGAAACCACAATTCACTGATACTTTATATCAATTCTGGGATTTATTTGCTTTGCAGTTTTAAGCAAATTGTTTAGCCTCTTTCTGCTTGGGATCCTCCAATGTAAGAAGCCCTAGGAAAAATGCTTGCCACATGGTATGGATTATTATTAACCCAGATAGGACTGACTACATAATTTGCTGGGCCTAGTCCAAATAAAAGTAGGGGTGCTCTATCTGGGGCTGGGGAAGTCAATCTCCCCTTCCCCCAGGCTGCAGCCCCAATCCATGGCAAAGACTGCAACCTCAGTGCAGGGACTCACTCACCATATAAGGGTGGAGTGGGGTGGGCAGAGGTGGGCCTCACCTAGCTGCCCACCTAAGGGCATCCATCCGTCCTTTCATTTGTTCAAGGAATATTAATTGAATTCCTATTATTAGTCAGAGATTGTTAAATATCTGGGAATAAGGTAGTGAATGCAACAAACAAAATATCCTTTTCATTGCGGAGATTATGTTTTAGTTCTAAAGAAAGAGTAGTTGGTGATTAAATATGCCTTTCTTTGATGAAAATTGTAACTATACTTAGCAAAACTTTTTAATCAACTCCTCTTCTTCAGGATTGGTAAAACGTGGTCCCCTAGGTATTGTTCACAAAGCTAAGTTGAGATAATTATGCATGAGGAGGCTGCCAATATATGCATAAAGGTATAATAAATATGTAGTGTGTGAAATGTGTATACATATATATGTTTACCTATATATGTGTGTGCATATATATATTTTTTCTCCCTGTATATTGATCCTAATGAATAAATTTCTTCTGCCTTGATTTTAAACTTCCCAAAACCATCCAGGCTATGTATTTCTTGCTGTACACATTTGCCTGAAAACTCCTCTGTCTTTGGTTTTCAAACTTCTGGAAAGTGTCTCATTCAAGAGTGTTAAAAATGGGTGTCTGAATGAATCTCACTACCGAGGTCCTGACAGGCTACCAGCATAAGAAAAAGAACATTGAAATCGATGTTCTGTCTGATAAGTTTTAATTCTTCAGGCCATTCAGCTTCAGAAAGAAAAGAGCCTATGAGGCTATTTGCCCCTTAGACAACGGGAAAGAATGTTTGGTACCCGCATCCCCCAGGTGCTCAAAAGAAAGTGAGCCCAGCCTGCCCTGGAAAGACGGCTTTTCAGTGATGCCCAACTCTTCACAAAGGCTAGGGCTCTCAGAGATTGCTCTGGAAGCAGTGCCAAGTAATAGATTCATCTCAGAGGCAAGGGAGATTGTTAGGGAAAGATTATCTTTTAGAGAAGAAGTGCTCAGCAAAGAAAGCTGAGGACCAATCTCCAATAAATAAAAATACAGGGGCCGGCCCGGTGGCGCAAGCGGTTAAGTGCGCGCGCTCCGCTGCGGCGGCCCGGGGTTCGCTGGTTCGGATCCCGGGCGCGCACCGACGCACTGCTTGGTAAGCCATGCTGTGGCGGCGTCCCATATAAAGTGGAGGAAGATAGGCACCCATGTTAGCCCAGGGCCGTCTTCCTCAGCAAAAAAGGAGGAGGATTGGCGGATGTTAGCTCAGGGCTGATCTCCTCACAAAAAACAAACAAACAAACAAAAAAAAAAAAAAAAAAAAATACATATGGTGTTCACTGCACAGTTCTTTCAAACGTTATGAATGCTTGAAACATCTATCATAAAATATTGGCCCTCTTCTTTCATGGTTTACATCAAAGCCAAGAGGTCTTAGGATCAAAATGGAAAATGTCATGTTCTTTAAACAGTCAGTTCTTTCCCACTCATCAAATTTAGATTAAATCTAAATTCCATGCTATGGAGGGTCTTCCTTTATCTCCTTGATCCAGCATATGTTACTTTAGTTACTATCAGTGGAATAAATTTCCCTGAGGAAAAGGAATAAATAAAGGCACACTCTGATTCAAACCTACAATTGGAGCTCCTCACACTGCATTCACAATCTGTTCCATGTTCACCCCATGCAGGAATCCCCCTCCGTTCAAGGCTGTTCAACCACCTCACATTTTTTTTCCATTAACTAAGTCACATCAATTCCCGTAGAAAGTATGTCTTGACCATTAAGACTGGAGGGGATGCCCCTTTTCTGAGCTCATGGCAGATATCCCTGTGACTTTTATAGCTGTAACTCCATATAGCACTCTTGTTGTAACTAAATTACTGTGTGCAAATTTACCATTATGATCATCATAGGTGCCCTTTCCCTCCTTCTAGTTTGTGAGTTCCTTTAGGACATCAGATACCTCCAGTGAGCAGAATGGGACTGGGCTATTCAATAGTTTCTTAAAAATAAATGTCAAAACAAATTGCTGAGAAAGCTAAACAAACACTCACATGCGTTAATTGTAATAGCTATTTATCTTGCTGATCTGATCTCAAAGCAAAAAAAGGTGAGACTAAAGATTGTGTTAATAAGAAATGTATCTCTCTCCTCCACTACCCACATTTCCATCCTGTCATGTTTTAGCTGCCCCAAGAGGGAGTCAGGTTGCGACCTTTCCCAAAGGCCATGAAGCCTCTGTCCTGTCCCTAGTTTCTCAGGACTACTTTGGGGATAAACACTTTTTTGCTACTGAGCACCTTCGCAGGGGCTCAGACTTAGAACCTAGTAGAGGGCAGATCGCTTCCAGTGCCCGGGGTAGGGACAGTGGCCTAGGATAGTTGAAATGGGGTGAATAACAAAGAAGAGTCAGGCAAATTACAAAGGTCACCCTCCGGCTATAAGACGTTAACGGCCATCACACACCGAGCTGACATGGTCCAGAGCAGTAAACGTGAGTGACACAGAACAGAAGAGAGAAGCTCGTTTGACGTCGGCTAGACTTCCTCGCCAGCTTCCACTGTCACAAACTTCCCAGCCACCCCCACCGCCCTCGCCTGACAGACAGCTGGGCACAGTCCGCCGCCCTCCCTCTGCCCCTCAGTCTCTCCCGCCATTGCCCAAGGAAGTCCCCTGAGCTCCGCCAGTCGGTTCTAGTTCCTAAAGGGTAATTTTCAGTCATTGAGAGATGAAGATCAGAGCGTCTTACAAGGTCAGAGAAACCTGCGTAGAACGTATCAAGCAATTTCTTGAAATAAAATTTCCCAGGAGCCTGCCTAAGATTTCCCTGCCTGGTGCTTGTAGTGTAATTGGGGCTCCGGGAGTAGCATTGGCCTGGCGATGAGTTACGGAGTTTAGATGTTGTTGATGCTAAGAATCTGAAAGAGTAAAGGTAAAAATAGCACCTCATCTGAGAAAATCTGAAGGAAAGAATAAATTTAATGCTCATTGTAACTAATTGATAAATGCGAAGACAATAAACGTGTGAGTTTCCGTAGTGTAGTGGTTATCACGTTCGCCTAACACGCGAAAGGTCCCCGGTTCGAAACCGGGCGGAAACAAGTAACACTTTTTCCTGCAAATCTGACTTTTCTTCCAGAAGTGTTCTACCTGAATCTCTTTACCTTTCCACCAACTCTCAAATCTCTGAGCTCCCTTTGCAGCCTTGGACTTTAGATTAAAAGGATTATATAACAAGTTCAGAGCTCAGACTTGCGTTTCCGCGCCGCTCGAGAAATAATCATGTCGTATCCGTTCCGTTGGATTAGAGAAGATACTGCACACGGCTGAGGTGGCTGTCCATCCTAGGACGCGCGGTCTCCATCCCTAAGGGGCAGGAACAGGGAGTGAATAGCCCTGAGAAAGGAGCGTGGTTGATGTATGCAAGGAGGATCAAGAAGCCAACCGTAATCGCAGCAGAAAGAGCCCAGTGGAAAGTAATTCGTGTAGGCAGAGAGGTCACCGAACGGAGGGCACAGATAAAGTGGAGCGTTATTATTTCTTTAATGACTTTGACCTTTACTCTGATAAAATGAGGAGACGTTGGATTTTAAGCAGGCAAGTAACTTTACATGATTTAAGTGTTTTAATTCGGCCCCTCTGCCAGCACTGTGGAGAATATCTTGCATGGAGAAAAGAATAGAAACAAGGAGATCTATTAAGTCCCTTTGATCATGCTGCGTATTAGAAACAACTGAGGCGTGGACAAGATGGTGGCAGTCGAGTTGGTGAGAAGTAGTCACAGTCTAGATATATTTTACAGATAGAGTCAAGAGAAATTAGTGAGAACATGGATGTGAGGAGGGAGAGAAAGTAGAATCAATGATAACTTTGAGGTTTTGTGCTGAAAACCTGGGAGGATGGAGTTGCCATTAACTGAAATGGGGAAGACTGATCGTAGCAGCATTATTAGGGAAACATTGGGAGTTCTGTTTTAGACATGCTAACTTTTAGATTCCTAGTATAAAACACTCAGGTGTAATGCTAAGGAATGAGTCGAATCTACAAGTCTGGAGTTTAATGGAGTGGTGTAGACTGCAGATAGAAATTTGTGAGTTCTAGTCACATAGACATTATTTCAGCCATGAGAACAGATGAAATCACCAGAGAGTGAGTGTATTTAAAGAAGAGAAAAAACTTAATCACTCATTCATTCAATACGTATTTATTGAATGTATACTATGTATTAGATACTGCATTAGTCACTGGGATAACAGCTGTGAACAAAATAGACAGAAATCTCTTTCCACTCTAGTGACAGGGTTACAGAAATTTTTTAAAAGTGAAGTTGCAAAGAAAATGCTAGATGATGTGATAATAAATGCTAAGGAGAACAATCAGGGAAGGACATTAGGGGTGAGTTTTCATCTTCAATTTCTAAATGGACTATTGGTGACATTTGAGCAAAAATCTGAAGGAAGAAAATGAATGAGCCATGGGGATATCTGGATAAAGTCATTCAAGACTATGAAATATAGTGCCCACAAAGACCCTGATGTGGAGTTTTCCTTGTGCGTTTGAGGAATAGCAAGGAGGCTAAATTTGCTGGAGTACATTGAATGATATTTAATGTACATGTCAGTTATCTATTGCCACAAATATACTGCTCAACAAACCATCCAAGTTCAGTAGCTTAAAACAATTAGAATCTAGTTAGCTCACTAGTCTGTGGATCACTAATACAGGTCGGGATTGACCAGACTGTTTATTTATGTCCAAGCTAGGCTGACTCACATGTCTTGTGAACAACAGACAACCAGTAACTTCCATTCATATCCTCTTCCCCAGCACGCTAAACTCAGACAAGTTCTCATGACAACAGCTCACGGCAAAAGCCACCAGGAAAAAAAGAAAAAAAAAACCTCCTGGAAATAAGTGATTATAGCAAGATTGTAGGATGGAAATTTAATATACATAAGTCAATCACTTTCCTATACACCAGCAATGTACAATATGGAATTTGAAATTAAAAACATAATGTGAGCTACATTAGCAACCCCTAAAGTGAAATACTTAGGTATAAATCTAACATTTGTATGAGATCTATGTGAGGGAAATTACAAAACTCTGATCAAAGATCTCGAAGAACTAAACAAATAGAAAGATATTCCACGTTCATGGATAAAAAGACTCAATATTAACAATATGTCAGTTCTTTCCCACTTTCTCTATAAATTTGACACAATCCCAGTCAAAACCTCAGCAAGTCATTTTGTGGGTATTGACAAACTGATTCTAAAGTTCATATGGAGAGGCAAAAGACCCAGAGTAGCCAAGACAATATTGAAAGAGAAGAACAAAGTTGGAGGTCTGATCCTATCTGACTTCAGTAATTATTATAAAAATACTATAATCAAAACACTGTGGTACTGGAAAAAGAAGATAAATAGATCAATGAAACAGAATAGGAGCCGATAAATAGATCCACACAAATACAACCAGTTGTTCTATGATCAAGGAGCAAAAGCAATACAATGGATAAAGGGCAATCTTTTCAACAAATGGTGCTGGAAAATTGCACATCCATGTGAAAAAAAAATCTAGACACAGACCTGAGATCCTTCACAAAAATTAACTCAAAATGGATCATAGACCTAAATGTAAAACACAAGACTATAAAACTCCTAGAAGATGACATAGGAGACAATATAGATGACCACTGAATCTGGTGATGACTTTTTAGATACAACACCAATGGCTCAAATTATGAAAGAAACAATCAATAAGCTGGACTTCATTAAAATTAAAGACCTCTGCTCTGCCAAAGACTCTGTCAAAGACTCCATCAAGAGAATTAGAAGGCAAGCCACAGACTGAGAGAAAATATTTGCATAAGACATAGCTGATAGAGGACTCTTATCCAAAATATACAAGCAACTCTTAAAACTCAATATCAAGAATATGAACAACATGATTAAAATGGGCAAAAGATCCAAGCAGACACCTTATCAAATAAGATATACAGATGGCAGATAAGCACATGAAAAGATGGTCAACATTATATGTCATTATGGAAATGCAAGTTAAAACAACAATGAGATACAACAGCACACCTATTAGAATGGCCAAAATCCAAAACACTGACCACACCAAATGCTGGGAAGGATGTGGAACAATAGAAACTCTCATACACTGCTGGTGGGAATGCTAAATGGTACAGTCACTTTGGAAGGCAGTTTGACTTTCTCACAAAACTAAACATTCTTACCAACCACACCATCAAGCAATCGCATTTCTTGGTATTTACCCCAATGAGCTGAAAACTTATGTCCACACAATATTCTGCACACAGACGTTCATAGTCCTTTATTCATAATTGCCAATATTTGTAAGCAACCAAGATGTCCTTCAGTAGGTCAGTAGATAAATAAACTGTAGTAGACAATGGACAATTGAGTAGACAATGGAAGACTATTCAGCACTGAAAAGAAATGAGCTATCAAGCCATGAAAAGATATGGAGGAAACTTAAATGCATATTACTAAGTGAAAGGAGCCAATCTGAAAAGGCTATATACTATACAATTCAACTATATGACATCTGGAAAAGGCAAAACTATGAAGACAGTAAAAAGATCAGTGGTTGCCAGGGGTTAGAAGGGAGGGAGGGATAAATAGGCAGAGTGCAGAGGATTTTTAGGGCAGTGAAACTATTCTGTATGATACTACAATGGTAGACATATGCCATTATATATTCGTCAAAACCTACAGAATGTGCAACACCAAGAGTGAACCCTAATGTAAACTATGGACTTTGGTTGATAATGATGTGTCAAAGCAGGTTCATCAGTGGTAACAAATGTACCATTCTGATTTAGGATGTTGATAGTGGAAGAGAATTTGTGCGGCGGGGGAGCAGGTATGTGAGAATGTTCCATTCAATTTTGCTGTATACCTAAAACTGATCTAAAAAATAAAGCCTATTTTAAAATACAAACAAAAAACTAAACAACTATCAGAAAAAGCAAGCACAAAGAGCAAAGGGCTTTTTCAAGAATCTACTTAGTCAGGTTTGCTAATATCCCATTGGCCAAAACAAGTATCAGTGCTCAGCCAAGACAGAGTGAGAAGGCACTACAAAGTCAGATGAAAAACAGCATGGATGAAAGGATCGGAGAAGAATTGAGATCATTAAGGCAATAAACATACCACAAGTAGCTAATTATTTCTTACTGATCTGATGAAGAAAGGACAAAATAAAAATCATGTTTTTGAAACTATTTAAATATTGAAGAAGTTAGAACATTCCACCCCAAAACATGCTGCTTCAGCATATGGATTATTTTTAGCTAAAGACAATGGAGAACCAGCAGAGACAGAACAAGCTCTTTATCTCCCTTTTAGTTGCCTACATATAGTAGAAATTTCCTCTTTTGTAAAGGAAATTTCCTTTGATTGGAATTCGATTGGAATGGATAAAGGAAACTTCCCTTAAGAAAGGTATGTATATCAAGAAGAGAACTATTCTCAGAGACAACTCTTATCACCTGAGAGACTCTTATCTGCACAACAAGGCAATCTTTATTTACCATATATTTTTTCCCCCACCTTGCCAAAATCTGCCTACCCCTACTCAGAAGCCCCAAATCCCTATTCCTTTGTGTATCCCAGGATGGTATATGTCTCAATCATCTATGAAACTCCTATGCATATATAAGTAATTAAAATTGTTTTTTTTCTCCTGTTAAAAAAGTCATTTTTTTATTTTTTCGTTATACTCCACATATTCTGGTTTCTTACCCTAACTCTATCATTATCCAAGCCATGATCCTGACCCATCCTGCCAGTTACAATGTCCCTAAGCCTCACCCGACCCTCACCCTGTCCTTAACTCTGTCTCCGCTGTTCATCCCATTACTGAACTGAAAGTTAAACGTGTCTAAGATGGATTGAGAGGCTCAGAGGTAAAATTGGTGTTTTTATTATACATTACTTGAACATTTAAATAAATAGATAAATAATGTGATTTTGCTTTTAGGTCAAAATAAAATGTTGAAAACAAAAACTAATCACAAACTTAGAAAAAGACTGTTCTGTAGCCATGTTAACAAGTAGCCACCAGGACCAATTTTAAACCAGTTCAGTCTCTCAACGATAAAACCATTCTGTGAAGATACTTCTGCAGGATAACCAATCACTCCCAACCCTTTCCTTCTGAAAGTCAGCCAGTCAGGGATGGACTCACTTCAATAAACACCTTTGAGTGCCAACCAAACAACAGCACTCTCTCCCAAATAACCAGGCTTCCACAGATTGTGTCAATCCACTTAGCATCTGAAAGTCCTCCGTTCCCTAAGCCCCTTCCCCGCCAAAACATCATCCATTGGCTCTCTCAGAGGGTCTGAACTTTACCAACACAGCTCTCTCCTTAAATGAGCTTTGACTGTGTATCTCAAGTATTGACCAGTGGTTTCCTCATCCTTTGAAAATGCCCCTTTGTCAAATCTAAAATGTCTAAATTTCATTTTTTGCTGGGATTATGTTTGTCATTAGTTTTTTGTTTCTGAAATTCTCGAGTATTCTATACAGCAATGTGGCCTCTACAATCACGATGTTTTGTCATAAACGGTGACTTTGGTTCCTTTATATAAGTCTATCAATCAGACTCGGCAAACAAAATCCCAGCGTTTGAAAACACACTGATGGTGAGGCTTCGTACATTCACTCTACAAATATTTCCCGAATGCCTACTTTGTGTTGAGAACTGTTCTTGGCCCTGGAGTTGCAGAAGAAAGAAAAAAAATCTGTCCCCATGGACAGAAATTCTGGTAAAAGTAGACCGATAATTAAAAAAAAAAAAGAAAAGAAAAGAAAAGAAAGAGAAAGGAAAATACTCCATGTGGCCGATTCTGATTATTTTAACAGTAAGCAACAGCGACTTGAACACTTTTGAAAAACCAGCGCAAAGGACGAGGAGACAACCAGGTAGATGAAGCTCTTAACGGCCACACAGAGACTCGGTGGACTGGTCTCTGCGAAAGGGACAAGGAAATCCGGGCTCTCAGAGGGTCAGCAGCCATCAGACAGACACACGTCTCACCTCCAATGCCACCGCTACTCTCCTACCCTCATTTTCTATACTAAAATTTCTGTCTGTAGGTTTTATGCCACTTTTTCAACAAGTTCTTTTTTTTTTTTTCTCCCTTCCTCCCTTTGAAGAGGGAGACGAAGAAGGTAGGTGTCACTGCTGAGAATTACGAAATGAACATTATTGCCAATTTTATGTCGCAGAGGCTGTTTCCAATATACGAGGTGACTACAGCAAAATTAATTTTTATTAAGAAACAAGAAGCAACTCCCCTTGGCCCGTACGAGGATCGAAGCCGCGACCTTGACGTTATTAGCGCCACGCTCTAACCAGCTGAGATAACCGGCCACCCGTGAGCTGCTTCTTTTTATCTAAAGAATTAAGAAGTTTTCTTAACATCCTTGTGTTTGTTTAAAATTAAAGGAAATCTTTCTTCCCCCTTTCCAAAAGAGACTTTTTCGTTTAACTTGTTTTAACCAAGAGCAAGTAACGTGGTTTCTTCAAGTCTCTCTTCATTTCCTCCATTCCCCTTTCTGCACTCCCCCGAAAAGAAAAAGACAAGACGAAAACTCGGCGTCAGGTAGAAACGATCTTGGTCTCTCTGGTGGAAAACCAGACTCTCAAATTCGTCGATTTCGCCCCAAGTAAACACAGAGAAACGTTCACAACAGAGGCTTCCTTCTTCCCACCCCGGGAAGGATCTGGAAGGAGAAGCTGGGCATCCCGAGCTTCACTTTCGAATGGGCGGATTCTGAAATTGACCCTCCAGCCGGAATGGCTGGTGGATTTGGTCCCGGTTCCCGGCAGGGGGATTCCTCTCCATCCAGGAAGGAGGGAAATCTCGGGCTGATCTGGGTTCCTAAGGATTGGGGATATGCTCCCTCTCTGTGCTCCCCTGACAACGCCCGGCAGTGTGAATGTCTGCTGCTTCCCTTTGTCATTTTACTGTCATTACCCGCTCGTGTTTTCTCTTTCTTCTCCTTCAGGGCGAGGACTGCGCTGTCTTCATTCCTCTGGTACCCGGGTGGCCGCGGATGTGTTCAGTAAAGTAATTCAGCGAATGGGGGAAAGGCCATTTCTGCTAGTGATCTGGTCTTCAAAATCGAACGCGAAGATACTCCGGGTGTCAGTCAAATGTCATCAGGAGTTTCCATCTTTTCTTCTTTCCAGAAAGCTATTTTCAACAGAAATCAATTCACCTCCTCAGAAGTGGACTGTGGTGGTGGGGTGCGAGATAGTAGAGAAATAACGGCTTCAATAACAGCTCGGAGATCTCCGTGGCCCAAAAACGTCTTTCCGTCCCAGATCCCGTCGCTCTGGCTCCGGGAAGAATTGCAAGGTCTTCCTTCTCAGCCAGGCTTCTTCCGCGTGTCTTCAAATCCGGCCGCGCCTGGGGATCCTGGCGCTCCCTCCAGGAGCCTCCCGCAGCCCAAGGTTCTCAAGTTCAACAAGCTTGGTGGGCAATTCTTTTTACACACGAAACACACAAGGATGGCGATTCAACCCAGGTTTAGCAGATGCAGGGGTGTGTGTGTGTGTGTGTGTGTGTGTGTGTGTGTGTGTGTGTGTGTGTTGCAGGAGACAAGTCTGAGCTCCAGAGCCCTCGCAGAGATCCTGGACAGGCAGCTCTTCCTCCTGGACGATTTCCCAGCAACTCAGCGTCCCGCTCAGAGTTTGGTGGCCACGCAGGCCAATGCCATTTCGAGCGGAAAGAGGGATCCCAACCGTTTCTGGAGTGACAATGGCACTCGCGGGCGCTCTAGATTTTCGGGCCGCTTTCAAGTTTCTCGGATTTCGATTCTGAAGGCTAAAAGAGTGATGCTCAGCTGGCCCCCAGGCCCCTGCTGTGAGAAGTCCCAGAAGCTATGCAGACGTCCACGCTCTGGAGGGAAGGACGTGCTGGAATATTTGGTCTAAGCGGCGCCTCTTAACATTGGGTTTGGAGGCTGTTTCCAGTAAAAACAAGATATAAATAAACGCTGAGGAATTAAACAGAGCTTAGACGTTTTATCCTTTTCGAAGTTGAGCCTTTAGCCTTCAAAATTTTGTTACCTATACCCCTCCCCAAAATTTTAGAACTTTGTACCCCTGGAACATTTTTTGACAACTAATTGATTTTTATCATAAGATTAAGCTGTTGCTTTTCTTTATGTTATAATTATTAACAATTTAAAAATGAAACTGTTGCATCACTCGAATATATTGAAGATAAATTCTGCATCATGTGATAAATCATTATTTATGAAAAAATAAATGCATGAATAAGTCACTTCTTTTACAGTCTTTAATCTTATGTCATTGTTTTCTACTTGAACTTCACTTTCTCACAAATATATATCAAAATATAAAATAATTTTATGCTTGAAGTTATTTTAAGCTTCCTAAATCCTACTTTCCTGAAACAAAAGATATATATGCACATCACAATTCTTTTAGGGGAGGACATAAGGCTCTAATTTTTATGATTCTTCCCTATGGGAATTATCAAAAATTGCTACCCATACACAATTAATCATAACAGAAATACTATGAATTTGAAAACCAATCAGTAAAATTAAAGGTAAAAATAGCTAAACCATTATCTAAATCATGCAACTGTGCTTTTAAAAATAATTCATACAGTCATGAAAAAATGTACGCATTGCCATGATGAATCATGTTTAAGCATTAATTTTATGCCTAGTTTATAACTACAGAGATGTATTTTAATATACAAATAAAATGAAAGTAGATCAGGTTTTATTATGCAAATGTATCACAAAGTATTTAACATTCTCTGAGTTATTTTCACAAAAAAATCATATAGGTATCCACCATCAATAATTATTTTTCACATTTTATTACATATGATAACGACTAGATTCTCCCTTAATGTATTAAAAGTCAATAAATGGAAACTTCCTCACTTGCCAAAGGATAGTTACTGGAGCTTGTTGCCCTTTGAGGCAATGAACCTTGGTCAGATTTGAGAAGAATAGGAGGAATATGTTTCTTTTGCAATGTAAGAAACAGCCATTGAGAAATGCACACCTTGACTTCAGGAGTGTTCTCAGATTAGTTTTAGGTAAAATCCACATGGCGATTGATGATTATAAAATTGATAGCCTGAGGCAACCTGGGCTCTTGCACTTCTTGCAAGGCCTTCCTGTGCCCCAAGAGTGAGACTACCCTGGTCTAATTACTGAAGCCATTAGACCACTGGAACTCACTCCTGGAAAAGTGAAAAGAGTAGACATCTACCAGCTATCATGTTCCCTACTTTGTAGTACTCACATTCCTGAGGGGTAGGTATTACTTAATGTTTAAGTAAGCTCATCATGGTCGCATGGCTAATAAGTAGCCAGGGTATATGAAAGCCATCCCCATCTATGCCTTTGGAAATCAGAATTGAAACACTTTTGAGTTTGGACCTATGTAGTCAGTGGAGAGATACAACCAAAATCTCAGTAACACTAGGAAATAAATTAATTGAATTATCCACATTAACAGCAAAAGAAACTTACTACATGAACTACAAGTTTATCCTCACTGGTGTGAAAAGGATTTTGATGACCTAACAAAAAGTTTCTGATTTGTGGTGGAAAGTCTTACTGTTGAGTACCTTTGTGGGGATCTGCCCTGGCATGGAAAATTTTCAATTGAAAACATGAAAATGTAGCTTACTTCTAGCTACTCTGGGCAAACATTGTAGAGGAGAAAGAACAGTGATGCACATCACTTGAAATGGGGCCAAAATAAAAGTCTATTATCACATAAGAAATTAGTTGACAAGGGAATTAGTGTATATAAGGTACAGAGCTATAAATATGAATGACACAGAGTAGAAGGGCATTTGACCTCTCCTAGCCTCACTGGGCACTTGCTGCAGTCTTCCATTTCAGCACGTGTAAAGGCATAGAGCAAACTAAGAAGATTTCTTCGTGAAAACAACTGAACTTGAGGAAAGAACAGTGCAAATCTATGGTAGGCTCTTGCCCAGGGATGCTCCCTTATAGCAACTTTGCTGTTGCTACTAGAGAGTGCTCGCTTGATCAGAAACATTGTTCGTTAAAGTAGCAATCTCGGTGGCAAAAAAAAAAAGGAGGGCCAGTGATTCCCCCAGCATTCAGTTTTGAACAAGTTTGGAGCAAACAGCAGATCAGAGGACTAAGCGGCTATGAATAGGGGCCTTGCTAAGATCTCCACAAATCTCACATTGACCTGAAGATGTGTGCATGTGCCACAGAGATGGACGTGAATTCAAGCCACCCACATATCCCTGGCTGACTGAGTCTGTGCACAGACACAGAGCAGACACAATACATTGTCTAAAATATCTAATATTCGACCAAAAATTATGAGACATGCAATGAAACAGGAAAGTGTAACCCACACACACAGGAAAAAGAAGATAATAGAAACTCCTCTTGAGGAGACTTAGATGTTGAACCTAGAAGACAAAGACTTCAAAGCAACTATTACAAATATTTTGAAAAAATTAAAGGAAATCATATTAAAGAATTAGAGGAAGTATGATGACAGTGAGTCATCAAATGGAGAGTTTCAATAAAGGAATAGAAATTATTTTTTGAAAACACAAGCAAAAATCTGGAGTGGAAAAGTACAATGCTGGAAAGAAAAACATTCAATGCCAGAAAGAAAAACTTCACTAGAGGGATGCAACAGTAGGTGTGAGCTGTCAAAAGAAGGAACCAATATACTTGAAGACGCATCAATAGTGATTATCAACGTGGAGAACAGAAAGAAAACAGAATGAAGAAAAAAGAACAGAGCCTCAGAGATCTGTGAGACAACATTAACTATACTACCACAAAGAGAAAAAGAAAAAAGCAGAAAAAAATATTGTAAATAATGACCAAAAACTTCCCACATTTGATTAAACACATCAAGCTACACATCCAAGAAGCTCAACAAACTCCAGGAAGGATAAACACAAAGATAGACACATAGATACTTCATACTCTAAGTGTGGTAATCTAAAGACAAAATCATGAAAAAAGGAACAAAAAAAAATGATCATCATAGACCAGGGAAATACAATAAGAAAAAATAGCTCACTTATTATCTGAAACAACAGAGATCAGCAGACAGAGGAATGACATATTCAAAATGCTGAAAGAAAAAAAGAAAACTATCAACAAAGAATCCTATATCCAGCAAAACAATCTTTCAAAAATGAAGGTCTCTCAGATGAGCAAAGACTAGGATAATTTGTTGGTAGCAGGCATGTCTTATGAGAAATAAAGGAAGTGCTTCAGGCTGAAAGGAAGTGACATCAGATGGTAATTCAAATCCACATGAAGAAACATCAATAAAGGTCATTAAGTAGATGATTATACAAAGACAGTAAAAATATCTACTTTTCTCATCTCTTTTATTACTGAATTAAGAAATGATAGCCTAAAGCATTGATTTTGTAATTGCATCATTGAACTTATAATATTACTGGTCGCAATTTTTCTCAGAGTACTTCTTGAACTGCTCTATGCTTCTTTAATGGGTAAAATGATATGATTGCTGCCTTTGTGGACAATTTCAAAGAACAGTTGTTTGCCACAAGACTGATTTTAAAGGGCTATTTGAATTCATATGCCACAGTGGAAACTACAATAGTGTGTGGTGTTATCTACTGCCTCGGGATAGATGAGTGTGAAATGGAGAAATACCTATGCAAGGTGTGGACATGCTAAACTGTCTCCCTGTGCCTGAAATACGTTTTTCTTACAACAGATATTTTCTCAACTAGTTCCTAGGATGCCATAAATTATCACTTTGTCAGTGATCTGGCATCATGTTAATTACAGCTTTTATTGTGTGCTTTCATAATCTTGATTTATACTTTTTCTAATCAGCATTATTGAGGTATATACCAGGTATAAACATAAAATTCACCCATTTTTAAGTGTACAATTCAATGATCTTTAGTATATTTATAGAGTTGTACAATTATCATCACAATCCAGTTTTAGAACATTTCCAGTCACCTCCCAAAAGATTCTCATGCCCAGTTGCAGTCAATCCAGATTCCCATTTCAGCCCCAGGCAACACTAATTTACTTTTTTTAAAAAAAAGAAGTGTGGTATTAATTTTTCTTAAGTTATTCCTGATAATACCTGTGTGCCCACACTTCACAAAAATATGAGTAACAAATACTGCAAGAAATATAACATGTAACACACCACAGTTTCTATGAGATCTCCCTTTCTCCAAAAATTATGCCTGTTCTCTGTTTGTTTGTTTTCTAATTTTATAACCACTTTAAAGCTAAAATTTAGTGGCATTTAATACATTTACAATACTGTGAAACCACGACTTGTATCTAGTTTCACGACATTCCCATCACTCCAAAGTAAATCTCTTTACCCATTAAATGGTTTCTCCCTCTCTCCCCTTCCCCTATGCCCTTGGGAAACACCAATTTGCATTCTGTCTCTATGAATTTATCTATTCTGGATATTTCATATAAATGGAATAATGCAATATGTGACCTTTTGTGTCTGGCTTCTTTCACTTAGCATAATGTTTTGAAGGTTCCTCCATATTGTAGTATGTGCTAGTAACTCATTCCTTTCTATAGCTGAATAATATTCCATTACAGGTATACCAGAATTTGTTTATCCATCCATCCATCCATGGGCACTTAGGCTTATTTCACCATTTGACTACTGTGAATAACACTGCTGTAAATGTGTGTACATGTATTTGTTTAAATACCGGTTTTCACTTCTTTTGCTTATATACCTAAGGGTAGAATTGCAGGGTCACATGGTAATTCAACGTTTGAATTTTTGAGGGACTGCTAAACTATTTTCCACAGCAGCTGCGCCATTTTACACCCCCAGGAGCAATGTTTGAGAGTGCAAGTTTCTCCATAGCCTCTCCAACACTTGTTATTTTCTATTTCTTAAAAATTATTACTATAGCTATTCTAGTGGGTGTGAAGTGACAGCACAGTAGTTTGATTTGCATTTCCCTAGTTACTAATGATTTTGAGCATCTTTTCACGTATTAGTTGGCCATTTGTATATCTTGTTTGGAGAAACGTCTATTGAAGTCTTTACCCATTTTTTAATGGTTGTTCCTTTTGTTATTGAGTTGTAAAACTTCTTTATATATTCTGGATATTAGACTTATCAGATGTATGATTTCAGATTTTTTTCCCATTCTGTAGGCTGTTTTTTCACTTTATTTGAGCACTTTGGTGCTCAAAAGGTTTTAATTTTGATGGAGTCCAGTTTATCTACTCTTTCTCTTGTCAATTATGCTTTGCTTTGGTATCATATCTAAGAATCCGTTGCCAAATCCAAGGTCATGAACATTTACTCCTTTGTTTTCTTCAAGAATTTTTGGCTTTAGCTCTTATTTTTAGATTGTTGGCACATTTTGAGTTAATTTTTGTATATGGTGTGAAGGAGGGGTCCAATTTGATTCTTTTGTTGAGCAGAACACCATGCACCTGTTACCAATACCCAGGGAAGACTCTAACTACATGGAGGATAGCAAAGATCATCACAATGCCAGCCACCAAGAGTAGAAGTCCAAACACTTCTGCCCACTGCATCTTGATATTGTTGTCACCAAGGAAAACACAACATAGTCAAGCACTGGATGGAATAATGCTTATACTCTCAGAGAAAAGACAGAGCAAGATCAGATCTAATAGTGTGCATCAGTCTCCCATGGCTAGCAGGTGCCCCCAGCAGCCAACACAGGGCAATTGGCCTATGTACACCCCTCTCATTCTGCAGTAGAAGGACTCTGAAATACTGAAAGCTAGGGCCATGCCTGAGAGCCACTGATGTACATGCTTAAGCAGAACAAAGGAATACTCATTGCATCTGAAACAGGAAAAGATATTCCAACACAAGGTGATAACCCCAGCACAGGCTGTGTGGGCTCTTTCTCTCTTGGTACGGAACTGTTCCAGACCCAAGCCCCATTCTTATGTGGCTAAGTGTCAAAAGACTATGCACATAGATTGCCTTTCCCAACACTTTTGCCTGCAGATATCCAGCTGTCTCAGCACCATTTGTTGAAGAGACTATTCTTTCCCCATTGAATGGTCTTGGCACCATTGTTGAAAATCATTTGGCCATAGACATATGAATCCATTTTTGAACTCTCAGTTCTATTCCGTTGGTCTATATATCTGCCCTTATGTCATACAACATTGTTTTGATTACTGTAGCTTTATAGTAAGTTTGGAAATTGAGAAGTGTAAGTCTTTCCACTTCATTCTTTTTGAAGATGTTTTTGGCTATTTGAAATCTCTTGCAATTCCATATGAATTTCAGGATCAGCTTTTCCATTTCTGCAAAAAAAAATCATTGTAATTTCAATAGGGATTGCATTGAATCTGTCCATACTTTGGAGAGTATTGACATCTTCACAATATTAAGTCTCCCAATCCATGAAGTAATCTACTTTCTGTCTCTATAGATTTGCCCTTTGTGGACATTTCATAAAAATAAAATCATACAAAGACAGTCTCTTCAATAAATTGTGCTAGGAAAATTGGATATTCACATGTAAAAAAATGAAACTAGGTCCCTGTCCTACACCACTCACAAAAAATTAGCTCAAAGTGGATTAAAGATGTAAATGTAAGGCCTGAAACCATTAACCTCCTAAAAGGAAACAGAAAAAAGCTCCTTGACATGGGCCTTGGTTACGATTTTTTGGATATGAGACCAGCAAAAAATAAAGTGGGACTACATCAAACTAAAAATATGCTGCACAGTAAAAGAAATGATCAACAAAATGAAATGGCAACATACAGAATGGGAGAAAATATTTGCAAATCATATATCTGATAAGAGGTTAATATCTAAAATATATAAAAACTCATACAACTCAGTAGCAGAAAAACAAATAATCTAATTTTTTAAAAAGGGCAAAGGACCTCAATAGACATTTTTCCAAAGAAGATATTCAAGTGGCCAACAGGTATACGTAAAGGGTCTTAACATCACTAACCATTAGGGAAATGCAAATCACCTCATGCCTCTTTGAATGGCTATCATGAAAAAGACAATAGAGAAATGCTGGCGAGGATGTGGAGAAAAGGGAACCCTTGTGCACTGTTGGTGGGATTGTAAATTGGTACAACCATTATGGAAAACAGTATAGAGGTCCTCAAAAAATTAAAAAAGGAACTACCATATGAACCAGCTATTTCACTTTTAGGTATTTGGCCAAAAAATCACTATGTTGCAGAGTGATCTGCACCATTCTGCTTTTCCTCCTCTAGGATGAAGTCCTGGACCATTATCTCCCACATGCTGCACTCAACACGTTTTACACCAGAGTCTTAATGGAGAACATTGACTTCCAAATGTCAGGAATCCCCCCTCCACCCCCTCATTACCCCCCAAGTGGTTCTGGAAACTTGTTCCCCCGGGGTCCCTAGTTCTACACTAGAAAACAAGTGAAGTCCTTGAAGGAGACTGCATCCTTATGGTGTTTCAGGTTTTATTGTGACAAGTGTTCTGTATTGTCACCTCATCTAAGTCTCAGAACCACCCTGTGAGATGGGGACCATTACGCTGTTTTACAGGTGAGGAACCTGAGGCAGAGGCCTGAGCTCCTTCACTCTGCTTCGTTATCAGGTCTTATTATCTTTCTCGAAACTCATCTTTAACTAGAGTGATATCTGGCACTTTTGCGGACGCGTTACGGAAAGATGTTACCGAAGTCAGAGGAGAGACGCTGGCATTAGAGAAAACTGAAATAAACGTGCTTGGAAGAGAGGCTGGAGGAGGATCCCAGAAGCCCTGGGAGCGCAACTCCGGGATCGCAGAGGAAGCGAGGACAGAGCGCCACCCACCGTCCTCCTACTCAGCTCTCACCAGCCGGAAAGAGGAGCCGGGGAGACTCCCAAACGGACTCACAGAAGATTCCCGCTCCGCCTCGCACATTCCTTTCTCGCACACACACAGGAGACCACGCTGGGAAAATCCACGAACAAATTTCTGTTCTGCGACGAGCGTCGGTGAGCGTCCTGTTGCAGCATCTTCTTAAACTCCTCCTGCTGGCCTTTAACTGGCTCGGAGCGCGAGGATTCTCAGCACAAGCTGAATGAGGAATTTTGAGCAATTTCTTTGGTGGTACAAGAGTACAGAGCTGTCCTCCAAGCAGTGTACTGGGTTCCATTCTCGCTCAAGGAGAACGGACCAGTGGAATTTGAAGTCTTCTGATTTTCAGCACCTGAGGCCAGAATTGGAGGACTGCGTCGCCCCCTTTGGGCGCCGACGGTAAAGCGCAGACATAGCCAGGTACCCTTTAGAAGCTTTCAGCTTAATTCTCATTGAATTCTCCAAAATCCCATGTGGTAAACATCACCCTCACCATCATCATCATCATCTTATACATTTTACAGATGAAGAAACGTTGCCTGGAGCTAGGAAATGTCAGAGCTGGGGATCCAAACCAGGTAGTGTGGCTCCAGATCGAATTAAGAAGCCTAAGAGCTAACCATCGTTTTTTGACGTGGTCTCCCTCGCTTGGCTTTAAGAAGTATTGTCGGAAATAAGTACTTCTACGTCTAGACTCCGAGAATTACTTTTGTCTTCATTTCTGTTAAAAGTGTCAACAATATTAATAATATTTCTTAAACGGAAGGAAAAGCATGAAGATTTAAGAACCGCCTCTTTACACATTTAGCCGCACATGTCCAGAATGGGATGTCTTTACACTGCAAACCCAATGACTTGGCTGACAACGTGTTGAGAGGAACAAGGTGGTGACCTCCAGCTCGATTCCCCTCACGACCGCCTTAGAACGTCTTTGTCCCTTAGCTCCGGGGCAGCGGGTCCTCCTCCCCAGAGACAGAGGCCAGGACACTCAGGAGTCAGTATGACCAACCTCAGAAACGAGGCCACTTTCTCAGAGCCAACATGAGCCCAGGTCTAGGATCTGAACTGACAGACACTGATGGAGGCCAGGTTTTGTGGAAGGGTGGAGAGGAGAGTTAAGCTGCCTCAGATTGCCTCCTGTCAGTCTTTTGGGGGAAAAAAGAACATTAATAATTGCCAGAATTTCTTGAGTGCTTTGTTCACTTAGGTAATAAATAATTACACACCAGAGACCTGTGATATACATATATTTTAAAAATGATAAAACTGTGACTTACAGTTTTTAGACTTGCTCAGGGGCTCACAGCAAGTGATAGGTCACATTACCAGCAGCCTCTCAAACTGAGGTGTTTGACACTCCCTGACTAACCCCCAAGGTGGCCTCTATATCGACACCACCATGATCATTCCAGTTATGCATACAAAAAGGCTGGAAGTCGCCATCTACACATACTTTCATGCCCTGCCCTCTCTTCCTACCTGACATCTGAACTGTGGCCTGAGTTTGAGGTCCGTACCCCTGTTCAGGACTCCCCCATGGACACTCTGAGCTCTTCCAGCCGCCTCCTCCCACATCTCAGCCTCCACCTCCAAACGCAAATCCTTCATTCACTGATATTTTTTAAATTCATTTTATTTAAATTAGTAAATATCTTAATGGATTCTTATAGTCTATAATCTTTGTAGAAGATACGAAACCATAAAGGAAAATTGAATGAACTGCCTCCAAACCCACTCCAGTACCACACAGAGATAACCATTTTATTAACAGGTTGGGTTATATTCTTTTAACCTTGCTCTAAGCCTATGGAACAAAACTTTATTTACACACCTATAGCTATATTCATACATAAATAAAGTCCAATAAACATAATGTTACATAATTTTTAAACTTGTTTGTCCTGAACACACTGCAAATATCGATACATAAAAGTCTGCCTTCTCTAAGTTATTTGATTCTATACTGCAGCATAATTTATTTAACTAGATTTTATTTGTTGGACATTCGGGAGGTTCCTACTTTGTCTCCCTCGTAAAGAAGTTTCACATGAACATACCCAAGCCCTGTGCCCTTAGAACGTCCACCTGCTGTCTGCCCTCCCCAAGGCCGACCCCTAATTCCTCATACAGGTGCCCAGCTCCTAGGTCTCCCTACTGGACCTCTGGCTCGACCTCTCTGACCCTGACAGCCTTATGCCAGGTCCTCCTACCCTTACCTTTGCCCCCTGGGTCCCATCCTTATTACCTTTGGCAGGGGTTCCTTTGTACTCACAGGCTGGGGAGGCCTGGGGCCAACATTTTACTTCCTTGGGTTGTGGGAAATTGTACCAGGCACCCCTGTATAGGGTGTAGAGTGGGTTGAAGTCTGGAGAGGCTGCAGGCGCAAAACCTTCCCTGGAGGCCTTTTCAGAGTCATATTTAGAATCCCCCAGGCCTCTGGGGAAGGCAGCAGAAGGGAGGACAGCAGCCTCCACTTGACTCTTGGGAGGAGGGAAGAGGGGAGAATAAGACCACAATTCTCTCATTTGTCTAAAGAATCATCTCTCTCATGCCTTATAAACGCAGGTGTGGCCTTTGCACGTGTGAAACATAAAGAACTCCCCCTCCTCAGCCCCAGTCCCTCCCTGGGGAACAACATGAATTCATGGGATATGAGAAGAAATTCATCCACAGAATATCGTTGATGAGAGGTGTGGGGAGAAAAATCTATAAACCTGAGCTCAGACAAGTTGTGAGAGGGATTTTCTTTCTCTCTGTGTCCTTCCGTTCCTTACAATTTTCGCCTGACAGTCTCCTCTCCAGAGACTGAAATTCCTACTATCACCTCTCAGTCGTCATCCTCCTGGCCTACCTCCTGGAGCTCGCCTCTTAGATATCCCTCTGGCTTCAACCACTAGGAGGCCTCTCCTGGGGGTCCTTCTCCTCCTCTGCAATGGAGACCCCCTATTCTGCCCCTGCCTGCAGGACCTGGAGAGTTTCCAGCCTGAATGTAATGGCCTGGGTGGGTCAGGGAGAGGATTCCCCTTCTGTTCCAGGTTGGAAGAGGGCAGGGTGGCTGGAGGCTTGAGTTGATAGAGGCACCAGGTGAGGTGAAGGAACAGGGAAAAGAGGCCCGCGTGACCAGGCCTGAGGATGCCATTTCTGTAAACACATGATGCGGATCCTTCTTGATTCCAGGTTTCAAATCCCCTGGGGAAAATAGTTGGAACCCAACCATTGTGATTTAGTGAATGTGGTTTCTTTATTTCCACTCACATATATCTTATACAGATTTATTTCTAAAAAGAATCTTCACATTACTTCCTTTAAATGAAATATAATTAGTGACATAGAGAAAGTAAATAAAAAGGTAAATAAAATGAAAAAAATCATTATTATGATTTTGAAAAAGGTGCATAACTGATGTACAATATTGGATACCAAAATTGTTCTCAATAAAGATAAGGAAGTGCTCTGAGCATGTACTAAAAATGGTAGATTAAATTTTCTCCAAATACTTTAAAGTTAGAAAATCAACTACTTGAAATGGTGAACATAAGTCTTCTTATCTGGATACAATTAAAGGGCAACCAAGATCAACAATTTTCATAGCAAATACCATAAGGCCTAATGTAATTAGCTAAATATTTATGACCAAATAGAGTCAACTAGGATGTACTTATTCTCCTGAGAATTTGAAAATCTAATAGTACACAAAACCCTCTTTCTAACAACAACACCAGCACAGATGGAATGTGACTTTTACAGGGAAGGTAATTTAAAGATCATTGGTGAACATCTCGTTCCCTTCAGGATCCATCAGGTCTACAAGTAAGTCCAGCCACATCCCATCTCTCCGTACCCTCTGATGTGGGCAGGGAAAGGGGTGGCCTAGGCCAGGGACTGAGCGGGGTCACTCCAGTGGACTCAGGTGCGGGTGGGTCCCATGTATTTATCCACTCACAGCCTCTGAGGCAGTGTCAGGTGGCAATCACTGCCAGACCTCCTAGGAGGACGACCAGCATTCCCCGCAGGTGAAGGGCAAGGTGATGACAAAGAAAAAGTGCACAGATCCCATATACCCCAAGTGTCAGATCCCCTTATCAGAAAATTCCTACCTTCAGCCTGCCAGCCCAACAGAGATCTGAATGCCCATTTTGGTTGCTTTGTCCTCTCAGGACCCCTGGTCCTAGGCCCTGCCCTCCCTCAAGCACCCTTCTCCTCCATAACCAGTCCTGGCACACAGGAAACCAGGGAGAAGACCATCTGATCCATGCTGAGGCTTACAGCCTGGACCCTCCGGACAGGTTGACCCAGTTGGAGCCTGGAGACCCAGTCCAGTGTCTGTGCAGACTGCATGCCACAAGCAACCTGGGGCCCCCGGATTCCCAGAAAGGCAATGGGAACCGCTCAAAGGCCCCTGCACTTACCAACGGGCCCCTCTCCACTCCCAAATTCCTGCAACCTGCAGTAGAAACAGCAGAGGACTTAATAATCCCCTCTTCATCCTCCCAATAGTAGGGAGACTTGTTTCCAGCCAAGATGGAATAACAGGGATCAGATTTACCCTCCTGCCTGAAAGAACCAAAACCTTACAAAACATGTGAAACATCAATTTTTAAGACACCAAACATCAGACAAAGTAGGACAGTAATCCCTGAAAGAAAGAAACAAATGAAGTCATCATGGGGGAAAATGAGGTGAGAACTAGGTGAGCCTTAACTTACTGCCTTGAGAGAGTTTCTAGGCCTCCATGCAGGGAAGGGGAACTCAGGCAGAGGCTGATGAACTCCCTGAGTTGATGAGAGGGAGCTGATGGTCCAGAAGACCAAGAGAGCTGGAGTTGTCAGGACAGAGTAGCAAAAAGGAGAGAGCTGTGAGAAGAGAAAACTCCAGAAAGAGCTCCCCATTGAGCTGAACACTGATCATGGCATGCAGGCAGGGAAAATAGACCAGGCGGGGGAAAGACTACCCACAAAGGTCAGAGGTACCAGTGATATTTAACTGTCCTTTCAAGTGAGAAGCAATGATGTAAGATGAATGGCTATATATTGATCACAAGAATCCAGTTTGGACTCCTGTCCTAAAAAAAAAAAAAAAGTCTGTGTTCTGTGCTTCTTGTTCAAAGTGATACAGACACGTAGGGAGAAGACGTTTCCTGGACCAGTCCTTCCCCTTCCATGGTGCTTCCTCACAGGGTCATCTCAGCTCTCAGTGAAATCTCAAAGAATCTTCAGAGATGTGGAAAGAACAACTTTTAAGAACTTCTCTTTACTTTGTATCTCTTGATGATTTGAGAAAGGTTGGTTGCAAAACTGCTTTGGAAAGACAATTTAAAATCAAATATGTTTTTCACAAAAAGTTGCTAGAAATATTTTCCACTTTTTTTCTCCATTAGTCAAAGCTCCCATTCTTGGGATCTCTGCCCCTGCATCCCTCTCTGCATTGGTCTTGGAAGAACTGTGACTGAGGAATTGTTCAACTTCTGGGAAGCCAGGAACTGAGTTTGTTAAGGGAAAATGAGGGCGATGGATTGGGAACCTAGTACAGCACTGTAAGTTACTCCCTTCTTTTAACAGGTTAGGAAGCAAGTTTCTCTGAAGATGATGAACAGCGTCCTCTGAGGACGATGAGCAGCGTCCTTTTCAAGGTGGGAAAAAAGTCACTGGCCAGTACGGGGATCGAACCCGCGACCTTGGCGTTATTAGCACCACGCTCTAACCAACTGAGCTAACCGGCCTCTGACTTTGGGGCACTGCCTTTTTTTTTTTTCCTTTTTTTTTAAAGTGTTACCTTCAAAATAATTGTTAGTGTTGTTTGCCTTAGGAGAATTTCTTCGCTGCTTTCCACCCTTAGTAAAAGGAATCAGACTCTTTCTCTTAAAACAAAAGAAAGAGCGGACATTGGTTTTAAGTCGCATTCATACACTTGAAAGAGGAAACAAACTTTTCAAACTGCGACTAATGGCCCGGGAATCCCTGGAGGTATTTGCTGCTCTCTACACGGCTGGTGATCAGCACGTGCAGATAACGAATCTGACCCCCTGAACTACGAGCGAGACCAGGCTTCGGAAAAGCCGCTAACAGATAAAAAAACTCTGTGCCTGAAGAGTGTTCCCAAGGGTCTGAATCTTGATTGTTCCGGAATCTCCCAGGCACCTCCAGAGTCAGACTTGGCCGATATTTGGGAGCCTTCCCATTTACCTGCTGCCTCAGATTTCCGCAGTGACCACAAATGGAAGTCACTTCGGAGATCTCCGTCCTTCCCAGTTCTAGAAACATGGCTCTGGTCATCATTCCAGAGGCCATTAAACCAAAATTTTTCTGTGTGCCCAACGTTTCTATGTCCCCTCAAAATGGTACCATTGTTTTCAGTATCTCATTTATTCTTCCTGAGATTTTAAATCCATAAAGTTATACAAATATATTTTCTTTTTTCTCTTTACAGTTAGTGGTATTTTATTCACATTTTTTCTCTGTATTGTTTTTTTAATCTTTTACTTAGAATGTATTTTTGTGTTCTTTACAGAGCAAAACAGAAAAGAGTTTTTCATCTTCATTTAAATCTGTATAGTATTCAATTATACAGAATGTGTCACAGTTTAATAGAGACTTAGTTTAACTTTCCCACCCTGCTGTTGCAAACACTGTTCATATCTATGAACATACACTGTATCTCATGTGTGTCATGATACCTTGCACAGGTGGGAAAACAGCATCAAAGAATATGTGCATTGGCAATTTTGATGGACATTGTCTGATTCTGCTTCAGACGGCTGAGCCCAGTATTCTTTTTGTTTGCCTGTTTGTTTTCACTATACTGAGCACAAATGAATAGGATCCTGGACACATTTCCTGCTGCTCCTTCTTTCTGAATTCCCTGCTACGTGCTACAGGTCTGAAGAGAAACTAGACAGTCAGTGAAGATGTAGAGGAATCCACATTGAGGGCTTTTATGTTGTGGAAATACGACCTTATCTCAGGTAGGTGAGACTTGGGGGCACAGTTAATGGTGTTTGACAAAGGGAATGTAACAGAATCAGACAGCAGAAGAAAGGGGCTAAGTGGAGAGCTGGGAGAAGCGCCGGGCAGTGGCTTCCTTTTTCACACCTCAGAGAACAGCATGGGCAAAAACACCTGAGGAGAGAGGAGCTAAGACGTGCCAGTGTGTTGGGAGAGTAAGACTGAACTGCACGGTGGTGGGGGAGAGTAGTAGGAGATGAGGCCGAAAGAGGAGAGACCATGTAGATGATGCCCAACTCTCCGGTGGAACACAATCTCTAAATCAGGGGACTTTTGTTGGTAAAGGGGATGCTGAAAATAATTAACAGACATTACTTGATCTACATCAGGTGTAAACTAAGTATGATCATTATTTATGGGCTAAGTTAAGGATTTTTGATTGATTCTAACAGCAACGGTGATACCGAGCAGTGGGCTGGCTCTACTCACCGTGATCTGAGCGAATTAATCACAACAAGTTAGAGATCGAGAAACAAAGTTTAATTAGATTAGCTGGCAAATCAGAAGACAGGTGAGTAATGTCTCAAACACCCATCTTCAAAGACTGCGAAATCTTGAGGCACTTATATAGGGAAAACGGGCAGTGAGGAGGGGGTCCAGGGATGTGGGTCTCCAGGCATGACGGGCTCCAGACGTCACATTGTTCCATTCTTCTGTCAGCTGAGATGGATACCTTGTAGGTGTGTTTCCCACCTGTGGTCAGCCTGTTCCTGGAGAGAAATTCATGGAACAAAATTTTTAATTTATCAGGCTATTGGGGAGTACATACGTTAAGTGGAGGCCATAAAACAAGTGAGCATGTGAAACTTTTAGAGTATGTGCAAAGCAGTGAGCAGTCACACAGAGAAGGGGCTGGGGCCATTTAGTGTAACAAAATGGCCTCAGTTATGCTCACTTACAGTGGGAATCTATGGAAGGATTTTAGGCAGAGAAGTCACATGAACAGATTTGTAGCTTAAAAAGATCCCCCAGGTTCAGGCACTTGCGAGGCATTAGGGAATTATAGCAACAACACGTTACTACTAGCACCACCACCAACAAAATGTCTGCCCTCGTAGAGGGTGGAAACAGATACAACTAAAATACATAATAAAAAAGAGGAATCATATAATAAATAAGGGGCTGTTAAATGTGATTTAAAAAATAGAGTTAGCTAGGGGGAATTGTAGTGTTGGAAGCAGGTTGGAATTCTAAATAGACTTGTCAGTGTAGGCTTATTAAGATTGTGGGAACACGTTTGGCTGAAAGAAGGTGGTGAGGGTTTACAGGCAGAGAGCACAGCCAGTGCAAAAGTCCAAAGGTGGGTACTTGCATGGAATGTTTGAGGAATAGCAAGAGGACCCATGTGGCCAGAGCACAAGTGAGGGAGAGAATAATAGAGATGAGACAGAGAGAAGTGGAAGGTTAGAATGGGTAGGACCTTGTAGGAGATCTTGGGAATTTGGCATTACTCAAGTCCAATGGGAAGCTGTTGGATAATTCTGATCTTAGGAGAGGCAAATATGACTTATGCTTTAAAATAACGCCTTTAGTAACATCTTTTGCACGTAAACTCTAGAGGAATGTATTAGATTGAGGTCTCTAGGAAATAGTCTCTGAGGTGTAGTTTTTATGAAGGAAGCTTACTGGGAAGTTCTTCTAGGAGCAATATACAGGAGGAATTCAGAGGATAAAGAGAAAGTGTGAACTGTGATGTTGTTGCAACAGAGGCCTCAGCCAAGCCCACAGGGAGCTCTGGAGCTGCAATGACCCTTCAGAGTTGTCCTGAATTGAGACACAGGAACTGAGTTGTTGAATCCACTCAGAGATGTGTCTTTAGATGTAGGCTGCTCCCAGAGAGAGGGTGTAACCTCAGACAAAGTAGCTTCTTTTAGTTGAGAGCAATTCCTGCGAGGAGCTCACCTCTGATCGATCAGCAAACAACACTTCAGGCTGCGGGAGAAAGGAGTGTCTTGCACTAGAAAGGGGTGGTTCTGGGTGGAACACCCATCACATCCATCCCAATCCCCCATTTGTGCTGCTTAGAGGCACTTCCTTCACATAATGAGTTCGTCCCATCTGGGAATATCTTCTTTAGGACTCTGGTTGGTCTGGTTTCTCACTTTCCTGAGTAAACTAATAAGAGGCAAATAGCTGCTTGGTCTCCTCCGGAGAGGGGCTGCATGAAGGACTCAGCATTTGTCTGTACTGTTGGAGGTTCAATGTTTGGCAGTGGCAGTAGCTTGATCAGCCTTGATGAGTGGCACTTCTTGTTATTGGGCCCATCTCTGCCACCAGGCTACTCCACTCATGTGACCAATTTGCCAGCACTGGAGTTGCTAATTAGTAAGGCTGGGTGACAGCCACAGGCAGAATCATTCTGGTTCCTTAGTTGTTTAGTACTCTTTCTGTGGTGCGTGCACTCTGGTGGAAGGTAACGTATGATAGAAAGATCTTCACACTTTGTGCCCTCTCTGACCAACCAGCCAAAATATTAGTCACTCTGCATGAGTTCATGTCTATTCTGACATCCGAAAGAAGGAGATGACTAGGTCCACTGTGCAAAGCTCTGCCCATTAGGAGGATTCCTCCTTCACTGCTATCTTTCAGAGATGTTACAGGATGGGAAGTAGTGCATTAGCGCTTCTCCAGTGCTGGTAGCCTGATAGAACTGTGTTAGAGAGATTCATTTGAGAACCTATTTAACACTCCCAACTGAGGCACTTTAGTTTTAGGCTTGAAGACAAAAGACAGTGGCCTAAGAAGCAAAACAATAAATAAATAGCCTGAATATATTTCCTAATGATGTAAATCGATTTACATTCTTACCAAGTCCAGGCTCCTGCACCAGCAAAAGGGACTTTCTTGTTGAGTTGAACATGAGCCAAAGCTGAGCTACTTATGTGGGCTGTGAGCCCACACCAGGATGCCCCTGGACTACTCAGCCAGTTGAAAAGAAAGACTGCCATGCATGGTTTGGGTTCTTGAGTAAAATATGAGACTAACACACACAACCAAGTCAGTAGTAAACCTTTCCTCATCTTCTGTCTCACCTCCAAAAAACCCAGCAACTGGCCCCACTTATCTAGAGCGTGTGGGCTCCCTCCTCCCACGGGGAATGGTCTTGGTCAGAGCTCAACGATCTCCTGAGCTGGGTGCTGAGTCCCCGGGGAAATGTCCAGCAAGAGCATCTGCACGTCCAGGTTCCTTGCGAGGACCACAGCGCACAGACATGCAGGGAAACACACCCTCATCCTGTCTAAATCCACCTGGAGCGTCCTGGATCGAAGTGGAACTTCGCGTTGATCCCATTGAAGCTGAGCTCCTGGCACTCCTGGCAACGAGTAAGCGTTCTGAACCAAGTCTTGACTTGGAGGGGCGGGTCCAACTCAGGGCTCCGCCAGACCCCAGCTTTCCACAAAAGCGCGCCCCTGGGTGGAAACACGCCCTAGCGCAAGGGCCGGCGACCAAGCTGGCTGTGAACCGAGCTCCTGAGGTCTTCGTGGGGACCAGGCGGTGGGAGCATCCAGGGAAGGAGTCGTCAGGAGAGGCAGAGTCAGCAGTGGGCTCTGCTCCCCTGAGATCTCCCTGCAGAATCTTATCCATCTCCCTCCCCACGAGACCCCCATACTTCTCTTCTCCATCGTCTCCAAAAGTCAGGTGATACCTGAAAATACTTGTCTAGCGATAAATAAAATGCTGGAAACTGGTAATGTCCATCCGAGTGGCCGTGGACTTTCGGTTACGCTGGGTTTCGTATCTTTTCCTTTTAGAAATCCTGACAGCCCTCAGGGGGGCACTTCGGATTCCTAACAAGATGGAGACAAGGTCCCTTCACATCCCCTCAGGCGGCGCAATCAATTGACACCCCACTCCGAGAGCAAAGATCACAAGGATCCTGCTGTGGTGCAATTTTAAACACTTCCACTAGAAAGTTTAGCAGAATCCACAAAAGTTTAGCTTTCCGAAGAAAGCGTGTTTCCGCCCGGTTTCGAACCGGGGACCTTTCTCGTGTGAGGCGAACGTGATAACCACTACACTACGGAAACCTCCATGTCATGGATCTTTTTTTCTATAATAGAGAAGACACTTTTTTTGGCTAGCCCAGGTTTGGTAACATTGAATTAATCTTTTCTTTCAAGAAATTATCAAGATTACTGCGCTTTTCTATTTATTCAAATCAATAATATGCGAGTCAATGAGTCACAATAAGGAAATACTATGCCTCAGAGAAGAATCACGTTCTAAAGGCAGGACAGAAATTTTACACAGCCTCGGAGTACAATAGATTTCAGAAAAATTCCTGGATTTTGTCCTATTTAGTGATTTATCTGACATGAGGAGGTTTTGTGATATCCATCTTTTGGGTGCCAGAAAACGATCTCACAAAATAACCAGGATCCGGTGGACTTGAACTCTGGAAACTGCCCATTCTGTGCCGGGCAGTGTTTGACCGATAGAACTGAGGGGCGGGGAGGGGGATGTGCCCACCTGCCTGCCAGGCGGTGTGAGGACTGGGAATGGGGAGGGAGGGTCGTACTTCCTGTGACTGGACTCAGAGCCCGGCGCTGATATGGAACGTGCATGCTCAGTTTCCACGTCTGTCACTGCGTTATAACATGAGGAGGACCCTGTGATGACTGAAAGGCGGACCACGGTCCCCAAGATCTTGCCCGCGGCCTTTGGAATGTTGACTGGAAACACATTTCTAAACCTGAGCAGTGCTGGGGGCTCGGAAGGAGACCTTGTCTGTTGCCCGTGAAGGCGGCGATTCGCTCAGGCGGGATTTGAGGTCACCCGGGAAATCTGAGGCGAAAAGTCAGGGCGACTGAATGGCGTCCAAACCCGGCCCTGAACGCGCGCGCAAGGGAGATCGGAAGACTCAAAGAACCATCGCAAGGAAAATGAGACCCTTCAGAAATTCTTTCAGGACGACATTGGATTTCCAATTTGTGGGGTGCCTGTGTATCCAAGACTTAAAAGAGAAACAGAAGGAAATCGCACCCAGCGGATTGTGTAGATCCCGGAAAACAGCCCAGCATGACTTGTGATCATTTTGTATAATTCATATTCGCTTACAGTGTTTTAGTTAAACGACAACAAGAAAGAGCAAACGTTATCTTTCTAATATTTTCTATATTATTCAAAGATTGTGCTTCCCTTAACAGTTTCATATTTGTGTGGGATTGTTTTTTTTGTTTTTTGTTTTTTTTACAAACGCTCGTGTTTTTGAATTAATGTTTGTAGTCAGCTCAGCTAATCACGTTTCCACCTAAATTCTCACATTTCTTTACATACTTATTCGAGACCAATGGTATGGGTGGATCAGTAATTAACATCTCCTGTATTTTTAAATTTATGTAAGAAAAATAACCAGAGTGCGCTGGAACACACTTTTAAATAGATCATAAAACATTTTCAAACTGTCAAAAAAGAATAACTCATTAAGGGATAAAATCTTTGTTAATATGTGGGAATAAAATGATGCATCAGATAAAGGCACAAAAACCAAAAAAGTAAAAATCGTAGCAGTAATTTAACAAATTTAGTTATTTTAATAATTAGATTTGACCAAGAAACTATAGAAAACTATATATTAAAAAATTATAGGGGCCTGCCCCGTGGCCTAGTGGTTAAATTTCCGTGTGCTCTGCTTTGGAGGCCCAGGTTTGTGGGTTCAGATCCTGGGTGGGGACATACACCACTTGTCAGCCATGCTGTGGTGGCAACCCACATACAAAGTAGAGGAAGATTGGCACAGGTGTTAGCTCAGGGCGAATCTTCCTCAGCAAAAAAATTAAAAATAATGTATATTATATACATAAAATTAAAATAGGTAAGTGAGACTTAAAATACCTGACTTGAGAATTTATGGAAAGTTCAAAGAAGGCAAAAATCCTTACAAGAGGGTGGTCTTGGAGGATGAGAGGCAGTATGGAAGTCGCCAGCGGCACTAACTCGGAAGCCGGCCTTATACTATATGTCAATTCTGTGATTTATTTGCTTTGTTGCTTAGAGCAAATTGTTTAGCCTCTTTGTGCCTTGGATGCTCCAATGTAAGAAGCCCTTTGAAAAGTGCTTGCCACATGGTATGAATGATTATTTTTATCCCAGGTAGGACTGGCTACATAATTTGCTGGGCCTAGTCCAAAATAAAAATAGGGGTGCTCTATTTGGGGCTGGGGAAGTCAATCTCCCCTTCCCCCAGGCTGAAGCCCCAATCCATGGCAAGTACTGCAACCTCAGCGCAAAGACTCACTCACTACACAGATAAGGGTGGGCAGGTGAGACTTACCTGGCTGCCCACCTAAGGAGAGGTGGTGTTGTCTTGCTCCAGTCTTGGTGGGAGTGTTGGACCCAGAGCCTACCTGAGGTGGAGGGTGGCAGTAGTCATGCGGCTAGGCAGGGGAGGGGAGGCCAGGTGTGTCCCAGGACTAGGGAGCAGGAGCAGGTGGGTAAGAACATGTCCCAGGGAGGCAGGGAGCCAGCAGAAGGCAGACCACATGCAAAGTCCAAGCCCCAAGTGCATGCTCCACTGTCTCATTAGACTTCACTTACAAAATACGAACTCAAAGACAAAATTACTAAGAATTTCAAGACAGTGCCCTCAGAGCATTAACTCCCAAGCACAGGGTCCTTCTGAAAGTGAAGTTCTGTGTAGTTGCACTGGTCTCACCCATGAAGCTGACCCTGATCCCAGATCTGAACGTCCATGACCCCAAATCTGAATGGGTTCCTCCATCATGGGAGTTGGGACAAACAGTAAAGCTTTTATTTGCTGCCATTGATTGCTTTAAGAAAGCTGCTTGCATCATCTGTTTTGTTAGAGAGAGAAATTTTATTTCCAGGTATTTCCATAATCAGAGTTTCTGGAGCACTCATCTGGAAAGATTCACACTCTTCCTCCGTATCTAACTTGGGGTTTTTGAAAACACTTAGGAGAAAACGTGGATCCCTAGGAGCCACTCATCAGGCCTAAAACTGTAGGATTCATTCCCAAACATTCATTGAACTCCACTTATATTCCAAGTATGTGAAGGTTCTGAAATGCAGAAACAATTAAGAGAAGTTTTGTAATTCTCTGCAGCTCCTAACCCTTGCTTGTCTTTTCTTCTCAAGCAGTAAAGCCATAGTAAGATCAAAAAAACTTTGATGCCTGCAGAGCAACTTCCTCAAAGCTGCTGGTTCCTGAGGTCACCAAGAAAGCATACACAAAAAGTAGGCCAGCCTGGAATTTCCTCCAGGAGTGGAAAAGAATCTGCACACTGATTGGGAAGCTGAGTCTTCCACTCCCTGTTGATGGACGCTTGGACTAGATTCACTCCAATTTTATGGGTTTGAACAGCTTCTCCTTTGCTCTGAGACTTCGTGGGAAAGGAGGAAGAAATCATGCCATTGAAAGATTTCATTTTCTCTCAGGTCATGACCAGAGAATTTCAGTAAATTTCTCCTTAGAGTTGAGGTTCACGACTGTGGAAGTTGAGATTTTTCTTTTTCCTTTTCCTCTCACCAGAGGAAGGTAAGGATTAAAAAAAGGAGAGTGTGATTTTTGTTGTTGCCGTTGTCGAAAAAAAATCTAAAGAGACAATATTGTAGACACCACTGTATAGATGGTAAAAAGGAAGAGTGTTCTCCAGAGCATTGCTGGCAAACTGGGTTGTTAGAATGGAGAGTGGTTTGATAACCTGAAGTCAAGGGTCAAAGTGAGTCCCATTTTAGTAAAAATCCCTAATATTTCATATAGCGTAGTTTGAGATAGAGAGAAAGCAAATGCTGTGCTTAATTTGCCATATGTATAATTAGGTCTATCTCTAACTTACTGTGATTTTTAATCACTGAAACCTCAAAGATTAATAAAATAAGGTGGTGAATGGGAACCACAATTTACATTCGGATTAAAATACTGAAGAGGATACAAAAATAATTTTTTATGTCTAATTTTCCTGTCTCTCATTTCACCACTGACCATGTCAATCTACTGAGGTTAAGCTGAAGAAACAAATGTCACATCCAGGACATGACCAGAACTTCAGTGGCAAGCTGTTGCTATTTCTGATCACTCTTCCTAAGTTCTGACAAATGCTGCCTCACTTACCACTATCCTCCCTCCTCTACTGCTCCAGCTTCTCAGAATATGGAGCTAAGGGACAGGACCCACATGAGCTCCACTTTTGGGAGACACAGATGAAGGTATCTTCTACTCCTGAGCATTCCATGGTGCTGGACTCAGGGCCTGCGCAGGCCCTCTGAATCCCTGGCCTCCTCTTTGTTGGCTGAAGCTGGCACATTCCATATTTCCAGAGCTTCCACAATAGTCCCCCAAATCAGCCATTAATTTTGTGTTCTGAGAATATTTGGCAATTATAGGCACTCAGGCTTTGTTGAAAATGCTTTCAGGTGGCTCCTTATGGTAGCCAGAAAGAAATGAGGGAATGTAGATGTCAGGAAGACCCCAGAACCCTACAATCCATTGCCGCAGGCATCATCCAGGTGGCAAAGACTGTAAAACAACTTCTTAGTCTCCCTGTTCTGAAATAAAAACCCAGGACAAAGGGATCAGTGCTTGGTTTATGTTGGATCTAGTGGGAAGAAAACTAGGGCCTTCTGCATGTAACATGCAGTGATAACCACTACACTAAGGCACAGTGTCCTTGCTGAGGAGGACAGGGGCAAATGCTAGAAACAGCAGGACGCCAACAACACATTGTCTACAGTTTCCAGGTTCAAGGACAGTCTCATCACAAGCTCAGGAAAGGAGGATATTTTAAGTGCTAAGTAACTTTACAGGCAACCCACTTGGCACAAGTTTGAAAGGTCCATCAGTTAGAATATACTGGGAAAAAGTAAGTTAAGTTGTCCAAAACTGAATTCTTGATTTACACCTGGTCCTTGTTTATTCATTCATTAATTCATCCATCCATCCATTCATCTGTTCCAGGAATGTTAATTGAATTCTTATTATAAGTCAGAGATTATTAAGTAGCTGGGAATAAAGTAGTGAACACGACAGACAAAATATCCTTTTCATCCTGGAACTTATGTTTTCGTTCTGAGCAAATAGTACTTGCTGATTAAATATGCATTTCTTTGATGAAAATTGTTACAATACCTATCAGAAATTTTTTATCAACTTCCTTTCTTCAGGATGGGGAATATTTTGTCCCCTGGACATTGTTCACAAAGCTAAGTTGAGATATTTATGCATGAGGAACTTGCCACTATAGGCATGAAACTATAATAAATACATAGTGTGGGAATTGTTATATATACATATATAAGCTATGCTATATATTTGCTCCCTTTTAATTGGTCCTAATGAACAATTTATTTATGCCTTTATTTTAAACTTTTCAAAACCCATCCAGGTTTTGAGAAGGTATGCCTTGTTGCACACTTTGGCCTGTACAGTGCACCTGTGTTTTGTTTTCAAACCACAAGAAACTGTCTCATTTAGGAGTGTTCAAAGTGGGTGTCTGCATGAATCTCCCTACCAAGGTCCTGGCAGGCTACTAGCATGATGAAAAGACGACTCAACTTGATGGCCTGTCTGACAAGATTTTAATTCTTCAGGCCATTCAGCTTCAAAAAGAAAACAGCCTATGAAGCCATTTGTCCCTTAGACAACAGAGAAGAACATTCGGTACCTGCATCCCCTAGATACTCAAGAGAAAGTGAGCCCAACCTGCCCTGGAAAGATGGCTTTTCAGTGATGCCCTACTCCTCACAGAGGCTAAGGCCCTGGGAGATTGCTCTGGAAGCAGTGTCAAGTAATAGATTCATCCCAGGGGGAAAAGAGACTGTCGAGAAAAGATTGTCTTGCATGTAGAAGTGCTCAGCAAAGGAAACTAAGGCACAATCTCCAACAAGTAAAAATACATGTGATGTTCACTGCACAGTTCTTTCAAATGTTATGAACGCTTCTAGATTTTACCATAAAATATTGGCCCTTTTCATTCATTGTTTACACAAAAGCCAAGAGATCTTTGAACGGAAATGGAAAATGCCATGTTCTTCTTCAAAAAGTCAATTCTTTGCAACACATCACGTTCAGATTAAATCTAAATTCCATACTACGGAAGATCTTCCTGTATCTCCCTGATCCAGCATCAGTTATATTACTTACTCTCAGTAGAATAAATTTCCATGAGGAAAAGGAATAAACAAATGCACACTCTGATTCAAACCTACAATTGGAGCTCCTCACACTGCATTAACAGTTACCCAGTGCAGGAATCCCCTCTCCATTCAAAGCTCTTCAACCATTTCACATTTGTTTTTCCATTAACTAAGTCATATCAATTCCTCTAGCCAGTATTTCCTGACCATTAGGACTGGAAGGGATGCCCCCTTTCTCTGCTCCTGGGAGATAACCCTGCAATTTTATAGCTGTCATTCCACGCAGCTCTCTTATTATAACTAAATTACTATGTGCAACTTTATCATTTTGATCACCTTAGGTCCCCCTTCCCTCCTTCTAGTTTGTCCGGTCTAATTTGTCACTTCTAGTTTTTCAGATACCTCCAGTGACCCTAATGTAACCGGGTTATTCAACAGTTGCTTTAAAATAAACGACAAACCAACTTACTGAGAAAGCTTAACAAAGCTATGCCTTAAATATAATAGCTGTTTACCCCGTTGATCTGATCTGAAAGCAAAAAAAAAGGTGAGACTAGAGATTGTGTCAATGAGAAACATGTCTCTCTCCTCCACTACCCACAATATTTCCATCAGGTCACGTTCTAGCCGCCACAAGAGGGAACCCGGCTGTGACCTTCCCAAAAGGCCCTGAAGCCTCTGTCTTGTCACTGGTTTCTCAGGACTACTTTGCGGAAAGGCACTTTTTCACTGCTGAGCATCTTCCGCAGGGGCTCAGACTTAGAACCTAGTAGAGGGCAGATCGCTTCCAGTGCCCGGGGTAGGGACAGTGACGTGGGAGAATTGAAATGGGGTGAATAACAAAAAGTCAGGAAAATCACAAAGGACATTCTCCCGGTATGAGACGTTAACGGCCATCACACACCGAGCTGACACAGTCAGAGCAGTAAACATGAGTGACACAGCACAGAAGAGAGAAGCTCGTTTGACGTGGGCTAGACTTCCTCGGCAGCTTCCACTGTCACAAACTTCCCAGCCACCCCCACCGCCCTCGCCTGACAGACAGCTGGGCACAGTCCGCCGCCCTCCCTCTGCCCCGCAGTCTCTCCCGTCGTTGCCCAAGGAAGTCCCCTGAGCTCCGCCAGTCGGTTCTAGTTCCCGAAGGATGATTTTCAGTCATCGAGAGATGAAGATCAGGGCGTTTTACAAGCTCAGAGAAACGTGCGTAGAAGATATCAAGAAATTTCTTGAAATAAAATGTCCCAGGAGCCTGCCTAAGATTGCCCTGCCTGGCGCTTGTAACGTAATTGGGGCTCTGGGAGTAGCATTGGCCTGACTATGAGTTATGGAGTTTAGATATTTTTCATACTAGAATCTGAAAGTGCAGAGGGAAAAATAGCGCCTCAACTGAGAAAATCTCCTAAAGGAAAGATTAAATTTAATGTTCTTTGTAATTACTTTAGAAAAGTAAAGGGTTGTTAAGAAGGCGGGTTTCCGTAGTGTAGTGGTTATCACGTTCGCCTAACACGCGAAAGGTCCCCGGTTCGAAACCGGGCGGAAACACCTTCCACGTCTTCCTGAAAATTCTCAGTTTTGGTCCAGAGATGTTCTATCTGAATCTCTCTACATTTCCACCAACTCTCAAGCCTTGGTGCTCACTTTACAGCACGGGCCTTTAAATCACAAGAATTATACAACAAGACCAGAGCTCAGACTTGCTCCAACGCCCCTATCCGTACCGTTGTATTAGAGAAGATAACGGAGCTTGGTTGTGGTGGCTGTCCATCCCAGGCGGCGTGGTCCTCATCTGTTATGGGCAGGAACAGAGAAAGAACCTCCCTGACACAGAAGTGTGGTTGATGAATGCAAGGAGGATCAAGAAGCCAACAGTAACTGCAGGAGAAAGAGCCGAGTGTAGAGTTGTTTCTGGAGGCAAAGAGGAAACAGATGGAGGGGAGAGATCAAGTGGAGCCTTGTTATTTCTTTAAGGACTTTGGCCTTTACTCTGACAAAATGAGGAAACATTCGATTTTAAGCAGTGGAGTAACTTTACATGACTTAACTCTTTCAAAAAGGCCCCTCTGGCAGGTCTGTGGAGCATATTTTGCACGGAGAAAACAACAGAAGCAAGGAGATCTCTTCAGTTCCTTTCATTATGTTACTTAGAAATAACTGTGGCTTGGACAGGATGGTGGCACTCGAGTTGGTGAGAAGTAGTCATAGTCTAGATTTATTTTAAAGATAGAGTCAAGAGACGTTGCTGAGAAAATGGATGTGAGGAGGGAGAGAAAGTAGAATGAGTGATGGCTTTGAGGTGTTTTGCTGAAAACCTGGGAGGATGGAGCTGCCATTAACTGAAATGGGAAGACTGGATGTAGCAGGAAAACACTGATTAGGAAATGATTAGGAAAACAGGATGATTAGGAAAACATTGGGAGTTCTGTTTTAGACATGCTAACTTTTAGATTCCTAATATAAAACACTCAAGTGTATTCCTGTGTATTGCTAAGGAATGAGTTGAATTTACAAGCCTGGAGTTTAACGAAGTGGTCTAGTCTGCAGATACAAATTTGCGGGTTGTAGTCACACAGACGTTCTTTAGGCCATGAGAATAGATAAAAGCACCAAAGAGTGAGTGCATATAAAGAAGAAGTCCAAGGATCAAACCCTGAGACATTCCATTATAAACAAGGGTGGGTGAGAAGAGGGGAAACAAAGGATATTGAGAAGGAGAAGCGAGTGAGGTAGAAAGAGAATTAGGACAGCAATGTCTTGGAAGTCAAAAGAAGAAAATGTTTTAAGAAGGATAATGGGCCTATGGCTCCTGAGAAGTCAAGGACTTGGAAGTGATCATTCATTTCAGACAGTTAGAAGTCATTGGTGATCTTAACAAAAACTTTCCCTGAGGTAGTGATGCCAGAAAAACTGAACGTAGTGGGTTAGAAGAAGAATGGAAGGAGAGTAATTGCAGATAGTAAATCTTTATTGTTCCATAGAGATTTTGTACGAAGTCATCTGAGAAATGGAGCAGTAGCCCGAGGAAAATATTAGGGCAAGAGAAACCTTTTTAAGATAGGAGTCAAATAGTATATTCGAAAGTTCATGAGAATAACCCAATAGTCAGAAGAAGATTGTTCCAGTCAAGGCAGATAAAATTCTCTTTAAGTCATTAGTAACTCACTGATAGGAATATAAGAAAATTCTTTTCCCTGAGGAGACTAAAGAATTTTCAAAGGTTTATGATAGCACATAGGTTATGATGTCACAAATAGATTTTAATTCCATGTTTCTCTTCCTGGTTATTTTTCCTTTTCAGGACAAAGTCACATGAAAACTGGTTCTAGAACGATGCTGAAATTGAAAATGGTGGAAGGAATCATGAGATATCTGCTATGGAGTAACAAACTTGGCAATCCACTAGCTTGCCATGTCATTAGTCTCATTTAATAGACACCGTCAGCCTGCAACCACAAAAGTGATATGTGCTTTTGGAGGGTTGTCCTGTGTTCTAACATGTAATGCTGACAGCCAATCTGGCCATATATGATTGGGCCAGAGCTCTCAAAAGCAGTCAACCTATGGGCTGGCAAGTGACCTGTAAGGAGACCTATAACCTGATCCTCAATAAAAATCTCTGCCCCAAAAGTGGTTCAAGTATTTAGATAGGTGGTCCACATGGATTCTTTAGGGGGGCAATTGGAACTTGAAAAAGCACAGAGAGTCAGACAGTAGGCGGAAGAGACATAATAGATTCAAAGAGAAAATGACGCTGAGAGATTTAGTGATTCGCATTAATCCCTAATTGCCAGCATATAGATCGGTGAACTGCTGCTCTTGAGTGGGGTCAAGATAATCTAGACCCTCTATACATCTTAATAATTAAGAGACTCTTCTAGCTAAAGTATAGGTGATCTTATTCCTGAAATCCTAATTGGATAACTCCCACTCCACCCAGCTTCTAGATATGGGAAGAAGAGAATGGAGGTGGAGAAATGTAATACCCAAGGAGTCCTCCTATGAACTTTTGGAAAAGGGAAATGTGCCTTTCCAGCTCTATCAACCTAACATCTCTGGACGGCCACATCTAAGGTGATGTTTGCTCCTCTCTCCCTGACCCTCTCTTCAAGCATGTGTCTTCTTTGCTTTAGACAAAGAACTTAATCACTCATTCATTCAATAAATATTTATGGAATGTAGACTACGTGTTAGATACTGCATCAGTCACTGGGATAAAAGCTGTGAGCAAAATAGGCAAAAATCTCTTTCCTGTCTAGTGGCAGAGTTACAAAATTTTTTTAAAAATAAAGTTGCAAATAAGATGCTAGGTGATGTGACAATAAGTGCTAAGGAGAACAATTAATCAGGGAAGGACATTAGGGGTGAGTCTTCATTTTCAATTTCTAAATGGAGTATTGGTGACATTTGGGCACAAATCTGAAGTAAGGAAATGAATGAGCCATGGGGATATCTAGGTAAAGTAACACCAGACATAGGTTAACGTGTCCACGAAGACCCTGATGTGGAGTTTACCTTGTGTATTTGAGGAAGAGCAATGAGGCTAATTTTGCTGGTATAAAATGAATGATATTTCAATGTACATATCAGTTATCTATTACCACTAATATACTGCTTAACACACCATCCAAGTTCAGTAGCTTAAATTATTAGAATCTAGTTAGCTCACTAGTCTGTGGTTTGCTAATCTAGGTTGGGATTGACCAGACTGTTTATGTCCCACCTGGGCTGACTCACATCTGGTGAACAACCGACAATCAGCTAATCTCCATATGTCTCTTTTTCCCCAGCATGCTAAACCCGGTCAAGTTCTCATGACAATCACTCAGGGCAAAAGCAATCAGGAAAAAAAAAAAAAAAAAAAAAAACCCTCCTGGAACTAATAAGCAAGTACAGCAAAGTTGTAAGACACAAGGTTCATACATAAAAGTCAATCACGTTCCTACATACCAGCGATGAACTATTGGAATTTGAAATGAAAAACACAATATAATTAACATTAGCATCCCCTAAAATGAAATACTTAGGTATAAATCTAACAACATTTATGTAAGATCTATATGAGGAAAATTACAAAACTCTGATGAAAGATATCAAAAGAGAACTAAATAAATAGAAAGATATTCCACGTTCATGGATAGAAAGACTTAATATTGACAAGATGTCAATATTAAGTTCTTCCCAACTTGATCTATAGATTCAACACAATCCCAATCAAAACCCCAGCAAATTATTTTGTGGATATTGACAAACTGAATCTAAAATTTATATGGAGAGGCAAAAGACCCAGAATAATCAACACAATATTAAAAGAAAATAACAGTGTTGGAGGGCTGACACTACCTGACTTCAATCATTATTATAAAGCTACAATAATCAAGACATCATGGTACTGAAAAAGAATAGATAAATAGATCAGTGGAGGGCCGACCCCGTGGCTTAGCGGTTAAGTGTGCGTGCTCCACTACTGGTGGCTCGGGTTCGGATCCCGGGCACGCACCGACACACTGCTTCTCGGGCCATGCTGAGTCCGCATCCCACATACAGCAACTACAGGGATGTGCAACTATGACATACAACTATCTACTGGGGCTTTGGGGGGGAAAAAAAGGAGGAGGATTGGCAATAGATGTTAGCTGAGAGCCAGTCTTCCTCAGCAAAAAGAGGAGGATTGGCATGGATGCTGGCTCAGGGCTGATCTTCCTCAGAAAAAAAAAAAAATAGATCAGTGGAACAGAATAGGGAGCCCAGAAAGCGATCCACACAAAAAGAATCAGTTGATCTATGATCATGAAGCAAAAGCAATACAATGGATAAAGGACAGTCTTTTCAACACATGGTGTTGAACCACTGAACATCCACATGCAAAAAAAATAAATCTAGACACAGACCTGATACCCATAACCAAAATTAACTCAAAATGAATCATAGACCTAAGTGTAAAGCATAAAACTATCAAACTCCTAGAAGATGACATAGGAGAAAATCTGGATGACCACTGAGTCTGGTGACGATTTTTTAGATACAACACTAACGGCACAAGGCCTGAAAGAAACAATCGATAAGCTGGCCCTCACTAAAAACAGAAACTTCTGCTCTGCAAAAGACACGCTTAAGCGAATGAGAAGACAAGCCACAGACTAGGACAAAATATTTGCCTAAGACATAACTAACAGAGGACTGTTATTCAAAATATACAAAGAGGTCTTAAAACTCAATAACAAGAATATGAACAACTCAGTTAAAAAATGGGCAAAAGATCTCAACTGATACCTTACCAAGTCAGATATACAGATGCCAAATAAGCATACGAAAAGATGGTCAACATTATATGTCATTGCGGAAATGCAAATTAAAACAACAATGAGATGCCACCACACACCTATTAGAATGGGCAAAATCCGAAACACTGACAAGACCAAATGCTGAGGAGGATGTGGAGCGACAGGAACTCTCATGTATGTTGGTGGGAATGCAAAATGGCACAGCAACTTTGGAAGACAGTTTCTTAGTTTCTTACAAAACTAAAAATACTCTTACCAACCATACGATCCAGCAGTCACATTCCCCAGAATGTACGCAAATGATTTGAAAACTTATCTCCACACAAAAACCTGCATATAGATGTTTACAGCTACTTAATTCATACTCGCCAAAATTTGGGAGCAACGAAGATGTCCTTTAGTAGGTGAGTAGATAAATAAACTGTGGTACATCCAGACAATGGAAGATTATTCAGCACTAAAAAGAAATGAGCTATCAAGCCATGAAAAGATATGGAGGAATCATCAATGCATATTACGAAGTGAAAAAAGCCAATTAGAAAAGGGTACATACTGTACGATTCAACTATATGACATCTGGAAAAGGCAAAATTAGGGAAGAAAAATAAAAGATCAGTGGTTACCAAGGATTAGGAAGAAGAGAGGGGTAAATAGGCAGAGTGCAGAGGATTTAGGGTAGTGAAACTCTTCTGTATGATACCATAACGGTGGACATATGTCATTATATATTTGTCAAAACCTGTAGAATGTACAACACCAAGAGTGAACCCTAATGTAAACTATGGACGTTGGGTGATAATGACGTGCCAAAGTAGGTTCATGAGTTGTAACAAATGTATCATTCTGATTTAGGATGTTGACAGTGGGAGAGGATGTGTGTGGCAGGGGAGGGGGTATGTGAGAACATGCCCCTCTGTTTTGCTGTGAACCTAAAACTGCTCTAAAAAATAAAGTTTATTTTAAAAAACGAACAAAAAAACTAAACAAACACCCCCCCCCAAAAAAAACAAACAAGCATAAAAAGCAAAGGGCTTATTCAAGAATCTTCTTTGTCAAGTTTGTTACTAGCTCATTGGCAAAAGCAAGTTGCAGTGCTCAGCCTAGAGAGAGTGAGAGCACTACAAAGTCACATGAAAAACAGCATGGATAACGGGAAAGGGGAAGAATTGGGATCATTAAGGCAATAAACTCACCACAGGTAGCTAATTATTTCTGGTTGATTTGATGTAGGAAGGTCAAGAAAAAATCAACTTTTTTGTTACCTGGTTATGTGTTCCACACATTCCAGATTCTTACCCCAACTCTATCATCACCCAAGCCATAAGCATGACCCACCCTGCCAGTTACAACATCCCTCAAACCCACCCATCCTTCGCCCTATGCTTAACAACATCTCTGCTATTCATCCCATCACTGAACTTAGAGAGTCCCAGAGACAAAAACGTGTTTATATTAAACCTAATGTTTAATATCAACATTGGATCAATAAATAAATAAATAATGAGATTTTGCTTTTATGCCAAAGTAAAATGTTCAAAAGATAAACTAATAACGTTTGAAAACTAACTCGGATGGTGAGGCTTCATACAGTCACTCTGTAAATAGTTACCGAATGCCTACATTGTGTTGAGAACTGTCTTTGGTCCTGGAGATCCAAAAAGAAAAAGAGAATCTGTCCTCGAGGAGAGAAATTCTGGTAAAAGCCGACGGATATTTGAAAAAGAAAAGAAAAGAAAGGAAAATATGCATTGTGTCCGATTGTGATCATTTTAGCAATAAGCAATAGCGACTTCAACGGTGTTGAAAAGGCAGCGCAAAGGACGAGAAGACAATCAGGTAGATGAAGGAGGTAAGGGCCACACAGAGACTCGGTAGACTGCACTCTAGGAAAGGGACAAGGAAGCCCGGGCACTCACAAGGTCAGAGACCGTCAGACACACATCTCCCCTCCAATGCCATCTCTACTCTCCTATCCTTATTTTCTTTCCTAAAATTTCTATGTAAAGCCTTATGTCACTTTCTCCACAAGTAGTTTTTTTCTTTTTCCCCCTTGAAGAGGGGACAAAGAAGGTAGGTTGTCATTGACGAGGATTATGAAATGAAGTCAACATTTAATCCCAATTTTATGTCGGAGAGGCTATTTCCAATACGTGAGATGAAGACAACAAAATTAATTTTAATTTAAAGGAGAAAGAAGGGGACTCTTCGTGGCCCGTACGGGGATCGAACCCGCGACCTTGGCGTTATTAGCACCACGCTCTAACCAACTGAGCTAACCGGCCAGCCTAAAAACCTCACCTTTCCTTTAAAACATAAAAAGTGTGTTCACATTCTTTTGCTTAAAATTAAAGGAGATCTTTCTTCCCCATTTGCAAAAGAAATTTTTTCGTTTAACATCTCTAAACCAAGATCAAGCGACACTATTTCTCCCTCCTCTCTTCAAGTTTTCCATTTCCCCTTTCTGCCCTCCCACGAGAAGAAAAAGACAAGACGAAAACGCTGACTCCGGCAGAAAAGAATTTCGCCTCTCCCGTGGAAACAGACTTTCTCAAACTTGTCGATTCCGTCCCGAGAAAACACAGAGAAATATTCACAACGCAGACTTCCTTCTTCCCACGCCGGGAAGGATCTGGAGGTGAAGCTGTTCGCCCCGAGCTTCACCTCCGAATGAGCAGATTCTGAAACTGACCCTCCAGCCGGAATGTCAGGTGGATTTGGTCCCGGGTCCCAGTAGGGGGATTCCTTTCCATCCGGGAAGGAGGGAAATCTCTGGCACATCTGGGTTCCTAAGGACTGGGGAGATGCTCCTTCGCTGTGCTCCCCTGACAACGTCCGGCGCTGTGAACGTCTGGTGCTTCCCTTTGCGATTTTATTATCATTACCTGCTTGTGTTTCTCTTTCTTCTCCTTGAGGGCGAGACTGTGCGGTCTTCATTCCTCTGGTACCCGGGTGCCCGCACAGCGGGTCGGTCCTCAGTCGTTTAATGTTATGAATGGGGGAAAGGTGTCCGGAAGGTCATTTCTGCTAATGATCTGGTCTTCGAAATCGAGCGCGAGGATACTATGGGTCAGTCAAATGTCATCAGGTGTTTCCATTTTTTCTTCTTTCCGGAAACTTATTTTCAACAGAAACCAATTCACCTCCTCCCTGGTGGAGTGCGGTGTTGGGATGGGAGATAATGGAGAAAGATGCCCTTCAATAACAGCTCGGAGATCGTCGGCCGAAAAGGACCTTCTATCCCAGTTCCGGCCACTCTAGTTCCAGGAAGAATTCCAAGGTCTTCCTTCTCCGCCAGGCTTCTTCCGCGTCGCTTCGCATCCGGCCGCGCCTGGGGCTCCTGGCGCTCCCTCCGGGAGCCTCCCGCAGCCCAAGGTTCTCAAGTTCAGATTGCAAACCGGGTTTAGCAGGTGTGTGTGTGTGTGTGTGTGTGTGTGTGTGTGTTGGAGGAGACAAGTCTGACCTCCAGAGCCCTCGCAAAGATCCTGGACAGGCAGCTCTTGGTCCTGGACGATTTCCCAGAAACTCAGCGCCCCCCTCGGAGTTCTTTGCCCACGCGGGCCACGGCCATTTCGAGCGGAAAGAGGGATCCCAACCGTTTCTGGAGAGACAACTGCACCCGCAAGCGCTCTAGATTTTCGGGCCGCTTTCAAGTTTCTCGGATTTCTATTCTGAAGGCTAAAAGAGTGACGCTCAGCTGGCCACCAGGCCCCTGCTGTGAGAAGCCCCAGCAGCTACAGACCTCCAAGCACCGGAGGGAAGGACGGGCTAGAATAGCCGAACTGAGTGGGGCCTTTTAACGTTGGGTTTGGACGCTGTTTCCAATAAAAACAAGATACACACAAATGCTGAAGAGTTAACAGAGCTTAGACGTTTTATCCTCGGCCGAGTTGAGCCGTTAGCCTTCAAAATTTTGTTACCTATACCCCTCCCCCAAACCTCTGTCCCCCAGCACATTTTCTGACGACTACTGATTATCAGAAGATTAAGCAGTTGCTTTTCTTTGTGTTACAATCACTAACAATTCAAAAATGAAACTGTTGCATCACTCGAATATATTGAACATAAATTCTGAATAATTTGATACAATGGTTATTTATGAAAAAATGTATGAACAAATACTTCTTTTACAGGCTTTAATCTTACAGCATTATTTTCTTCTTGAACTTCACTTTCCCACAACTACGTATCAAAATAAAAAATAATTTTATGCTTGAAATTATTTCAGACTTCCTATATTCTACTTTCCTGCAACAGAAAATATATATACACACCACCGTGAATTTGGGGGAGGGCATAAGGCTCTAATTTTCATGAGTTTCTCTGTACTGAATTATCATTAAAATTAGTATTTATACAAAATTAATCATAACAACAGAAATACTATGAATTTGAAAGCTAATTGGTAAAATTAAAGGTAAAAATAATTGAATGTTTATCTAAATAATACAGCTAGGCTTTTAAAATTGGTTCATACAATCATGGATAAATTCAACATTGCCATGATAAGTCATGGTTCAGCATTAATGTTATGCCTAGTTTATAACTACTGAGGAGATGTATTTAATATACAAATAACATAAAAGTAAATCAGGTTTTGTTATACAAATGTCTTACAATTATTTAACACTTTCTCAAAAACACTCTGCAAAAAAATCACATGGTAATCCACCACCAATAATTATTTCTCACATTCTATTACATTTGATAACTTGACTAGATTCTCCTTTAATTTATCTAAAGCAAATAATTGGAAATTTCTTGACCTGCTAAAGAATAGTTACCTATGTATTAGAACAATTCAATTATCTTACCCTTTCCCCAGCCTTTCTAATTGTCCCTGTGTTGGAACCTGAAGCTTGTTACACTTTGAGTTGATGAACCTTAGTCAGATTTGAGAAGAGTGAGAGGGACATGTTTCTTGTGCAATGTGAGAAAAGGCCATTGAGAAATGCACACCTTGATATCAAGACTGTTCTCAGATAGGTCAGTTTTAGATAAAATCCATATGGTGATTGATGATTAGGAAATTGATAGCCTGATGCTTCTTGGGCAGTTGCACTTCTTGCAAGGTCTTCCTGTGCCCCAAGATTGAGATTACCCTGGTTTGATCACTGTTGCATTGGACCACTGGAACTCACTCCCTGAGAAGTCAAAAAAGTAGACATCTACCACCTAGCATGTCCCCTACTTTGTGGTAGCCACACTCCTGAGGGGTAGGTATTACTGAATATTTAAGTAAGTTCATCACAATCACACGGTTAACAAGTAACCAGGGCACGTGAAAGCCATCCTCATCTATGCCCTGGCAATCTGAATTGAAACACTTTTGAATTTGGACCGGCATATTCAGTGAAGAGATATAAGTAAAATCTTCTCGGTAGCTCTAGGAAACATATTAATTTAATCAATTTAATTCAAGGGCAAAGGAAACTCACTACACGAACTACAAGCTTATCCTCATCGGTGTGAAAAGGCTTTTGATGACATCACAACTTGCTTCTGATTCATGAGGAAAAAACTGACTGTTGAGCACCTTTTTGGAGAGTCTGCCCTGCCGTGGAAAAATTTTCAATTGAAAACAAGGAAATGTAGCATACTTCTAGCTACTCTGGGTAAACATTGTAGAGGAAAATGAAGAGTGATGTACATCAGTTCAAATGGGGCAAAAAAAGGACATATATCACCTAAAAAGATTAGTCAACAATGGAATTTGTGCAGATAGGGTATAGAGCTATAAATATGAGTGACCCAGCACGGAAGGGCATTAGACCTCTCCTAGCCTCACTGGGCACATCTTCCAGGCTCTGTACACCCTATACCTCATCACCACCAGGACACACCTCATCTAGCCTTGGCCTTATGGTCTCTCCCTGAGCAGGGTTGCCCTTCAGAGACTGCTGATGGCTTCCAGGGATCTTTCTTTAGATTCTGATAACTTTTCAGGTCACTTCAGGCATTAGAATGATGCAGGAGACAAGGCATTTCTTGAATTCAAATTCCTTCCTCTAGTGCCTGAGGTTCTGGAGGAAATGAAGGCAGTAACTTCACTACAGAAGGCAGAGTCTAAGGAACAAAAGGCAAACTCCTAAGGAAGAGATAGGGATGGAAGCAGGAGATGGGAAGTTGTATCTTTCTGTCAGTGGCCCTTTAAACAGAAGAATCTCCTTTCTCTGTGAACTACCAGGGACTCCAGACCTTTGGGGCAGAGTGTGGAGCGGAAATCACACTCTTTTCTCTGGAAGGACAAGGAAATCAATGTCCTATGGAGACTCACACACACAAATCAAATTGTACCCTCAATTTGTGGGTGTATGTCGTGAATAGGCAATCACGGTTGATTGAAGTTCACCAAGGGTGCTGTATGGGGCGCTGGGAATTTTACATGAATGAACACACTGTAAGCCTTGCCCTCAGTTGCATCAGCCTGTTGGATTGTGAATGGGTAAAAATGGGAAAAACATTTTTTTTGAGAATGAATTTACAGCTTCCTAGAGCATCCTAATTTATTCCCTGCTTTTATAGCTAAGACTGAGAGACAACTTCTGCTGAGAACAGTTCAGGGGAACGAAAACCAGAGAAAAGGCGCTGGTATGGAAGCAAACCTGCAGCCTGCGGTTAGGACCACACTCTAGCCCAACAGACATACCCAGCCACTCCACTGGCTTGTGTTTTATTTGAAAGTGTTCACTCCATCAGCATTCTTCCTGTGGATGATGAAGGCCAAAGAAGCCCCTTTCTGCCTCCCACTCCTGTCTTAATAAAATGAATGAGAAAATTTCAATTCAAACAAACAAATAAACCTTTGGTTTGTAGCCGTACTCATGGACTTGACAGAGAAAACCTAGGCTTGTTCAAACTTGTGGCTTCTGACTGGGGAGTCGACAGAAATTTCTCCTTCTCCTAAACAGCACGGTGATGAGCACATGGTGAGTCAGAACCACTGAACCTAGAGCGGCATGCATCCCCACAGAGGGAAGAAACAATTTTGTACCTAAAGGACAATCCTACCATGTGACTCTCCTTTGGATGATTTTCCATGGCGTCTCTCAGTTCTCACTTATCTGGCCTGTCCATGGCCAGGCTTGGGGTTGGAGCCTTCCTACCTGTTTGTTTCAGGTTTCCAGAGTGACCTCAAATCGCATTTCTGCGAATAGCTGTCATCTGGGAAACCTCAGTACTGCCCAGCGACCATTTCAGGGGAGGTGAACACATGGGAGCCCAGCATTTCTTTCCTAGCTCCTCCTTTACTCTGTTTTTATAGTGTTTCCTTAAATTCTCTATTTTTGAACAGGAAAGGAAGTCACATTATATGCAAAGGCATGCAGTGAGGATCTCCCTCTTGCTGCTGAACTCTTAACGCCCAGTCCCTACCCTCCCAATAGATTTCCCTTGTTTTTACTTTCTGTGCATACATGAATTGGTGATTTGATAGATGTTGCCCATGTGACCTCCACAGAGGCTGAGCCCTGTGTTTTTCTTTGTTTGCTTGCTTGTTTTAACTATGTTGAACAAAAATGAATTGAGTCCTGGTTCTGGATTCCCTGCTACAGGTCTGAAGCAAAGCCAGGGAGAAAGTGAAGATGTAGTGGCATTCACATTGGAGACATGCTTGATTCTGGAGTGTCACCTTCTCCCGGGTAAGGGAGGCTTTGGGGTGCAGCACATGTTGTTTGGCAGAGGGAATGATATAGAATCAGGTGGGAGAAGGAAGAGGCTGTGTGGAGAACAGGAACAAGGGGCCAGTTTGCCGAGTGGGCTCCTTTTGTGCACCTCAGGGAGAACGTGGGAAATAAAAACTTGACAGAGAAGAGCTAAAAAGATGCCAGTGTGTCTGGAGAGTTGGGCAGGGATGGAGGAGGGACGAGTGATAGGAGATTAGGCCAGAGAAGTAACATTTAGACCAATGCAGGGCCTTCTAGGTAGAGTTATCTATAATTAAAAACTAAACCTTGAAGCCATTGATAGTGAAAGGTGCACTAAAAATAATTAGCAGGCATTGATTGTCTTGAAATAAAATAAAATGGAGACCACTTGAAAATCCCCCAATCAGACAAAACCGGTTAAACCACATAAATAAAACTTAACCTAGCTTGTTTCAGGGATATAAGCAAAACTTACTTCAGGTTATTTCCTGTAAATGCTTCTCATAATTATGAACAAAATTTAAGTCACCTTCCTAAAATGATATAAGATAACCACTTTTAACCAATCCCCCTGCCATATGGAAACACCCATCGTAATAGCCAATCATTGGAAAGGTTGAATAACTTCCTCGTTTTCACTTTATAAACCATCCTGTAACATCATCTCTCTGAGCTTCATACCGGTTCCAGGTTTGAATTCTCCCTGCTCACAGTTTGTTTCTTACTCAATAAAATATTCATATTAAGAAAAGCTCTATGAGTTTTCTTTTGACAATTGAATCAAGTAAAACTAGGCAGTATGGTCACCCTATTTATAGTCCACATTAAGAATTTTTGTATTGATCTTAATAACAGTGGGAATCCATTGAATGATTTTAGTCTGAGAAGTTACATGAACAAATGGTACAGCCACTTTGGAAAACAGTTCACCAGTTTCTTAAAAAGTTAAATATAATTTTAACATATGATCCAGCAATTCCATATCTAGGTATCTACTCAAGAGAAATGAAAACATATCTCTACACAAATATTTGTACACAGATGTGCATGGCAACATTATTCATAACAGCCCAAAAATGTAAACAACCGAAATGTCCATCAACTGATTAATAGATAAGTAAGGGTGGTCTAGCCATACAATGGAATAGTATTGAGCTATAAAAATGAATGAAATACTGATCAACACTACAACATGGATGAACTTCAAAAACCCTATGCCAAGCAAAAGAAGCAGACATAGAAGATCATCTATCATAGGAATCTCTTTATATAAAACGTCCAAATAAGGAAAATCCATAGAGACAGAAATTAGTTTAGTGTTTGTCTGGCACTGGGAGTGGGAACAGAAATTGACTGCAAATAGGCATGAAGGGTCCTTTTTGAGGTGATTGGAAGTGTTCTAAAACTGGATTGTGGTGATAGTTGCACAAGTCTGTAAATTTGCTGAAAAACACTGAGTTGTACACTTAACAACAGGAGAATCTTAAGGTATTTAAATTATACTTAAATAAAACTATTTAAAAATAACAAGTTCAAGAGTTTTCCAAAGTGACTGTTCCATTATATGTTCCCAGTTCCTGCCATAGTCTGTCCTTTTTATTACATCCAGTCTAGTGAGAGTGAAGAGGTATTTCATAGTATTGATTTCCATTTCAGTAATGACTGATGATGTTGAGCCTCTTTTCATTGACCACTGGTACATCTTCTCTGGAGAAATGTCTGTTCAAACCCTTCACCCATTTTTAATTGGGCTATTTGTCTTCCTAGTGTTGAGTTTGAGTGAAGATCTCTATCTTTCCAGTCTAGCAATTAAAACAATTGAGTAACTTGATATTTACAAAAAAAGAAATTAACAAATTTACTAATATACTAATTTTTTTAAGTCCCTTCATTGACAACATATCAGCTTTAAATAAAATCCCAAGCCCTTTCCATGGCCTGCCAGCAGGGTTGAGTCTCTGCTGACTTCCCTCTTCTCACCTAATTCAAGTGCCTTCATTCACTCTCCTGCAGCCTCCCTGAGTCGTTGATATTCCTTGAAGGTACCGAAAGCTTCATGACTCAGAGTCTTTGCAGCTGCTGTTACTTGGGCCAGGAACCCTCTTACCCCAGATCACCTCGTGCTCCCCGCCAGCTCCTCATTCTTGCCTCAATTCTTATGTTACATTCTTAGGGAATTCTTTCCAGACCACAAAATTAATTGATGAATTAACAAATTAATCATATAACATTTTACTCATTACATATTTGTTGAGCACCTACCGAGTGCCTTAAAGTTTGGTTTGGGTATTACGGATGAAGCACTGCACAAAAGAAAAGATTGATGCCCACAATAAACTGATATCCTGGGGAACAGTTTGGGAGAGAAATGCAATAACATATAATCATAACCAGAGACCGACAACAGCAGGGTCAGGGGACAGAGAGTGTCAGAGATTGTGCTATTTTATAGTATGAATGACCAGGTAAAAGCTATCTAGTAAGGCAAACATGAACAGGGAATTATAGGAAGTGAGAAAAGATTTGAAGATATGTGGAGGAAAAGCATCCCGATAAGAGCAAAGATTCTGAGGAAGGAGTGTCGTTGATATTCTTGTGAAATACGATGTAACCCAATGTGGCTGGAGCAGTGAGCCCAGGGGTGAGGAGTAGGAGATGAAATCATGAAGGTAACAGGTGGCCAGATCATATGGGGCTTCAAAGACCATTTAAGAAACTGTAGATGTTACTTTGAGTAAGATGGGGAGCCAGGAAAATACTCTGAACCAAGGAGTGAAATGATCAGACTTATGTTTAACGAGATCTATCTGCTGAGTGGAGAATAGATCACATGGCAGAAACAGGGAGACCAGCTAAGAGGCTTCTGTGATATTCCAAGTCAGAGGTGATGGTGGCTCAGAAGGAGGTGGTGGCACTGGAGGTGGTGAGAAGCTGTGGGATTCTGGATATATTTCTAAAGTAGAACCAGCAGCATTAGTTGATGGATTACTCAATCACTCAACAAATATTTATTGATTGCCCACTGTGTACACTGTTGTAGTGACCAGGCATTTAGCAATGGACCAGAGCGATGAAAATCCTACACCCCATGGAGCTTACTTTCTAGTCTGGGAGACAGATGATGAACCATCTAAATAAATAAAATATGGCTAATATTTATAATAGTGGTAAGTTGCTATAAAAGTTATATATCCATACAATGGACTATTACTGAGCCATAAAAAGAAATGGAATACTGATACATGCTACAACATGGAGGAACTATAGGTCTGGCAATTTTTAAAAAGATGACCATGGAAGACCTTCCATTTAAATAGAGATCTGTTTGAGGTGAGGGAGCAAGCCAGGAGGATTTATGAAGAAATATTCATCCACAGAATGGCAACAGCAAGGGGAAGCATTCTGAGGCAAGAGCAAGCCTGAAATGTTCAAAGAACCATAAAGAGTCTAAGGAAAGTGGTGAGATTGTGGGTCCGAGGAGGTGAGGCAGGGATGGTGATGAAGAGGAGAAAGAGAGGGGACTGGAAAATAGACAGGGCAAGACTGAGGGACACAGAGAGAAACTGAAGTGGAGAGAAGATTGCAAGAGAGATGAGGGGACTGAGGAGCAAAGAGAGGGAGAGACTGAGCATTGGGCCAACTGAGGGGGACTGAAGATATGCTGAGGGGCAGAGAAAGGAAGACTGGGAGTAAGTGAGCAGAGGAGGTGCTGAGGTAGAGAGAGGCGGAGGCTGAAGTCTGAGGTAAAGAGGGGAAGACTGAAGGACAGAGAGAGGGAGACTGAGGCACAGAGACAGAAACTGAGGGACAGAGGGAAGCGAGATCAAGGGGCCAAGAGAGGAGAAACTCAGGAGCAGAGAGAGAAGAAATTGGATACTCAGGTGCCACATCAGCAGGCCTCTAGACACAGACTCTGGCGTCCCTGCCCCGCATTAGTGGTTCCAACAGACGCTTGCCTTGTCCTGTGAGAAGCGTCTGAAAAGAAACCTGAGCTCCTGAGGAAAGACCATAAATTTAAAGCCCAGCCCTGGGGACCACGAGAAAGGTCCCCAGTGTAGGGGGAGAACAGAGCCCCTCGAGCTCTGAAGACTGGACAGCATGGCTGGTGGGCCTGCCCTGTGGCTGCGCCCTCTGCTCCTGGTTTCCTTCTGGGCCTCCTCAGCTCCAGGTAGGAGGAGCCTGAGGGTCAGGCAGGGGCTCCTAAGGGGCCCTGGCCTGACTCCTTCCCCTCCATGTCCCACAGCCTCCCTTCTTAGGCGCCTAGGTGAGCACATTCAGCAGTTTCAGGAGAGCTCTGGACGGGGCCTGAGCCTGGGCTCAGGTGCTGTGGCCCTCCCAAAAGAACGGTGGCTGGAGCAGCCACTGGACCCCTTCAACGCTTCTGACAGACGATCCTTCCTGCAGGTGAGGCCAGGAGAGGGGAGTCCACTGTCTGCTCTGCCCCCTACCCCAACCCTACTCTGCCCCTCAGTCTCTGCTTTCTCTCACCACCTATGTCTACACCTCAGTCTCGCCGTCTCTTTGCCTGTCACTCTCATTCTATGCCTGTTGTCAGGATCTCTTATGGGGATCCCTTTAGTCTAGCCCCTCTGGTTCTTAGATTTACTCTCCACCCCCTAGTCTCCCTCCTTTCCTCAGTGTCTCACTCTTTTTGTCCCTCAGGTACTGTCTTTCAGTCTTTCCTCCTCTCTGCCATTCCCTCTCCCTCTCTCACTGCCCCTCAGTCCCCTTCTCCCTGTCCTTCAGATTAAACACTAAACCCACCACCAGGTCTCAAGATGCAGCAGAAATGTGTACTGGCTTTAAACCAGATCTGGCTCAAAAAAGGCACTCAAAGACGTCTATTGAACGAATGCAGATTCACCATTTTTCACACCTGCCCTATACACAGCCTCCACAGGTCATCTCACCGAGGCCCTGCTCCTAAATCCATCTGCATTCATTACTCATTCCACAATGATTATTTCAATAGACAGTGAGTGCCTATCATGTGCTCGCCACTATCCTTGACCCTGGGATGCAAGAGTGGAAAAGTCGACAAAAATATCTGCTCTTGTAGATCTTACGTTCTAGATGAGAAGACAAACGGGAGAGAAAGGAACACATAAATAAACAAGCCTATTTCAGACACTGCTAAGCACACAAAGAAAGATCCATCAGGGAGGGAGACTGGAAAAAACAGGGAATAAAGAAGAGGTCAGAACTCTCACAACCCCATTTCTTCTTGCCCATCCCACCCCTTAGCGGTACTGGGTAAATGACCAACACTGGGCCAGCCCGGATGGACCTGTATTCCTGCATCTGGGGGGAGAGGGCAGCCTCGGGCCTGGCTCAGTGATGAGAGGTAAGAAGCAAGGGTGGGAAAGACACAGCTGGGAGTTGGGCAGGGGAGCTGCATATTGCACTGCTGTGAGACCTGAGGGGTGCAAGGGCTTACACCCACCTCACCTCCCCCCCACACTCTTCACAGGGCACCCTGCCGCCCTGGCTCCAGCCTGGGGGGCCCTGGTGCTAGGCCTGGAACACAGATTTTATGGCCTGAGTATACCTGCCGGGGGCCTGGACATGGCCCAGCTCCGCTTCTTGTCCAGTCGCCATGCGTGAGTGGGGGTAGGGAAAGTGTTTGGGGTCCCGGGACTGAGGATGTCTGTGTCTTCACATCTCTGTCTCTCTCCTGCAACGCCCGAAGTTGACCCCTGCGTCTCTGGTTCCATGTGTTCTTCTTCATCTTCTTCAGTGTCTTATTCTTTCTCTCTCCATGTCTGGGTCTCTGTCCCTCTCTCTTTCTTTCTTTCTCTTACACAGTATTCTTTTCTCTGTCTGTCTCACCATGGCCTCCTGGTCCAGAGCACCAGCATATCTTACCTGGATTATACAGCCTCCTCACTGGTCTCCCTATTTCTGCCCTGGACCCCTCGGTCTATTCTCCAGGTGTAGCCAGGGTGGACATTAGAGCATAACCAAGACCAGAGCTCTCACGGGCTCAAATCCCTCTCCTGTCGCTCGTCTCACTCACACTAAAGTCAAAATCTTTCCAGTGGCCACAATATGTGGGAATAGGGGGTCCTCAGAAATACCTCATGAGAAAAGAGCCCTGGCTTCCGGCCAGACTCTACCCATGCATGTCTCCGGATCCCGACCTGTTCAGTGGGGGAATCTTCAGGGATTCCCCGAGATGAGGACCGACTGAGGCCCCCTCTGACCCCAGGCTGGCTGACGTGGCTTCTGCCCGCCTCGCACTCTCCCGCTCCTTCAACGTCTCCTCCTCCAGCCCCTGGATCTGCTTCGGAGGCTCCTATGCCGGCTCCCTGGCCGCCTGGGCCCGCCTCAAGGTCCCTGGGTCTCCTCTGGGTGGGCTGGGGGGAGGGAACTGGACTCCGGGGTCCCCATCTAAGATCAGAGGAAGACCCTCCCCCACACTCTCTCTCCCCACAAGAGCTTTCCACAAGCTGTCTTCACAAGAGTCCGTGTATAGAGGGTAAGGACTTGCCTAAGACCACGCGACGACTGAGTGACCCAGGGGCGGGAAGCTACGGGATCCCCGCCCCTCAGCCCCCAGGCTGACTTCTTCTCCCTCAGTTCCCCCATCTCGTTTTCGCCTCTGTCGCCTCTTCCGCCCCGGTGCGGGCCGTGCTGGACTTCTCCGAGTATAACGACGTAAGGAGGGGGCGCGGGTCGGGGGGAGGAGGGCCTCGGGAGTCGGGAGCCCCTGACCCCTCCTCCCGCGGTCGGACTACAGGTGGTGGCCAGAAGCCTGATGAGCCCGGCGATTGGCGGGTCCCCGGAGGTAGGAGGTGTCCCTCGTCCGAGGGGGAGGGGGACAGGAGGAGGCCTGGGAGTTGGGTGCCAGAGAAAAGGGTGAAGTCTGCAGGGTGGCGGGTCTGCGGGCGCTGGGAGCCCCGAGAGGGGGGCAGGGATTTGGGAAGAAGGCGGGAGCTGACGATGGGTCCGGGCATGGACGAGGGAGGAGCCCCAACAGGGCTGGGGTGAGAGGAGCGGAGCCGGGGCACGACCCCCAGGAGATGGAGGGGCCGATCCGGGGGCGTTGTCGGGCTCGGGGTCGTGGGAGCCCCAGGGGGTCGGGGGCCCTGAAGAGGCGAGGCCAGGGCCGGCCGAGTGGCGCCGACGGGCCTCCCGCTCCCCGCAGTGCCGGGCGGCGGCGGCCGCAGCCTTCGCGGAGGTGGAGCGGCGGCTGCGCGCGGGCGGGGCGGCGCGGGCGGCGCTGCGGGCGGAGCTGGGCGCCTGCGGGGCCCTGGGCCGGGCCGAGGACCGGGCGGAGCTGCTGGCGGCGCTGCAGGCGCTGGTGGGCGGCGCGGTGCAGTACGACGGGCAGGCGGGGGCGCCGCTGGGCGTGCGGCGGCTCTGCGGGCTCCTCCTCGGGGGCCGCGCCAACGGCAGCCGCCCGGCGCCCTACCGCGGGCTGCGGCGGGCGGTGCAGGTGAGCCCCCGAGCCGGGCCGCGGGTCGGCAGACGAGGGCCCCGCTCGCCTCCGCTGTGTGACCTTGGGCAAGCGTCGGCCCTTTCTGAGCCTTCGTTTCCTCATCTGTAACATGGGGACGACACCTCGCAGGGCCCTCGGGAAGGTGAAATGAAGTGGGCGCGTAAAGCTCTCAGCAGAGCCCGGAGCACAGTTTGCAAATGTTAACGCCCACGTTCATTATGGCTTTTGCCATAATGTTCTGTCCTCTACCGGGGCCTGCAGCAGTGTCTGGCACACAGCAAGTGCTCAGTTGGTATTTATAGGATGAGTGAAAAAATGTAGCCCTGGGCACAGAGTTCTACTAGGGACCGGGCCCCCCAGCCTCGCAATCTACAGTTAGAATCCAGCTGTCACTTTTCCAGCGCTGTCTGCACCAAGTGCTGTGCGAAGCGCTTCACAGATATTATTTCACTGAATTCTCACAATAGTTCTAGGCACTGTTATTATCCCCACTTACAGAAGAGGAAACTGAGGTTCAAGATATTATCATTTGCCCAAAGTGTCCAGGGAAATAAGGTCTGAGTCAAACAGTGCCTTAACCTCTAACCTACAGGGACCCAGGTACCCACCCCCCCTGGCCCTCCCCCTCCTACCTCTGACTCCCAGCAGAGCTCAGGAACTCACCCTTCTGACTTCTGACCTTTGACTTGTAGGGACCTATGCCTCTAGACCCCGGCTTGCTGGAGGGAGGGGAAGAATTTATGTATGTATGTATGAATGTATGTATGTGTGTATGTATATTGTCCCCTAGGTTGTCATACGCAGCCTGGGCCAGAGGTGTTTAAGCTCTTCCCGAGCAGAGACAGTGGCACAGCTGCAGGTCACAGAGCCCCAGGTGTCCGGCGTGGGTGACCGGCAGTGGGTGTACCAGACATGTACTGAGTTCGGCTTCTGTGAGTGACTGGCCCAACCCTCTTCCCCAAAAGGTGCATTCTGTGCTATGCCCAGACAGGCCATCTCACAGGTGGTCTGGACTCATTTTCATTTCCACAGGACACCTGGCCTGGCTGCTGGGCCTTGTTTAGCCTGCAGGTGTGGGGCTGGAGGGTCGACAGCCGTCCTCGAGTGTGTGTGTGCTTGGCCCTCACATACCTTGTCACACACACAGTAAGTCCTCAACATGAGTGATCAGCCCTTCAGTCTGCTCCTCCTCTGTGTCCTACCCTCTCCCCAGTCACTAGACTGGAAACCCTAGCAGTGTTCTGCAGGTCTCCTTCGCGTTATCCCCACAGCCTGTCAGTCACTGAGTCCTGCCCCCTCTTCATCCTGGACGAGTCTCCAGCTCACCCCAACCCCCACTCAATTTTCCCCTCTGCTGTCCTGGTAGAGGCCCCCATCCTCTCCTGCCTGCATCCCTGACCCAGGCTCCTCTCTGCTCTCCAGGCCTTCACTTCACCCATACAATCCAACTACCTCACAGTGTCCAGAGAGATCTTTCTAAATCTGACCTTGTTCTTCCTCTGCTCAAAACCCTTCCATGGCTCCTCCGTGATCCCAGGGTAGAGGTGCCAAATAAAATACAGATGCCCAGTTAAATGTGAATTTCAGTTAAACAATTTTTTTTTTAGTGTAAGCGTGTCCCAAATATTGCACCGGACATACTTACACTAAACAAGTACTTTTTTGTTTGTCTGAAATTCAGATTTAACTGGGCATCCTGTATTTTTATTTCCTAAATTTGGCTACGCAACCCTAGAGTTCAATTCGAAATCCTTTCCACATCCCCTGAAGGCAGTGAAGATGTGGTTTAAAGCAAAAGGTTCAAGTTCCAGCTCCGCCATTTCATAGCTGTGCCATCTTGGACAAACCTGGGCAAGTGACTTAAGCTCTCTATGCCTCAGTTTCCACATCTGTAAAATGGGAATGATCACAGTGCTTCTCTCACAAAGATGTTTTAAGAATTAAAGGAGGTAATATATGTAACAAGCTAAGAATGATGCTGGTATACAGTAAGTACTCCATAAATGCTTGCTCTTATTATTATAATAAGACTTTATGTGTTTTGACCCCTAATACATCAGTCTTCCTAACAGCTCAGGGACTTTGCACATGCCATTCGCTTTGCTTGGATTACTTATCTTCATCTCTTCACACAGTTTACTCATCTTCAGGTCTCAAGACAAGATGCCCCCTCCTTGGGAGGCCTTACATGATCCCTCAAGATAAGTCTGCCTCCCCTCTCATTAGCGCCATGTTCTCCTTACCACTTTCCACAGTCTCATCATGCATTCTTTATTGTCTCCTGCTCTGGACTGGGAGTATATGACAGCAGAGCCTGGGGATGTCTTGGTTGCCACTGTGTTTCTAATATTGCTCAATATGTGCCTGAGCACATAGTAGGTGCTCAAATAAATGGTGAAGGAAGGAATGGTCCAATTTCTGCTTTAAGCACTGCAGGCTCCCTCAAACCTCAGGACATTTGCACATGCTATTTCCTCTATTTCTTATGCTTTCTCTTTTCTCTCTTTGCTTGGCTCACTCCCACTAATTCCATAAGGTCTTATCCCTTGCGGGATGCTGCCCCAGAGCCCATCATGCTCCCTCTGGGATCCCCACCCCCACCCAGGCCCTTTTCCCATCACAGCCCTGATGATCCTGGGCCATCACTGTCTGGGGGTGTGTGTGCCTCTGACAGGACTGTGAACTCACTGAAGGGACGATCCGGAGCTGTCTTGGTCATCACCAGGGAGAACTCTGTAAATGATTATGAAAGGGGACGGGGCTCGCTGTATTCCCCACACTTAGAGCCCATATCTCCCTCCACAGATGTTACCTGTGAGGACCCCGGATGCCCTTTCTCCCAGCTCCCAGCACTGCCCTCCCAGCTGGAGCTATGTGAGCAGGTGTTCGGGCTCTCAACCTCATCCGTAGCCCAGGCTGTGGCCCGGACGAACTCCTACTATGGTGGCCAGACCCCAGGGGCCACCCGAGTGCTGTTCGTTAATGGTGAGCACACCATCAGAACCTGACTCCTATGTCTCCCCCTAGCCCCAGCTCAACACACCATTCTCTCTTCCTTTCCAGGGGACGCAGACCCCTGGCACGTGCTAAGTGTAACACAGGCTTTGGGACCCTCAGAGTCAGCCCTTCTCATCCCTGGTGCCTCCCATTGCTTGGACATGGCACCTGAGAGGCCCTCAGACTCCCCGAGCCTCCACCTAGGGCGCCAGGTAAGAGAGAAAAAGCTCTGGCTGATTTGCCTTCTCATTTGCATACTAATATGCATGGCCCTGGCCCCTACTGGTGATGAGGTCTGACTTGCAGAATTCCTCCACCTCTCCACAGAACATCTTCCAGCAGCTGCAGACCTGGCTCAGGCTGGCAAAGGAGAGCCAGGTGAGGGGTGTGGTCTGAGGCCCACATCCTCGCCTCTCCCTGCGTGGCCTCCTCAGTCCTGGACTTATTCATTCACTGGACAGGAGAAAGCAGCTTATTTTGAAAGAGGAAATTCCCAGGAATTGGGATTCAGCACCTGTTCTGCTTATATGGACTCCTGTCTGCAAACATCCTCACTCCCAAATCAAAGGCTTTGTTACGGACAAAGAGTATGTAAATATAAGTGTAAAAAATAAACTTAAATATAAGATTATTCTCATTGTGAGTACTGGTATATTAAATGTCAAATGTCAGAGAAATGTGGCTCTTCATGCCGGTGCCCTCCCCCTGCTAATCAGATTTCCCCTCAAATTCTGCTCGGCTCCCAGCTATCAAGTCAGGACAGGGGGTTGGTAAGAGAAGCCCTGAAGCCCATTCTCCTGTGACGAAGTCGCCCCCTGCCTGTCTTGACTCCACACCCTGAGAACTAACTTTTTTTTTTCTTCTGAGGGCTAACCTCAGCGCTGCTCCCCTGGTGCTGCCCTGTACCTCTTACTGCTCGTGAATCATGCGGAGCTCTAGCTTGAGAGCCTCCCTCTATATGTTTAGCATGTGGACGAGGGTCAGACACATCGTGGGTGCTCAGTACATGTCGAGAAATGAAAGAATGATGTCTAACCGCAGCTCTTCACGTGTTCTTGGTTTTCCTCCTACTTTGCTGGATGCACCTTCTCTGAATCTCTTTGGCAAACTTCTTTTCCACTCACTATCTGAATGGGTTTGGGTTTGGGTTTGGTGCTGGGCTACCTTCTCTTCTCAGAGCATCAGTGCCAATGTGTCTGCGGTGCCAGGCCTAGCTCTCAGGTGTGCCAGGATATTTATTATCTCAGTCTTTGGGGTACACCGTGGTCTAGGGTACTCTGAGTGCCCAAGCTGGCTGCCCTTGACTGAGAAGCCTCATTTTTTTCCACCCAACATTGCTATACAAATAGTATCACTGTCTGTCTGTGTCACTCTATATAGAAAAGGATGGGAAATTCTGAGACTCGCTGCCTTCCTCATCTCCTTGCCTCACCCTTGGCCTCTACCATCCATTCTCCACCTGGCAGCCATAGTGATTCTTTCAAAAGGTAAATCAGATTATGACATTCCTCCGCTTAAATGCCTCTAATCACTTTCCACTACAACTAGAATAAAGTCCAGACCCTTACCATGGCTAGGAGGCCATGCATACTTTAGTTCTTGAACTCTTCTCTGAACTCATCTCCTGTCAGTCTCTACACTGCGTGCTAACCACATGGCCTCATTGGTTACTTAAAATCGAAAGCCAATTCCTACCTCAGGTCCTTGAATTAGCTGTTCCCTCTGCCAGAGGCTATTCCTTTTATGACCTTTAACTGACTTCTTCCTTCTTAACATTCAGGCTCAGTTCAGATGTCACCTCCTCCAAGAGGCCTTTCCTGATTGTCTCCATGTCCCAGTCACTCCCTGTCACATTACCTGTTTTAGGTGCTTCCTAGCCCTAGGCACCATCTGAAATTACTTTGTTTTGTTTTCATTTTTGTTCACCCCATCAGTACAAGAGAGCCCAGTCCCTGAGAGAGGGAACTGTGCTTTCCTAGTAAACACACCTGTACAAACTCCATGTTTCATAACCTCTGAAATTTTCATAAGAAGCTTCTTTTCCAGAAGCTCATCAGTATACTGGATCAGATTGCAAAACATTTCTCACGACCAGGAGGGTTAATAAATTTGTGGTTTACCTGACTGTTATTTTCATTTACCAGTTATGCTCAATGTCATAGAAAAGATCTGAATTTAATGAAGATAAACAGCGCTTAAAAATGTAGAAGCATTGGGTTCTGAAGATCCCTGGTTTGTCTCACACAATTTCTACCCCTAAACATGATCAAGCGGGGCTTCTTCCCTGGGGACTGTGCTTTGGAGGTGTCCGCCCTGGCTCGGATCCAGGCATAACCTTCTCTCAGAGTGAGAACTCACGGGGCCTTGTGAATATGCCTGCTCTCTGCTCCCTCACTAGACCGTCGTCTCCACATCACACGTTAGAAATCTCTCAAATTGACTCTAGAGAGGAGTGAAGATGGAGGACTCACACTGCCTCACCAAAAAGACTTTTTTCCTATAAACCTCCAGCAATTGAGACAATGTGGTTTTGGCATTATATATAGACAAACAGGTCAACAAGGCAGGACAGATTCCAGGAGTAGACTCACACACATACGATCAATTAATTTTCTATAAAGGTGCCAATGCAAGTCAATGTGGAAGAAAAGTCTTTTAAACAAATGATCCTGAAACAGTTGAATAAAACTATGCACCCTCTCTCAAACTCTTTTGCAAACTTCTTTTCAACTTGATATCTGAATGGGTTTGTGTTTGGTGCTAGGCTACTTGCTCTTCTCAAGCATTCTCAGAGCTTCTCAGAAGTTGGGGAAAAAATTAACCTCACACTCATCTCACACCATATTCAGACATTAATACAAGATGGATCATAAATCCAAACGTAAAGCTAAAACTATAAAGTATCTAGAAAAAATAAGAAACGTCTTTAGAACCTTGCAGTAGGCAAATAATTCTTAGAGAGGAAAAAGTAACATAAAATACATAAAAAGAGATAAACAGGAACATTATCAAAATTAAAATCTCATTAATAACGTCATTAGGAAATGGAAAGATAAGCAAGAGACAGGGGAAACATGCACAATACATATATCTGACAAAGGGCTCAGGTCCAGATTATTTAAAGAACTTCTAGAAACCAATAATAAAAAGACAAGCCACTAATGAATGGGCAAAGCACTTGGAATAAACACCTCAATTTAAAAAATACACAAATGGCCAAACTGTTTAGTCATTAGAGAAATGTAAATTAAGCCATGTTGAAACATTTCTTCACACCAAATTGAGTTACAAGCAAATAAACAAAACAAACAGAAACCCCTAAGGAGTTGAAATGGTGAGTATGTAGAACATCCCATCATTGCTGGTGAGAAAGTAAAATTATAAAACCACCTTAGACACACAGACACACACACACACACATACAGACACGCACAAAAACTTGCCTAGCCCGTAGCTCAGCTTCCTTCTCCCAGGCATTTTCACAAGAAAAATGAACTCTATCTCAATGAAAAGATGTGTACAAAAATGTTTATAACAGCTTTCTTCACAATAGCCCAAACTGGAAACAATGAAAAGGTCCATTAACAGATTAATGGAATAACAAATTGTGGTATATAGATGAAAAGTAAATATGACTTGGCAATAAGAAAGAATGAACCACTGGTAAATTCAAAGTCAGATTAATCTCAAAATCATTATGTTGAATGAAAGAAACCAGACACAAAGGAGTACATACTGTATGTTTCCATTTATATAAAGGTCAAGAACAGGTAGACAATCTTAACATCACTAATCATTAGGGAAATGTAAATCACCTCATGCCTGTTAGAATGGCTATCATCAAAGAGACAAGGGAAATGTGGGCAAGGATGTGGAGAAAAGGGAACTCTTGTGCACTGCTGGTGGGAGTGTAAATGGTACAGCCACTGCGGAAAACAGTATGGAGGTTCCTCAAAAGATTAAAAATAGAACTATCATATGATCTAGCAATCCCACTTCTGGGTATATATCCAAAGGAAACAAAACCACTATGTTGAAGAGTTATCTGCACCCCGATGTGCATTGCAGCATTGTTTTATAATAGCCAAGACATGGAAACCACCTAAGCGTCCATCAACAGATGAGTGGATACAGAAAATGCCACAAAAAAAGAAGGAAATCCTGCCATTTGGGACAACAGGGATGAACCTTGAAGGCATTATGTGAAGGGAAATAGACAGAGAAAGATAAATACTGTATAATCTCACTTATATATGGATTCTTTAAAAAATGAAATTCTTAATATGTAGATTCTCAATAAACCTGAGAGAAACAAATGAAATCATACAACACACGATCTTTAGCATCTGGCTCTTTTCATTAAGTATAATGTTATGGAGGTTTCTAGCATATGCATTTTCCCCTGGGGATTGGTTACATATTCTTGTTTCTTTGCATGTTTGCTAATGTTTTTTTTTTGCTCAAAAACCAGACATTTTACGCACGCGCGCGTACACACACACACACACACACACACACACGCCACCCCTGCTACGCGGTGCAAGGGCTGCAGGCATTTCAGGTCGTGGTCACCACCGGATCTCTCCGAGGCCAGGCAGCGAGAAGGAGCAGGTTTCGGTCCCGAGGCCTCAGATCTGTCGGAAGTTCTTCAGGAGAGAGAAACCCGCCCCCGAGCGCGGGAGCCGCGTCCTCCCAGCCCCGCGCCGTGGCGGTTCCGCTGTCAGTTGACCACACCCCCTGTGAAGGCAGTTTCCGTACCTCAACTACAAACCGACAACGCCACTGCTGAAGCGAAACTGTTCATCAAGACAGTTCCATTTGCTAGAGCCATTGGACCTAACCTCTTGTGATTTTTTTAAACAAGTAACATGTGAGTGCTGGGACGGATTCTTTTTCTTTTAAGGAACTTGAGTGAGGCAGGGTGGGTGCATTTAATGAAGGCAGGAATAGGAAGAGTTGGAGAATTTTCTGTTTCGTTTTAGAAAAAGACTTTGAAACAATAGTTTTGGCTTATGTTAAACTTTGCGAGAGACTAAGTGGCATGGCCGGTTAGCTCAGTTGGTTAGAGCGTGGTGCTAATAACGCCAAGGTCGCGGGTTCGATCCCCGTACGGGCCAGGCGGGAGAGGGTTTTGTTCTGTTGATTCACAGATGGGGTTCCTCACAGTCTCTGGTCCGCTGCCAGGACTCAACCTATGGATGAGAGAAAGAAACTCTCGCTCAGAATTTAGAAGAATTGAACACACATCTGGGGTTCCCCTCGCAACGTTTAGGGCCTTGTTTGATTCCTATCTACAGGGTCAAAAGACAGCAGTGACCCGCCAAGGGAAAAAGACCCGCTTGTGGCCGGTTTTTCCATGGCCAGACTGATTCTTGCCCAGAAAAGTGACCTATTGGAATTATTTCTTGCCGAAAAGAAATTGTAAATCCGTCTGCACTTCCTACGCTTCCACAGTTGGGTCGCCACTAGTTTAGTGAACGATGAAACAAGGTTTTTTTTAATGACATGTGAAAAAATGCTTATTAACGTTAATGTAGTAGGAAAGAAACAGCTTCGTTTTAAACATTCTGAAGATGGATTGGACACGTAGAAGGCTCATTATTTTAAAAACGTTTCATTTGGGATAAGAAATATATTCACACGTTTCAACTTTAGAAAACAAAAAGGGCCAGCCCCGCTTGCCTAGTGGTTAAGTTCCGCGCACTCCGCTTCCCCGGCCACTCGTCGGTGGCCAGGCTGTGGGGGCGGCTCACATACAAAATAGGGGAAGATTGGCAACTGAATGTTAGCTCAGGGTAAACCTTCCTCAGCAACAACAAAGAAACTAAAGAGGGAGAGAGAGAAAGAAAGAAGGAAAACATAAAAAGGTACAGTGAAAAGTCTCCTCCCCTTCTTATTCCTCATCCACCAGATGATCATTTCCAACTTCTATAGGTAAACTCTACGCATAGTTGCTTACCTATCCTTTCTAATGTTCTTTATACAAGCAATTGTGTATATAAATTTTTGTTTTACCTTCTTTTTGTAGAAGAGTCAGCATATTTACACAGCCTTCTGCAACTTGCCTTCATCACTTAACAACAACGTGGAATCTCTATTTTATCAGTATTTGGAGAGCTTTCGCATAGTTTCGATATTGTACACTTGGCAAAATCAGAGCTTATTTTTGGAAAAGTTGGCATATTCAGCAGAAGTTGAATCTGAAATGTTGTAACCTTTTGCATCATTGAAGGAGAGTGTGTACACAAGGAGGAGACTTTGTGAAACCGGAGAGCAAGGGAAGAGGAAGTCCATGATGTTCTAAAAAGGGGGACAAAGCCCTCTCTGCTAAACTCATGGGCATTAAAAAAGCCCTGAAATAGGGGCACCTAGGTGGTTTGGTGATGAAAGAAAATTATGCAGTAACTTGACAGATATTTATTGATCCCTCCACTCTTCAGAAAGCAATAATTAGTTGTTATTCAGCATTTGGTAGATGCGGAAGATATATTGTTATGTGAAAAAGCAGAATCCAAAACAGTTTGTGCAGGATTCTGATTCTCTTCTTTTAAAATCAACTTTATTATGGAATTATATGCATACAATGAAGTGCCCCCATTTTCTTTAGTGCTAAGATGTGTTTCCTGAAGGCAGCATATTGTTGGGTCTTGCTTTTTAATCCATCCTGCCACTCTGTATCTTTTGATTGGAGAGTTCAATCCATTTACATTTAGGGTAATTATTGAAATATGAGGGCTGAATTTTGCTGTTTTGTCACTTATTTTCTGGTTCTTTTGCATTTCCTTTGTTTCTTGTCCCATTTGTTTTGGACTGCCAATTCAGTTTGGTTGTTCTGTCTTATGATTCTTCTAGTTTTCTCTTTGTTTATCATATGTGGTTTTAATTTGATTATTTGTTTAGTGGTTACCTTGAGGTTTGGGCAAAAAATCTTCTGTATGAGATAGTCCATTATCTGATAGCCTCCTATTTCCTTATACTAAGTCAATTCAGTCACTTTCCTCTTCCCCTTCTAAGTTGCTCTTGTTATACCTTATTCTATCTTGTGTTGTGGCTGTGTGTTTACAGTGATGAGGTTAAATTTATTTTTGGTGAATTTCTTCCTTTGATCTTTGAGTTTAGTATTTAAGTGGTTGCTAACCTATTCCGGTAAAGATCTACTATTTCTCTGATTTTGTCTACCTACTTTTCTCCTTACTCCAAGCTTTGTGTTCCCTTTCTCTTCTTGTTTTCAGGCCTGAGGGTCTTCTTGAGTATTTCTTGTAGTGGGGGTCTCGTGGCCATGAACTCCCTTAGCTTTTGTTTATCTGGGAGAGTTACTATTTCTCCATCATATTTGAAGGATATTTTTGCTGGATAGAGTATTCTTGGCTGAAAGTTTTTGTCTTTTAGTATTTTGAATATATCATTCCAGTCTCTTCTAGCCTGAAAAGTTTCTGTTGAGAAATCCGCTGAGAGCCTGATGGGAGTTCCTTTGTACGTTATTTTTTGTTTTTGTCTAGCTGCCCTTAATATTGTTTCTTTGTCGTTGACCCTGGCTAGCCTTACCACTAGGTGTCGTGGTCAAGGCCTTTGTCTGTTAATATATATAGGCGTCCTGTTGGCTTCGCTTACTGGTATTTCCTGCTCCTTCCCCAGATTTGGGAAATTTTCAGCTATTATTTCCTTGAATAGGCTCTCTGTTCCTCTTTCCCTCTCCTCTCCCTCAGGAATACCTATAATTCTTATGTTACATTTTCTAATAGAGTCCGATATTTCTCGGAGTCTTTCTTCATTTCTTTTTAGTCTTAGTTCTCTCTCTTCTTCCATCTGGAGTATATCTGTATTCCTATCCTCTAAAGTACTAATTCTTTCCTCCATATTGTCAGCTCTGTTCTTTAAAGATTCCAGATTCTCCTTTATCTCCTCCATTGTGTTCTTCATCTCCATCAGCACTGATAGGTTTTTCTTTATGATTTCAATCTCTTTTGTGAAGAAACTCCTAATCTCATTTAATTGTTTGTCTGTGTTGTCTCGTATTTCATTGAGTGTTTTTATGACAGCTATTTTGAAATCTCTGTCATTTAGTTTATGGATTTCTGTGTCTTCGGGGTTGATTTCTGGGTGCTTGTCATTTTGTTTCTGGTCTGGTGATTTCATATATTTTTGCATTGTGGTTCCTGTGTTGGTTTTGATTTTCCTCATCCTGGAAGTCTCTGGTTGCAATTTCCACCTGCCGCCACTGTCTGGTGGTAAGGGGCTGTGTAGTCTAAGCCCCCTGCGCTCTGCCCCAGTTTTTCTGCTGCGATCCGCAGTTTTGTTTTGTTTTGTTTTGTTTTGTTTTCCCCACTGCGATCCACGGGTCCAGTCCAGTTTGTTCAGGTCTGCCTCGGATCGCTAGATCTGGTCGAGCTGCAGACTCCGGGTTGCGGGGAGGGGGGAGCTCTCTCTTTTGCCCTCTGGGTCCCTGACGTGGGAGGCTTCTCGTTTGCCCCTCTTTATCCGCTCTCTGGGTTGCTCAGATGTTGATGGTAGCCCTGTGGCTCCTCTGAGCCCTCTGTGCGGGAGTTTCCCACTGGCTGAGAGCGCCCGAAGAGCTACAGTTTCCCGCGGAGGGCCGCCCCTCCCCCCTCTCTGGGAGCCGCGCGGACGGGATCGCTGATCTGATGGGGAGGGAGCGGAGTTCTCCTTACCTCTCCCCACTTCCTCCGGGGGCCCAGCACGTTCCGCTCTCAGATGTGCGGCAGTGTGGATCCCTCCGCTCTAGCTTTTCACTGTCTGGGATTCCGTTGTTGGTCTGTGGCTGTTGCTTTTATTGTATCTTGTGGGGGAAGAATTCACGGGAAAGCTCACTCCGCCATGATGCTGACGTCACTCTGAAGTGCCCCCATTTTAAGTGTAAAATTTGATGTTTTAGCATATTTATACACGCTTGTAACACTGACATAAAGTACAGAACATTTCTATGATCGCAAAAATCTCCCTATGCCTGTGGTAGTCAGAATCATATCCCCCCACCCCACAACATGTCCACCACCTAGTTCCTGAAAGCTATGAATATGCTGCTTTACATGACCAGAAGGATATATGTCTGTCTGTATCTATCTATCTATCTATCTATCTATCTATCTATCTATCAATCATCTATCTATCTATCTATCTATCTATCTATCTATCTATCTATCTATCTATCTAACTATAGGGAGAGCTTGAGAGAGGGAGAGAGAGATTGAGATCTTAAGGAATTGACTCACACCTTCATGGAAATCGCCAAGTCCAAAATCTGCAGGGTAGTTCGGCAGGCTGCAGACCCAGAAAAGAACTGACGTTACAGCTTGAGTCAAAAGGCAGTCTGCCAGCAGAATTCCCTCTTTCTTGGGAGAGGTCACTCTTTTTACTCTTAAGGTCTTCAACTGATTGGATGAGGCCCACACACGTTATGGAGGTAATCTGCATTACTCAAAGTCTACTGGTTTAAATGTGAATCTCATCTAAAATATGTCTTCACAGCAACATCTAAACTAGTGTTTGACCAAATATCTGGGTACTGTGGCCTAGCCTTGTTGACACATAAAAGTAACCAGCGCATATGTCTTCATTTCTTTTTGGGTAAATACCTAGGAGTGGCACTCCTGGATCATTTGGTAAATGTATGTTTGACTTTATAAGTAACTACCAGATGTTTTCCAAAGTGTTGTTGCCATTTTACATCCCAATCAGCATGCTATGAGAGTTCCTGTTGCCGCACACCTCTCCAACATTTGGTATTATCAGGTTTTTAAATTTTAGACAGTCTACTAGATTTCAAGTATTATCTCATTGTGGTGTTAATTTGTACTCCCCATCACCAACAATGAGCATTTTTTCATATAGTTCTTGACTATTCATATATCTTCTTTTTTGAAGTGTCTTCAAGTCTTTTGCCATGTTTTTATTGGGTTTGTCATTTAGTTTCAAGTTGTAAGAGTCCCTCATATATTCTGGATACAAGTCCTTTCTCAGTTGTGTATTGGAATATGTTCTCATAGTCTGTGACTTGTCTTTTCATTTTCTTAATGGTGTCTTTCAAACAGCGGAAGTTTTTAATTTTGATGGAGAGCATTTAAGCAAAGTTTTGTGTTTTATGGTTCATGTAAAGATATCTTAAGAAACCTTTTCATGCTCCACGGTCATGATAATTTTCTCCTATGTTTTCTTCTCTGAGGTTTCTAAATTAGTGCTTTTGTTTAGGTCTAGGCTCTATTATGAATTAATTTTTGTATGTACTCTGAGGTAAAGGTCAAAGTTAATTTTTTTCAATATGGCTATCCCGTTGTTCCAGCACTATTATTATTTGTTTTTAAAGGAGAAACTAGGGCCCAGCCGGTCGCGTGGTGGTTCAGCACCCTGGGGTTGGCAGGCCCGGATCCCCAGCAGGGACCTGCACACTGCTCATCAAGCCATGCTATGGTGGTGACCCATATACAAAATGGAGGAAGATTGGCACAGATGTTAGTTCAGGAACACTCTTCCTCAAGCAAAAAAAGGAAGATTGGCAACAGATGTTAGCTTAGGGCCAATCTTCCTCAACAGAAAAAAAAAAACATACTATTCTTTTCCCATACATTACCTTATCACCTATGTCAAAAGTCAATGCATTTTGTACGTCTACCTCTATTTTTAGAGTCTCTATTTTGTTCTCTTAGTCTATATGACTTGCCTACATGTTTTTTTTTTTTTTAAAGATTTTATTTATTTATTTTTCCCCCAAAGCCCCAGCAGATAGTTGCATGTCGCAGTTGCCCATCCATTCCAGCTGCTGCATGTGGGACGCAGCCTCAGCATGGCCGGAGAAGCGGCGCATCGCTGCCCGCCCGGGATCCGAACCCGGGCCGCCAGCAGCGGAGCGCGCGCACTTAACCGCTAAGCCACGGGGCCGGCCCCACCTACATGTTTTTTTTAAAGTAATCTGTGGACCAATTAGGGTGGCTATTACCAAAACCCAGAAAATAACTAGTGTTAGTGAGGATGTGGACAAATTAGAACCCTCAGGTATTGCTGGTGGAAATGTAAAATGGTGCAGCCCCTGTGAAAACAGTACAGTGGTTCCTCAAAAAATTGAACATAGAATTACCACATGATCCAGCAATTTCACTTCTGAGTATATACCCAAAATAAATGACAGGAGGGACTCAAACAGATGTTTGCACATCAATGTTCATAGAAGCCTTATTCGCAATAGGCAAAAGGTAGAAGCCACCCAAGTGTCCACTGAAGAATGAATGGATAAACAAGATGTGGTATATATGCATACAATGGAATATTATTCAGCCTGAAAAAGGAAGGTCATTATGACAAATGCCACAACATGGGTGAACATCGAAGCCATTAGCCTAGTTGAAATAAGCCAGTCACAAAAAGACAAACATTGTATGATTCCACTTATATGAGGTACCTAGAGTGGTCAAATTCAGAGACAAGGAAAGTAGAATGGTAATTGCTGGAGGGCTAGGAGGAGTGAGGAAGGGAAGTGAGTGTTTAATGGTACAGAGTTTCAGTCGAAGAAGATGAAAAAGTTCTGGAGACGGATGGTGCTAATGGTTGCACAACTATGCGAATGTACTTAATGCTACAGGACTGTACACTTAAAAACGGTTAAAAATTGTAAATTTATGTTCTGTATCTTTTACCACAATAAGAAAAAATCAGTATTAAAAAAGTAATTTGTGTCTTTGAAAAGCATGCAAATATCTTCATCCTCCTCAAAGTTTTACCTACTAGTTTTGGCATCCGTTAATAATTCAGTATGAATCTATTATTCCTGTGACCCTTTCAAATCAACAATGTAGTAACTCTGTTGTTCTTTGTACATGTATTGTTTGAAATTCTATTCTAACGAAGAGCTTCCCCTTCTCTTCCATTTATTTATTTATTTATTTACTTATTTATTTATTTCAAGTGAACTCATGGATTCCTATTCAATGAGTTATAATCATTAACCATTTGTTTTAACTCTCAAATTGTCACGGATCTGATCAATGTGAACTCTTCAAATCAACTCCTGTGTCTTTTGGACATGTACCATCATTTTTAAAGAAGTTCTTAATTTCTGACAGTAAAGGCTCCTCCTTTATATTGTACTTTTTTGGCCCCAAACTGGAGATGAGCTGTTTTTCAAAGAAGCTCTGGAACTTCTCATCAGGGAATGGTTTTTAGAAATCAAGATCTGGGTACCAGGTGTGCTCATTGCTCCTAGGCCCTCTCAGTGGACTGAGACAGAAAATGTGCACACACATCCATATGGGGATAGCTATATCTATATACAGTTATCTATAAATAGATATAACCATGATTTCACACTGGTACCTCCAACTCCAATCCAACAGCCCACGGTTTATTGTATTCTACAACTTTTCTGTATTTGTAACTTCCTTCCCCAACAGACATAAACTTAGTTCCCATTATCTTCAGTCTGTTTTATTTCTATGGAAAAGACAGAAGCACATTGAAGAGCATCAGGAATTCTGGCAATGCTGGGAAGCTGCAAGTAAGACATTTAGTTTTATCTTCCAGCAGTAACTTCCAACTTCTGTATGTTTCATAGCAGAGAGTGCCTCGGGCAGAACACTCCTCAAGGTCCAGGCTGAGTTTTATAAACTAGCAAGCCCATGTTGGGATCATAGGGTGCTGATTGTAATATTTCTGCTTGATAGAACTTACTGATGCTCTTTTTGTGATATGCTACGTCATTAATTTTTGTCAGTGTTCCCCGCGCCCTTGAGAAGAAGATATATTCTCTACACCAGGTTATTAATTTTGACATATGTCTATATAAGGTCTACCTTCAGGATTATGCTGTTTTCATTTTCTATATCCTTACTTATTTTGTGTCCATTTGATCTATCGTGTGCTGAAGGTGTCATTTTAAAGTCTAATATTATTACTCTTTTTAAACCTGTTTCTTGTATCTTCTGTAATTTTTATTTTATACATGTAGTTACTGCATTCTTCAGCACATAACTTTGTAACTTTTCAACTTTATTGAAATCATGGTCTTTAACATTATAAGCTGACCTTTTCTTGCCATGTTTAACATTTTTTGGCCTGAATTCAAACTTATCTGATGTCAGGATCACAAACCTTGCTTTCTTATTGTTTCCACCTGGTGTACCTTAGCCCATCCCTTTATTTTTTTCTTTCTGAATCATTTCATTTTAGCCTTGCAGGACATTTGGTCCTGTCCATACGCCCATAAGACATTTGTCCCATGCCAAAGGTCCTTGATATTCGGTCTTGTCCAAAATCATTTGGCATGGACCAAACATGCTCGTGGATGTTCTGGACAAGACCAAACGTCAAGGAACTTTTGGCGTGAACCAAATGTCTTACGGACGTTTTGGACAGGACCAAGTATCTGCTAATCTGTTTTAGATGTATATATGTCGTGTATTCAGTACATAGTTATGTTTGCTCCATGAGCCAATTTGAAAATATTTTAATATGAGTTAAGCCCATTAATATGTAATGATATGATTGATACTTGTGTTCTTAACTCTGTCATATTTTATCATTATAACGTATATTGTTTGTTGTATTTATTTTGATGTGACATATTGTCTTTTCCCATTTAAAAGTTTCTTTTGACGTCTAGGATGGTTTGAATTTTTGTTCTAGTGGCTACCTTCATGCCCATATTTCCCCATTTCTTTATTTACCCTTATATAACCTGTTTTCTTTCCTTTCAGTTTTTTGATGGTATTGGTTGAATCTCACTTATTGTCTATATGGTGGTGGTTCATAAAGCTATTTTATTTCCTCTTTCCTTTTCCTTCTTTTCCCATTTTACATGCATTATTTCTTTTGTATCAGAACAGAAACATTTTCTATGATTCTTCTTTATATTTACATATATTTTTGCCAGTATATTTATTTTCGTCTCAGATCTACAATTAAATATATTAAATGCTCAACCAATTGTGCTTTTGATGAAGTTTCTTCATTCCTTGATCTAACTCTCCTCCAAATCTGATTCTGTGGGAAAGCACACATCTTATTAAATGAAAAGTAGAGTCTTCCAGTTTCCAAGACCAGACACTTGGAGTTTTCTTTAACTCCATTTTCCCACCCTTACTGCTTAAACGTGCTCAAGTAGACGCTGTTTCTGCAATTAGAAATGCTTAACATTATAACTACTATGGAATTAGAATAATGAGAATCTTTTGACTCAGGCCCTGCCTGTGTACTATTTTAAAGTACTTTGCATTTATGGACCATCAGGCCTTGTTTGTACTGGTTTTCTCTGGGGCCAGCAGGAAAAACAGAGGGTGTTAGCAAGAGAAATTCTCTGATGGTGCAAGCTAGCATGGCTCCACACTGTGGAGTCCAATTGAGTAGGTGTGTAAAAGAAGAAACTGGAGAAGCAACCCTTGGTCTGTGGATTGTCTTACTATCTGGAGGGCAAGAGAAAGGAGCTCACCCTACTTCTTCTTAATGGAAACATAAGGATACTTGTGGTTCCACTGGGAATCGAACCCAGGATCTTCTGCGTGTAAGGCAGACGTGCTAACCACTACACCATGGAACCCAAAGATGATGTGGAACTTTAAGTGCTCTTACTAGAATCAATATCAAAAAAAAAAAAAAAACATTAAAGTTTGACACACATACTTATTATGACTAAGAATTAACTCCCATAAACTTGGTTCAGAGAGGATGTATGCACACACATGACCCAGCCACATCTTACACACAACCTTGAAAGTCTTAATGGGTCATGTCACCTGCAAATACAAGATTAAAATGGCTTCAAATTTTCAATGTCAGTTTCCATTTATACCCTCCTGGAACACTCTTAGTCTAGTCTACATTTATTCAGTTTTTCTAACCATGTTTATTGAGAGTGTACCATGTTCCAGACACTTTTCAAGGCATTGGAGATACAGCAGTAAACACAAAGGTCAAAAATCCCTTCTTGAGGTGACATTGTGGTTTCTGGCACACACTAGTCACTAAATGAGTGCGTTCATATTTCAGGGAAACTCTCGCGGAATTTAGCAGCAGTTCATATTATTCCTCCTTTGCCCCTCGTCCTGAAGCCAGAACTTGCACATTTCAATTCAAAAGATCAAAAACTACATTCATTAAGATCACCACCAGCCCCCTCATAAATATCTAGTATTATTATGAAATTAGTTTAGAACTTGCAGACCCTCGGAAGAGTCTTGGGGTGGTTCATATGCCTGCCTTAGCCAATAGAAAGTTAGCGGCCTGGACAGAAACAATGTATTTCTCCTATTGGGCTGGTTTTTCTTGGGCTCCTATAGGCAGTCGAACACGCCTGAGCCAGCCTGCTAGTTCCATAAGATTCTGAGACTCACATGGAACAGAGTCCACTCTCCCTCAGTCTGAGTCTATAACAACTGACCCCTAGATGTTTGAGCAAGCCCAGCTGAGATCAGTAAATTTACCCACGTGAGCCCAGCCTAGATCAACTGACCCTGAGCCAACCAGCAGTGCTGTGAGAATAAATAATTATGTTTTATGCTGCTGATTCTTGGGGCGATTTCTTATGCACTAAAAGCTAATTGATACATCAGGAGACAGAATTTGAGAATATCCTCTCTGAGATGCAGAAATTGACTTCAACATTCCCCTGACTTCAAGAGTATATCCTCACGTATTATTTAAATATTCACTTGTGGAGCCTCCACTTCCTTCAACATGTCAGTCGCACATCACATGACCACACCTGTTCAGCCACGAGGCCACTGAGTGTTGGATACACACTCTGTGGGAGAGTTTCCACTCAGCATTATACTTGGTTAATAGTCCAAAGTTTCCAGAGAGAAACTGGTTTTTACTTACTTCTAGAATACATATTAAAATATGCATACCAAAATGAGACAGAGTCATTAAAAGAAAACTACAGACCAATATCTCTCATATACATAGGCACAAAAGTCCTTAAACAAATTTCGGCAAATCAAATTTAGCAATATATAAAAAGAGTAAGACATCATTATTATGTGGGGTTTATGCCAGTCTGCTTTAACATTCAAAAATTAATCAATGTTATTCACCTATATTAACAGACTAAGTAAACAAAAACCATATGATCCTATTAATAAAGGCAGAAAAAGCACGCAATAAAATTCAACATCCATGCGTGATAAAAATTAAAGCAAACTAGGAGTAGAAGGGAACTTCTCTTCTTTAGTTAAATGAAGAATATCTACACAACAAATGTATAGCTAACATCATACATAATGGCGAGAGACTGAATGCTTTCTCCCTTAAGATTGGAATCAAGGCAAGAATGTCCTTTTTCTCACTTTTCCTATTCAGGGTAAGTACTAGAAGCCCTAGCCACTACAATAAAACAAAGTGTGCAGGTGGAAAAAGGAGAAATAAAACTGTCTTTATTCCCAGATGACATGATTTTCTACGAAGAAAATCCCATACGGTCTACAGTAAAACTCCTAGACCTAATAACAGAGATACAAGGTCAACATACAAAACTCAATTGTATTTCTCTCCAGCAGCAAAGAAGGATTGAAATTTCAATTTTTTTTAAAAAGGAAGTATTTAGATATAAGTCTAACAAAATATGTGTAGAATCGGTAGGCAGATAACTGAACAATGGAGACATTTATCTTGTTTCCAGATTGGAAGACTCCAAATTGTTAAGGTATCAAGTCTCCACCAAATAGATCTCTTGATTCATCACAATTCCTGTCAAAACCTTACCATGATTTTTAAATAGACATTGACAAGCTGATTTGAAAATTTATATTGATAGGCAAAGGAAACAGAGTAGCCAAAACACGTCTGAAAAAGAAGAACCAAGTCAGAGGACCCAAATTATCCAATTTCAAGACTTACAATACAGCTACAATAATTAAGACAGTGTGGTATTAGCAAAATGATAGGCACATATATCAGTGGAATAGAATAGAGAAGTCAGGAATAGCTCCACACAAATATTGTCCACTGATTTTTGGCAAAAGGATGAAAAGCATTCAGTGGAGAAGGACAGACTTTTCAAGAAATGCTGGTGGTTTGGAGCCTCGAAACATACGTCATGCCTTATCCAAAAGTTAATGCCAAATGTATCACAGGCTGTATTTGTTTCCTATGGCTCTGGTAAAAAATTACCACCAATTTGGTGGTTTAAAACAACAGAAGCTTCTTCTTTCACAGCTCCAGGGGCCAGAAATCCAAAAGGATTATCACCGGGCTGAAACCCAGGTGTTGGTGAAGTCCAAAGGCTCTAGAGGAGAATCCATTCTAGGTTCTGGTGGCTGCCAGCATTCCTTGATGTGTCACCATCTCACTCTAATTCTGCCTCCATGGCCACATTGCCTTCTCTTCTGTCTGTCTATCTGTCTGTCTAGTCTCCCCTTTCTCCCTCTTATAAGAAGAGGTGTGATTGCATGTAGGATCCACTGGAGTAATCAGGATAATCTCCCTATCTCAGGATCATTTACTTAATCACATCTCAAAGTCTTTTATTATCACATTCACAGGTTCTCAGGATTAGGATGTGGATACACTGGGAGGGGGCATTGTTCAGCCTACCATATAGATTTAAATGTAAAACATAAATCTATAAAACTTCTAGAAGAAAACATAGGACATAATCGACATGGCCCTGGGTTTCACAATGAATTTTTAGATACAGCACAGAAAGTGTGATCAATGAAAGGAAAAAATGATAGATTTGACTTTATCAAAATTAAAACTTATACTCTGTGAAACATATTGTTAAAAGAATGAAAGGAAAAACCTCAGGTTAGGAAAACTATTGGAAAATCATGTATGTGTTAAAGAGACCATATCTAGACTATATAGAGAACTCGTATAATTCAAACCTAAGAAAACATATAACTCAATGAAAAATGGGCAAAATACTTCAACAGACACTTCACCAAAGAAGATATATGGATGGTACATAAGCATATATAAAAATGTTCAAACATCTTTTCCCATAGGTAAATGTAAATTAAAACACAATGAGACACCACTACACTCTAATCAAAAAAGTTTTTTGGCTTAAAAAAAAAAGTCTTTCAATGATAATACCAAATGTTGGAGAAGACCTGGAGCAGCAGAAACTCTCATTTCTTCCTGGTAGGTATGCAGCATGGTACAGCCACCTTTGAATTCATTTGACGGTTTCTCGGAAAGTTAAACATAGGGTTTCCATGCCACCCAGCAATTACCCTCCTAGGTATTTACTCAAGTGAATTGAGAACTTATGTTCACACAGAAACCTGCATGTTAATGTTCATAGCAGCTTTATTCATAATGGCCCAAACTGGCAGCAGGTGAGGGGATAAGCGAACTGTGGTCATCCATACAATGGAATGGTACTCATCGACAAAAAGGAACAAGCTACTGACGCACTCAACAACACGGATGAAACCTGAACCCATTTTGCTGAATGAAAGAAGCCAGACCAAAAGGCTATATATCATATGATTGCGTTTATGTGACATTTTGGAAAATACACAAGTATAGGGATGGAAAACAAATCCATGATTGCCAGAGGTTAAGGGAGTGGAATGTTTGACTACAAATGGGACACACAAGGGAAAGTTTAGGGTGATGGTACTGTTCCGTATAGTACTGGGGTTGTGGACACATGACTCTACACAACTGCTCAAACCCATAGAGCTATATGTTGCTTTAACATACGCAAATTTTTAAAAATCAACCAGGGGAGGTTGGGGGAACCCCGGGATGCCATGTAGGCTATAACAAATGAATCTAACGGTATTAAAAATTTGTGACATTATCTCACAGAGGGACCTAGGGGTAAAAGGACTGACCTAAGCATCTTTGGAAATAGTGTTTGACTGGAAACAATAAAGCTGCAGACTAAAGGAACTGCACATAACCACTGTACATTGGGTATTAAATTTGTTTGTCATCAGAGTACTGGCTGACATTCCAAAACCACTATACATGTGTACTGGTGTTGCGTAAATAATTCAACAGGTGGTTGATGATTGGATCCAAGTTTCTCACTGCTGAAGAGGGAAGTTACAGAGAAGCCAGCAGGGAAGGCTAGAATTAACCCTATGCTACTGGGTTAGAGATGGAAACATGTCTATGAACTCATGTTTAGCTATATATATATATACACAGATAGAATATGAGAAAATTACAAATATGTGTGTAAACATAGGCTAGTATCCATACGGGTATTTCTTAGCTCTGTCTGCTGAGAGGGCACAGAAGCAGTGATGCTACAGTAGCAATGAGCCCATTGGGTGCCCAGATCTTGGTTTCTAAATACTTTTCTTCAATAAAGGCAGCGAAGGCTCCTCAGAAACATAGTTAATTCTGGGGCTTGGGCATGGAAAATACAAGATGAGCAGACAGCTTCTTGTAGCATCAGAGAGCAAGGAAGTGCTCGTAAAACAAAAGGATAGAAGCAGGTCAAAGAGACACAGGAGCCAAGCTGAAAGAGCTCCCAATGGCCAAAGCTGGAACATTTCGAGAAATAAATAGTGTGGTTTTGGGTTACAATCCAAAGCGTTAAATAAATATGCATGAGTTCATACTGATATAAATAAGTAACTGAATAACTAACTGAAGAGAGAAGAGAGAAATTTTCCTTACAGAAGAATTCCAAATCATATAAATAGATACTCCCCTCTCTAGGAGGTGGAGCTTAATCCCCTCCCTTCTTGAATGTGCTCTGTACTCAGTGACTAGCTTCTAAATAATAGAGTATGAAAAAGGGGAAAATGGTAACTTTACAGTGGAGAAAACTGGCAAACACTGCCTTAAAAAATGAGCATCACCAGTGGTAAGCCGTGATGATATTATGTACCCTCTGATGTGATGTGATGAAGAGAACTTTATCTCCGTGGTCTTCCACAAAAACTCTGTAACCCCAACCTAATCATGTGAACAATACCAGACAAACTCAGATTGGAAGATACTCAAGTATTCTACAAAATACTTAATCAATCTTGAGAAACTGTCACAGATCAGAAGAGGCTGAATGCAATATGGAATCCTGGAACCAAAAGGAACATTAGGGTAAAATCTGGTGAGATATGAACAAAGTCTGGAGTTGAGTTATTAGTAACGTACCAATGGTGGTTTCTTCATTTCAACAAACGTACTATGGTAATGTAAGATGTTAACACGAAGGGAAACTGGGTAACGGGTATAGGAGACTCTCTGCTTGCTTTTGAAACTTCTCTAAAATTACTCTAAAATAAAAAGTTGATTTTAAAAATTGTGATAAGAAACATGTCTTTTTTGCCACCACTGAAATTAGCGTTGAGACAAACGCTTGGTATACAGTAGGTTCACGACAGGCAGTTGGTAAAAGCTGAAGCTATGTGACTGATGTCTTATTTTGGTGAGGGACATGGCAGAGATGCTTACTTGATTGACTGTGCTAGATGAGGTGTGCTCTCTTCTGCAGAATATTCTCCTAGAGTCCCACTCTCACATTGAAACGCAGACCAAACCAATGAGATTTGTCTGTAACCTGTGAAAGACATCTGAAATGGAGCTCTATGGTTTATGTTGAACTTGAAGTTCGGTGGGTTTCTCTCTCATGAAGTTTCATATCTACCCAAAATGTTTTCTTTCCTATCTTGGCCCTAAAATATTTCCATTTGGGTCAATAAACCTTCTAACTACCTCTCATTGTTTCATGCTGCCCCACAAAACCGAGTGTGTCTATCACACAGTGGTTCCGCTATGGAATCCAAGCATTTCAGAAGCAGCAATGGCCAGTGCAAAGTTCTTTGCTGGGGTCTTCACAGAGATAAGACTTCTCCCAGGTAATATTACGCACCCCTTCTTTTTTGTTCTTGGAAAATACTTTTCATAGATTATTTTCATGCCTTTTTTTTTTGGTGCTTTGTTCAGATTTAGCCATCTCTGACTTGCCTGAGTGCAGGGTGATCCCTAATTTATCTTAGTCTCCCCATCAGTACACAAAATACCTGATACTTCAAGTACACACAGAGAGATGGATTGCATTGGGCTGAACATTTTAAATCTCACAGCAGTTGATGATTACAATGGAGCAGCTCTTCAACCAGAAATGAAAGGAAAATGTGGCTTACTTTGATGGAAGTACACGAGAAGCTGCAATTGTTGAAATAAACAACAAAAGGAAACAAAGCTGCCTGCTACTGCAAGAGAGAGAGGCAGTTTCCCTACACTATTCCCTATCAGCAAAAAAGCAATACTATTTATCTGGCCTTGATATGACGTACTTGCAGCAGTCTCATAGACTGAGGCTAGTAATAATCTAAACTACCTCCCAGAGCTCTTCAAAGAACTTGAATAAACGGGGACGATAATAAATATAGATTTTAGATGATTTTCTCAAGGTCACAAACGTAGTGGCAAGTTTGGGAAAAGGGAGCCTGTGGAGTCTGACGTCAGAGTCTGTGCTCTTAAGCATCGTTCAGTACTGCCTCCCCCTCTCAAAGGAGAGGACCACTCTCTGATATGGATGCATTGTCTACTTCAGGAACGGCAAGCACTTAAAAACTTTATGACATTTTTAAAGTATGACACATCTACTGGAATTTTATATTACCTGTATTTCTATGTCAAACAGCATTCTGTAAATGTATACATTTGCAGAATTCTTAACTTTTTTCCCTTTTATCTATATATGCATTAGAATGCCTTTATCTGCCACATTGTTTTAAAGTGAATATCAGAGAGCGTTTTTCTTTTTTGTAAGATGTTGCTTTTTTACGGTGAGAGTAACAAAAGATGTGGCGAGGTCCTTAAAAGCGTCCTAGTACATGATAGGTTCCAGTATTTGTTTTGTTTCAAGACACCAATACTACGAAGAATAAGCTTACGTTGTGGAGATGAATGGTCAGCAGCGCTGGCAGCGGAGGGCAGGTCTTTCAGAGGAGAAGGTCTAGGGAGGACTGTGGAGGCTTTAATCAATGTGATGGAAGTGCAACTTCCGAAGTGAAGGCAACTCGAAGTTCAGACGCTGCAGTGGGAAAGACGAGTTTGGAAGACTAGGGGGGTCCCATGGAGCTTTAGCAGAGGCCAAGACCGAGAACATCCATGATCTGTAGTGGAGTAAGGAGAGTTCTTGCATCCCTGAAAGGATAACATCGTTTGTAGAATGTACAACAGAAGAAAAGGCAACGCCTTATCTCAATACTCCAGTTTATTCAGAAACGAAGAACAAATTGAAAAGGGGGATGAAATACTTGCTAAGCATTAGCTCACTGAATTTCAAGTAGTTAAAATACACTTGTGCCCACATCTCCTACCAATTAGTCTTTTCAAACAGGGCTACTGAGACAATTCTTAAGAACTAATATAACTTTTAAAGTACTTCACGTCCTTTTTCAAATTGTTTGCTTTTTGTATACAATAACATCAGGATCTATTACATGATTGTATTTTCCCCTTTATGTGTTAGGAACTGTTTCTCTCGTATATTTGTGTTACAGTTTCTCTAATTGCCATTTTCATTTATTATAAAATTTGAGTATTTAACATGAATCAGCTAAAGCTAAAGCAGATCTGCTCAAGTGAGAACTATAGTTCAAGAAATTTTTGAGGAGACATTAAATATAACTACTTTCATTTAATGTAGAGCTGGAATGTTGAAAGTTTCAACATGAGGGTTCTTATTATCTTTATTTTTTAATGTGTATCTAAAATTTGTAGATGTTATTCACCATTAGTAAATATTTTAGTGCCTATTATATGCAAGAATCCCGGGAGGGAAGGTTACTAATGCAATTGGTTTGGTCTCTGTCTGTCGTGTAGTTTTAGAGAGAAAGAAGCACACAGGATAGAATACCACGACATTCAATTGTTGTTTAACCTACCACATCAAAAAACATAAGGTTTCTCCTACACATGTAATGGTCCCCTGACAGTACGCTGTTTCCATCTTCTGTTGCACTGTCTTGCATGCTGTAACTATTTCTTGGTTAATTTCCTGAATAAGAGTTGGAATAACATACGGTACTACAGGTTACCACTATTTCATGTGCTTACATTAGTAGAAAACCAAGAAAATACATAGATATACTTGAGAGTTACTGTTGGGAGTTAAAAATAGTAATGTTACAATTAACGTTTCATCCGCATTCTCAGACATGTAGTCAATGAAGTTTAGGTGGAAGTGCAGAGGAGATGAACCAAGTGCAAGATGATATCTTACAAGCTCAGAAGTAGATAAACATAAAATATATGCAAAAGCAAAAAGACTTTAAAGGAACTACCTCCATTCCATCACATGTAAAAATGTTCTAAGGGATAAAACTACTCTTTTCAGTATGAAACAATAAAAGAATGTGTATTTTGGAAACAGAGCACAAGGTGAGTTTGTCTCAAGCCTGGGATTACAGATCTGAGGGCCGCACGTCTGTCTGTCTCCAAATCAGTCACTTCCTCCTGGACTCACAGATCGTTTCTAACGAAAAAGTCATCTTCGAAGGTCTTTCCTGGATGAGCTTCAGTGACGCACTGGGTACCCCGTCTAAACATCAGCCGGAACGTTCCATATTCAACAACTGGCTGGCTTGCTCTTGTGTCTTTCTTCCTACATTATTGTCAGTGATGCAGAGAATGACTTGGAGGGGAATCACCTGAGCTCTTCCTTCATCTCTGCTGATGCTGACCCCACTGAACAACGGAATGTGAACTCACCGCAGGAGGCGAAGCCTCCCTGAACCCAAGAGTCCACTGATTTCTAGTTGTACAGAGAAAAAACTAGCTTTTTATTTCACCTGTAAAAAGCAGTTACATTTATCTAAACAGGAAAACAGAGCAAGAAAGAGAGACAGGAGGTGGAATTTCCTGATTATTGTAAATGTATCTATAGACTGTTCCTATTTGCATTTACAAATAGTTGATTACACTATTCCCATGGATTGTAGGAGAAGGGAGACAGCAAGGAACACTGCTGAGACTGAGATACAGGTCAAAGAGAATCAGGTTTGTCTCCTCCCTCTCCTGCTTCATCAGCCTCTGGACTCTCCTCCTTGTTAAGTCTCAACCCTTAGTTTCTTGGTCAGTCACTTTGTTCTGCTTTCCTTTTGCTGCCCCTTTCTGTTTTATTTGCGCTTTTTTCCCCCCATGAAGTGCCGCAGAGTTTCAGCTTCAGCTTCATCTTCGCAGGGCCGGGACTGGATGCTACCCTTAGTGATCTTTTGGGCTCGTCCTCTACTACCCCCTCTTCAGCGTATATTGCCATTCTTCCTCGGGGTCTTGGGTGTCCAAAGGCGGTGGCGGGCGGGAGGGAGCACGATTCGGATCCCTAGAGTAGCGAAAGCCCTCGCAAGACTGGCGTGTCAGGCGGCCGCTGCTCCCGCCCAAGTATTGTATGTTTTGAAAACATCTCGTGTGCTACTGTGAATTGTTTGCCACTCTTCGCCAAGACCAGAACATGGTCAGTTTCACGTAGGATAAATAGCAACAGCTTGGCGTCAAAAAGAAAACCAACGGTGTTTGAGTACCGTCATTTTGCCAACTAACTTGCATATCATTTCAGCTAAGCCTCGCAGCAATCTTCCTTGCTTTGTCAGTATAACCGATAATTATCATCCTACCACAGATTCGAAAAGCAATATCTTCCGTGTGAAGTTGCAAAAACTCCTAGAAGTGAAATGGCTTGGCTGCTTACTTCAAGGGTCCAGTGGCTAAGATGGGTTTTTTTCTTCTTTCTTTTTTCCTTTCTCCTTAGCACAGCGTATAAACTGCTGCTGTGCACCTTTCAAGAGAGAGAAAATAAAAAGAACTCGGTACAAATCCTGAGAGTTAGTTTTGCTGCTCTTCTATGGATCGAATATTCTTGAGAACTACATCAGACTGAAAAGCAACATCACCTCAAATTACGCGTAAATCAACGCTCTGTCGTCCTTGGCTCCGTGGCTTAGTTGGTCAAAGCGCCTGTCTAGTAAACAGGAGATCCTGGGTTCGAATCCCAGCGGGGCCTATCAGGCTGAACTACTTTTGTCGTTTAGTAGCTATCAGTTGGAGATGACTTGAGTGGACGGCCCATGAAGCGCCAGAAATGGAAGGGACAGCATTAGCCAAAGAAGCTGAGAAAAAAACAGACAAACGAAGAAACATCTCTCCCAATTGCACGTGATAGGAACACCAAAATATTTATGCCGGGAACTCAAAACGTTTGTCTTCTAATACTATGAGATGAGTAATGGAATTGCCTGGGATAAATGAGGTTTGCTTCTTGATCTTAGCTTCTTTACGGTTTTATGAAGTCTCAGACACTCACCACTTAGGTTTTATGTCATCTCTGTGACTGTCTTAATTATTTTTGCCTCCTAGAACCTTTACCACACTGGGACATTGCCAATATTTGTGTTTTTTTTGAATGGCTCATTGAATGACCAATCTCTGCCCCACCCTCCCGCCTGGCCCAATTTTGCACCAAATAGCTTTTTGGCCCACTGAGTAGCACACTACTGCCATGCTTCTCAAAATTTCGTGGGTATGTCAATTACCTGGTGATCCATTAAAATGAAGATTTTATCTCACTGTGTCTGTGACTGGGATTCTGCGTTTCTACAAGCTCCCTGGTGATGTCTATGCTGCTGTTACATGAACCATACTTGAATCAAAGAGGTGAGTACTTCAATATAGTAAGAGGAGAATGGCTTTTCTCTACAAACGAATTCGCAAACAAGACCTGGAACTTCAGATATGTCTTTAACTAAAGTATCTCATCTCTGACTGAAATCCTGTTTCTCTACTGACAAAAGTTAATGTACGCTCACTATTCCTAAATCCCATTACATCTCACCTGGCCCATGACCCACCATCACCAATGGACTGCTCCTCCTCTGAACTCTCATGGCCTTGCCTTATGGCTCTCTTGAGCAGCTCTTAGACTCTGACTAGTGTTTTCCTGGGTGCTCTCTCCTGATCGATCACCTTGTCTGTTGAGACTGAGTTCTATTCATTTTAGCATGAATGAATCTAGAATAGAATCTTCCACTACACATTTCATCAACTTTTATGTACTGGTAGATGGGATGGAAAGGGTGAAAGACTGAAACGTAAAGAGTGGTGATGCTGGTACGTTGAGGATTCAAAAAAGAATGCTGTGAGTGTTCCCGCCAAGTGTTAAACCAGGGATCTTTCACGTGTGAGGCAAAGGTGGAAACCTCAACCTGACAGAATTCACATGGAAAGGACTTCTGTTGCAGTCTTGTAAGATTCCTGGTCATCGTCAGAGCTTCTTGCCTGTAATTCTACCCTCTTCTCTCTCATCATAATGCTGTTTCATGTTGACTCTGCCTCTACAATTCCATGTTAAAATTGATCCCAAAGTACTACACCAACATAGAGATGTCCAGCCTACAATCTTTATTGGGCTTCTGAGGCCTTACCTTAAACGCATGCAGAGAAACCACACATATCTGGGCACTTATTAGAACTGGCATTAACAGTGTAATTACACCACAGAAACACTACCCTCTTGAATAGTTGTTGGAGGTGTTTCTTCCTCTGTCATTCCTGCATCTCCCATAATTTTCTCATATAGCTACATGCCGGGAACTAACAAATCATCCCCACGTTTACCAATCTTGCCCAGGCCTCTCCCTCACTTCCAAGTCATATTTCTTATCTGTGTGACTTATGGGTCACACAGACACTGATAACTCAGCACACTCCCAAACGGACTCTTTATCTTGCCTGTCAAGTGCATTATTTTCTAATTTTCTGTCTCAGTGAGGAATCCGGGCTCAAACTCGACACAAGGTACCTCCTCACCCGCCAAATCAAATCAATTGCTGGTTTCACCTCTGCTGTCTGTAGAACTCCCTTCCCCGTTCTCTAACCTGGGAGCTCTAATTTGACCTCTCATTAAAGGGTACAATTCTCATTAAAGCGTCTTCCTAATTCCTTTGTCTCCATTCCTGGCCCTCTAATTCCGTATTTCCGTAACAGCCAAAGAGACCTTTAGCTTGACATGGAAAATGTCATTTCCCTTCTCAAACTTTCCGGACTCTCCACCTCACATCCTATTCAAGTGTTAAGTGGAAGACTCTCCCCTTTCTTCCTGGTCTGACATTTATTTTCCCATTTTGTCTCATTTCTCCCTACTTCCTGCCTCAAATCTAGAATTCTTTGGAGGTTCCCCCAAACACTGGCTTCTCTCTGCATGCTGCCCCGAATGCCAGATTCCCCTCTCCTCTCCACCTCTCTTCAGCCAATTTCTTTTTGTCCATCTGTTAAGTCTCAGATCAGTTATCCCTCCCTCTGAAAGCCTTTCCTAATTACTAAGAGTTGAGAAATTCCCCCTTTTCTACGCTTCTGTGAAAATGCCATGAGCATTTATCTCTGTGGTTTCATTTGGCAATTTAAAAAATAATTAACCTGTTTCCTGCAATTTTATCATAATACTCAGTGCATGTGCCCTTTGCTACCCCAGGCCTGTCCAATTTTTCAGGACGTCTGGTACCTCCAGAGGCTCGGTCAGGATTGGGCACATTGTGGGCTACTCATTAATTTTTTTAAATTAAGGTCTAATCAAATTGTTGAAAAATAATAAACAATATTATTGGTGCTGCCGACTTGGTGCCAGGGGGGGGAAAAAAAAAAAAAGACCGAAGCTCTTGCTAATTGGGAAATGCTGCGTCTCTTCTCTGTTTCCTGCAACGTTATGACCAACCCAAGTTTTAGTTGCTAAGAGTGGGAGTTTTCAATTTTGCTCTTTGTGGGAGGTGCAGATACAGCTCAGTCCTCTCACGAAGTTCTCCCAACGGATTTGAGGGAAGAGCAACATTTGCCTGTCGAGCACCTTCTAGAGCCCCAGGGGAAACGCTGGGAAGGCAAAAGACAGGCAGCGACGAACGTCGGTTTAAATGAGGAGGAAAGTAAGGAATCGGCAAGCACATCGTCAAACAGGTTGACACCGGTCGCTGAGCACAGGCGTTCCGGAGCAGTGTGAGGACCACCGAATACCAGGGTGACGGACGGCTCCTAAGCCCATTCGGGACAAAGTCCAGTCACATGGCTTCCCAAACGCTACCCCTTTTGTCACCCCCTCCCGAGAGGAAACTGAGCACTGCCCACCCCACCCCCGCTCAGCAGTCCCCTCCAGACGGGCATTGCCCTCGCGGAAGGGTAGGTGGTCTGCAGGGCTCAGTGTGTTGGGCCCGGGCTCCTCAGGATCAGGAAGAGAGATGGAAACCAAAGCCCCAGGATACTACCCGCTCATTCCTTGAAAGCCAATCCCCCAGGAGCCTGAGCTTACCCTCGTTGGCTTTCGGGAAGGGATTTGGAGTCTGGCTTTGAGCTACGTTTGGTGATGAGTCACGGAGTTGCTATATTGTTATTTAATAAAATAAAAAACAAACAATGCGAGGGAAAGACATGCACCATGAGTGAAAACGTGCTAAGAGAAAAATCATTCGAAATTATTAGATTTGGGGGCGCCCAGGAAATGAGTACGCCGTTCCATCTCACTTTGCGTAAAGGAGCTGTCACAGAGCGTTTCCGTAGTGTAGTGGTCATCACGTTCGCCTAACACGCGAAAGGTCCCCGGTTCGAAACCGGGCGGAAACAACCTTTTGTTTCCGCTCAGTTTTGTCGCTGCCCGAGAAATATAAACACTGGCATTCCTCTAAATGCCTAAGCCTTCCTGCACTCTCTCGCGTTCCCACATTGAAAACAAACATTTTCCGAGTTACCCGCCCAGGAGTAGCGTTGACACTTGCATCTTCCGTTTCCTCGAGGTCGGCCCCGGAATGTCGGCGCCCTGAGTTCTGAAATCCCTGCAAAGGATTTCTTAGACGAAGAAGGACTCCTCTGCAAAATCGACCCGTTTATTTTCCAAAATTGATCCTTTCTTCTTACTTACTGTACTTTAAGACTTCCTTATGTCGTCTGGATCCAAGACCTTTTACGATACGTGTGTGTACCACGAAGATCTTCTTCCAGTCTGCGGCGAGTGTCTTCTCTCTCTTAACTGAGTCTTTTGGTGAAAAAGGTGCTCAATTTTTATGACGCCCAGAGGATCAATCTTTCTTTTGCTACTTACTGCTTACGTCCTTTCTACGAAACACTTGCCTATCTCAAAGCCGCGAAGTGTTTTTCTCAATTTCCTTCAACAGGTTTTATTGTTTTCGCTTTCACTCTTGCTCCGTGGGAGATCGATTTGAACAGTCACTTCACGAAAGACAACCAAACGGCCGCTAAGCATTTGAGGGACGCCAGACCGCAATTGTAAACAAAAAATGAATACGCGCAATGGATCACACAAAATGGCAAAACAAACAAACACGTGAAAAACAAAGGGCGATGCTATCGAAGGTCATCCATCCTCGGCAAACTTCGTTTTTCCTTGCCAGAAATATTTCCAAAAACCTTCAGTGCAGGATTTGCGTGTGGAGGAGGTGGAATGCAATGGAGTAGGGGATGGAGGAAATGAATGAGAAAAGTGTCCCGTCCCCAGGAACTACCCGGAGAGCCCTGTCGGGCAGAGGCGGTCGCTGAACTTCACTCTCCTTTCCTTTTCCTCCTGTGGCCGCGGTCCGCGTCCCAACCCCCACCGAAACCTCCAGGGACTCGGTCGGCAGTCGGTCGTACTCTGCATCTCTCCGCTCAGGGGTTCCCACGAGGCGGTCAAGACCCAGCCGCCCCTTTCCGGGAAGCCCCGGCGGCGCGCGGGGCCGTCGAGTCCGAGCCGCATCTGCGGACCGAGGCTTCCCTGCGGGAGGCGGCCACTCGCGGCCAGAAGTTGTCAGTTGGGCGCCGAGAGCCGCCGCTTCCGTGGCTTCCGCGGACAGTGAGTCCCATTCAGGCACCGAACAGTCCCGGCTGGGATTGGCATGGGGTAAGGCCGGGTTTACGTACTTGGGTGAGTCGTTAGAAACCATTCTGTGCGACAGACGGACATGGAATCGGGCACCGGAGCCCTCGCAGGCGGGTTATCCAGACCGGCGGCTGCCCCTCCCCGACGTTTCCGGGGACTCGGCACCCAGCTCAGCTCAGGACGCGCGCCCGGCAGGCGGAGGTCGTCGGTCCGGGGAGCAAGCGGGGAGCCCGACTGTTCCCGGAGTCGGGACCGCGCACAGCGCACAGAGCGCTCTGGGTTTGCTGCGCTGTGCGAGGGATTTCTCGGAAGTGAGAGAGAAGAGGAGGAAATGGCTTAATGGTGCCTTGAGCTGGTGGTGTGTGTGTTTTAGTCACATATTTAAAACACACACACACATACGCGAAAGAGGGAATACAGCATTTCTCCTTGATTGAGTACGAGGCTAGCAAACGGGCGCTACCACGTTCAGGGAAGTTATACTTCAACGTGGTAACCGCTGGTACAACCGCGCTTGCCCGCCGGCAGAGAGCGGGGATGCCAGCTGGCGGAGCTAAATCTGCTGGGCTCTCAAACGAGACCACCGCTTTTGTCTCTAGAGGACTAGGGGGATTCACATGATCCGCATTCCCGTGAGTTTCCTCGAACTGTTTGGGGGAAACTTAGCTGATTTTTACTTAAATTAGGTCAGTCCGGATTTCAAATTCTGCGTAATTTGAGAGGACAAAGGGGTAAAGGCAGAAACTGGCATCTCTAAAAGAATTGACTGTCACCTACACATTTCCTAGCTATTTTGTTATGTATCTCTTGAGATGATGAAATCCCTAATACCTCTCCGTGGCCGCGCCCACGTCTTCAGCCTCCTTTCATACCTCACTGCCTCTTTCTCTTCAACCACGCTGTCCTATTTTCAGTCAGTCCCTCTGACTCGCCACGGACCTGTGCACATATGATTTGTTCTACCTTAAATACCCTTCTATGCCTAGTTAATATCCCCTCACCGTTTAAACTTGGGCTCAATCATTACTCCTTCAGAAAAAACTTCCCCCAAACTTTCTAAGTGTAGCTTTGTATTTCTCTGAGCGCTATATACCTCCCTTTTATTGCAAAGTTTGTGTTATTTTGCGTGATTACTTGACTAGCGTCCGTCTCTCTCACTAGAATATTATTTCCAAGGGGGTAGGTCCAGCTCATCCATGAAACCCTGTCCATCACGGTGCCTAATACACACAGTAAATGTCAACTGAACCAAGATGTGAGCGCTGACCATGGTCCTACAAGGTAAATGCTATCCCAATTTTGAGATGAAGAGCGGAGGTTCCCAGTGAGGAGTTAATTGTCCAAGTTGCAAAGCTGGGATTCATCACCTGCAGCAACTGTGGCAATATGTAATTCAGAAGAGAAAGAGAAATTGAATTCTTCCATCTAAGGGGGTGGATATTAACAATGGCATTCGTGGCCAGCTTCTTTAAGGAGAAACGCACAGATGGTGTCTTTGAAGGTGGTTTTCAGAATCGTCATAGTGAGATCTACACTAGTCAACTAAGAAAATTAAATGCCCTGTGGGAAGCTGTTTGATAGACAAGAGAACCTTTCCACTTTCTGGTAATCCTCTCTGCTTTCCAACTTCTGTCAAAATGCTTCTTCTCAAAATGTACAAAATGTAGTCAGAACAGTACAGAGAATTCTAGACAGGAAGTGCAGATATCTGGATGTCAAGACAGAAGTTAGAAAGAATGATGATAGAAGTGCCCCAGCAGAGAAGACAGCTTCGTAGAAATGAGGAGTCCCGAGCACAAAGAGGTTAACTAATTTGGCTAAGGCCATTTAGGCAAAAGATGGCAAAATCAGGATAAGAAACATTTGCATTCTGGTTTCCAAGTTTGCGCTGTTAAGAACACTACTATACCACCCCTCTCTCTCTCTCAACATCAAAGATCCTTCTCTTAAACCAGTTTTACATTTCAGGGTGTCTATTGCGCCTACTTTGAAAACTAAAATAAACAAATAAGCAACCAAATTGTCTAAAGACGTCTGTTTTAAATTTATTTGGTTAATAAATCAGTTCCCAGATTCCAACATTCTATGTCAAATGTGTTATTCCTAGAACGTGTGTGCCTTTACGGAATTCTTGCCTCTTCTTTGCCTGGTTCACTGTTTGTTTTTGCGTGCTTTTATCTGCTGCATGATTTATCACACAATTCTGCCATGATTCTCCCTCTTGGTGAGTTATTGCCCTTTTAACAGTCAGAGGAAACATGTGATTCTCACAGCCAAATGCATTTCCAAACCAAGTAAATGTACTTTATTTTATGATATTTAATTGAAAATATTACGGCGTGCTCATTACTAAGCCATGCATGCATCATCAGTGCCCAATATAAGTAGATAAGAAAATATAACGAAGGTGGAAGTGTGGCAGAGAAACAGACTGCGAAAATTAGTGAAGGGCTCACAAGTACACCAATAAAGACACACTCACAGACAAAAACTTGTTTTAAGGGAATGACATTCTTTCTATCATACGTGTAATGCCCTAAAGGTTAAATTTACTTATTATTTTAAATGCAGAAATTTAAAGCAAAGGCGTACTATGTAAACCAATTATAATTTTCATGAATCTATTAGAGTTGGCAGTTTTGTGGTTCTTATCTCTATCTACGTACCTGAACCAATGACTTCCAGAGTCTCATTTTAAATGGTTATCTTTAAGAGCGTCTGTCGTGGCGGGCCAGTGGCGCAATGGATAACGCGTCTGACTACGGATCAGAAGATTCTAGGTTCGACTCCTGGCTGGCTCGTTCTCTTTATACCAACCTTGTGTAAAACGGATACTGAAATAAATTCTTAAAAAGTCTTTTCGGATTCCAGTTACTGTGAAATGCTCCCTCAGTATTGCTGTAGCCACCCCACAATGCAGTGCTGGCTGTTGCTTAACTCGAATGGGTCTTCAGAGTTATCAAAGGAACGCCCAGAATCTGAAACTCCAGTCTTTAATCTCATAACCGCTAATGATGGGGAGACGATCGCATAGAGAGACCTAGAAAACAAAAAAAGCAAACCGTGTGGGTCTACGAGTGTCTTCTTCACCAGTACTCTTCAAAGACCCCGCTGCTGCTGCTGCTGGAAAGAAAAGAGGCATCGCCTGAGGTCGTGTTAAATCGAGATCAAGAAAGCCCCCAGATATGGGGACCAGCGATCAGCGCCGCTCGGCTCTGCGAGTCAGGTGGGTCCTGACGCCCGCGCACCAGAGTCCGCCGGGGGAGCTCGCCTCCCAGCACCGCGACCTCCAGAAGAGCGCTGCAGACTCGCGGCGTCGGGAAAAGAGCTGAGAAGCCGCCCTGCAGGACAGTAGAGCTCCTTAAATCCATGCTCTTCACCCTACGGAAGTTTTTTGAGGTTCGCGAATGGGCGCTCTGAGGAGCGCTAACAGTTAGACGAACACACGCAACCATCCCTGAAATCACCTTTCATTCACATCTTTGATCTTTATCCCATCCCCGAACCCGGAGTTTGAAAGAGCGTCTAAATGGGATAAGTCAGGCTCAGCAATAGAATGGGATTATATTTTGACACATTTCATACGTTTAGACCCTTACCATACACCATACACAAAAATTAACTCAAAATGGATTAAAGACTTGAATGTAAGACCTGAAACTATGAAACTTCTAGAAGAAAACATAGGCAGTACGCTCTTCGACATTGGTCTTAGCGACATATTTTCAAGCACCATGTCTGACCGGGCAAGAGGAACAATAGAAAAAATAAACAAATGGGACTACATCAAACTAAAAAGCTTCTGCACAGCAAACAAAACCATCAACAAAACGAAAAGACAACCTAACAATTGGGAGAAGATATTTGCAAACCATACATCTGATAAGGGGTTAGTCTCCAAAATATATAAAGAACTGATGCATCTCAACAACAAAAAAAACCTAACAACCCAATTAGAAAATGGGCAGAAGGCCTGAACAGACATTTCTCCAAAGAAGATATACAGATGGCCAACGGGCACATGACAAGATGTTCAACATCATTAACTATCAGGGAAATGCAAATCAAAACTACGATGAGATATCACCCCACGCCCATCAGAATGGCTATAATTACCAAGGCAGGAAACAACACGTGTTGGAGAGGATGTGGAGAGAAGGGAACTCTCATACACTGCTGGTGGGAGCGCAAACTGGTGCAGCCACTATGGAAATCACTATGGAGATTCCTCAAAAAAATTAAGGATAGAACTACCATATGATCCAGTTATTCCACTGCTGAGTATTTATCCAAAGAACTTGAAAACACCAATGCGTAAAGATACATGCACCCCTGTGTTCATTGCAGCATTATTCACAATAGCCAAGACTTGGAAGCAACCTAAGTGCCCATCAAGGGACGAATGGATAAAGAAGATGTGGTATACATACACAATGGAATACTACTCAGCCATAAGAAATGATGAAATCCAGCCATTTGTGACAACATGGATGGACTTGAGGGTATTATGCAAAGTGAAATAAGTCAGAGGGAGAAGGTCAAATACCGTATGATCTCCCTCATTAAGTAGTAGATAATAACAACAACAAACAAACACATAGAGACAGAGATTGGATTGGTGGTTACCAGAGGGGAAGGGGGGAGGGAGGAGGGTGAAAGGGATAATTCGGCACAAGTGTGTGGTGATGGGTTGTAATTAGTATTTGGGTGGTGAACATGATGTAATCTATGCAGAAATAGAAGTAGAATAATGTACACTTGAAATTTATACAATGTTATAAACCAATGTTACTGCAATAAACAAAAAAATAAAGATAATACATAATTGAACGATTATTTAAAATACTCAATGACCTAACAAATTGGCTCCAATGGTATGATACCAAATTCAAATTTAATTGTTTTATTAAAAATTAAATGGAAAAGCCCGTGTGAAAATTTGAAAGAGAACAAAATCACAAAGCACTGATCTATGCTTAATAAACTCTAACCAAGCCAAAAAAAAAACAAAGTGTGATAATTTTAAACTTTTTACCATGAGAATTTTCAAACATGTGTAAAAGAAACAGAACTTTGTAATAAATCACTGTGGGGGAAGAAGGAGAATCTCCCTCTGCCCTTTTTCTTAAGGCTCTTATGGCTGGCCAAATAATTAACAAGACAGGTTAGCAGGAGAAAATAATATCAAGTATAATAACATGTATACATGGGAGAAAACAGGGACACTCCACACAATAGCAGAAATTCTCGACTTAAATACCATGTTTAGCCAACAACAAAGGAGGATGTTGGGGGTGGGGGGAGTCAGTTACAGGAGATTACCACTAAAGCACAGTAAACAAGAGTAGGGTTACTATGCAGATTTAAGGCCTCACCGTCTACATTGATAAGTCTCTAGAAATGAGGCCAACCCCCCTCTTCCCAAAACAGAGAGGGAGATACCTTTATAAATGGAGATTTCCCTTATAAAGGTAAATGTTTGTCTGGCAACTCCTTGCAGGGCCATCTAGAGAATGTGGCCAGAGAGACAGAACTTCTGATAAGATGGGCTTGTTGGTGCCTTTCCTATTGTAACCTCTATCCTACATTATCTTTACAGCCATCATGATAGAAGATCTGTTCCAGGAAGGAGCCACCATGTCAAATTCCTTAGGCAGTTAGTGGGGGAGGTCAAATGTCCCTCAGAGAAAGCAAACAAGGTGAAGAGATAGATTTCAAGGTGGCCAAATCTTGATCTCCCACACCACCATTATCCAGCACCCTGCGTCAACAATCGTCACTATTCTACCATTTTTATCTTTCCCTCCATCCAGTTCCCATTCCCTTCTAGGCTGGTTTTGTTATTGTTACAGTCCTTTTTACAGGTAAAATGTACCTGTATCAAAATGCATAAATCTCAACTACAGTGTTGAAAAATGGATACGCCCGTGGTAACCCACACCCATCTCATTATATACAGACCATTTCTGTCTCCCGAAAAGTTCCCTTGGTCCTTTCCCAATCATTCCCACTCAGCCCTTCAGAGAAAACCACTGTTCTCTTTGAAAAAAACCACTTATTTTTCAAATTCGATCAGTTTTGCCTGTCCTAGATGATCACATTGATCACATCATACAGTATTTACTCTTTCGTATACTGTTTCTTTCACTCTGCATTATGCCTGTGAGATTCATTCAAGTTGTTGCTTCCGTCGGTATTTAATAGTATGCCATTGTATGAATATACTGCAATTTTTTATCCATTCACATGTTGACGGACATTTGCATTGTATAGAGTTTTGAGATTTGTGAATAAGACTGCTAGTAACATTATTATAAACATTGTTATGCACTTTTTAAAAATAGTTATATGTTTTCATTTATCCTAGATAAATACTTAGAATGGATGTATGTGGAATAGCTGGGTCAAAGTGTGTGTGTGCATATAACTTTAGGAGAAAGTATCAAGCATTTCCAAGTGGTTATATCAGTTTGTGCTCCCACTAGCAATATATGAGCATTCTGGTTGCTCCACACCCAGCACCACTAACATTTCATGGTGTCAGTGTTTTTAATTTTAGCCATTCAAGTGAGTGTGTAGTGGTATCTCATTTTAGTTTTAATTTGCATTTCCCTATTAACCAGTGATGTTGGTCACTTTGTTATGTACTTAATGGCCATTCATACGTCTTCCTTTCTGAAATATCTCTTAGTCTCTTACCTATTTTGTTGAGTTTGTATTTCCACACCTGAGAGTAGGAGTGTCTTCTATAATCTACACACAAGTTCTTTGTGAGATACAGGTATTAAAATATTTTCTTTCTGTCGAATGCTTCCCTATTTATTTTCTTAATGTTGTCTTTTGATGAGAAGAGATTTAAAAATTTTTTGATGAAATGCAATTTATCAGTTTTTCTCTTTTATGTATTCTGTCTAAGAAAACGTTGCCTACTTCCCAGTTGCAAAGATATTCTCCTATGTTTTCTTCTAAAAGCATTAAAAGATTAGCTTTTATGTTTTGGTTTATTTGTCTTGATTTTATTTTTCCATATGATGTAAGATTAGGGTGAAGGTTCATATTTTTCCGTACAGATATCCATTTGTTGTATAACCAGTATTGAAAAGACCACTTTTCCCACAGAATTTCTTTAGTCCCTTTATCGAAAATAAGTTGGTCTTAGAAGTGTAGGTCTATTTCTAGACTCTATTCTGATCTACTGATGTATTCATCTATCCTTACATGACTCCACAATGCATTGATTACCATCAATTTAGAGGAAATTTGAAATCAGGTAGTAAAACTCCTCCAAATCTACCCTCCTTTTTTTTTTTTCCAAGATTTTCTTGGATATTGTAGATCCTTTTCATTTTCATATAAATTTTATGATTGTTAATTTCTACAAAAAGAGTGCTAGGATTTTAATTGGGATCTTGTTGATTAATTGCGGAGAACTGACAAGTGAATATTATTGAGCCTTCCAATTCATGAACATGGCATATCTTTCCATTTGTTTAGGTATTCTTTAATTTTTCTGAACATGGTTTGCAATATTTAGTGTACACAATTGGCATGTATTTGTTAAATGCATTCCTAAGTATTTTATACTCTTATAAATTATGTATTTTAATTTAATTTTATTTCCCAATTGTTTTTTGAGTTGGTCTTGAACACACACACACAACTGATATTACTATATTGACTTGATCTTCTAGGGCCTCGCTAAATTCACTTACCAATTCTTGGTAGGTGTTTTGTACGTCTCTTAGGATTTTTTCCTGTGTAGAAGGTATTGTTCTCTGAAAATGAAGGTAGTTTTACTCCTTACTTTCCTATCTACTTTTTATGCATTTTGTTTTCTTTTCATGCCTTGTTGCACTGGCTTGACCTCAAATACACCTATCAAATCGTATGTCAAAAGTAGACATTTTTGTCTTCTTTCAGATTTAAGAAGAATAATATTTAGTGTTTCACAGTTAAGTGTGGTGTTAGCTATAGGTTTTTTAGAAATTCCCTATATGAGATTGAGGAAATTTGTTTTTAATCCTAGTTTGTTGAGAGTATTGATCATGAGTATGTATCTAAAATTCAAAACTGATCCAATTTGAAAAATAAATCAGAACAGTGGTTTTCTCTGAAGGGCTGAGTGGGAGTGATTGGGAAAGGACCAAGGGAACTTTTTGGGAGACAGAAATGGTCTGTATATAATGAGATGGGTATGGGTTACCAAGGGCGTATCCATTTTTCAACACTATAGTTGAGATATAGGCATTTTGATACAGGTACATTTTACCTGTAAAAAGGACTGTAAAAATAACAAAACAAGTCTAGAAGGGAGTGGGGACTAGATGGAGGGAAAGATAAAAATGGTAGAATAGTGACGATTGTTGAAGCAGGGTGGTGGATAATGGTGGTTTATTACAAAATTCTGTTTCTTTTACACATGTTTGAAAATTCTCATGGTAAAAAGTTTAAAATTATCACACTTTGTTTTTTTTTTGGCTTGGTTAGAGTTTATTAAGCATAGATCAGTGCTTTGTGATTTTGTTCTCTTTCAAATTTTCACACGGGCTTTTCCATTTAATTTTTAATAAAACAATTAAATTTGAATTTGGTATCATACCATTGGAGCCAATTTGTTAGGTCATTGAGTATTTTAAATAATCGTTCAATTATGTATTATCTTTATTTTTTTGTTTATTGCAGTAACATTGGTTTATAACATTGTATAAATTTCAAGTGTACATTATTCTACTTCTATTTCTGCATAGATTACATCATGTTCACCACCCAAATACTAATTACAACCCATCACCACACACTTGTGCCGAATTATCCCTTTCACCCTCCTCCCTCCCCCCTTCCCCTCTGGTAACCACCAATCCAATCTCTGTCTCTATGTGTTTGTTTGTTGTTGTTATTATCTACTACTTAATGAGGGAGATCATACGGTATTTGACCTTCTCCCTCTGACTTATTTCACTTTGCATAATACCCTCAAGTCCATCCATGTTGTCACAAATGGCTGGATTTCATCATTTCTTATGGCTGAGTAGTATTCCATTGTGTATGTATACCACATCTTCTTTATCCATTCGTCCCTTGATGGGCACTTAGGTTGCTTCCAAGTCTTGGCTATTGTGAATAATGCTGCAATGAACACAGGGGTGCATGTATCTTTACGCATTGGTGTTTTCAAGTTCTTTGGATAAATACTCAGCAGTGGAATAACTGGATCATATGGTAGTTCTATCCTTAATTTTTTTGAGGAATCTCCATAGTGATTTCCATAGTGGCTGCACCAGTTTGCGCTCCCACCAGCAGTGTATGAGAGTTCCCTTCTCTCCACATCCTCTCCAACACGTGTTGTTTCCTGCCTTGGTAATTATAGCCATTCTGATGGGCGTGGGGTGATATCTCATCGTAGTTTTGATTTGCATTTCCCTGATAGTTAATGATGTTGAACATCTTGTCATGTGCCCGTTGGCCATCTGTATATCTTCTTTGGAGAAATGTCTGTTCAGGCCTTCTGCCCATTTTCTAATTGGGTTGTTAGGTTTTTTTTGTTGTTGAGATGCATCAGTTCTTTATATATTTTGGAGACTAACCCCTTATCAGATGTATGGTTTGCAAATATCTTCTCCCAATTGTTAGGTTGTCTTTTCGTTTTGTTGATGGTTTTGTTTGCTGTGCAGAAGCTTTTTAGTTTGATGTAGTCCCATTTGTTTATTTTTTCTATTGTTCCTCTTGCCCGGTCAGACATGGTGCTTGAAAATATGTCGCTAAGACCAATGTCGAAGAGCGTACTGCCTATGTTTTCTTCTAGAAGTTTCATAGTTTCAGGTCTTACATTCAAGTCTTTAATCCATTTTGAGTTAATTTTTGTGTATGGTGTATGGTAAGGGTCTAAACGTATGAAATGTGTCAAAATATAATCCCATTCTATTGCTGAGCCTGACTTATCCCATTTAGACGCTCTTTCAAACTCCGGGTTCGGGGATGGGATAAAGATCAAAGATGTGAATGAAAGGTGATTTCAGGGATGGTTGCGTGTGTTCGTCTAACTGTTAGCGCTCCTCAGAGCGCCCATTCGCGAACCTCAAAAAACTTCCGTAGGGTGAAGAGCATGGATTTAAGGAGCTCTACTGTCCTGCAGGGCGGCTTCTCAGCTCTTTTCCCGACGCCGCGAGTCTGCAGCGCTCTTCTGGAGGTCGCGGTGCTGGGAGGCGAGCTCCCCCGGCGGACTCTGGTGCGCGGGCGTCAGGACCCACCTGACTCGCAGAGCCGAGCGGCGCTGATCGCTGGTCCCCATATCTGGGGGCTTTCTTGATCTCGATTTAACACGACCTCAGGCGATGCCTCTTTTCTTTCCAGCAGCAGCAGCAGCGGGGTCTTTGAAGAGTACTGGTGAAGAAGACACTCGTAGACCCACACGGTTTGCTTTTTTTGTTTTCTAGGTCTCTCTATGCGATCGTCTCCCCATCATTAGCGGTTATGAGATTAAAGACTGGAGTTTCAGATTCTGGGCGTTCCTTTGATAACTCTGAAGACCCATTCGAGTTAAGCAACAGCCAGCACTGCATTGTGGGGTGGCTACAGCAATACTGAGGGAGCATTTCACAGTAACTGGAATCCGAAAAGACTTTTTAAGAATTTATTTCAGTATCCGTTTTACACAAGGTTGGTATAAAGAGAACGAGCCAGCCAGGAGTCGAACCTAGAATCTTCTGATCCGTAGTCAGACGCGTTATCCATTGCGCCACTGGCCCGCCACGACAGACGCTCTTAAAGATAACCATTTAAAATGAGACTCTGGAAGTCATTGGTTCAGGTACGTAGATAGAGATAAGAACCACAAAACTGCCAACTCTAATAGATTCATGAAAATTATAATTGGTTTACATAGTACGCCTTTGCTTTAAATTTCTGCATTTAAAATAATAAGTAAATTTAACCTTTAGGGCATTACACGTATGATAGAAAGAATGTCATTCCCTTAAAACAAGTTTTTGTCTGTGAGTGTGTCTTTATTGGTGTACTTGTGAGCCCTTCACTAATTTTCGCAGTCTGTTTCTCTGCCACACTTCCACCTTCGTTATATTTTCTTATCTACTTATATTGGGCACTGATGATGCATGCATGGCTTAGTAATGAGCACGCCGTAATATTTTCAATTAAATATCATAAAATAAAGTACATTTACTTGGTTTGGAAATGCATTTGGCTGTGAGAATCACATGTTTCCTCTGACTGTTAAAAGGGCAATAACTCACCAAGAGGGAGAATCATGGCAGAATTGTGTGATAAATCATGCAGCAGATAAAAGCACGCAAAAACAAACAGTGAACCAGGCAAAGAAGAGGCAAGAATTCCGTAAAGGCACACACGTTCTAGGAATAACACATTTGACATAGAATGTTGGAATCTGGGAACTGATTTATTAACCAAATAAATTTAAAACAGACGTCTTTAGACAATTTGGTTGCTTATTTGTTTATTTTAGTTTTCAAAGTAGGCGCAATAGACACCCTGAAATGTAAAACTGGTTTAAGAGAAGGATCTTTGATGTTGAGAGAGAGAGAGGGGTGGTATAGTAGTGTTCTTAACAGCGCAAACTTGGAAACCAGAATGCAAATGTTTCTTATCCTGATTTTGCCATCTTTTGCCTAAATGGCCTTAGCCAAATTAGTTAACCTCTTTGTGCTCGGGACTCCTCATTTCTACGAAGCTGTCTTCTCTGCTGGGGCACTTCTATCATCATTCTTTCTAACTTCTGTCTTGACATCCAGATATCTGCACTTCCTGTCTAGAATTCTCTGTACTGTTCTGACTACATTTTGTACATTTTGAGAAGAAGCATTTTGACAGAAGTTGGAAAGCAGAGAGGATTACCAGAAAGTGGAAAGGTTCTCTTGTCTATCAAACAGCTTCCCACAGGGCATTTAATTTTCTTAGTTGACTAGTGTAGATCTCACTATGACGATTCTGAAAACCACCTTCAAAGACACCATCTGTGCGTTTCTCCTTAAAGAAGCTGGCCACGAATGCCATTGTTAATATCCACCCCCTTAGATGGAAGAATTCAATTTCTCTTTCTCTTCTGAATTACATATTGCCACAGTTGCTGCAGGTGATGAATCCCAGCTTTGCAACTTGGACAATTAACTCCTCACTGGGAACCTCCGCTCTTCATCTCAAAATTGGGATAGCATTTACCTTGTAGGACCATGGTCAGCGCTCACATCTTGGTTCAGTTGACATTTACTGTGTGTATTAGGCACCGTGATGGACAGGGTTTCATGGATGAGCTGGACCTACCCCCTTGGAAATAATATTCTAGTGAGAGAGACGGACGCTAGTCAAGTAATCACGCAAAATAACACAAACTTTGCAATAAAAGGGAGGTATATAGCGCTCAGAGAAATACAAAGCTACACTTAGAAAGTTTGGGGGAAGTTTTTTCTGAAGGAGTAATGATTGAGCCCAAGTTTAAACGGTGAGGGGATATTAACTAGGCATAGAAGGGTATTTAAGGTAGAACAAATCATATGTGCACAGGTCCGTGGCGAGTCAGAGGGACTGACTGAAAATAGGACAGCGTGGTTGAAGAGAAAGAGGCAGTGAGGTATGAAAGGAGGCTGAAGACGTGGGCGCGGCCACGGAGAGGTATTAGGGATTTCATCATCTCAAGAGATACATAACAAAATAGCTAGGAAATGTGTAGGTGACAGTCAATTCTTTTAGAGATGCCAGTTTCTGCCTTTACCCCTTTGTCCTCTCAAATTACGCAGAATTTGAAATCCGGACTGACCTAATTTAAGTAAAAATCAGCTAAGTTTCCCCCAAACAGTTCGAGGAAACTCACGGGAATGCGGATCATGTGAATCCCCCTAGTCCTCTAGAGACAAAAGCGGTGGTCTCGTTTGAGAGCCCAGCAGATTTAGCTCCGCCAGCTGGCATCCCCGCTCTCTGCCGGCGGGCAAGCGCGGTTGTACCAGCGGTTACCACGTTGAAGTATAACTTCCCTGAACGTGGTAGCGCCCGTTTGCTAGCCTCGTACTCAATCAAGGAGAAATGCTGTATTCCCTCTTTCGCGTATGTGTGTGTGTGTTTTAAATATGTGACTAAAACACACACACCACCAGCTCAAGGCACCATTAAGCCATTTCCTCCTCTTCTCTCTCACTTCCGAGAAATCCCTCGCACAGCGCAGCAAACCCAGAGCGCTCTGTGCGCTGTGCGCGGTCCCGACTCCGGGAACAGTCGGGCTCCCCGCTTGCTCCCCGGACCGACGACCTCCGCCTGCCGGGCGCGCGTCCTGAGCTGAGCTGGGTGCCGAGTCCCCGGAAACGTCGGGGAGGGGCAGCCGCCGGTCTGGATAACCCGCCTGCGAGGGCTCCGGTGCCCGATTCCATGTCCGTCTGTCGCACAGAATGGTTTCTAACGACTCACCCAAGTACGTAAACCCGGCCTTACCCCATGCCAATCCCAGCCGGGACTGTTCGGTGCCTGAATGGGACTCACTGTCCGCGGAAGCCACGGAAGCGGCGGCTCTCGGCGCCCAACTGACAACTTCTGGCCGCGAGTGGCCGCCTCCCGCAGGGAAGCCTCGGTCCGCAGATGCGGCTCGGACTCGACGGCCCCGCGCGCCGCCGGGGCTTCCCGGAAAGGGGCGGCTGGGTCTTGACCGCCTCGTGGGAACCCCTGAGCGGAGAGATGCAGAGTACGACCGACTGCCGACCGAGTCCCTGGAGGTTTCGGTGGGGGTTGGGACGCGGACCGCGGCCACAGGAGGAAAAGGAAAGGAGAGTGAAGTTCAGCGACCGCCTCTGCCCGACAGGGCTCTCCGGGTAGTTCCTGGGGACGGGACACTTTTCTCATTCATTTCCTCCATCCCCTACTCCATTGCATTCCACCTCCTCCACACGCAAATCCTGCACTGAAGGTTTTTGGAAATATTTCTGGCAAGGAAAAACGAAGTTTGCCGAGGATGGATGACCTTCGATAGCATCGCCCTTTGTTTTTCACGTGTTTGTTTGTTTTGCCATTTTGTGTGATCCATTGCGCGTATTCATTTTTTGTTTACAATTGCGGTCTGGCGTCCCTCAAATGCTTAGCGGCCGTTTGGTTGTCTTTCGTGAAGTGACTGTTCAAATCGATCTCCCACGGAGCAAGAGTGAAAGCGAAAACAATAAAACCTGTTGAAGGAAATTGAGAAAAACACTTCGCGGCTTTGAGATAGGCAAGTGTTTCGTAGAAAGGACGTAAGCAGTAAGTAGCAAAAGAAAGATTGATCCTCTGGGCGTCATAAAAATTGAGCACCTTTTTCACCAAAAGACTCAGTTAAGAGAGAGAAGACACTCGCCGCAGACTGGAAGAAGATCTTCGTGGTACACACACGTATCGTAAAAGGTCTTGGATCCAGACGACATAAGGAAGTCTTAAAGTACAGTAAGTAAGAAGAAAGGATCAATTTTGGAAAATAAACGGGTCGATTTTGCAGAGGAGTCCTTCTTCGTCTAAGAAATCCTTTGCAGGGATTTCAGAACTCAGGGCGCCGACATTCCGGGGCCGACCTCGAGGAAACGGAAGATGCAAGTGTCAACGCTACTCCTGGGCGGGTAACTCGGAAAATGTTTGTTTTCAATGTGGGAACGCGAGAGAGTGCAGGAAGGCTTAGGCATTTAGAGGAATGCCAGTGTTTATATTTCTCGGGCAGCGACAAAACTGAGCGGAAACAAAAGGTTGTTTCCGCCCGGTTTCGAACCGGGGACCTTTCGCGTGTTAGGCGAACGTGATGACCACTACACTACGGAAACGCTCTGTGACAGCTCCTTTACGCAAAGTGAGATGGAACGGCGTACTCATTTCCTGGGCGCCCCCAAATCTAATAATTTCGAATGATTTTTCTCTTAGCACGTTTTCACTCATGGTGCATGTCTTTCCCTCGCATTGTTTGTTTTTTATTTTATTAAATAACAATATAGCAACTCCGTGACTCATCACCAAACGTAGCTCAAAGCCAGACTCCAAATCCCTTCCCGAAAGCCAACGAGGGTAAGCTCAGGCTCCTGGGGGATTGGCTTTCAAGGAATGAGCGGGTAGTATCCTGGGGCTTTGGTTTCCATCTCTCTTCCTGATCCTGAGGAGCCCGGGCCCAACACACTGAGCCCTGCAGACCACCTACCCTTCCGCGAGGGCAATGCCCGTCTGGAGGGGACTGCTGAGCGGGGGTGGGGTGGGCAGTGCTCAGTTTCCTCTCGGGAGGGGGTGACAAAAGGGGTAGCGTTTGGGAAGCCATGTGACTGGACTTTGTCCCGAATGGGCTTAGGAGCCGTCCGTCACCCTGGTATTCGGTGGTCCTCACACTGCTCCGGAACGCCTGTGCTCAGCGACCGGTGTCAACCTGTTTGACGATGTGCTTGCCGATTCCTTACTTTCCTCCTCATTTAAACCGACGTTCGTCGCTGCCTGTCTTTTGCCTTCCCAGCGTTTCCCCTGGGGCTCTAGAAGGTGCTCGACAGGCAAATGTTGCTCTTCCCTCAAATCCGTTGGGAGAACTTCGTGAGAGGACTGAGCTGTATCTGCACCTCCCACAAAGAGCAAAATTGAAAACTCCCACTCTTAGCAACTAAAACTTGGGTTGGTCATAACGTTGCAGGAAACAGAGAAGAGACGCAGCATTTCCCAATTAGCAAGAGCTTCGGTCTTTTTTTTTTTTTTCCCCCCCTGGCACCAAGTCGGCAGCACCAATAATATTGTTTATTATTTTTCAACAATTTGATTAGACCTTAATTTAAAAAAATTAATGAGTAGCCCACAATGTGCCCAATCCTGACCGAGCCTCTGGAGGTACCAGACGTCCTGAAAAATTGGACAGGCCTGGGGTAGCAAAGGGCACATGCACTGAGTATTATGATAAAATTGCAGGAAACAGGTTAATTATTTTTTAAATTGCCAAATGAAACCACAGAGATAAATGCTCATGGCATTTTCACAGAAGCGTAGAAAAGGGGGAATTTCTCAACTCTTAGTAATTAGGAAAGGCTTTCAGAGGGAGGGATAACTGATCTGAGACTTAACAGATGGACAAAAAGAAATTGGCTGAAGAGAGGTGGAGAGGAGAGGGGAATCTGGCATTCGGGGCAGCATGCAGAGAGAAGCCAGTGTTTGGGGGAACCTCCAAAGAATTCTAGATTTGAGGCAGGAAGTAGGGAGAAATGAGACAAAATGGGAAAATAAATGTCAGACCAGGAAGAAAGGGGAGAGTCTTCCACTTAACACTTGAATAGGATGTGAGGTGGAGAGTCCGGAAAGTTTGAGAAGGGAAATGACATTTTCCATGTCAAGCTAAAGGTCTCTTTGGCTGTTACGGAAATACGGAATTAGAGGGCCAGGAATGGAGACAAAGGAATTAGGAAGACGCTTTAATGAGAATTGTACCCTTTAATGAGAGGTCAAATTAGAGCTCCCAGGTTAGAGAACGGGGAAGGGAGTTCTACAGACAGCAGAGGTGAAACCAGCAATTGATTTGATTTGGCGGGTGAGGAGGTACCTTGTGTCGAGTTTGAGCCCGGATTCCTCACTGAGACAGAAAATTAGAAAATAATGCACTTGACAGGCAAGATAAAGAGTCCGTTTGGGAGTGTGCTGAGTTATCAGTGTCTGTGTGACCCATAAGTCACACAGATAAGAAATATGACTTGGAAGTGAGGGAGAGGCCTGGGCAAGATTGGTAAACGTGGGGATGATTTGTTAGTTCCCGGCATGTAGCTATATGAGAAAATTATGGGAGATGCAGGAATGACAGAGGAAGAAACACCTCCAACAACTATTCAAGAGGGTAGTGTTTCTGTGGTGTAATTACACTGTTAATGCCAGTTCTAATAAGTGCCCAGATATGTGTGGTTTCTCTGCATGCGTTTAAGGTAAGGCCTCAGAAGCCCAATAAAGATTGTAGGCTGGACATCTCTATGTTGGTGTAGTACTTTGGGATCAATTTTAACATGGAATTGTAGAGGCAGAGTCAACATGAAACAGCATTATGATGAGAGAGAAGAGGGTAGAATTACAGGCAAGAAGCTCTGACGATGACCAGGAATCTTACAAGACTGCAACAGAAGTCCTTTCCATGTGAATTCTGTCAGGTTGAGGTTTCCACCTTTGCCTCACACGTGAAAGATCCCTGGTTTAACACTTGGCGGGAACACTCACAGCATTCTTTTTTGAATCCTCAACGTACCAGCATCACCACTCTTTACGTTTCAGTCTTTCACCCTTTCCATCCCATCTACCAGTACATAAAAGTTGATGAAATGTGTAGTGGAAGATTCTATTCTAGATTCATTCATGCTAAAATGAATAGAACTCAGTCTCAACAGACAAGGTGATCGATCAGGAGAGAGCACCCAGGAAAACACTAGTCAGAGTCTAAGAGCTGCTCAAGAGAGCCATAAGGCAAGGCCATGAGAGTTCAGAGGAGGAGCAGTCCATTGGTGATGGTGGGTCATGGGCCAGGTGAGATGTAATGGGATTTAGGAATAGTGAGCGTACATTAACTTTTGTCAGTAGAGAAACAGGATTTCAGTCAGAGATGAGATACTTTAGTTAAAGACATATCTGAAGTTCCAGGTCTTGTTTGCGAATTCGTTTGTAGAGAAAAGCCATTCTCCTCTTACTATATTGAAGTACTCACCTCTTTGATTCAAGTATGGTTCATGTAACAGCAGCATAGACATCACCAGGGAGCTTGTAGAAACGCAGAATCCCAGTCACAGACACAGTGAGATAAAATCTTCATTTTAATGGATCACCAGGTAATTGACATACCCACGAAATTTTGAGAAGCATGGCAGTAGTGTGCTACTCAGTGGGCCAAAAAGCTATTTGGTGCAAAATTGGGCCAGGCGGGAGGGTGGGGCAGAGATTGGTCATTCAATGAGCCATTCAAAAAAAACACAAATATTGGCAATGTCCCAGTGTGGTAAAGGTTCTAGGAGGCAAAAATAATTAAGACAGTCACAGAGATGACATAAAACCTAAGTGGTGAGTGTCTGAGACTTCATAAAACCGTAAAGAAGCTAAGATCAAGAAGCAAACCTCATTTATCCCAGGCAATTCCATTACTCATCTCATAGTATTAGAAGACAAACGTTTTGAGTTCCCGGCATAAATATTTTGGTGTTCCTATCACGTGCAATTGGGAGAGATGTTTCTTCGTTTGTCTGTTTTTTTCTCAGCTTCTTTGGCTAATGCTGTCCCTTCCATTTCTGGCGCTTCATGGGCCGTCCACTCAAGTCATCTCCAACTGATAGCTACTAAACGACAAAAGTAGTTCAGCCTGATAGGCCCCGCTGGGATTCGAACCCAGGATCTCCTGTTTACTAGACAGGCGCTTTGACCAACTAAGCCACGGAGCCAAGGACGACAGAGCGTTGATTTACGCGTAATTTGAGGTGATGTTGCTTTTCAGTCTGATGTAGTTCTCAAGAATATTCGATCCATAGAAGAGCAGCAAAACTAACTCTCAGGATTTGTACCGAGTTCTTTTTATTTTCTCTCTCTTGAAAGGTGCACAGCAGCAGTTTATACGCTGTGCTAAGGAGAAAGGAAAAAAGAAAGAAGAAAAAAACCCATCTTAGCCACTGGACCCTTGAAGTAAGCAGCCAAGCCATTTCACTTCTAGGAGTTTTTGCAACTTCACACGGAAGATATTGCTTTTCGAATCTGTGGTAGGATGATAATTATCGGTTATACTGACAAAGCAAGGAAGATTGCTGCGAGGCTTAGCTGAAATGATATGCAAGTTAGTTGGCAAAATGACGGTACTCAAACACCGTTGGTTTTCTTTTTGACGCCAAGCTGTTGCTATTTATCCTACGTGAAACTGACCATGTTCTGGTCTTGGCGAAGAGTGGCAAACAATTCACAGTAGCACACGAGATGTTTTCAAAACATACAATACTTGGGCGGGAGCAGCGGCCGCCTGACACGCCAGTCTTGCGAGGGCTTTCGCTACTCTAGGGATCCGAATCGTGCTCCCTCCCGCCCGCCACCGCCTTTGGACACCCAAGACCCCGAGGAAGAATGGCAATATACGCTGAAGAGGGGGTAGTAGAGGACGAGCCCAAAAGATCACTAAGGGTAGCATCCAGTCCCGGCCCTGCGAAGATGAAGCTGAAGCTGAAACTCTGCGGCACTTCATGGGGGGAAAAAAGCGCAAATAAAACAGAAAGGGGCAGCAAAAGGAAAGCAGAACAAAGTGACTGACCAAGAAACTAAGGGTTGAGACTTAACAAGGAGGAGAGTCCAGAGGCTGATGAAGCAGGAGAGGGAGGAGACAAACCTGATTCTCTTTGACCTGTATCTCAGTCTCAGCAGTGTTCCTTGCTGTCTCCCTTCTCCTACAATCCATGGGAATAGTGTAATCAACTATTTGTAAATGCAAATAGGAACAGTCTATAGATACATTTACAATAATCAGGAAATTCCACCTCCTGTCTCTCTTTCTTGCTCTGTTTTCCTGTTTAGATAAATGTAACTGCTTTTTACAGGTGAAATAAAAAGCTAGTTTTTTCTCTGTACAACTAGAAATCAGTGGACTCTTGGGTTCAGGGAGGCTTCGCCTCCTGCGGTGAGTTCACATTCCGTTGTTCAGTGGGGTCAGCATCAGCAGAGATGAAGGAAGAGCTCAGGTGATTCCCCTCCAAGTCATTCTCTGCATCACTGACAATAATGTAGGAAGAAAGACACAAGAGCAAGCCAGCCAGTTGTTGAATATGGAACGTTCCGGCTGATGTTTAGACGGGGTACCCAGTGCGTCACTGAAGCTCATCCAGGAAAGACCTTCGAAGATGACTTTTTCGTTAGAAACGATCTGTGAGTCCAGGAGGAAGTGACTGATTTGGAGACAGACAGACGTGCGGCCCTCAGATCTGTAATCCCAGGCTTGAGACAAACTCACCTTGTGCTCTGTTTCCAAAATACACATTCTTTTATTGTTTCATACTGAAAAGAGTAGTTTTATCCCTTAGAACATTTTTACATGTGATGGAATGGAGGTAGTTCCTTTAAAGTCTTTTTGCTTTTGCATATATTTTATGTTTATCTACTTCTGAGCTTGTAAGATATCATCTTGCACTTGGTTCATCTCCTCTGCACTTCCACCTAAACTTCATTGACTACATGTCTGAGAATGCGGATGAAACGTTAATTGTAACATTACTATTTTTAACTCCCAACAGTAACTCTCAAGTATATCTATGTATTTTCTTGGTTTTCTACTAATGTAAGCACATGAAATAGTGGTAACCTGTAGTACCGTATGTTATTCCAACTCTTATTCAGGAAATTAACCAAGAAATAGTTACAGCATGCAAGACAGTGCAACAGAAGATGGAAACAGCGTACTGTCAGGGGACCATTACATGTGTAGGAGAAACCTTATGTTTTTTGATGTGGTAGGTTAAACAACAATTGAATGTCGTGGTATTCTATCCTGTGTGCTTCTTTCTCTCTAAAACTACACGACAGACAGAGACCAAACCAATTGCATTAGTAACCTTCCCTCCCGGGATTCTTGCATATAATAGGCACTAAAATATTTACTAATGGTGAATAACATCTACAAATTTTAGATACACATTAAAAAATAAAGATAATAAGAACCCTCATGTTGAAACTTTCAACATTCCAGCTCTACATTAAATGAAAGTAGTTATATTTAATGTCTCCTCAAAAATTTCTTGAACTATAGTTCTCACTTGAGCAGATCTGCTTTAGCTTTAGCTGATTCATGTTAAATACTCAAATTTTATAATAAATGAAAATGGCAATTAGAGAAACTGTAACACAAATATACGAGAGAAACAGTTCCTAACACATAAAGGGGAAAATACAATCATGTAATAGATCCTGATGTTATTGTATACAAAAAGCAAACAATTTGAAAAAGGACGTGAAGTACTTTAAAAGTTATATTAGTTCTTAAGAATTGTCTCAGTAGCCCTGTTTGAAAAGACTAATTGGTAGGAGATGTGGGCACAAGTGTATTTTAACTACTTGAAATTCAGTGAGCTAATGCTTAGCAAGTATTTCATCCCCCTTTTCAATTTGTTCTTCGTTTCTGAATAAACTGGAGTATTGAGATAAGGCGTTGCCTTTTCTTCTGTTGTACATTCTACAAACGATGTTATCCTTTCAGGGATGCAAGAACTCTCCTTACTCCACTACAGATCATGGATGTTCTCGGTCTTGGCCTCTGCTAAAGCTCCATGGGACCCCCCTAGTCTTCCAAACTCGTCTTTCCCACTGCAGCGTCTGAACTTCGAGTTGCCTTCACTTCGGAAGTTGCACTTCCATCACATTGATTAAAGCCTCCACAGTCCTCCCTAGACCTTCTCCTCTGAAAGACCTGCCCTCCGCTGCCAGCGCTGCTGACCATTCATCTCCACAACGTAAGCTTATTCTTCGTAGTATTGGTGTCTTGAAACAAAACAAATACTGGAACCTATCATGTACTAGGACGCTTTTAAGGACCTCGCCACATCTTTTGTTACTCTCACCGTAAAAAAGCAACATCTTACAAAAAAGAAAAACGCTCTCTGATATTCACTTTAAAACAATGTGGCAGATAAAGGCATTCTAATGCATATATAGATAAAAGGGAAAAAAGTTAAGAATTCTGCAAATGTATACATTTACAGAATGCTGTTTGACATAGAAATACAGGTAATATAAAATTCCAGTAGATGTGTCATACTTTAAAAATGTCATAAAGTTTTTAAGTGCTTGCCGTTCCTGAAGTAGACAATGCATCCATATCAGAGAGTGGTCCTCTCCTTTGAGAGGGGGAGGCAGTACTGAACGATGCTTAAGAGCACAGACTCTGACGTCAGACTCCACAGGCTCCCTTTTCCCAAACTTGCCACTACGTTTGTGACCTTGAGAAAATCATCTAAAATCTATATTTATTATCGTCCCCGTTTATTCAAGTTCTTTGAAGAGCTCTGGGAGGTAGTTTAGATTATTACTAGCCTCAGTCTATGAGACTGCTGCAAGTACGTCATATCAAGGCCAGATAAATAGTATTGCTTTTTTGCTGATAGGGAATAGTGTAGGGAAACTGCCTCTCTCTCTTGCAGTAGCAGGCAGCTTTGTTTCCTTTTGTTGTTTATTTCAACAATTGCAGCTTCTCGTGTACTTCCATCAAAGTAAGCCACATTTTCCTTTCATTTCTGGTTGAAGAGCTGCTCCATTGTAATCATCAACTGCTGTGAGATTTAAAATGTTCAGCCCAATGCAATCCATCTCTCTGTGTGTACTTGAAGTATCAGGTATTTTGTGTACTGATGGGGAGACTAAGATAAATTAGGGATCACCCTGCACTCAGGCAAGTCAGAGATGGCTAAATCTGAACAAAGCACCAAAAAAAAAAGGCATGAAAATAATCTATGAAAAGTATTTTCCAGGAACAAAAAAGAAGGGGTGCGTAATATTACCTGGGAGAAGTCTTATCTCTGTGAAGACCCCAGCAAAGAACTTTGCACTGGCCATTGCTGCTTCTGAAATGCTTGGATTCCATAGCGGAACCACTGTGTGATAGACACACTCGGTTTTGTGGGGCAGCATGAAACAATGAGAGGTAGTTAGAAGGTTTATTGACCCAAATGGAAATATTTTAGGGCCAAGATAGGAAAGAAAACATTTTGGGTAGATATGAAACTTCATGAGAGAGAAACCCACCGAACTTCAAGTTCAACATAAACCATAGAGCTCCATTTCAGATGTCTTTCACAGGTTACAGACAAATCTCATTGGTTTGGTCTGCGTTTCAATGTGAGAGTGGGACTCTAGGAGAATATTCTGCAGAAGAGAGCACACCTCATCTAGCACAGTCAATCAAGTAAGCATCTCTGCCATGTCCCTCACCAAAATAAGACATCAGTCACATAGCTTCAGCTTTTACCAACTGCCTGTCGTGAACCTACTGTATACCAAGCGTTTGTCTCAACGCTAATTTCAGTGGTGGCAAAAAAGACATGTTTCTTATCACAATTTTTAAAATCAACTTTTTATTTTAGAGTAATTTTAGAGAAGTTTCAAAAGCAAACAGAGAGTCTCCTATACCCGTTACCCAGTTTCCCTTCGTGTTAACATCTTACATTACCATAGTACGTTTGTTGAAATGAAGAAACCACCATTGGTACGTTACTAATAACTCAACTCCAGACTTTGTTCATATCTCACCAGATTTTACCCTAATGTTCCTTTTGGTTCCAGGATTCCATATTGCATTCAGCCTCTTCTGATCTGTGACAGTTTCTCAAGATTGATTAAGTATTTTGTAGAATACTTGAGTATCTTCCAATCTGAGTTTGTCTGGTATTGTTCACATGATTAGGTTGGGGTTACAGAGTTTTTGTGGAAGACCACGGAGATAAAGTTCTCTTCATCACATCACATCAGAGGGTACATAATATCATCACGGCTTACCACTGGTGATGCTCATTTTTTAAGGCAGTGTTTGCCAGTTTTCTCCACTGTAAAGTTACCATTTTCCCCTTTTTCATACTCTATTATTTAGAAGCTAGTCACTGAGTACAGAGCACATTCAAGAAGGGAGGGGATTAAGCTCCACCTCCTAGAGAGGGGAGTATCTATTTATATGATTTGGAATTCTTCTGTAAGGAAAATTTCTCTCTTCTCTCTTCAGTTAGTTATTCAGTTACTTATTTATATCAGTATGAACTCATGCATATTTATTTAACGCTTTGGATTGTAACCCAAAACCACACTATTTATTTCTCGAAATGTTCCAGCTTTGGCCATTGGGAGCTCTTTCAGCTTGGCTCCTGTGTCTCTTTGACCTGCTTCTATCCTTTTGTTTTACGAGCACTTCCTTGCTCTCTGATGCTACAAGAAGCTGTCTGCTCATCTTGTATTTTCCATGCCCAAGCCCCAGAATCAACTATGTTTCTGAGGAGCCTTCGCTGCCTTTATTGAAGAAAAGTATTTAGAAACCAAGATCTGGGCACCCAATGGGCTCATTGCTACTGTAGCATCACTGCTTCTGTGCCCTCTCAGCAGACAGAGCTAAGAAATACCCGTATGGATACTAGCCTATGTTTACACACATATTTGTAATTTTCTCATATTCTATCTGTGTATATATATATATAGCTAAACATGAGTTCATAGACATGTTTCCATCTCTAACCCAGTAGCATAGGGTTAATTCTAGCCTTCCCTGCTGGCTTCTCTGTAACTTCCCTCTTCAGCAGTGAGAAACTTGGATCCAATCATCAACCACCTGTTGAATTATTTACGCAACACCAGTACACATGTATAGTGGTTTTGGAATGTCAGCCAGTACTCTGATGACAAACAAATTTAATACCCAATGTACAGTGGTTATGTGCAGTTCCTTTAGTCTGCAGCTTTATTGTTTCCAGTCAAACACTATTTCCAAAGATGCTTAGGTCAGTCCTTTTACCCCTAGGTCCCTCTGTGAGATAATGTCACAAATTTTTAATACCGTTAGATTCATTTGTTATAGCCTACATGGCATCCCGGGGTTCCCCCAACCTCCCCTGGTTGATTTTTAAAAATTTGCGTATGTTAAAGCAACATATAGCTCTATGGGTTTGAGCAGTTGTGTAGAGTCATGTGTCCACAACCCCAGTACTATACGGAACAGTACCATCACCCTAAACTTTCCCTTGTGTGTCCCATTTGTAGTCAAACATTCCACTCCCTTAACCTCTGGCAATCATGGATTTGTTTTCCATCCCTATACTTGTGTATTTTCCAAAATGTCACATAAACGCAATCATATGATATATAGCCTTTTGGTCTGGCTTCTTTCATTCAGCAAAATGGGTTCAGGTTTCATCCGTGTTGTTGAGTGCGTCAGTAGCTTGTTCCTTTTTGTCGATGAGTACCATTCCATTGTATGGATGACCACAGTTCGCTTATCCCCTCACCTGCTGCCAGTTTGGGCCATTATGAATAAAGCTGCTATGAACATTAACATGCAGGTTTCTGTGTGAACATAAGTTCTCAATTCACTTGAGTAAATACCTAGGAGGGTAATTGCTGGGTGGCATGGAAACCCTATGTTTAACTTTCCGAGAAACCGTCAAATGAATTCAAAGGTGGCTGTACCATGCTGCATACCTACCAGGAAGAAATGAGAGTTTCTGCTGCTCCAGGTCTTCTCCAACATTTGGTATTATCATTGAAAGACTTTTTTTTTTAAGCCAAAAAACTTTTTTGATTAGAGTGTAGTGGTGTCTCATTGTGTTTTAATTTACATTTACCTATGGGAAAAGATGTTTGAACATTTTTATATATGCTTATGTACCATCCATATATCTTCTTTGGTGAAGTGTCTGTTGAAGTATTTTGCCCATTTTTCATTGAGTTATATGTTTTCTTAGGTTTGAATTATACGAGTTCTCTATATAGTCTAGATATGGTCTCTTTAACACATACATGATTTTCCAATAGTTTTCCTAACCTGAGGTTTTTCCTTTCATTCTTTTAACAATATGTTTCACAGAGTATAAGTTTTAATTTTGATAAAGTCAAATCTATCATTTTTTCCTTTCATTGATCACACTTTCTGTGCTGTATCTAAAAATTCATTGTGAAACCCAGGGCCATGTCGATTATGTCCTATGTTTTCTTCTAGAAGTTTTATAGATTTATGTTTTACATTTAAATCTATATGGTAGGCTGAACAATGCCCCCTCCCAATGTATCCACATCCTAATCCTGAGAACCTGTGAATGTGATAATAAAAGACTTTGAGATGTGATTAAGTAAATGATCCTGAGATAGGGAGATTATCCTGATTACTCCAGTGGATCCTACATGCAATCACACCTCTTCTTATAAGAGGGAGAAAGGGGAGACTAGACAGACAGATAGACAGACAGAAGAGAAGGCAATGTGGCCATGGAGGCAGAATTAGAGTGAGATGGTGACACATCAAGGAATGCTGGCAGCCACCAGAACCTAGAATGGATTCTCCTCTAGAGCCTTTGGACTTCACCAACACCTGGGTTTCAGCCCGGTGATAATCCTTTTGGATTTCTGGCCCCTGGAGCTGTGAAAGAAGAAGCTTCTGTTGTTTTAAACCACCAAATTGGTGGTAATTTTTTACCAGAGCCATAGGAAACAAATACAGCCTGTGATACATTTGGCATTAACTTTTGGATAAGGCATGACGTATGTTTCGAGGCTCCAAACCACCAGCATTTCTTGAAAAGTCTGTCCTTCTCCACTGAATGCTTTTCATCCTTTTGCCAAAAATCAGTGGACAATATTTGTGTGGAGCTATTCCTGACTTCTCTATTCTATTCCACTGATATATGTGCCTATCATTTTGCTAATACCACACTGTCTTAATTATTGTAGCTGTATTGTAAGTCTTGAAATTGGATAATTTGGGTCCTCTGACTTGGTTCTTCTTTTTCAGACGTGTTTTGGCTACTCTGTTTCCTTTGCCTATCAATATAAATTTTCAAATCAGCTTGTCAATGTCTATTTAAAAATCATGGTAAGGTTTTGACAGGAATTGTGATGAATCAAGAGATCTATTTGGTGGAGACTTGATACCTTAACAATTTGGAGTCTTCCAATCTGGAAACAAGATAAATGTCTCCATTGTTCAGTTATCTGCCTACCGATTCTACACATATTTTGTTAGACTTATATCTAAATACTTCCTTTTTAAAAAAAATTGAAATTTCAATCCTTCTTTGCTGCTGGAGAGAAATACAATTGAGTTTTGTATGTTGACCTTGTATCTCTGTTATTAGGTCTAGGAGTTTTACTGTAGACCGTATGGGATTTTCTTCGTAGAAAATCATGTCATCTGGGAATAAAGACAGTTTTATTTCTCCTTTTTCCACCTGCACACTTTGTTTTATTGTAGTGGCTAGGGCTTCTAGTACTTACCCTGAATAGGAAAAGTGAGAAAAAGGACATTCTTGCCTTGATTCCAATCTTAAGGGAGAAAGCATTCAGTCTCTCGCCATTATGTATGATGTTAGCTATACATTTGTTGTGTAGATATTCTTCATTTAACTAAAGAAGAGAAGTTCCCTTCTACTCCTAGTTTGCTTTAATTTTTATCACGCATGGATGTTGAATTTTATTGCGTGCTTTTTCTGCCTTTATTAATAGGATCATATGGTTTTTGTTTACTTAGTCTGTTAATATAGGTGAATAACATTGATTAATTTTTGAATGTTAAAGCAGACTGGCATAAACCCCACATAATAATGATGTCTTACTCTTTTTATATATTGCTAAATTTGATTTGCCGAAATTTGTTTAAGGACTTTTGTGCCTATGTATATGAGAGATATTGGTCTGTAGTTTTCTTTTAATGACTCTGTCTCATTTTGGTATGCATATTTTAATATGTATTCTAGAAGTAAGTAAAAACCAGTTTCTCTCTGGAAACTTTGGACTATTAACCAAGTATAATGCTGAGTGGAAACTCTCCCACAGAGTGTGTATCCAACACTCAGTGGCCTCGTGGCTGAACAGGTGTGGTCATGTGATGTGCGACTGACATGTTGAAGGAAGTGGAGGCTCCACAAGTGAATATTTAAATAATACGTGAGGATATACTCTTGAAGTCAGGGGAATGTTGAAGTCAATTTCTGCATCTCAGAGAGGATATTCTCAAATTCTGTCTCCTGATGTATCAATTAGCTTTTAGTGCATAAGAAATCGCCCCAAGAATCAGCAGCATAAAACATAATTATTTATTCTCACAGCACTGCTGGTTGGCTCAGGGTCAGTTGATCTAGGCTGGGCTCACGTGGGTAAATTTACTGATCTCAGCTGGGCTTGCTCAAACATCTAGGGGTCAGTTGTTATAGACTCAGACTGAGGGAGAGTGGACTCTGTTCCATGTGAGTCTCAGAATCTTATGGAACTAGCAGGCTGGCTCAGGCGTGTTCGACTGCCTATAGGAGCCCAAGAAAAACCAGCCCAATAGGAGAAATACATTGTTTCTGTCCAGGCCGCTAACTTTCTATTGGCTAAGGCAGGCATATGAACCACCCCAAGACTCTTCCGAGGGTCTGCAAGTTCTAAACTAATTTCATAATAATACTAGATATTTATGAGGGGGCTGGTGGTGATCTTAATGAATGTAGTTTTTGATCTTTTGAATTGAAATGTGCAAGTTCTGGCTTCAGGACGAGGGGCAAAGGAGGAATAATATGAACTGCTGCTAAATTCCGCGAGAGTTTCCCTGAAATATGAACGCACTCATTTAGTGACTAGTGTGTGCCAGAAACCACAATGTCACCTCAAGAAGGGATTTTTGACCTTTGTGTTTACTGCTGTATCTCCAATGCCTTGAAAAGTGTCTGGAACATGGTACACTCTCAATAAACATGGTTAGAAAAACTGAATAAATGTAGACTAGACTAAGAGTGTTCCAGGAGGGTATAAATGGAAACTGACATTGAAAATTTGAAGCCATTTTAATCTTGTATTTGCAGGTGACATGACCCATTAAGACTTTCAAGGTTGTGTGTAAGATGTGGCTGGGTCATGTGTGTGCATACATCCTCTCTGAACCAAGTTTATGGGAGTTAATTCTTAGTCATAATAAGTATGTGTGTCAAACTTTAATGTTTTTTTTTTTTTTTTGATATTGATTCTAGTAAGAGCACTTAAAGTTCCACATCATCTTTGGGTTCCATGGTGTAGTGGTTAGCACGTCTGCCTTACACGCAGAAGATCCTGGGTTCGATTCCCAGTGGAACCACAAGTATCCTTATGTTTCCATTAAGAAGAAGTAGGGTGAGCTCCTTTCTCTTGCCCTCCAGATAGTAAGACAATCCACAGACCAAGGGTTGCTTCTCCAGTTTCTTCTTTTACACACCTACTCAATTGGACTCCACAGTGTGGAGCCATGCTAGCTTGCACCATCAGAGAATTTCTCTTGCTAACACCCTCTGTTTTTCCTGCTGGCCCCAGAGAAAACCAGTACAAACAAGGCCTGATGGTCCATAAATGCAAAGTACTTTAAAATAGTACACAGGCAGGGCCTGAGTCAAAAGATTCTCATTATTCTAATTCCATAGTAGTTATAATGTTAAGCATTTCTAATTGCAGAAACAGCGTCTACTTGAGCACGTTTAAGCAGTAAGGGTGGGAAAATGGAGTTAAAGAAAACTCCAAGTGTCTGGTCTTGGAAACTGGAAGACTCTACTTTTCATTTAATAAGATGTGTGCTTTCCCACAGAATCAGATTTGGAGGAGAGTTAGATCAAGGAATGAAGAAACTTCATCAAAAGCACAATTGGTTGAGCATTTAATATATTTAATTGTAGATCTGAGACGAAAATAAATATACTGGCAAAAATATATGTAAATATAAAGAAGAATCATAGAAAATGTTTCTGTTCTGATACAAAAGAAATAATGCATGTAAAATGGGAAAAGAAGGAAAAGGAAAGAGGAAATAAAATAGCTTTATGAACCACCACCATATAGACAATAAGTGAGATTCAACCAATACCATCAAAAAACTGAAAGGAAAGAAAACAGGTTATATAAGGGTAAATAAAGAAATGGGGAAATATGGGCATGAAGGTAGCCACTAGAACAAAAATTCAAACCATCCTAGACGTCAAAAGAAACTTTTAAATGGGAAAAGACAATATGTCACATCAAAATAAATACAACAAACAATATACGTTATAATGATAAAATATGACAGAGTTAAGAACACAAGTATCAATCATATCATTACATATTAATGGGCTTAACTCATATTAAAATATTTTCAAATTGGCTCATGGAGCAAACATAACTATGTACTGAATACACGACATATATACATCTAAAACAGATTAGCAGATACTTGGTCCTGTCCAAAACGTCCGTAAGACATTTGGTTCACGCCAAAAGTTCCTTGACGTTTGGTCTTGTCCAGAACATCCACGAGCATGTTTGGTCCATGCCAAATGATTTTGGACAAGACCGAATATCAAGGACCTTTGGCATGGGACAAATGTCTTATGGGCGTATGGACAGGACCAAATGTCCTGCAAGGCTAAAATGAAATGATTCAGAAAGAAAAAAATAAAGGGATGGGCTAAGGTACACCAGGTGGAAACAATAAGAAAGCAAGGTTTGTGATCCTGACATCAGATAAGTTTGAATTCAGGCCAAAAAATGTTAAACATGGCAAGAAAAGGTCAGCTTATAATGTTAAAGACCATGATTTCAATAAAGTTGAAAAGTTACAAAGTTATGTGCTGAAGAATGCAGTAACTACATGTATAAAATAAAAATTACAGAAGATACAAGAAACAGGTTTAAAAAGAGTAATAATATTAGACTTTAAAATGACACCTTCAGCACACGATAGATCAAATGGACACAAAATAAGTAAGGATATAGAAAATGAAAACAGCATAATCCTGAAGGTAGACCTTATATAGACATATGTCAAAATTAATAACCTGGTGTAGAGAATATATCTTCTTCTCAAGGGCGCGGGGAACACTGACAAAAATTAATGACGTAGCATATCACAAAAAGAGCATCAGTAAGTTCTATCAAGCAGAAATATTACAATCAGCACCCTATGATCCCAACATGGGCTTGCTAGTTTATAAAACTCAGCCTGGACCTTGAGGAGTGTTCTGCCCGAGGCACTCTCTGCTATGAAACATACAGAAGTTGGAAGTTACTGCTGGAAGATAAAACTAAATGTCTTACTTGCAGCTTCCCAGCATTGCCAGAATTCCTGATGCTCTTCAATGTGCTTCTGTCTTTTCCATAGAAATAAAACAGACTGAAGATAATGGGAACTAAGTTTATGTCTGTTGGGGAAGGAAGTTACAAATACAGAAAAGTTGTAGAATACAATAAACCGTGGGCTGTTGGATTGGAGTTGGAGGTACCAGTGTGAAATCATGGTTATATCTATTTATAGATAACTGTATATAGATATAGCTATCCCCATATGGATGTGTGTGCACATTTTCTGTCTCAGTCCACTGAGAGGGCCTAGGAGCAATGAGCACACCTGGTACCCAGATCTTGATTTCTAAAAACCATTCCCTGATGAGAAGTTCCAGAGCTTCTTTGAAAAACAGCTCATCTCCAGTTTGGGGCCAAAAAAGTACAATATAAAGGAGGAGCCTTTACTGTCAGAAATTAAGAACTTCTTTAAAAATGATGGTACATGTCCAAAAGACACAGGAGTTGATTTGAAGAGTTCACATTGATCAGATCCGTGACAATTTGAGAGTTAAAACAAATGGTTAATGATTATAACTCATTGAATAGGAATCCATGAGTTCACTTGAAATAAATAAATAAGTAAATAAATAAATAAATAAATGGAAGAGAAGGGGAAGCTCTTCGTTAGAATAGAATTTCAAACAATACATGTACAAAGAACAACAGAGTTACTACATTGTTGATTTGAAAGGGTCACAGGAATAATAGATTCATACTGAATTATTAACGGATGCCAAAACTAGTAGGTAAAACTTTGAGGAGGATGAAGATATTTGCATGCTTTTCAAAGACACAAATTACTTTTTTAATACTGATTTTTTCTTATTGTGGTAAAAGATACAGAACATAAATTTACAATTTTTAACCGTTTTTAAGTGTACAGTCCTGTAGCATTAAGTACATTCGCATAGTTGTGCAACCATTAGCACCATCCGTCTCCAGAACTTTTTCATCTTCTTCGACTGAAACTCTGTACCATTAAACACTCACTTCCCTTCCTCACTCCTCCTAGCCCTCCAGCAATTACCATTCTACTTTCCTTGTCTCTGAATTTGACCACTCTAGGTACCTCATATAAGTGGAATCATACAATGTTTGTCTTTTTGTGACTGGCTTATTTCAACTAGGCTAATGGCTTCGATGTTCACCCATGTTGTGGCATTTGTCATAATGACCTTCCTTTTTCAGGCTGAATAATATTCCATTGTATGCATATATACCACATCTTGTTTATCCATTCATTCTTCAGTGGACACTTGGGTGGCTTCTACCTTTTGCCTATTGCGAATAAGGCTTCTATGAACATTGATGTGCAAACATCTGTTTGAGTCCCTCCTGTCATTTATTTTGGGTATATACTCAGAAGTGAAATTGCTGGATCATGTGGTAATTCTATGTTCAATTTTTTGAGGAACCACTGTACTGTTTTCACAGGGGCTGCACCATTTTACATTTCCACCAGCAATACCTGAGGGTTCTAATTTGTCCACATCCTCACTAACACTAGTTATTTTCTGGGTTTTGGTAATAGCCACCCTAATTGGTCCACAGATTACTTTAAAAAAAACATGTAGGTGGGGCCGGCCCCGTGGCTTAGCGGTTAAGTGCGCGCGCTCCGCTGCTGGCGGCCCGGGTTCGGATCCCGGGCGGGCAGCGATGCGCCGCTTCTCCGGCCATGCTGAGGCTGCGTCCCACATGCAGCAGCTGGAATGGATGGGCAACTGCGACATGCAACTATCTGCTGGGGCTTTGGGGGAAAAATAAATAAATAAAATCTTTAAAAAAAAAAAAAAACATGTAGGCAAGTCATATAGACTAAGAGAACAAAATAGAGACTCTAAAAATAGAGGTAGACGTACAAAATGCATTGACTTTTGACATAGGTGATAAGGTAATGTATGGGAAAAGAATAGTATGTTTTTTTTTTTCTGTTGAGGAAGATTGGCCCTAAGCTAACATCTGTTGCCAATCTTCCTTTTTTTGCTTGAGGAAGAGTGTTCCTGAACTAACATCTGTGCCAATCTTCCTCCATTTTGTATATGGGTCACCACCATAGCATGGCTTGATGAGCAGTGTGCAGATCCCTGCTGGGGATCCGGGCCTGCCAACCCCAGGGTGCTGAACCACCACGCGACCGGCTGGGCCCTAGTTTCTCCTTTAAAAACAAATAATAATAGTGCTGGAACAACGGGATAGCCATATTGAAAAAAATTAACTTTGACCTTTACCTCAGAGTACATACAAAAATTAATTCATAATAGAGCCTAGACCTAAACAAAAGCACTAATTTAGAAACCTCAGAGAAGAAAACATAGGAGAAAATTATCATGACCGTGGAGCATGAAAAGGTTTCTTAAGATATCTTTACATGAACCATAAAACACAAAACTTTGCTTAAATGCTCTCCATCAAAATTAAAAACTTCCGCTGTTTGAAAGACACCATTAAGAAAATGAAAAGACAAGTCACAGACTATGAGAACATATTCCAATACACAACTGAGAAAGGACTTGTATCCAGAATATATGAGGGACTCTTACAACTTGAAACTAAATGACAAACCCAATAAAAACATGGCAAAAGACTTGAAGACACTTCAAAAAAGAAGATATATGAATAGTCAAGAACTATATGAAAAAATGCTCATTGTTGGTGATGGGGAGTACAAATTAACACCACAATGAGATAATACTTGAAATCTAGTAGACTGTCTAAAATTTAAAAACCTGATAATACCAAATGTTGGAGAGGTGTGCGGCAACAGGAACTCTCATAGCATGCTGATTGGGATGTAAAATGGCAACAACACTTTGGAAAACATCTGGTAGTTACTTATAAAGTCAAACATACATTTACCAAATGATCCAGGAGTGCCACTCCTAGGTATTTACCCAAAAAGAAATGAAGACATATGCGCTGGTTACTTTTATGTGTCAACAAGGCTAGGCCACAGTACCCGGATATTTGGTCAAACACTAGTTTAGATGTTGCTGTGAAGACATATTTTAGATGAGATTCACATTTAAACCAGTAGACTTTGAGTAATGCAGATTACCTCCATAACGTGTGTGGGCCTCATCCAATCAGTTGAAGACCTTAAGAGTAAAAAGAGTGACCTCTCCCAAGAAAGAGGGAATTCTGCTGGCAGACTGCCTTTTGACTCAAGCTGTAACGTCAGTTCTTTTCTGGGTCTGCAGCCTGCCGAACTACCCTGCAGATTTTGGACTTGGCGATTTCCATGAAGGTGTGAGTCAATTCCTTAAGATCTCAATCTCTCTCTCCCTCTCTCAAGCTCTCCCTATAGTTAGATAGATAGATAGATAGATAGATAGATAGATAGATAGATAGATGATTGATAGATAGATAGATAGATAGATAGATAGATAGATAGATAGATAGATACAGACAGACATATATCCTTCTGGTCATGTAAAGCAGCATATTCATAGCTTTCAGGAACTAGGTGGTGGACATGTTGTGGGGTGGGGGGATATGATTCTGACTACCACAGGCATAGGGAGATTTTTGCGATCATAGAAATGTTCTGTACTTTATGTCAGTGTTACAAGCGTGTATAAATATGCTAAAACATCAAATTTTACACTTAAAATGGGGGCACTTCAGAGTGACGTCAGCATCATGGCGGAGTGAGCTTTCCCGTGAATTCTTCCCCCACAAGATACAATAAAAGCAACAGCCACAGACCAACAACGGAATCCCAGACAGTGAAAAGCTAGAGCGGAGGGATCCACACTGCCGCACATCTGAGAGCGGAACGTGCTGGGCCCCCGGAGGAAGTGGGGAGAGGTAAGGAGAACTCCGCTCCCTCCCCATCAGATCAGCGATCCCGTCCGCGCGGCTCCCAGAGAGGGGGGAGGGGCGGCCCTCCGCGGGAAACTGTAGCTCTTCGGGCGCTCTCAGCCAGTGGGAAACTCCCGCACAGAGGGCTCAGAGGAGCCACAGGGCTACCATCAACATCTGAGCAACCCAGAGAGCGGATAAAGAGGGGCAAACGAGAAGCCTCCCACGTCAGGGACCCAGAGGGCAAAAGAGAGAGCTCCCCCCTCCCCGCAACCCGGAGTCTGCAGCTCGACCAGATCTAGCGATCCGAGGCAGACCTGAACAAACTGGACTGGACCCGTGGATCGCAGTGGGCAAAACAAAACAAAACAAAACAAAACAAAACTGCGGATCGCAGCAGAAAAACTGGGGCAGAGCGCAGGGGGCTTAGACTACACAGCCCCTTACCACCAGACAGTGGCGGCAGGTGGAAATTGCAACCAGAGACTTCCAGGATGAGGAAAATCAAAACCAACACAGGAACCACAATGCAAAAATATATGAAATCACCAGACCAGAAACAAAATGACAAGCACCCAGAAATCAACCCCGAAGACACAGAAATCCATAAACTAAATGACAGAGATTTCAAAATAGCTGTCATAAAAACACTCAATGAAATACGAGACAACACAGACAAACAATTAAATGAGATTAGGAGTTTCTTCACAAAAGAGATTGAAATCATAAAGAAAAACCTATCAGTGCTGATGGAGATGAAGAACACAATGGAGGAGATAAAGGAGAATCTGGAATCTTTAAAGAACAGAGCTGACAATATGGAGGAAAGAATTAGTACTTTAGAGGATAGGAATACAGATATACTCCAGATGGAAGAAGAGAGAGAACTAAGACTAAAAAGAAATGAAGAAAGACTCCGAGAAATATCGGACTCTATTAGAAAATGTAACATAAGAATTATAGGTATTCCTGAGGGAGAGGAGAGGGAAAGAGGAACAGAGAGCCTATTCAAGGAAATAATAGCTGAAAATTTCCCAAATCTGGGGAAGGAGCAGGAAATACCAGTAAGCGAAGCCAACAGGACGCCTATATATATTAACAGACAAAGGCCTTGACCACGACACCTAGTGGTAAGGCTAGCCAGGGTCAACGACAAAGAAACAATATTAAGGGCAGCTAGACAAAAACAAAAAATAACGTACAAAGGAACTCCCATCAGGCTCTCAGCGGATTTCTCAACAGAAACTTTTCAGGCTAGAAGAGACTGGAATGATATATTCAAAATACTAAAAGACAAAAACTTTCAGCCAAGAATACTCTATCCAGCAAAAATATCCTTCAAATATGATGGAGAAATAGTAACTCTCCCAGATAAACAAAAGCTAAGGGAGTTCATGGCCACGAGACCCCCACTACAAGAAATACTCAAGAAGACCCTCAGGCCTGAAAACAAGAAGAGAAAGGGAACACAAAGCTTGGAGTAAGGAGAAAAGTAGGTAGACAAAATCAGAGAAATAGTAGATCTTTACCGGAATAGGTTAGCAACCACTTAAATACTAAACTCAAAGATCAAAGGAAGAAATTCACCAAAAATAAATTTAACCTCATCACTGTAAACACACAGCCACAACACAAGATAGAATAAGGTATAACAAGAGCAACTTAGAAGGGGAAGAGGAAAGTGACTGAATTGACTTAGTATAAGGAAATAGGAGGCTATCAGATAATGGACTATCTCATACAGAAGATTTTTTGCCCAAACCTCAAGGTAACCACTAAACAAATAATCAAATTAAAACCACATATGATAAACAAAGAGAAAACTAGAAGAATCATAAGACAGAACAACCAAACTGAATTGGCAGTCCAAAACAAATGGGACAAGAAACAAAGGAAATGCAAAAGAACCAGAAAATAAGTGACAAAACAGCAAAATTCAGCCCTCATATTTCAATAATTACCCTAAATGTAAATGGATTGAACTCTCCAATCAAAAGATACAGAGTGGCAGGATGGATTAAAAAGCAAGACCCAACAATATGCTGCCTTCAGGAAACACATCTTAGCACTAAAGAAAATGGGGGCACTTCATTGTATGCATATAATTCCATAATAAAGTTGATTTTAAAAGAAGAGAATCAGAATCCTGCACAAACTGTTTTGGATTCTGCTTTTTCACATAACAATATATCTTCCGCATCTACCAAATGCTGAATAACAACTAATTATTGCTTTCTGAAGAGTGGAGGGATCAATAAATATCTGTCAAGTTACTGCATAATTTTCTTTCATCACCAAACCACCTAGGTGCCCCTATTTCAGGGCTTTTTTAATGCCCATGAGTTTAGCAGAGAGGGCTTTGTCCCCCTTTTTAGAACATCATGGACTTCCTCTTCCCTTGCTCTCCGGTTTCACAAAGTCTCCTCCTTGTGTACACACTCTCCTTCAATGATGCAAAAGGTTACAACATTTCAGATTCAACTTCTGCTGAATATGCCAACTTTTCCAAAAATAAGCTCTGATTTTGCCAAGTGTACAATATCGAAACTATGCGAAAGCTCTCCAAATACTGATAAAATAGAGATTCCACGTTGTTGTTAAGTGATGAAGGCAAGTTGCAGAAGGCTGTGTAAATATGCTGACTCTTCTACAAAAAGAAGGTAAAACAAAAATTTATATACACAATTGCTTGTATAAAGAACATTAGAAAGGATAGGTAAGCAACTATGCGTAGAGTTTACCTATAGAAGTTGGAAATGATCATCTGGTGGATGAGGAATAAGAAGGGGAGGAGACTTTTCACTGTACCTTTTTATGTTTTCCTTCTTTCTTTCTCTCTCTCCCTCTTTAGTTTCTTTGTTGTTGCTGAGGAAGGTTTACCCTGAGCTAACATTCAGTTGCCAATCTTCCCCTATTTTGTATGTGAGCCGCCCCCACAGCCTGGCCACCGACGAGTGGCCGGGGAAGCGGAGTGCGCGGAACTTAACCACTAGGCAAGCGGGGCTGGCCCTTTTTGTTTTCTAAAGTTGAAACGTGTGAATATATTTCTTATCCCAAATGAAACGTTTTTAAAATAATGAGCCTTCTACGTGTCCAATCCATCTTCAGAATGTTTAAAACGAAGCTGTTTCTTTCCTACTACATTAACGTTAATAAGCATTTTTTCACATGTCATTAAAAAAAACCTTGTTTCATCGTTCACTAAACTAGTGGCGACCCAACTGTGGAAGCGTAGGAAGTGCAGACGGATTTACAATTTCTTTTCGGCAAGAAATAATTCCAATAGGTCACTTTTCTGGGCAAGAATCAGTCTGGCCATGGAAAAACCGGCCACAAGCGGGTCTTTTTCCCTTGGCGGGTCACTGCTGTCTTTTGACCCTGTAGATAGGAATCAAACAAGGCCCTAAACGTTGCGAGGGGAACCCCAGATGTGTGTTCAATTCTTCTAAATTCTGAGCGAGAGTTTCTTTCTCTCATCCATAGGTTGAGTCCTGGCAGCGGACCAGAGACTGTGAGGAACCCCATCTGTGAATCAACAGAACAAAACCCTCTCCCGCCTGGCCCGTACGGGGATCGAACCCGCGACCTTGGCGTTATTAGCACCACGCTCTAACCAACTGAGCTAACCGGCCATGCCACTTAGTCTCTCGCAAAGTTTAACATAAGCCAAAACTATTGTTTCAAAGTCTTTTTCTAAAACGAAACAGAAAATTCTCCAACTCTTCCTATTCCTGCCTTCATTAAATGCACCCACCCTGCCTCACTCAAGTTCCTTAAAAGAAAAAGAATCCGTCCCAGCACTCACATGTTACTTGTTTAAAAAAATCACAAGAGGTTAGGTCCAATGGCTCTAGCAAATGGAACTGTCTTGATGAACAGTTTCGCTTCAGCAGTGGCGTTGTCGGTTTGTAGTTGAGGTACGGAAACTGCCTTCACAGGGGGTGTGGTCAACTGACAGCGGAACCGCCACGGCGCGGGGCTGGGAGGACGCGGCTCCCGCGCTCGGGGGCGGGTTTCTCTCTCCTGAAGAACTTCCGACAGATCTGAGGCCTCGGGACCGAAACCTGCTCCTTCTCGCTGCCTGGCCTCGGAGAGATCCGGTGGTGACCACGACCTGAAATGCCTGCAGCCCTTGCACCGCGTAGCAGGGGTGGCGTGTGTGTGTGTGTGTGTGTGTGTGTGTACGCGCGCGTGCGTAAAATGTCTGGTTTTTGAGCAAAAAAAAAACATTAGCAAACATGCAAAGAAACAAGAATATGTAACCAATCCCCAGGGGAAAATGCATATGCTAGAAACCTCCATAACATTATACTTAATGAAAAGAGCCAGATGCTAAAGATCGTGTGTTGTATGATTTCATTTGTTTCTCTCAGGTTTATTGAGAATCTACATATTAAGAATTTCATTTTTTAAAGAATCCATATATAAGTGAGATTATACAGTATTTATCTTTCTCTGTCTATTTCCCTTCACATAATGCCTTCAAGGTTCATCCCTGTTGTCCCAAATGGCAGGATTTCCTTCTTTTTTTGTGGCATTTTCTGTATCCACTCATCTGTTGATGGACGCTTAGGTGGTTTCCATGTCTTGGCTATTATAAAACAATGCTGCAATGCACATCGGGGTGCAGATAACTCTTCAACATAGTGGTTTTGTTTCCTTTGGATATATACCCAGAAGTGGGATTGCTAGATCATATGATAGTTCTATTTTTAATCTTTTGAGGAACCTCCATACTGTTTTCCGCAGTGGCTGTACCATTTACACTCCCACCAGCAGTGCACAAGAGTTCCCTTTTCTCCACATCCTTGCCCACATTTCCCTTGTCTCTTTGATGATAGCCATTCTAACAGGCATGAGGTGATTTACATTTCCCTAATGATTAGTGATGTTAAGATTGTCTACCTGTTCTTGACCTTTATATAAATGGAAACATACAGTATGTACTCCTTTGTGTCTGGTTTCTTTCATTCAACATAATGATTTTGAGATTAATCTGACTTTGAATTTACCAGTGGTTCATTCTTTCTTATTGCCAAGTCATATTTACTTTTCATCTATATACCACAATTTGTTATTCCATTAATCTGTTAATGGACCTTTTCATTGTTTCCAGTTTGGGCTATTGTGAAGAAAGCTGTTATAAACATTTTTGTACACATCTTTTCATTGAGATAGAGTTCATTTTTCTTGTGAAAATGCCTGGGAGAAGGAAGCTGAGCTACGGGCTAGGCAAGTTTTTGTGCGTGTCTGTATGTGTGTGTGTGTGTGTCTGTGTGTCTAAGGTGGTTTTATAATTTTACTTTCTCACCAGCAATGATGGGATGTTCTACATACTCACCATTTCAACTCCTTAGGGGTTTCTGTTTGTTTTGTTTATTTGCTTGTAACTCAATTTGGTGTGAAGAAATGTTTCAACATGGCTTAATTTACATTTCTCTAATGACTAAACAGTTTGGCCATTTGTGTATTTTTTAAATTGAGGTGTTTATTCCAAGTGCTTTGCCCATTCATTAGTGGCTTGTCTTTTTATTATTGGTTTCTAGAAGTTCTTTAAATAATCTGGACCTGAGCCCTTTGTCAGATATATGTATTGTGCATGTTTCCCCTGTCTCTTGCTTATCTTTCCATTTCCTAATGACGTTATTAATGAGATTTTAATTTTGATAATGTTCCTGTTTATCTCTTTTTATGTATTTTATGTTACTTTTTCCTCTCTAAGAATTATTTGCCTACTGCAAGGTTCTAAAGACGTTTCTTATTTTTTCTAGATACTTTATAGTTTTAGCTTTACGTTTGGATTTATGATCCATCTTGTATTAATGTCTGAATATGGTGTGAGATGAGTGTGAGGTTAATTTTTTCCCCAACTTCTGAGAAGCTCTGAGAATGCTTGAGAAGAGCAAGTAGCCTAGCACCAAACACAAACCCATTCAGATATCAAGTTGAAAAGAAGTTTGCAAAAGAGTTTGAGAGAGGGTGCATAGTTTTATTCAACTGTTTCAGGATCATTTGTTTAAAAGACTTTTCTTCCACATTGACTTGCATTGGCACCTTTATAGAAAATTAATTGATCGTATGTGTGTGAGTCTACTCCTGGAATCTGTCCTGCCTTGTTGACCTGTTTGTCTATATATAATGCCAAAACCACATTGTCTCAATTGCTGGAGGTTTATAGGAAAAAAGTCTTTTTGGTGAGGCAGTGTGAGTCCTCCATCTTCACTCCTCTCTAGAGTCAATTTGAGAGATTTCTAACGTGTGATGTGGAGACGACGGTCTAGTGAGGGAGCAGAGAGCAGGCATATTCACAAGGCCCCGTGAGTTCTCACTCTGAGAGAAGGTTATGCCTGGATCCGAGCCAGGGCGGACACCTCCAAAGCACAGTCCCCAGGGAAGAAGCCCCGCTTGATCATGTTTAGGGGTAGAAATTGTGTGAGACAAACCAGGGATCTTCAGAACCCAATGCTTCTACATTTTTAAGCGCTGTTTATCTTCATTAAATTCAGATCTTTTCTATGACATTGAGCATAACTGGTAAATGAAAATAACAGTCAGGTAAACCACAAATTTATTAACCCTCCTGGTCGTGAGAAATGTTTTGCAATCTTTGATCCAGTATACTGATGAGCTTCTGGAAAAGAAGCTTCTTATGAAAATTTCAGAGGTTATGAAACATGGAGTTTGTACAGGTGTGTTTACTAGGAAAGCACAGTTCCCTCTCTCAGGGACTGGGCTCTCTTGTACTGATGGGGTGAACAAAAATGAAAACAAAACAAAGTAATTTCAGATGGTGCCTAGGGCTAGGAAGCACCTAAAACAGGTAATGTGACAGGGAGTGACTGGGACATGGAGACAATCAGGAAAGGCCTCTTAGAGGAGGTGACATCTGAACTGAGCCTGAATGTTAAGAAGGAAGAAGTCAGTTAAAGGTCATAAAAGGAATAGCCTCTGGCAGAGGGAACAGCTAATTCAAGGACCTGAGGTAGGAATTGGCTTTCGATTTTAAGTAACCAATGAGGCCATGTGGTTAGCACGCAGTGTAGAGACTGACAGGAGATGAGTTCAGAGAAGAGTTCAAGAACTAAAGTATGCATGGCCTCCTAGCCATGGTAAGGGTCTGGACTTTATTCTAGTTGTAGTGGAAAGTGATTAGAGGCATTTAAGCGGAGGAATGTCATAATCTGATTTACCTTTTGAAAGAATCACTATGGCTGCCAGGTGGAGAATGGATGGTAGAGGCCAAGGGTGAGGCAAGGAGATGAGGAAGGCAGCGAGTCTCAGAATTTCCCATCCTTTTCTATATAGAGTGACACAGACAGACAGTGATACTATTTGTATAGCAATGTTGGGTGGAAAAAAATGAGGCTTCTCAGTCAAGGGCAGCCAGCTTGGGCACTCAGAGTACCCTAGACCACGGTGTACCCCAAAGACTGAGATAATAAATATCCTGGCACACCTGAGAGCTAGGCCTGGCACCGCAGACACATTGGCACTGATGCTCTGAGAAGAGAAGGTAGCCCAGCACCAAACCCAAACCCAAACCCATTCAGATAGTGAGTGGAAAAGAAGTTTGCCAAAGAGATTCAGAGAAGGTGCATCCAGCAAAGTAGGAGGAAAACCAAGAACACGTGAAGAGCTGCGGTTAGACATCATTCTTTCATTTCTCGACATGTACTGAGCACCCACGATGTGTCTGACCCTCGTGCACATGCTAAACATATAGAGGGAGGCTCTCAAGCTAGAGCTCCGCATGATTCACGAGCAGTAAGAGGTACAGGGCAGCACCAGGGGAGCAGCGCTGAGGTTAGCCCTCAGAAGAAAAAAAAAGTTAGTTCTCAGGGTGTGGAGTCAAGACAGGCAGGGGGCGACTTCGTCACAGGAGAATGGGCTTCAGGGCTTCTCTTACCAACCCCCTGTCCTGACTTGATAGCTGGGAGCCGAGCAGAATTTGAGGGGAAATCTGATTAGCAGGGGGAGGGCACCGGCATGAAGAGCCACATTTCTCTGACATTTGACATTTAATATACCAGTACTCACAATGAGAATAATCTTATATTTAAGTTTATTTTTTACACTTATATTTACATACTCTTTGTCCGTAACAAAGCCTTTGATTTGGGAGTGAGGATGTTTGCAGACAGGAGTCCATATAAGCAGAACAGGTGCTGAATCCCAATTCCTGGGAATTTCCTCTTTCAAAATAAGCTGCTTTCTCCTGTCCAGTGAATGAATAAGTCCAGGACTGAGGAGGCCACGCAGGGAGAGGCGAGGATGTGGGCCTCAGACCACACCCCTCACCTGGCTCTCCTTTGCCAGCCTGAGCCAGGTCTGCAGCTGCTGGAAGATGTTCTGTGGAGAGGTGGAGGAATTCTGCAAGTCAGACCTCATCACCAGTAGGGGGCAGGGCCATGCATATTAGTATGCAAATGAGAAGGCAAATCAGCCAGAGCTTTTTCTCTCTTACCTGGCGCCCTAGGTGGAGGCTCGGGGAGTCTGAGGGCCTCTCAGGTGCCATGTCCAAGCAATGGGAGGCACCAGGGATGAGAAGGGCTGACTCTGAGGGTCCCAAAGCCTGTGTTACACTTAGCACGTGCCAGGGGTCTGCGTCCCCTGGAAAGGAAGAGAGAATGGTGTGTTGAGCTGGGGCTAGGGGGAGACATAGGAGTCAGGTTCTGATGGTGTGCTCACCATTAACGAACAGCACTCGGGTGGCCCCTGGGGTCTGGCCACCATAGTAGGAGTTCGTCCGGGCCACAGCCTGGGCTACGGATGAGGTTGAGAGCCCGAACACCTGCTCACATAGCTCCAGCTGGGAGGGCAGTGCTGGGAGCTGGGAGAAAGGGCATCCGGGGTCCTCACAGGTAACATCTGTGGAGGGAGATATGGGCTCTAAGTGTGGGGAATACAGCGAGCCCCGTCCCCTTTCATAATCATTTACAGAGTTCTCCCTGGTGATGACCAAGACAGCTCCGGATCGTCCCTTCAGTGAGTTCACAGTCCTGTCAGAGGCACACACACCCCCAGACAGTGATGGCCCAGGATCATCAGGGCTGTGATGGGAAAAGGGCCTGGGTGGGGGTGGGGATCCCAGAGGGAGCATGATGGGCTCTGGGGCAGCATCCCGCAAGGGATAAGACCTTATGGAATTAGTGGGAGTGAGCCAAGCAAAGAGAGAAAAGAGAAAGCATAAGAAATAGAGGAAATAGCATGTGCAAATGTCCTGAGGTTTGAGGGAGCCTGCAGTGCTTAAAGCAGAAATTGGACCATTCCTTCCTTCACCATTTATTTGAGCACCTACTATGTGCTCAGGCACATATTGAGCAATATTAGAAACACAGTGGCAACCAAGACATCCCCAGGCTCTGCTGTCATATACTCCCAGTCCAGAGCAGGAGACAATAAAGAATGCATGATGAGACTGTGGAAAGTGGTAAGGAGAACATGGCGCTAATGAGAGGGGAGGCAGACTTATCTTGAGGGATCATGTAAGGCCTCCCAAGGAGGGGGCATCTTGTCTTGAGACCTGAAGATGAGTAAACTGTGTGAAGAGATGAAGATAAGTAATCCAAGCAAAGCGAATGGCATGTGCAAAGTCCCTGAGCTGTTAGGAAGACTGATGTATTAGGGGTCAAAACACATAAAGTCTTATTATAATAATAAGAGCAAGCATTTATGGAGTACTTACTGTATACCAGCATCATTCTTAGCTTGTTACATATATTACCTCCTTTAATTCTTAAAACATCTTTGTGAGAGAAGCACTGTGATCATTCCCATTTTACAGATGTGGAAACTGAGGCATAGAGAGCTTAAGTCACTTGCCCAGGTTTGTCCAAGATGGCACAGCTATGAAATGGCGGAGCTGGAACTTGAACCTTTTGCTTTAAACCACATCTTCACTGCCTTCAGGGGATGTGGAAAGGATTTCGAATTGAACTCTAGGGTTGCGTAGCCAAATTTAGGAAATAAAAATACAGGATGCCCAGTTAAATCTGAATTTCAGACAAACAAAAAAGTACTTGTTTAGTGTAAGTATGTCCGGTGCAATATTTGGGACACGCTTACACTAAAAAAAAAATTGTTTAACTGAAATTCACATTTAACTGGGCATCTGTATTTTATTTGGCACCTCTACCCTGGGATCACGGAGGAGCCATGGAAGGGTTTTGAGCAGAGGAAGAACAAGGTCAGATTTAGAAAGATCTCTCTGGACACTGTGAGGTAGTTGGATTGTATGGGTGAAGTGAAGGCCTGGAGAGCAGAGAGGAGCCTGGGTCAGGGATGCAGGCAGGAGAGGATGGGGGCCTCTACCAGGACAGCAGAGGGGAAAATTGAGTGGGGGTTGGGGTGAGCTGGAGACTCGTCCAGGATGAAGAGGGGGCAGGACTCAGTGACTGACAGGCTGTGGGGATAACGCGAAGGAGACCTGCAGAACACTGCTAGGGTTTCCAGTCTAGTGACTGGGGAGAGGGTAGGACACAGAGGAGGAGCAGACTGAAGGGCTGATCACTCATGTTGAGGACTTACTGTGTGTGTGACAAGGTATGTGAGGGCCAAGCACACACACACTCGAGGACGGCTGTCGACCCTCCAGCCCCACACCTGCAGGCTAAACAAGGCCCAGCAGCCAGGCCAGGTGTCCTGTGGAAATGAAAATGAGTCCAGACCACCTGTGAGATGGCCTGTCTGGGCATAGCACAGAATGCACCTTTTGGGGAAGAGGGTTGGGCCAGTCACTCACAGAAGCCGAACTCAGTACATGTCTGGTACACCCACTGCCGGTCACCCACGCCGGACACCTGGGGCTCTGTGACCTGCAGCTGTGCCACTGTCTCTGCTCGGGAAGAGCTTAAACACCTCTGGCCCAGGCTGCGTATGACAACCTAGGGGACAATATACATACACACATACATACATTCATACATACATACATAAATTCTTCCCCTCCCTCCAGCAAGCCGGGGTCTAGAGGCATAGGTCCCTACAAGTCAAAGGTCAGAAGTCAGAAGGGTGAGTTCCTGAGCTCTGCTGGGAGTCAGAGGTAGGAGGGGGAGGGCCAGGGGGGGTGGGTACCTGGGTCCCTGTAGGTTAGAGGTTAAGGCACTGTTTGACTCAGACCTTATTTCCCTGGACACTTTGGGCAAATGATAATATCTTGAACCTCAGTTTCCTCTTCTGTAAGTGGGGATAATAACAGTGCCTAGAACTATTGTGAGAATTCAGTGAAATAATATCTGTGAAGCGCTTCGCACAGCACTTGGTGCAGACAGCGCTGGAAAAGTGACAGCTGGATTCTAACTGTAGATTGCGAGGCTGGGGGGCCCGGTCCCTAGTAGAACTCTGTGCCCAGGGCTACATTTTTTCACTCATCCTATAAATACCAACTGAGCACTTGCTGTGTGCCAGACACTGCTGCAGGCCCCGGTAGAGGACAGAACATTATGGCAAAAGCCATAATGAACGTGGGCGTTAACATTTGCAAACTGTGCTCCGGGCTCTGCTGAGAGCTTTACGCGCCCACTTCATTTCACCTTCCCGAGGGCCCTGCGAGGTGTCGTCCCCATGTTACAGATGAGGAAACGAAGGCTCAGAAAGGGCCGACGCTTGCCCAAGGTCACACAGCGGAGGCGAGCGGGGCCCTCGTCTGCCGACCCGCGGCCCGGCTCGGGGGCTCACCTGCACCGCCCGCCGCAGCCCGCGGTAGGGCGCCGGGCGGCTGCCGTTGGCGCGGCCCCCGAGGAGGAGCCCGCAGAGCCGCCGCACGCCTAGCGGCGCCCCCGCCTGCCCGTCGTACTGCACCGCGCCGCCCACCAGCGCCTGCAGCGCCGCCAGCAGCTCCGCCCGGTCCTCGGCCCGGCCCAGGGCCCCGCAGGCGCCCAGCTCCGCCCGCAGCGCCGCCCGCGCCGCCCCGCCCGCGCGCAGCCGCCGCTCCACCTCCGCGAAGGCTGCGGCCGCCGCCGCCCGGCACTGCGGGGAGCGGGAGGCCCGTCGGCGCCACTCGGCCGGCCCTGGCCTCGCCTCTTCAGGGCCCCCGACCCCCTGGGGCTCCCACGACCCCGAGCCCGACAACGCCCCCGGATCGGCCCCTCCATCTCCTGGGGGTCGTGCCCCGGCTCCGCTCCTCTCACCCCAGCCCTGTTGGGGCTCCTCCCTCGTCCATGCCCGGACCCATCGTCAGCTCCCGCCTTCTTCCCAAATCCCTGCCCCCCTCTCGGGGCTCCCAGCGCCCGCAGACCCGCCACCCTGCAGACTTCACCCTTTTCTCTGGCACCCAACTCCCAGGCCTCCTCCTGTCCCCCTCCCCCTCGGACGAGGGACACCTCCTACCTCCGGGGACCCGCCAATCGCCGGGCTCATCAGGCTTCTGGCCACCACCTGTAGTCCGACCGCGGGAGGAGGGGTCAGGGGCTCCCGACTCCCGAGGCCCTCCTCCCCCCGACCCGCGCCCCCTCCTTACGTCGTTATACTCGGAGAAGTCCAGCACGGCCCGCACCGGGGCGGAAGAGGCGACAGAGGCGAAAACGAGATGGGGGAACTGAGGGAGAAGAAGTCAGCCTGGGGGCTGAGGGGCGGGGATCCCGTAGCTTCCCGCCCCTGGGTCACTCAGTCGTCGCGTGGTCTTAGGCAAGTCCTTACCCTCTATACACGGACTCTTGTGAAGACAGCTTGTGGAAAGCTCTTGTGGGGAGAGAGAGTGTGGGGGAGGGTCTTCCTCTGATCTTAGATGGGGACCCCGGAGTCCAGTTCCCTCCCCCCAGCCCACCCAGAGGAGACCCAGGGACCTTGAGGCGGGCCCAGGCGGCCAGGGAGCCGGCATAGGAGCCTCCGAAGCAGATCCAGGGGCTGGAGGAGGAGACGTTGAAGGAGCGGGAGAGTGCGAGGCGGGCAGAAGCCACGTCAGCCAGCCTGGGGTCAGAGGGGGCCTCAGTGGGTCCTCATCTCGGGGAATCCCTGAAGATTCCCCCACTGAACAGGTCGGGATCCGGAGACATGCATGGGTAGAGTCTGGCCGGAAGCCAGGGCTCTTTTCTCATGAGGTATTTCTGAGGACCCCCTATTCCCACATATTGTGGCCACTGGAAAGATTTTGACTTTAGTGTGAGTGAGACGAGCGACAGGAGAGGGATTTGAGCCCGTGAGAGCTCTGGTCTTGGTTATGCTCTAATGTCCACCCTGGCTACACCTGGAGAATAGACCGAGGGGTCCAGGGCAGAAATAGGGAGACCAGTGAGGAGGCTGTATAATCCAGGTAAGATATGCTGGTGCTCTGGACCAGGAGGCCATGGTGAGACAGACAGAGAAAAGAATACTGTGTAAGAGAAAGAAAGAAAGAGAGAGGGACAGAGACCCAGACATGGAGAGAGAAAGAATAAGACACTGAAGAAGATGAGAAGAAGAAGAAGAAGAACACATGGAACCAGAGACGCAGGGGTCAACTTCGGGTGTTGCAGGAGAGAGACAGAGATGTGAAGACACAGACATCCTCAGTCCCGGGACCCCAAACACTTTCCCTACCCCCACTCACGCATGGCGACTGGACAAGAAGCGGAGCTGGGCCATGTCCAGGCCCCCGGCAGGTATACTCAGGCCATAAAATCTGTGTTCCAGGCCTAGCACCAGGGCCCCCCAGGCTGGAGCCAGGGCGGCAGGGTGCCCTGTGAAGAGTGTGGGGGGGAGGTGAGGTGGGTGTAAGCCCTTGCACCCCTCAGGTCTCACAGCAGTGCAATATGCAGCTCCCCTGCCCAACTCCCAGCTGTGTCTTTCCCACCCTTGCTTCTTACCTCTCATCACTGAGCCAGGCCCGAGGCTGCCCTCTCCCCCCAGATGCAGGAATACAGGTCCATCCGGGCTGGCCCAGTGTTGGTCATTTACCCAGTACCGCTAAGGGGTGGGATGGGCAAGAAGAAATGGGGTTGTGAGAGTTCTGACCTCTTCTTTATTCCCTGTTTTTTCCAGTCTCCCTCCCTGATGGATCTTTCTTTGTGTGCTTAGCAGTGTCTGAAATAGGCTTGTTTATTTATGTGTTCCTTTCTCTCCCGTTTGTCTTCTCATCTAGAACGTAAGATCTACAAGAGCAGATATTTTTGTCGACTTTTCCACTCTTGCATCCCAGGGTCAAGGATAGTGGCGAGCACATGATAGGCACTCACTGTCTATTGAAATAATCATTGTGGAATGAGTAATGAATGCAGATGGATTTAGGAGCAGGGCCTCGGTGAGATGACCTGTGGAGGCTGTGTATAGGGCAGGTGTGAAAAATGGTGAATCTGCATTCGTTCAATAGACGTCTTTGAGTGCCTTTTTTGAGCCAGATCTGGTTTAAAGCCAGTACACATTTCTGCTGCATCTTGAGACCTGGTGGTGGGTTTAGTGTTTAATCTGAAGGACAGGGAGAAGGGGACTGAGGGGCAGTGAGAGAGGGAGAGGGAATGACAGAGAGGAGGAAAGACTGAAAGACAGTACCTGAGGGACAAAAAGAGTGAGACACTGAGGAAAGGAGGGAGACTAGGGGGTGGAGAGTAAATCTAAGAACCAGAGGGGCTAGACTAAAGGGATCCCCATAAGAGATCCTGACAACAGGCATAGGATGAGAGTGACAGGCAAAGAGACGGCGAGACTGAGGTGTAGACATAGGTGGTGAGAGAAAGCAGAGACTGAGGGGCAGAGTAGGGTTGGGGTAGGGGGCAGAGCAGACAGTGGACTCCCCTCTCCTGGCCTCACCTGCAGGAAGGATCGTCTGTCAGAAGCGTTGAAGGGGTCCAGTGGCTGCTCCAGCCACCGTTCTTTTGGGAGGGCCACAGCACCTGAGCCCAGGCTCAGGCCCCGTCCAGAGCTCTCCTGAAACTGCTGAATGTGCTCACCTAGGCGCCTAAGAAGGGAGGCTGTGGGACATGGAGGGGAAGGAGTCAGGCCAGGGCCCCTTAGGAGCCCCTGCCTGACCCTCAGGCTCCTCCTACCTGGAGCTGAGGAGGCCCAGAAGGAAACCAGGAGCAGAGGGCGCAGCCACAGGGCAGGCCCACCAGCCGTGCTGTCCAGTCTTCAGAGCTCGAGGGGCTCTGTTCTCCCCCTTCACTGGGGACCTTTCTCGTGGTCCCCAGGGCTGGGCTTTAAATTTATGGTCTTTCCTCAGGAGCTCAGGTTTCTTTTCAGACGCTTCTCACAGGACAAGGCAAGCGTCTGTTGGAACCACTAATGCGGGGCAGGGACGCCAGAGTCTGTGTCTAGAGGCCTGCTGATGTGGCACCTGAGTATCCAATTTCTTCTCTCTCTGCTCCTGAGTTTCTCCTCTCTTGGCCCCTTGATCTCGCTTCCCTCTGTCCCTCAGTTTCTGTCTCTGTGCCTCAGTCTCCCTCTCTCTGTCCTTCAGTCTTCCCCTCTTTACCTCAGACTTCAGCCTCCGCCTCTCTCTACCTCAGCACCTCCTCTGCTCACTTACTCCCAGTCTTCCTTTCTCTGCCCCTCAGCATATCTTCAGTCCCCCTCAGTTGGCCCAATGCTCAGTCTCTCCCTCTCTTTGCTCCTCAGTCCCCTCATCTCTCTTGCAATCTTCTCTCCACTTCAGTTTCTCTCTGTGTCCCTCAGTCTTGCCCTGTCTATTTTCCAGTCCCCTCTCTTTCTCCTCTTCATCACCATCCCTGCCTCACCTCCTCGGACCCACAATCTCACCACTTTCCTTAGACTCTTTATGGTTCTTTGAACATTTCAGGCTTGCTCTTGCCTCAGAATGCTTCCCCTTGCTGTTGCCATTCTGTGGATGAATATTTCTTCATAAATCCTCCTGGCTTGCTCCCTCACCTCAAACAGATCTCTATTTAAATGGAAGGTCTTCCATGGTCATCTTTTTAAAAATTGCCAGACCTATAGTTCCTCCATGTTGTAGCATGTATCAGTATTCCATTTCTTTTTATGGCTCAGTAATAGTCCATTGTATGGATATATAACTTTTATAGCAACTTACCACTATTATAAATATTAGCCATATTTTATTTATTTAGATGGTTCATCATCTGTCTCCCAGACTAGAAAGTAAGCTCCATGGGGTGTAGGATTTTCATCGCTCTGGTCCATTGCTAAATGCCTGGTCACTACAACAGTGTACACAGTGGGCAATCAATAAATATTTGTTGAGTGATTGAGTAATCCATCAACTAATGCTGCTGGTTCTACTTTAGAAATATATCCAGAATCCCACAGCTTCTCACCACCTCCAGTGCCACCACCTCCTTCTGAGCCACCATCACCTCTGACTTGGAATATCACAGAAGCCTCTTAGCTGGTCTCCCTGTTTCTGCCATGTGATCTATTCTCCACTCAGCAGATAGATCTCGTTAAACATAAGTCTGATCATTTCACTCCTTGGTTCAGAGTATTTTCCTGGCTCCCCATCTTACTCAAAGTAACATCTACAGTTTCTTAAATGGTCTTTGAAGCCCCATATGATCTGGCCACCTGTTACCTTCATGATTTCATCTCCTACTCCTCACCCCTGGGCTCACTGCTCCAGCCACATTGGGTTACATCGTATTTCACAAGACTATCAACGACACTCCTTCCTCAGAATCTTTGCTCTTATCGGGATGCTTTTCCTCCACATATCTTCAAATCTTTTCTCACTTCCTATAATTCCCTGTTCATGTTTGCCTTACTAGATAGCTTTTACCTGGTCATTCATACTATAAAATAGCACAATCTCTGACACTCTCTGTCCCCTGACCCTGCTGTTGTCGGTCTCTGGTTATGATTATATGTTATTGCATTTCTCTCCCAAACTGTTCCCCAGGATATCAGTTTATTGTGGGCATCAATCTTTTCTTTTGTGCAGTGCTTCATCCGTAATACCCCAACCAAACTTTAAGGCACTCGGTAGGTGCTCAACAAATATGTAATGAGTAAAATGTTATATGATTAATTTGTTAATTCATCAATTAATTTTGTGGTCTGGAAAGAATTCCCTAAGAATGTAACATAAGAATTGAGGCAAGAATGAGGAGCTGGCGGGGAGCACGAGGTGATCTGGGGTAAGAGGGTTCCTGGCCCAAGTAACAGCAGCTGCAAAGACTCTGAGTCATGAAGCTTTCGGTACCTTCAAGGAATATCAACGACTCAGGGAGGCTGCAGGAGAGTGAATGAAGGCACTTGAATTAGGTGAGAAGAGGGAAGTCAGCAGAGACTCAACCCTGCTGGCAGGCCATGGAAAGGGCTTGGGATTTTATTTAAAGCTGATATGTTGTCAATGAAGGGACTTAAAAAAATTAGTATATTAGTAAATTTGTTAATTTCTTTTTTTGTAAATATCAAGTTACTCAATTGTTTTAATTGCTAGACTGGAAAGATAGAGATCTTCACTCAAACTCAACACTAGGAAGACAAATAGCCCAATTAAAAATGGGTGAAGGATTTGAACAGACATTTCTCCAGAGAAGATGTACCAGTGGTCAATGAAAAGAGGCTCAACATCATCAGTCATTACTGAAATGGAAATCAATACTATGAAATACCTCTTCAGTCTCACTAGACTGGATGTAATAAAAAGGACAGACTATGGCAGGAACTGGGAACATATAATGGAACAGTCACTTTGGAAAACTCTTGAACTTGTTATTTTTAAATAGTTTTATTTAAGTATAATTTAAATACCTTAAGATTCTCCTGTTGTTAAGTGTACAACTCAGTGTTTTTCAGCAAATTTACAGACTTGTGAAACTATCACCACAATCCAGTTTTAGAACACTTCCAATCACCTCAAAAAGGACCCTTCATGCCTATTTGCAGTCAATCTCTGTTCCCACTCCCAGTGCCAGACAAACACTAATCTAATTTCTGTCTCTATGGATTTTCCTTATTTGGACGTTTTATATAAAGAGATTCCTATGATAGATGATCTTCTATGTCTGCTTCTTTTGCTTGGCATAGGGTTTTTGAAGTTCATCCATGTTGTAGTGTTGATCAGTATTTCATTCATTTTTATAGCTCAATACTATTCCATTGTATGGCTAGACCACCCTTACTTATCTATTAATCAGTTGATGGACATTTCGGTTGTTTACATTTTTGGGCTGTTATGAATAATGTTGCCATGCACATCTGTGTACAAATATTTGTGTAGAGATATGTTTTCATTTCTCTTGAGTAGATACCTAGATATGGAATTGCTGGATCATATGTTAAAATTATATTTAACTTTTTAAGAAACTGGTGAACTGTTTTCCAAAGTGGCTGTACCATTTGTTCATGTAACTTCTCAGACTAAAATCATTCAATGGATTCCCACTGTTATTAAGATCAATACAAAAATTCTTAATGTGGACTATAAATAGGGTGACCATACTGCCTAGTTATACTTGATTCAATTGTCAAAAGAAAACTCATAGAGCTTTTCTTAATATGAATATTTTATTGAGTAAGAAACAAACTGTGAGCAGGGAGAATTCAAACCTGGAACCGGTATGAAGCTCAGAGAGATGATGTTACAGGATGGTTTATAAAGTGAAAACGAGGAAGTTATTCAACCTTTCCAATGATTGGCTATTACGATGGGTGTTTCCATATGGCAGGGGGATTGGTTAAAAGTGGTTATCTTATATCATTTTAGGAAGGTGACTTAAATTTTGTTCATAATTATGAGAAGCATTTACAGGAAATAACCTGAAGTAAGTTTTGCTTATATCCCTGAAACAAGCTAGGTTAAGTTTTATTTATGTGATTTAACCGGTTTTGTCTGATTGGGGGATTTTCAAGTGGTCTCCATTTTATTTTATTTCAAGACAATCAATGCCTGCTAATTATTTTTAGTGCACCTTTCACTATCAATGGCTTCAAGGTTTAGTTTTTAATTATAGATAACTCTACCTAGAAGGCCCTGCATTGGTCTAAATGTTACTTCTCTGGCCTAATCTCCTATCACTCGTCCCTCCTCCATCCCTGCCCAACTCTCCAGACACACTGGCATCTTTTTAGCTCTTCTCTGTCAAGTTTTTATTTCCCACGTTCTCCCTGAGGTGCACAAAAGGAGCCCACTCGGCAAACTGGCCCCTTGTTCCTGTTCTCCACACAGCCTCTTCCTTCTCCCACCTGATTCTATATCATTCCCTCTGCCAAACAACATGTGCTGCACCCCAAAGCCTCCCTTACCCGGGAGAAGGTGACACTCCAGAATCAAGCATGTCTCCAAGGTGAATGCCACTACATCTTCACTTTCTCCCTGGCTTTGCTTCAGACCTGTAGCGGGGAATCCAGAACCAGGACTCAATTCATTTTTGTTCAACATAGTTAAAACAAGCAAGCAAACAAAGAAAAACACAGGGCTCAGCCTCTGTGGAGGTCACATGGGCAACATCTATCAAATCACCAATTCATGTATGCACAGAAAGTAAAAACAAGGGAAATCTATTGGGAGGGTAGGGACTGGGCGTTAAGAGTTCAGCAGCAAGAGGGAGATCCTCACTGCATGCCTTTGCATATAATGTGACTTCCTTTCCTGTTCAAAAATAGAGAATTTAAGGAAACACTATAAAAACAGAGTAAAGGAGGAGCTAGGAAAGAAATGCTGGGCTCCCATGTGTTCACCTCCCCTGAAATGGTCGCTGGGCAGTACTGAGGTTTCCCAGATGACAGCTATTCGCAGAAATGCGATTTGAGGTCACTCTGGAAACCTGAAACAAACAGGTAGGAAGGCTCCAACCCCAAGCCTGGCCTTGGACAGGCCAGATAAGTGAGAACTGAGAGACGCCATGGAAAATCATCCAAAGGAGAGTCACATGGTAGGATTGTCCTTTAGGTACAAAATTGTTTCTTCCCTCTGTGGGGATGCATGCCGCTCTAGGTTCAGTGGTTCTGACTCACCATGTGCTCATCACCGTGCTGTTTAGGAGAAGGAGAAATTTCTGTCGACTCCCCAGTCAGAAGCCACAAGTTTGAACAAGCCTAGGCTTTCTCTGTCAAGTCCATGAGTACGGCTACAAACCAAAGGTTTATTTGTTTGTTTGAATTGAAATTTTCTCATTCATTTTATTAAGACAGGAGTGGGAGGCAGAAAGGGGCTTCTTTGGCCTTCCTCATCCACAGGAAGAATGCTGATGGAGTGAACACTTTCAAATAAAACACAAGCCAGTGGAGTGGCTGGGTATGTCTGTTGGGCTAGAGTGTGGTCCTAACCGCAGGCTGCAGGTTTGCTTCCATACCAGCGCCTTTTCTCTGGTTTTCGTTCCCCTGAACTGTTCTCAGCAGAAGTTGTCTCTCAGTCTTAGCTATAAAAGCAGGGAATAAATTAGGATGCTCTAGGAAGCTGTAAATTCATTCTCAAAAAAAATGTTTTTCCCATTTTTACCCATTCACAATCCAACAGGCTGATGCAACTGAGGGCAAGGCTTACATTGTGTTCATTCATGTAAAATTCCCAGCGCCCCATACAGCACCCTTGGTGAACTTCAATCAACCGTGATTGCCTATTCACGACATACACCCACAAATTGAGGGTACAATTTGATTTGTGTGTGTGAGTCTCCATAGGACATTGATTTCCTTGTCCTTCCAGAGAAAAGAGTGTGATTTCCGCTCCACACCCTGCCCCAAAGGTCTGGAGTCCCTGGTAGTTCACAGAGAAAGGAGATTCTTCTGTTTAAAGGGCCACTGACAGAAAGATACAACTTCCCATCTCCTGCTTTCATCCCTATCTCTTCCTTAGGAGTTTGCCTTTTGTTCCTTAGACTCTCCCTTCTGTAGTGAAGTTACTACCTTCATTTCCTCCAGAACCTCAGGCACTAGAGGAAGGAATTTGAATTCAAGAAATGCCTTGTCTCCTGCATCATTCTAATGCCTGAAGTGACCTGAAAAGTTATCAGAATCTAAAGAAAGATCCCTGGAAGCCATCAGCAGTCTCTGAAGGGCAACCCTGCTCAGGGAGAGACCATAAGGCCAAGGCTAGATGAGGTGTGTCCTGGTGGTGATGAGGTATAGGGTGTACAGAGCCTGGAAGATGTGCCCAGTGAGGCTAGGAGAGGTCAAATGTCCTTCCGTGCTGGGTCACTCATATTTATAGCTCTATACCCTATCTGCACAAATTCCATTGTTGACTAATCTTTTTAGGTGATATATGTCCTTTTTTTGCCCCATTTGAACTGATGTACATCACTCTTCATTTTCCTCTACAATGTTTACCCAGAGTAGCTAGAAGTATGCTACATTTCCTTGTTTTCAATTGAAAATTTTTCCACGGCAGGGCAGACTCTCCAAAAAGGTGCTCAACAGTCAGTTTTTCCCTCATGAATCAGAAGCAAGTTGTGATGTCATCAAAAGCCTTTTCACACCAATGAGGATAAGCTTGTAGTTCGTGTAGTGAGTTTCCTTTGCCCTTGAATTAAATCGATTAAATTAATATGTTTCCTAGAGCTACCGAGAAGATTTTACTTATATCTCTTCACTGAATATGCCGGTCCAAATTCAAAAGTGTTTCAATTCAGATTGCCAGGGCATAGATGAGGATGGCTTTCACGTGCCCTGGTTACTTGTTAACCATGTGATTGTGATGAACTTACTTAAATATTCAGTAATACCTACCCCTCAGGAGTGTGGCTACCACAAAGTAGGGGACATGCTAGGTGGTAGATGTCTACTTTTTTGACTTCTCAGGGAGTGAGTTCCAGTGGTCCAATGCAACAGTGATCAAACCAGGGTAATCTCAATCTTGGGGCACAGGAAGACCTTGCAAGAAGTGCAACTGCCCAAGAAGCATCAGGCTATCCATTTCCTAATCATCAATCACCATATGGATTTTATCTAAAACTGACCTATCTGAGAACAGTCTTGATATCAAGGTGTGCATTTCTCAATGGCCTTTTCTCACATTGCACAAGAAACATGTTCCTCTCACTCTTCTCAGATCTGACTAAGGTTCATCAACTCAAAGTGTAACAAGCTTCAGGTTCCAACACAGGGACAATTAGAAAGGCTGGGGAAAGGGTAAGATAATTGAATTGTTCTAATACATAGGTAACTATTCTTTAGCAGGTCAAGAAATTTCCAATTATTTGCTTTAGATAAATTAAAGGAGAATCTAGTCAAGTTATCAAATGTAATAGAATGTGAGAAATAATTATTGGTGGTGGATTACCATGTGATTTTTTTGCAGAGTGTTTTTGAGAAAGTGTTAAATAATTGTAAGACATTTGTATAACAAAACCTGATTTACTTTTATTTTATTTGTATATTAAATACATCTCCTCAGTAGTTATAAACTAGGCATAACGTTAATGCTGAACCATGACTTATCATGGCAATGTTGAATTTATCCATGATTGTATGAACCAATTTTAAAAGCCTAGCTGTATTATTTAGATAAACATTCAATTATTTTTACCTTTAATTTTACCAATTAGTTTTCAAATTCATAGTATTTCTGTTGTTATGATTAATTTTGTATAAATACTAATTTTAATGATAATTCAGTACAGAGAAACTCATGAAAATTAGAGCCTTATGCCCTCCCCCAAATTCACGGTGGTGTGTATATATATTTTCTGTTGCAGGAAAGTAGAATATAGGAAGTCTGAAATAATTTCAAGCATAAAATTATTTTTTATTTTGATACGTAGTTGTGGGAAAGTGAAGTTTAAGAAGAAAATAATGCTGTAAGATTAAAGCCTGTAAAAGAAGTATTTGTTCATACATTTTTTCATAAATAACGATTGTATCAAATTATTCAGAATTTATGTTCAATATATTCGAGTGATGCAACAGTTTCATTTTTGAATTGTTAGTGATTGTAACACAAAGAAAAGCAACTGCTTAATCTTCTGATAATCAGTAGTCGTCAGAAAATGTGCCGGGGGACAGAGGTTTGGGGGAGGGGTATAGGTAACAAAATTTTGAAGGCTAACGGCTCAACTCGGCCGAGGATAAAACGTCTAAGCTCTGTTAACTCTTCAGCATTTGTTTGTATCTTGTTTTTATTGGAAACAGCGTCCAAACCCAATGTTAAAAGGCCCCACTCAGTTCGGCTATTCTAGCCCGTCCTTCCCTCCGGTGCTTGGAGGTCTGTAGCTGCTGGGGCTTCTCACAGCAGGGGCCTGGTGGCCAGCTGAGCGTCACTCTTTTAGCATTCAGAATAGAAATCCGAGAAACTTGAAAGCGGCCCGAAAATCTAGAGCGCTTGCGGGTGCAGTTGTCTCTCCAGAAACGGTTGGGATCCCTCTTTCCGCTCGAAATGGCCGTGGCCCGCGTGGGCACCGAACTCCGAGGGGGGCGCTGAGTTTCTGGGAAATCGTCCAGGACCAAGAGCTGCCTGTCCAGGATCTTTGCGAGGGCTCTGGAGGTCAGACTTGTCTCCTCCAACACACACACACACACACACACACACACACACACACACACACACACACACACACACACACACACACCTGCTAAACCCGGTTTGCAATCTGAACTTGAGAACCTTGGGCTGCGGGAGGCTCCCGGAGGGAGCGCCAGGAGCCCCAGGCGCGGCCGGATGCGAAGCGACGCGGAAGAAGCCTGGCGGAGAAGGAAGACCTTGGCATTCTTCCTGGAACTAGAGTGGCCGGAACTGGGATAGAAGGTCCTTTTCGGCCGACGATCTCCGAGCTGTTATTGAAGGGCATCTTTCTCCATTATCTCCCATCCCAACACCGCACTCCACCAGGGAGGAGGTGAATTGGTTTCTGTTGAAAATAAGTTTCCGGAAAGAAGAAAAAATGGAAACACCTGATGACATTTGACTGACCCATAGTATCCTCGCGCTCGATTTCGAAGACCAGATCATTAGCAGAAATGACCTTCTGGACACCTTTCCCCCATTCATAACATTAAACGACTGAGGATCGACCCGCTGTGCGGGCACCCGGGTACCAGAGGAATGAAGACCGCACAGTCTCGCCCTCAAGGAGAAGAAAGAGAAACACAAGCAGGTAATGATAATAAAATCGCAAAGGGAAGCACCAGACGTTCACAGCGCCGGACGTTGTCAGGGGAGCACAGCGAAGGAGCATCTCCCCAGTCCTTAGGAACCCAGATGTGCCAGAGATTTCCCTCCTTCCCGGATGGAAAGGAATTTCCCTACTGGGACCCGGGACCAAATCCACCTGACATTCCGGCTGGAGGGTCAGTTTCAGAATCTGCTCATTCGGAGGTGAAGCTCGGAGCGAACAGCTTCACCTCCAGATCCTTCCCGGCGTGGGAAGAAGGAAGTCTGCGTTGTGAATATTTCTCTGTGTTTTCTCGGGACGGAATCGACAAGTTTGAGAAAGTCTGTTTCCACGGGAGAGGCGAAATTCTTTTCTGCCGGAGTCAGCGTTTTCGTCTTGTCTTTTTCTTCTCGTGGGAGTGCAGAAAGGGGAAATGGAAAACTTGAAGAGAGGAGGGAGAAATAGTGTCGCTTGATCTTGGTTTAGAGATGTTAAACGAAAAAATTTCTTTTGCAAATGGGGAAGAAAGATCTCCTTTAATTTTAAGCAAAAGAATGTGAACACACTTTTTACTGTTTAAATGAAATACAAGGATTGCAGGGTGGCCGGTTAGCTCAGTTGGTTAGAGCGTGGTGCTAATAACGCCAAGGTCGCGGGTTCGATCCCCGTACGGGCCACGGAGCGTCTCCCTGTTTCTCCCTTCAATCAAAATTAATTTTCTCCTCTTCATCTCACATATTGGAAATAGCCTCTCCGACATAAAATTGGGATTAAATGTTGACTTCATTTCATAATCCTCGTCAATGACAACCTACCTTCTTTGTCCCCTCTTCACGGGGGAAAAAGAAAAAAACTACTTGTGGAGAAAGTGACATAAGGCTTTACATAGAAATTTTAGGAAAGAAAATAAGGATAGGAGAGTAGAGATGGCATTGGAGGGGAGATGTGTGTCTGACGGTCTCTGACCTTGTGAGTGCCCAGGCTTCCTTGTCCCTTTCCTAGAGTGCAGTCTACCGAGTCTCTGTGTGGCCCTTACCTCCTTCATCTACCTGATTGTCTTCTCGTCCTTTGCGCAGCCTTTTCAACACCGTTGAAGTCGCTATTGCTTATTGCTAAAATGATCACAATCGGACACAATGCATATTTTCCTTTCTTTTCTTTTCTTTTTCAAATATCCGTCGGCTTTTACCAGAATTTCTCTCCTTGAGGACAGATTTTCTTTTTCTTTTTGGATCTCCAGGACCAAAGACAGTTCTCAACACAATGTAGGCATTCGGTAACTATTTACAGAGTGACTGTATGAAGCCTCACCATCCGAGTTAGTTTTCAAACGTTATTAGTTTATCTTTTGAACATTTTACTTTGGCATAAAAGCAAAATCTCATTATTTATTTATTTATTGATCCAACTAATGTTTAATATAAACACCGTTTTTGTCTCTGGGACTCTCTAAGTTCAGTGATGGGATGAATAGCAGAGATGTTGTTAAGCATAGGGCGAGGGATGGGTGGGTTTGAGGGATGTTGTAACTGGCAGGGTGGGTCATGCTTATGGCTTGGGTGATGATAGAGTTGGGGTAAGAATCTGGAATGTGTGGAACACATAACCAGGTAACAAAAAAGTTGATTTTTTCTTGACCTTTCTACATCAAATCAACCAGAAATAATTAGCTACCTGTGATGAGTTTATTGCCTTAATGATCCCAATTCTTCCCCTTTCCCGTTGTCCATGCTGTTTTTCATGTGACTTTGTAGTGCTCCCACTCTCTCTAGGCTGAGCACTGCAACTTGCTTTTGCCAATGAGCTAGTAACAAACTTGACAAAGAAGATTCTTGAATAAGCCCTTTGCTTTTTATACTTGTTTGTTTTTTTATGGGGGGGGTGTTTGTTTAGTTTTTTTGTTCGTTTTTTAAAATAGACTTTATTTTTTAGAGCAGTTTTAGGTTCACAGCAAAACAGAGGGGCATGTTCTCACATACCCCCTCCCCTGCCACACACATCCTCTCCCACTGTCAACATCCTAAATCAGAATGATACATTTGTTACAACTCATGAACCTACTTTGGCACGTCATTATCACCCAACGTCCATAGTTTACATTAGGGTTCACTCTTGGTGTTGTACATTCTATAGGTTTTGACAAATATATAATGACATATGTCCACCATTATGGTATCATACAGAAGAGTTTCACTACCCGAAATCCTCTGCACTCTGCCTGTTTATCCCTCTCTTCTTCCTAATCCTTGGTAACCACTGATCTTTTATTTTTCTTCCCTAATTTTGCCTTTTCCAGATGTCATATAGTTGAATCGTACAGTATGTACCCTTTTCTAATTGGCTTTTTTCACTTCGTAATATGCATTGAAGATTCCTCCATATCTTTTCATGGCTTGATAGCTCATTTCTTTTTAGTGCTGAATAATCTTCCATTGTCTGGATGTACCACAGTTTATTTATCTACTCACCTACTAAAGGACATCTTCGTTGCTCCCAAATTTTGGCGAGTATGAATTAAGTAGCTGTAAACATCTATATGCAGGTTTTTGTGTGGACATAAGTTTTCAAATCATTTGCGTACATTCTGGGGAATGTGACTGCTGGATCGTATGGTTGGTAAGAGTATTTTTAGTTTTGTAACAAACTAAGAAACTGTCTTCCAAAGTTGCTGTGCCATTTTGCATTCCCACCAACATACATGAGAGTTCCTGTTGCTCCACAACCTCCTCAGCATTTGGTCTTGTCAGTGTTTCGGATTTTGCCCATTCTAATAGGTGTGTGGTGGTATCTCATTGTTTTAATTTGCATTTCCGCAATGACATATAATGTTGACCATCTTTTCGTATGCTTATTTGGCATCTGTATATCTGACTTGGTAAGGTATCAGTTGAGATCTTTTGCCCATTTTTTAACTGAGTTGTTCATATTCTTGTTATTGAGTTTTAAGACCTCTTTGTATATTTTGAATAACAGTCCTCTGTTAGTTATGTCTTAGGCAAATATTTTGTCCTAGTCTGTGGCTTGTCTTCTCATTCACTTAAGCGTGTCTTTTGCAGAGCAGAAGTTTCTGTTTTTAGTGAGGGCCAGCTTATCGATTGTTTCTTTCAGGCCTTGTGCCGTTAGTGTTGTATCTAAAAAATCGTCACCAGACTCAGTGGTCATCTAGATTTTCTCCTATGTCATTTTCTAGGAGTTTGATAGTTTTATGCTTTACACTTAGGTCTATGATTCATTTTGAGTTAATTTTGGTTATGGGTATCAGGTCTGTGTCTAGATTTATTTTTTTTGCATGTGGATGTTCAGTGGTTCAACACCATGTGTTGAAAAGACTGTCCTTTATCCATTGTATTGCTTTTGCTCCATGATCATAGATCAACTGATTCTTTTTGTGTGGATCGCTTTCTGGGATCCCTATTCTGTTCCACTGATCTATTTTTTTTTTTTTTCTGAGGAAGATCAGCCCTGAGCCAGCATCCATGCCAATCCTCCTCTTTTTGCTGAGGAAGACTGGCTCTCAGCTAACATCTATTGCCAATCCTCCTCCTTTTTTTCCCCCCCAAAGCCCCAGGAGATAGTTGTATGTCATAGTTGCACATCCCTGTAGTTGCTGTATGTGGGATGCGGACTCAGCATGGCCCGAGAAGCAGTGTGTCGGTGCGCGCCCGGGATCCGAACCCGAGCCACCAGTAGTGGAGCGCGCACACTTAACCGCTAAGCCACGGGGTCGGCCCTCCACTGATCTATTTATCTATTCTTTTTCAGTACCATGATGTCTTGATTATTGTAGCTTTATAATAATAATTGAAGTCAGGTAGTGTCAGCCCTCCAACACTGTTATTTTCTTTTAATATTGTGTTGATTATTCTGGGTCTTTTGCCTCTCCATATAAATTTTAGATTCAGTTTGTCAATATCCACAAAATAATTTGCTGGGGTTTTGATTGGGATTGTGTTGAATCTATAGATCAAGTTGGGAAGAACTGACATCTTGTCAATATTAAGTCTTTCTATCCATGAACGTGGAATATCTTTCTATTTATTTAGTTCTCTTTTGATATCTTTCATCAGAGTTTTGTAATTTTCCTCATATAGATCTTACATAAATGTTCTTAGATTTATACCTAAGTATTTCATTTTAGGGGATGCTAATGTAAATTATATTGTGTTTTTCATTTCAAATTCCAATAGTTCATGGCTGGTATGTAGGAAAGTGATTGACTTTTATGTATGAACCTTGTGTCTTACAACTTTGCTGTACTTGCTTATTAGTTCCAGGAGGGTTTTTTTTTTTTTTTTTTTCCTGATTGCTTTTGCCCTGAGTGATTGTCATGAGAACTTGACCGGGTTTAGCATGCTGGGGGAAAAGAGACATATGGAGATTAGCTGATTGTCGGTTGTTCACCAGATGTGAGTCAGCCCAGGTGGGACATAAACAGTCTGGTCAATCCCAACCTAGATTAGCAAACCACAGACTAGTGAGCTAACTAGATTCTAATAATTTAAGCTACTGAACTTGGATGGTGTGTTAAGCAGTATATTAGTGGTAATAGATAACTGATATGTACATTGAAATATCATTCATTTTATACCAGCAAAATTAGCCTCATTGCTCTTCCTCAAATACACAAGGTAAACTCCACATCAGGGTCTTCGTGGACACGTTAACCTATGTCTGGTGTTACTTTACCTAGATATCCCCATGGCTCATTCATTTCCTTACTTCAGATTTGTGCCCAAATGTCACCGATACTCCATTTAGAAATTGAAAATGAAGACTCACCCCTAATGTCCTTCCCTGATTAATTGTTCTCCTTAGCACTTATTGTCACATCATCTAGCATCTTATTTGCAACTTTATTTTTAAAAAAATTTTGTAACTCTGCCACTAGACAGGAAAGAGATTTTTGCCTATTTTGCTCACAGCTTTTATCCCAGTGACTGATGCAGTATCTAACACGTAGTCTACATTCCATAAATATCTATTGAATGAATGAGTGATTAAGTTCTTTGTCTAAAGCAAAGAAGACACATGCTTGAAGAGAGGGTCAGGGAGAGAGGAGCAAACATCACCTTAGATGTGGCCGTCCGGAGATGTTAGGTTGATAGAGCTGGAAAGGCACATTTCCCTTTTCCAAAAGTTCATAGGAGGACTCCTTGGGTATTACATTTCTCCACCTCCATTCTCTTCTTCCCATATCTAGAAGCTGGGTGGAGTGGGAGTTATTCAATTAGGATTTCAGGAATAAGATCACCTATACTTTAGCTAGAAGAGTCTCTTAATTATTAAGATGTATGGAGGGTCTAGATTATCTTGACCCCACTCAAGAGCAGCAGTTCACCGATCTATATGCTGGCAATTAGGGATTAATGCGAATCACTAAATCTCTCAGCGTCATTTTCTCTTTGAATCTATTATGTCTCTTCCGCCTACTGTCTGACTCTCTGTGCTTTTTCAAGTTCCAATTGCCCCCCTAAAGAATCCATGTGGACCACCTATCTAAATACTTGAACCACTTTTGGGGCAGAGATTTTTATTGAGGATCAGGTTATAGGTCTCCTTACAGGTCACTTGCCAGCCCATGGGTTGACTGCTTTTGAGAGCTCTGGCCCAATCATATATGGCCAGATTAGCTGTCAGCATTACATGTTAGAACACAGGACAACCCTCCAAAAGCACATATCACTTTTGTGGTTGCAGGCTGACGGTGTCTATTAAATGAGACTAATGACATGGCAAGCTGGTGGATTGCCAAGTTTGTTACTCCATAGCAGATATCTCATGATTCCTTCCACCATTTTCAATTTCAGCATCGTTCTAGAACCAGTTTTCATGTGACTTTGTCCTGAAAAGGAAAAATAACCAGGAAGAGAAACATGGAATTAAAATCTATTTGTGACATCATAACCTATGGGCTATCATAAACCTTTGAAAATTCTTTAGTCTCCTCAGGGAAAAGAATTTTCTTATATTCCTATCAGTGAGTTACTAATGACTTAAAGAGAATTTTATCTGCCTTGACTGGAACAATCTTCTTCTGACTATTGGGTTATTCTCATGAACTTTCGGATATACTATTTGACTCCTATCTTAAAAAGGTTTCTCTTGCCCTAATATTTTCCTCGGGCTACTGCTCCATTTCTCAGATGACTTCATACAAAATCTCTATGGAACAATAAAGATTTACTGTCTGCAATTACTCTCCTTTCATTCTTCTTCTAACCCACTACGTTCAGTTTTTCTGGCATCACTACCTCAGGGAAAGTTTTTGTTAAGATCACCAATGACTTCTAACTGTCTGAAATGAATGATCACTTCCAAGTCCTTGACTTCTCAGGAGCCATAGGCCCATTATCCTTCTTAAAACATTTTCTTCTTTTGACTTCCAAGACATTGCTGTCCTAATTCTCTTTCTACCTCACTCGCTTCTCCTTCTCAATATCCTTTGTTTCCCCTCTTCTCACCCACCCTTGTTTATAATGGAATGTCTCAGGGTTTGATCCTTGGACTTCTTCTTTATATGCACTCACTCTTTGGTGCTTTTATCTATTCTCATGGCCTAAAGAACGTCTGTGTGACTACAACCCGCAAATTTGTATCTGCAGACTAGACCACTTCGTTAAACTCCAGGCTTGTAAATTCAACTCATTCCTTAGCAATACACAGGAATACACTTGAGTGTTTTATACTAGGAATCTAAAAGTTATGTCTAAAAAAGAACTCCCAATGTTTTCCTAATCATCCTGTTTTCCTAATCATTTCCTAATCAGTGTTTTCCTGCTACATCCAGTCTTCCCATTTCAGTTAATGGCAGCTCCATCCTCCCAGGTTTTCAGCAAAACACCTCAAAGCCTTCACTCATTCTACTTTCTCTCCCTCCTCACATCCATTTTCTCAGCAACGTCTCTTGACTCTATCTTTAAAATAAATCTAGACTATGACTACTTCTCACCAACTCGACTGCCACCATCCTGTCCAAGCCACAGTTATTTCTAAGTAACATAATGAAAGGAACTGAAGAGATCTCCTTGCTTCTGTTGTTTTCTCCGTGCAAAATATGCTCCACAGACCTGCGAGAGGGGCCTTTTTGAAAGAGTTAAGTCATGTAAAGTCACTCCACTGCTTAAAATCGAATGTTTCCTCATTTTATCAGAGTAAAGGCCAAAGTCCTTAAAGAAATAACAAGGCTCCACTTGATCTCTCCCCTCCATCTGTTTCCTCTTTGCCTCCAGAAACAACTCTACACTCGGCTCTTTCTCCTGCAGTTACTGTTGGCTTCTTGATCCTCCTTGCATTCATCAACCACACTTCTGTGTCAGGGAGGTTCTTTCTCTGTTCCTGCCCATAACAGATGGGGACCACGCCGCCTGGGATGGACAGCCACCACAACCAAGCTCCGTTATCTTCTCTAATACAACGGTACGGATAGGGGCGGATAGGGGCGTTGGAGCAAGTCTGAGCTCTGGTCTTGTTGTATAATTCTTGTGATTTAAAGGCCCGTGCTGTAAAGTGAGCACCAAGGTTTGAGAGTTGGTGGAAATGTAGAGAGATTCAGATAGAACATCTCTGGACCAAAACTGAGAATTTTCAGGAAGACGTGGAAGGTGTTTCCGCCCGGTTTCGAACCGGAGACCTTTCGCGTGTTAGGCGAACGTGATAACCACTACACTACGGAAACCCGGCTTCTTAACGGCCCTTTACCTTTCTAAATTAATTACAAAGAACATTAAATTTAATCTTTCCTTTAGGAGATTTTCTCAGTTGAGGCGCTATTTTTCCCTCTACACTTTCAGATTCTAGTATGAAAAATATCTAAACTCCATAACTCATAGTCAGGCCAATGCTACTCCCAGAGCCCCAATTACGTTACAAGCGCCAGGCAGGGCAATCTTAGGCAGGCTCCTGGGACATTTTATTTCAAGAAATTTCTTGATATCTTCTACGCACGTTTCTCTGAGCTTGTAAAACGCCCTGATCTTCATCTCTCGATGGCTGAAAATCATCCTTCGGGAACTAGAACCGACTGGCGAAGCTCAGGGGACTTCCTTGGGCAACGACGGGAGAGACTGCGGGGCAGAGGGAGGGCGGCGGACTGTGCCCAGCTGTCAGTCAGGCGAGGGCGGTGGGGGTGGCTGGGAAGTTTGTGACAGTGGAAGCTGGCGAGGAAGTCTAGCCCACGTCAAACGAGCTTCTCTGTGCTGTGTCACTCATGTTTACTGCTCTGACTGTGTCAGCTCGGTGTGTGATGGCCGTTAACGTCTCATACCGGGAGAATGTCCTTTGTGATTTTCCTGACTTTTTGTTATTCACCCCATTTCAATTCTCCCACGTCACTGTCCCTACCCCGGGCACTGGAAGCGATCTGCCCTCTACTAGGTTCTAAGTCTGAGCCCCTGCGGAAGATGCTCAGCAGTGAAAAAGTGCCTTTCCGCAAAGTAGTCCTGAGAAACCAGTGACAAGACAGAGGCTTCAGGGCCTTTTGGGAAGGTCACAGCCGGGTTCCCTCTTGTGGCGGCTAGAACGTGACCTGATGGAAATATTGTGGGTAGTGGAGGAGAGAGACATGTTTCTCATTGACACAATCTCTAGTCTCACCTTTTTTTTGCTTTCAGATCAGATCAACGGGGTAAACAGCTATTATATTTAAGGCATAGCTTTGTTAAGCTTTCTCAGTAAGTTGGTTTGTCGTTTATTTTAAAGCAACTGTTGAATAACCCGGTTACATTAGGGTCACTGGAGGTATCTGAAAAACTAGAAGTGACAAATTAGACCGGACAAACTAGAAGGAGGGAAGGGGGACCTAAGGTGATCAAAATGATAAAGTTGCACATAGTAATTTAGTTATAATAAGAGAGCTGCATGGAATGACAGCTATAAAATTGCAGGGTTATCTCCCACGAGCAGAGAAAGGGGGCACCCCTTCCAGTCCTAATGGTCAGGAAATACTGGCTAGAGGAATTGATATGACTTAGTTAATGGAAAAACAAATGTGAAATGGTTGAAGAGCTTTGAATGGAGAGGGGATTCCTGCACTGGGTAACTGTTAATGCAGTGTGAGGAGCTCCAATTGTAGGTTTGAATCAGAGTGTGCATTTGTTTATTCCTTTTCCTCGTGGAAATTTATTCTACTGAGAGTAAGTAATATAACTGATGCTGGATCAGGGAGATACAGGAAGATCTTCTGTAGTATGGAATTTAGATTTAATCTGAACGTGATGTGTTGCAAAGAATTGACTTTTTGAAGAAGAACATGGCATTTTCCATTTCCGTTCAAAGATCTCTTGGCTTTTGTGTAAACAATGAATGAAAAGGGCCAATATTTTATAGTAAAATCTAGAAGCGTTCATAACATTTGAAAGAACTGTGCAGTGAACATCACATGTATTTTTACTTGTTGGAGATTGTGCCTTAGTTTCCTTTGCTGAGCACTTCTACATGCAAGACAATCTTTTCTCGACAGTCTCTTTTCCCCCTGGGATGAATCTATTACTTGACACTGCTTCCAGAGCAATCTCCCAGGGCCTTAGCCTCTGTGAGGAGTAGGGCATCACTGAAAAGCCATCTTTCCAGGGCAGGTTGGGCTCACTTTCTCTTGAGTATCTAGGGGATGCAGGTACCGAATGTTCTTCTCTGTTGTCTAAGGGACAAATGGCTTCATAGGCTGTTTTCTTTTTGAAGCTGAATGGCCTGAAGAATTAAAATCTTGTCAGACAGGCCATCAAGTTGAGTCGTCTTTTCATCATGCTAGTAGCCTGCCAGGACCTTGGTAGGGAGATTCATGCAGACACCCACTTTGAACACTCCTAAATGAGACAGTTTCTTGTGGTTTGAAAACAAAACACAGGTGCACTGTACAGGCCAAAGTGTGCAACAAGGCATACCTTCTCAAAACCTGGATGGGTTTTGAAAAGTTTAAAATAAAGGCATAAAAAAATTGTTCATTAGGACCAATTAAAAGGGAGCAAATATATAGCATAGCTTATATATGTATATATAACAATTCCCACACTATGTATTTATTATAGTTTCATGCCTATAGTGGCAAGTTCCTCATGCATAAATATCTCAACTTAGCTTTGTGAACAATGTCCAGGGGACAAAATATTCCCCATCCTGAAGAAAGGAAGTTGATAAAAAATTTCTGATAAGTATTGTAAGAATTTTCATCAAATAAATGCATATTTAATCAGCAAGTACTATTTGCTCAGAACGAAAACATAAGTTCCAGGATGAAAAGGATATTTTGTCTGTCGTGTTCACTACTTTATTCCCAGCTACTTAATAATCTCTGACTTATAATAAGAATTCAATTAACATTCCTGGAACAGATGAATGGATGGATGGATGAATTAATGAATGAATAAACAAGGACCAGGTGTAAATCAAGAATTCAGTTTTGGACAACTTAACTTACTTTTTCCCAGTATATTCTAACTGATGGACCTTTCAAACTTGTGCCAAGTGGGTTGCCTGTAAAGTTACTTAGCACTTAAAATATCCTCCTTTCCTGAGCTTGTGATGAGACTGTCCTTGAACCTGGAAACTGTAGACAATGTGTTGTTGGCGTCCTGCTGTTTCTAGCATTTGCCCCTGTCCTCCTCAGCAAGGACACTGTGCCTTAGTGTAGTGGTTATCACTGCGTGTTACATGCAGAAGGCCCTAGTTTTGTTCCCACTAGATCCAACATAAACCAAGCACTGATCCCTTTGTCCTGGGTTTTTATTTCAGAACAGGGAGACTAAGAAGTTGTTTTACAGTCTTTGCCACCTGGATGATGCCTGCGGCAGTGGATTGTAGGGTTCTGGGGTCTTCCTGACATCTACATTCCCTCATTTCTTTCTGGCTACCATAAGGAGCCACCTGAAAGCATTTTCAACGAAGCCTGAGTGCCTATAATTGCCAAATATTCTCAGAACACAAAATTAATGGCTGATTTGGGGGACTATTGTGGAAGCTCTGGAAATATGGAATGTGCCAGCTTCAGCCAACAAAGAGGAGGCCAGGGATTCAGAGGGCCTGAGCAGGCCCTGAGTCTAGCACCATGGAGAGAAATTAATGCTCAGGAATAGAAGATACCTTCATCTGTGTCTCCCAAAAGTGGAGCTCATGTGGGTCCTGTCCCTTAGCTCCATATTCTGAGAAGCTGGAGCAGTAGAGGAGGGACGATAGTGGTAAGTGAGGCAGCATTTGTCAGAACTTAGGAAGAGTGATCAGAAATAGCAACAGCTTGCCACTGAAGTTCTGGTCATGTCCTGGATGTGACATTTGTTTCTTCAGCTTAACCTCAGTAGATTGACATGGTCAGTGGTGAAATGAGAGACAGGGAAATTAGACATAAAAAATTATTTTTGTATCCTCTTCAGTATTTTAATCCGAATGTAAATTGTGGTTCCCATTCACCACCTTATTTTATTAATCTTTGAGGTTTCAGTGATTAAAAATCACAGTAAGTTAGAGATAGACCTAATTATACATATGGCAAATTAAGCACAGCATTTGCTTTCTCTCTATCTCAAACTACGCTATATGAAATATTAGGGATTTTTACTAAAATGGGACTCACTTTGACCCTTGACTTCAGGTTATCAAACCACTCTCCATTCTAACAACCCAGTTTGCCAGCAATGCTCTGGAGAACACTCTTCCTTTTTACCATCTATACAGTGGTGTCTACAATATTGTCTCTTTAGATTTTTTTTCGACAACGGCAACAACAAAAATCACACTCTCCTTTTTTTAATCCTTACCTTCCTCTGGTGAGAGGAAAAGGAAAAAGAAAAATCTCAACTTCCACAGTCGTGAACCTCAACTCTAAGGAGAAATTTACTGAAATTCTCTGGTCATGACCTGAGAGAAAATGAAATCTTTCAATGGCATGATTTCTTCCTCCTTTCCCACGAAGTCTCAGAGCAAAGGAGAAGCTGTTCAAACCCATAAAATTGGAGTGAATCTAGTCCAAGCGTCCATCAACAGGGAGTGGAAGACTCAGCTTCCCAATCAGTGTGCAGATTCTTTTCCACTCCTGGAGGAAATTCCAGGCTGGCCTACTTTTTGTGTATGCTTTCTTGGTGACCTCAGGAACCAGCAGCTTTGAGGAAGTTGCTCTGCAGGCATCAAAGTTTTTTTGATCTTACTATGGCTTTACTGCTTGAGAAGAAAAGACAAGCAAGGGTTAGGAGCTGCAGAGAATTACAAAACTTCTCTTAATTGTTTCTGCATTTCAGAACCTTCACATACTTGGAATATAAGTGGAGTTCAATGAATGTTTGGGAATGAATCCTACAGTTTTAGGCCTGATGAGTGGCTCCTAGGGCTCCACGTTTTCTCCTAAGTGTTTTCAAAAACCCCAAGTTAGATACGGAGGAAGAGTGTGAATCTTTCCAGATGAGTGCTCCAGAAACTCTGATTATGGAAATACCTGGAAATAAAATTTGTCTCTCTAACAAAACAGATGATGCAAGCAGCTTTCTTAAAGCAATCAATGGCAGCAAATAAAAGCTTTACTGTTTGTCCCAACTCCCATGATGGAGGAACCCATTCAGATTTGGGGTCATGGACGTTCAGATCTGGGATCAGGGTCAGCTTCATGGGTGAGACCAGTGCAACTACACAGAACTTCACTTTCAGAAGGACCCTGTGCTTGGGAGTTAATGCTCTGAGGGCACTGTCTTGAAATTCTTAGTAATTTTGTCTTTGAGTTCGTATTTTGTAAGTGAAGTCTAATGAGACAGTGGAGCATGCACTTGGGGCTTGGACTTTGCATGTGGTCTGCCTTCTGCTGGCTCCCTGCCTCCCTGGGACATGTTCTTACCCACCTGCTCCTGCTCCCTAGTCCTGGGACACACCTGGCCTCCCCTCCCCTGCCTAGCCGCATGACTACTGCCACCCTCCACCTCAGGTAGGGCCTGGGCTCTGGGTCCAACACTCCCACCAAGACTGGAGCAAGACAACACCACCTCTCCTTAGGTGGGCAGCCAGGTAAGTCTCACCTGCCCACCCTTATCTGTGTAGTGAGTGAGTCTTTGCGCTGAGGTTGCAGTACTTGCCATGGATTGGGGCTTCAGCCTGGGGGAAGGGGAGATTGACTTCCCCAGCCCCAAATAGAGCACCCCTATTTTTATTTTGGACTAGGCCCAGCAAATTATGTAGCCAGTCCTACCTGGGATAATAATAATCATCCATACCATGTGGCAAGCACTTTTCAAAGGGCTTCTTACATTGGAGCATCCAAGGCACAAAGAGGCTAAACAATTTGCTCTAAGCAACAAAGCAAATAAATCACAGAATTGACATATAGTATAAGGCCGGCTTCCGAGTTAGTGCCGCTGGCGACTTCCATACTGCCTCTCATCCTCCAACACCACCCTCTTGTAAGGATTTTTGCCTTCTTTGAACTTTCCATAAATTCTCAAGTCAGGTATTTTAAGTCTCACTTACCTATTTTAATTTTATGTATATAACATACATTATTTTTAATTTTTTTGCTGAGGAAGATTCGCCCTGAGCTAACACCTGTGCCAATCTTCCTCTACTTTGTATGTGGGTTGCCACCACAGCATGGCTGACAAGTGGTGTATGTCCCCACCCAGGATCTGAACCCACAAACCTGGGCCTCCGAAGCAGAGCACACGGAAATTTAACCACTAGGCCACGGGGCTGGCCCCTATAATTTTTTAATATATAGTTTTCTATAGTTTCTTGGTCAAATCTAATTATTAAAATAACTAAATTTGTTAAATTACTGCTACGATTTTTACTTTTTTGGTTTTTGTGCCTTTATCTGATGCATCATTTTATTCCCACATATTAACAAAGATTTTATCCCTTAATGAGTTATTCTTTTTTGACAGTTTGAAAATGTTTTATGATCTATTTAAAAGTGTGTTCCAGTGCACTCTGGTTATTTTTCTTACATAAATTTAAAAATACAGGAGATGTTAATTACTGATCCACCCATACCATTGGTCTCGAATAAGTATGTAAAGAAATGTGAGAATTTAGGTGGAAACGTGATAAGCTGAGCTGACTACAAACATTAATTCAAAAACACGCGCGTTTGTAAAAAAAAAAAAAAAAAAAAACAATCCCACACAAATATGAAACTGTTAAGGGAAACACAATCTTTGAATAATATAGAAAATATTAGAAAGAGAACGTTTGCTCTTTCTTGTTGTCGTTTAACTAAAACACTGTAAGCGAATATGAATTATACAAAATGATCACAAGTCACGCTGGGCTGTTTTCCGGGATCTACACAATCCCCTGGGTGCGATTTCCTTCTGTTTCTCTTTTAAGTCTTGGATACACAGGCACCCCACAAATTGGAAATCCAATGTCGTCCTGAAAGAATTTCTGAAGGGTGTCATTTTCCTTGCGATGGTTCTCTGAGTCTTCCGATCTCCCTTGCCCGCGCGTTCAGGGCCGGGTTTGGACGCCATTCAGTCTCCCTGACTTTTCGCCTCAGATTTCCCGGTGACCTCAAATCCCGCCTGAGCGAATCGCCGCCTTCACGGGCAACAGACAAGGTCTCCTTCCGAGCCCCCAGCACTGCTCAGGTTTAGAAATGTGTTTCCAGTCAACATTCCAAAGGCCGCGGGCAAGATCTTGGGGACCGTGGTCCTCCTTTCAGTCATCACAGGGTCCTCCTCATGTTATAACGCAGTGACAGACGTGGAAACTGAGCATGCACGTTCCATATCAGCGCCGGGCTCTGAGTCCAGTCACAGGAAGTACGACCCTCCCTCCCCATTCCCAGTCCTCACACCGCCTGGCAGGCAGGTGGGCACATCCCCCTCCGCGCCCCTCAGTTCTATCGGTCAAACACTGCCCGGCACAGAATGGGCAATTTCCAGAGTTCAAGTCCACCGGATCCTGGTTATTTTGTGAGATCGTTTTCTGGCACCCAAAAGATGGATATCACAAAACCTCCTCATGTCAGATAAATCACTAAATAGGACAAAATCCAGGAATTTTTCTGAAATCTATTGTACTCCGAGGCTGTGTAAAATTTCTGTCCTGCCTTTAGAACGTGATTCTTCCCTGAGGCATAGTATTTCCTTATTGTGACTCATTGACTTGCATATTATTGATTTGAATAAATAGAAAAGCACAGTAATCTTGATAATTTCTTGAAAGAGAAGATTAATTCAATGTTACCAAACCTGGGCTAGCCAGAAAAAGTGTCTTCTCTCTTATAGAAAAAAAGATCCATAACATGGAGGTTTCCGTAGTGTAGTGGTTATCACGTTCGCCTCACACGCGAAAGGTCCCCGGTTCGAAACCGGGCGGAAACACGCTTTCTTCGGAAAGCTAAACTTTTGTGGATTCTGCTAAACTTTCTAGTGGAAGTGTTTAAAATTGCACCACAGCAGGATCCTTGTGATCTTTGCTCTCGGAGTGGGGTGTCAATTGATTGCGCCGCCTGAGGGGATGTGAAGGGACCTTGTTTCCATCTTGTTAGGAATCCGAAGTGCCCCCCTGAGGGCTGTCAGGATTTCTAAAAGGAAAAGATACGAAACCCAGCGTAACCGAAAGTCCACGGCCACTCGGATGGACATTACCAGTTTCCAGCATTTTATTTATCGCTAGACAAATATTTTCAGGTATCACCTGACTTTTGGAGACGATGGAGAAAAGAAGTATGGGGGTCTCATGGGGAGGGAGATGGATAAGATTCTGCAGGGAGATCTCAGGGGAGCAGAGCCCACTGCTGACTCTGCCTCTCCTGACGACTCCTTCCCTGGATGCTCCCACCGCCTGGTCCCCACGAAGACCTCAGGAGCTCGGTTCACAGCCAGCTTGGTCGCCGGCCCTTGCGCTAGGGCGTGTTTCCACCCAGGGGCGCGCTTTTGTGGAAAGCTGGGGTCTGGCGGAGCCCTGAGTTGGACCCGCCCCTCCAAGTCAAGACTTGGTTCAGAACGCTTACTCGTTGCCAGGAGTGCCAGGAGCTCAGCTTCAACGGGATCAACGCGAAGTTCCACTTCGATCCAGGACGCTCCAGGTGGATTTAGACAGGATGAGGGTGTGTTTCCCTGCATGTCTGTGCGCTGTGGTCCTCGCAAGGAACCTGGACGTGCAGATGCTCTTGCTGGACATTTCCCCGGGGACTCAGCACCCAGCTCAGGAGATCGTTGAGCTCTGACCAAGACCATTCCCCGTGGGAGGAGGGAGCCCACACGCTCTAGATAAGTGGGGCCAGTTGCTGGGTTTTTTGGAGGTGAGACAGAAGATGAGGAAAGGTTTACTACTGACTTGGTTGTGTGTGTTAGTCTCATATTTTACTCAAGAACCCAAACCATGCACGGCAGTCTTTCTTTTCAACTGGCTGAGTAGTCCAGGGGCATCCTGGTGTGGGCTCACAGCCCACATAAGTAGCTCAGCTTTGGCTCATGTTCAACTCAACAAGAAAGTCCCTTTTGCTGGTGTAGGAGCCTGGACTTGGTAAGAATGTAAATCGATTTACGTCATTAGGAAATATATTCAGGCTATTTATTTATTGTTTTGCTTCTTAGGCCACTGTCTTTTGTCGTCAAGCCTAAAACTAAAGTGCCTCAGTTGGGAGTGTTAAATAGGTTCTCAAATGAATCTCTCTAACACAGTTCTATCAGGCTACCAGCACTGGAGAAGCGCTAATGCACTACTTCCCATCCTGTAACATCTCTGAAAGATAGCAGTGAAGGAGGAATCCTGCTAATGGGCAGAGCTTTGCACAGTGGACCTAGTCATCTCCTTCTTTCGGATGTCAGAATAGACATGAACTCATGCAGAGTGACTAATATTTTGGCTGGTTGGTCAGAGAGGGCACAAAGTGTGAAGATCTTTCCATCATAAGTTACCTTCCACCAGAGTGCATGCACCACAGAAAGAGTACTAAACAACTAAGGAACCAGAATGATTCTGCCTGTGGTTGTCACCCAGCCTTAGTAATTAGCGACTCCAGTGCTGGCAAATTGGTCACATGAGTGGAGTAGCCTGGTGGCAGAGATGGGCCCAATAACAAGAAGTGCCACTCATCAAGGCTGATCAAGCTACTGCCACTGCCAAACATTGAACCTCCAACAGTACAGACAAATGCTGAGTCCTTCATGCAGCCCCTCTCCGGAGGAGACCAAGCAGCTATTTGCCTCTTATTAGTTTACTCAGGAAAGTGAGAAACCAGACCAACCAGAGTCCTAAAGAAGATATTCCCAGATGGGACGAACTCATTATGTGAAGGAAGTGCCTCTAAGCAGCACAAATGGGGAATTGGGATGGATGTGATGGGTGTTCCACCCAGAACCACCCCTTTCTAGTGCAAGACACTCATTTCTCCCGCAGCCTGAAGTGTTGTTTGCTGATCGATCAGAGGTGAGCTCCTCGCAGGAATTGCTCTCAACTAAAAGAAGCTACTTTGTCTGAGGTTACACCCTCTCTCTGGGAGCAGCCTACATCTAAAGACACATCTCTGAGTGGATTCAACAACTCAGTTCCTGTGTCTCAATTCAGGACAACTCTGAAGGGTCATTGCAGCTCCAGAGCTCCCTGTGGGCTTGGCTGAGGCCTCTGTTGCAACAACATCACAGTTCACACTTTCTCTTTATCCTCTGAATTCCTCCTGTATATTGCTCCTAGAAGAACTTCCCAGTAAGCTTCCTTCATAAAAACTACACCTCAGAGACTATTTCCTAGAGACCTCAATCTAATACATTCCTCTAGAGTTTACGTGCAAAAGATGTTACTAAAGGCGTTATTTTAAAGCATAAGTCATATTTGCCTCTCCTAAGATCAGAATTATCCAACAGCTTCCCATTGGACTTGAAGTAATGCCAAATTCCCAAGATCTCCTACAAGGTCCTACCCATTCTAACCTTCCACTTCTCTCTGTCTCATCTCTATTATTCTCTCCCTCACTTGTGCTCTGGCCACATGGGTCCTCTTGCTATTCCTCAAACATTCCATGCAAGTACCCACCTTTGGACTTTTGCACTGGCTGTGCTCTCTGCCTGTAAACCCTCACCACCTTCTTTCAGCCAAACGTGTTCCCACAATCTTAATAAGCCTACACTGACAAGTCTATTTAGAATTCCAACCTGCTTCCAACACTACAATTCCCCCTAGCTAACTCTATTTTTTAAATCACATTTAACAGCCCCTTATTTATTATATGATTCCTCTTTTTTATTATGTATTTTAGTTGTATCTGTTTCCACCCTCTACGAGGGCAGACATTTTGTTGGTGGTGGTGCTAGTAGTAACGTGTTGTTGCTATAATTCCCTAATGCCTCGCAAGTGCCTGAACCTGGGGAATCTTTTTAAGCTACAAATCTGTTCATGTGACTTCTCTGCCTAAAATCCTTCCATAGATTCCCACTGTAAGTGAGCATAAGTGAGGCCATTTTGTTACACTAAATGGCCCCAGCCCCTTCTCTGTGTGACTGCTCACTGCTTTGCACATACTCTAAAAGTTTCACATGCTCACTTGTTTTATGGCCTCCACTTAACGTATGTACTCCCCAATAGCCTGATAAATTAAAAATTTTGTTCCATGAATTTCTCTCCAGGAACAGGCTGACCACAGGTGGGAAACACACCTACAAGGTATCCATCTCAGCTGACAGAAGAATGGAACAATGTGACGTCTGGAGCCCGTCATGCCTGGAGACCCACATCCCTGGACCCCCTCCTCACTGCCCGTTTTCCCTATATAAGTGCCTCAAGATTTCGCAGTCTTTGAAGATGGGTGTTTGAGACATTACTCACCTGTCTTCTGATTTGCCAGCTAATCTAATTAAACTTTGTTTCTCGATCTCTAACTTGTTGTGATTAATTCGCTCAGATCACGGTGAGTAGAGCCAGCCCACTGCTCGGTATCACCATTGCTGTTAGAATCAATCAAAAATCCTTAACTTAGCCCATAAATAATGATCATACTTAGTTTACACCTGATGTAGATCAAGTAATGTCTGTTAATTATTTTCAGCATCCCCTTTACCAACAAAAGTCCCCTGATTTAGAGATTGTGTTCCACCGGAGAGTTGGGCATCATCTACATGGTCTCTCCTCTTCCGGCCTCATCTCCTACTACTCTCCCTCACCACCGTGCAGTTCAGTCTTACTTTCCCAACACACTGGAACGTCTTAGCTCCTCTCCCCTCAGGTGTTTTTGCCCGTGCTGTTCTCTGAGGTGTGAAAAAGGAAGCCACTGCCCGGCGCTTCTCCCAGCTCTCCACTTAGCCCCTTTCTTCTGCTGTCTGATTCTGTTACATTCCCTTTGTCAAACACCATTAACTGTGCCCCCAAGTCTCACCTACCTGAGATAAGGTCGTATTTCCACAACATAAAAGCCCTCAATGTGGATTCCTCTACATCTTCACTGACTGTCTAGTTTCTCTTCAGACCTGTAGCACGTAGCAGGGAATTCAGAAAGAAGGAGCAGCAGGAAATGTGTCCAGGATCCTATTCATTTGTGCTCAGTATAGTGAAAACAAACAGGCAAACAAAAAGAATACTGGGCTCAGCCGTCTGAAGCAGAATCAGACAATGTCCATCAAAATTGCCAATGCACATATTCTTTGATGCTGTTTTCCCACCTGTGCAAGGTATCATGACACACATGAGATACAGTGTATGTTCATAGATATGAACAGTGTTTGCAACAGCAGGGTGGGAAAGTTAAACTAAGTCTCTATTAAACTGTGACACATTCTGTATAATTGAATACTATACAGATTTAAATGAAGATGAAAAACTCTTTTCTGTTTTGCTCTGTAAAGAACACAAAAATACATTCTAAGTAAAAGATTAAAAAAACAATACAGAGAAAAAATGTGAATAAAATACCACTAACTGTAAAGAGAAAAAAGAAAATATATTTGTATAACTTTATGGATTTAAAATCTCAGGAAGAATAAATGAGATACTGAAAACAATGGTACCATTTTGAGGGGACATAGAAACGTTGGGCACACAGAAAAATTTGGTTTAATGGCCTCTGGAATGATGACCAGAGCCATGTTTCTAGAACTGGGAAGGACCGAGATCTCCGAAGTGACTTCCATTTGTGGTCACTCCGGAAATCTGAGGCAGCAGGTAAATGGGAAGGCTCCCAAATATCGGCCAAGTCTGACTCTGGAGGTGCCTGGGAGTTTCTGGAACAATCAAGATTCAGACCCTTGGGAACACTCTTCAGGCACAGAGTTTTTTTTATCTGTGAGCGGCTTTTCCGAAGCCTGGTCTCGCTCGTAGTTCAGGGGGTCAGATTCGTTATCTGCACGTGCTGATCACCAGCCGTGTAGAGAGCAGCAAATACCTCCAGGGATTCCTGGGCCATTAGTCGCAGTTTGAAAAGTTTGTTTCCTCTTTCAAGTGTATGAATGCGACTTAAAACCAATGTCCGCTCTTTCTTTTGTTTTAAGAGAAAGAGTCTGATTCCTTTTACTAAGGGTGGAAAGCAGCGAAGAAATTCTCCTAAGGCAAACAACACTAACAATTATTTTGAAGGTAACACTTTAAAAAAAAAGGAAAAAAAAAAAAGGCAGCGCCCCAAAGTCAGAGGCCGGTTAGCTCAGTTGGTTAGAGCGTGGTGCTAATAACGCCAAGGTCGCGGGTTCGATCCCCGTACTGGCCAGCGACTTTTTTCCCACCTTGAAAAGGACGCTGCTCATCGTCCTCAGAGGACGCTGTTCATCATCTTCAGAGAAACTTGCTTCCTAACCTGTTAAAAGTAGGGAGTAACTTACAGTGCTGTACTAGGTTCCCAATCCATCGCCCTCATTTTCCCTTAACAAACTCAGTTCCTGGCTTCCCAGAAGTTGAACAATTCCTCAGTCACAGTTCTTCGAAGACCAATGCAGAGAGGGATGCAGGGGCAGAGATCCCAAGAATGGGAGCTTTGACTAATGGAGAAAAAAAGTGGAAAATATTTCTAGCAACTTTTTGTGAAAAACATATTTGATTTTAAATTGTCTTTCCAAAGCAGTTTTGCAACCAACCTTTCTCAAATCATCAAGAGATACAAAGTAAAGAGAAGTTCTTAAAAGTTGTTCTTTCCACATCGCTGAAGATTCTTTGAGATTTCACTGAGAGCTGAGATGACCCTGTGAGGAAGCACCATGGAAGAGGAAGGACTGGTCCAGGAAACTTCCTCTCCCTACGTGTCTGTATCACTTTGAACAAGAAGCACAGAACACAGACTTTTTTTTTTTTTTTTAGGACAGGAGTCCAAACTGGATTCTTGTGATCAATATATAGCCATTCATCTTACATCATTGCTTCTCACTTGAAAGGACAGTTAAATATCACTGGTACCTCTGACCTTTGTGGGTAGTCTTTCCCCCGCCTGATCTATTTTTCCTGCCTGCATGCCATGATCAGTGTTCAGCTCAATGGGGAGCTCTTTCTGGAGTTTTCTCTTCTCACAGCTCTCTCCTTTTTGCTACTCTGTCCTGACAACTCCAGCTGTCTTGGTCTTCTGGACCATCAGCTCCCTCTCATCAACTCAGGGAGTTCATCAGCCTCTGCCTGAGTTCCCCTTCCCTGCATGGAGGCCTAGAAACTCTCTCAAGGCAGTAAGTTAAGGCTCACCTAGTTCTCACCTCATTTTCCCCCAAGATGACTTCATTTGTTTCTTTCTTTCAGGGATTACTGTCCTACTTTGTCTGATGTTTGGTGTCTTAAAAATTGATGTTTCACATATTTTGTAAGGTTTTGGTTCTTTCAGGAAGGAGGGTAAATCTGATCCCTGTTATTCCATCTTGGCTGGAAACAAGTCTCCCTACTATTGGGAGGATGAAGAGGGGATTATTAAGTCCTCTGCTGTTTCTACTGCAGGTTGCAGGAATTTGGGAGTGGAGAGGGGCCCGTTGGTAAGTGCAGGGGCCTTTGAGCGGTTCCCATTGCCTTTCTGGGAATCCGGGGGCCCCAGGTTGCTTGTGGCATGCAGTCTGCACAGACACTGGACTGGGTCTCCAGGCTCCAACTGGGTCAACCTGTCCGGAGGGTCCAGGCTGTAAGCCTCAGCATGGATCAGATGGTCTTCTCCCTGGTTTCCTGTGTGCCAGGACTGGTTATGGAGGAGAAGGGTGCTTGAGGGAGGGCAGGGCCTAGGACCAGGGGTCCTGAGAGGACAAAGCAACCAAAATGGGCATTCAGATCTCTGTTGGGCTGGCAGGCTGAAGGTAGGAATTTTCTGATAAGGGGATCTGACACTTGGGGTATATGGGATCTGTGCACTTTTTCTTTGTTGTCACCTTGCCCTTCACCTGCAGGGAATGCTGGTCGTCCTCCTAGGAGGTCTGGCAGTGATTGCCACCTGACACTGCCTCAGAGGCTGTGAGTGGATAAATACACTCACCCACAGACCCACCCGCACCTGAGTCCACTGGAGTGACCCCGCTCAGTCCCTGGCCTAGGCCACCCCTTTCCCTGCCCACATCAGAGGGTACGGAGAGATGGGATGTGGCTGGACTTACTTGTAGACCTGATGGATCCTGAAGGGAACGAGATGTTCGCCAATGATCTTTAAATTACCTTCCCTGTAAAAGTCACATTCCATCTGTGCTGGTGTTGTTGTTAGAAAGAGGGTTTTGTGTACTATTAGATTTTCAAATTCTCAGGAGAGTAAGTACATCCTAGTTGACTCTATTTGGTCATAAATATTTAGCTAATTACATTAGGCCTTATGGTATTTGCTATGAAAATTGTTGATCTTGGTTGCCCTTTAATTGTATCCAGATAAGAAGACTTATGTTCACCATTTCAAGTAGTTGATTTTCTAACTTTAAAGTATTTGGAGAAAATTTAATCTACCATTTTTAGTACATGCTCAGAGCACTTCCTTATCTTTATTGAGAACAATTTTGGTATCCAATATTGTACATCAGTTATGCACCTTTTTCAAAATCATTATAATGATTTTTTTCATTTTATTTACCTTTTTATTTACTTTATGTCACTAATTATATTTCATTTAAAGGAAGTAATGTGAAGATTCTTTTTAGAAATAAATCTGTATAAGATATATGTGAGTGGAAATAAAGAAATCACATTCACTAAATCACAATGGTTGGGTTCCAACTATTTTCCCCAGGGGATTTGAAGCCTGGAATCAAGAAGGATCCGCATCATGTGTTTACAGAAATGGCATCCTCAGGCCTGGTCACGCCGGCCTCTTTTCCCTGTTCCTTCACCTCACCTGGTGCCTCTATCAACTCAAGCCTCCAGCCACCCTGCCCTCTTCCAACCTGGAACAGAAGGGGAATCCTCTCCCTGACCCACCCAGGCCATTACATTCAGGCTGGAAACTCTCCAGGTCCTGCAGGCAGGGGCAGAATAGGGGGTCTCCATTGCAGAGGAGGAGAAGGACCCCCAGGAGAGGCCTCCTAGTGGTTGAAGCCAGAGGGATATCTAAGAGGCGAGCTCCAGGAGGTAGGCCAGGAGGATGACGACTGAGAGGTGATAGTAGGAATTTCAGTCTCTGGAGAGGAGACTGTCAGGCCAAAATTGTAAGGAACGGAAGGACACAGAGAGAAAGAAAATCCCTCTCACAACTTGTCTGAGCTCAGGTTTATAGATTTTTCTCCCCACACCTCTCATCAACGATATTCTGTGGATGAATTTCTTCTCATATCCCATGAATTCATGTTGTTCCCCAGGGAGGGACTGGGGCTGAGGAGGGGGAGTTCTTTATGTTTCACACGTGCAAAGGCCACACCTGCGTTTATAAGGCATGAGAGAGATGATTCTTTAGACAAATGAGAGAATTGTGGTCTTATTCTCCCCTCTTCCCTCCTCCCAAGAGTCAAGTGGAGGCTGCTGTCCTCCCTTCTGCTGCCTTCCCCAGAGGCCTGGGGGATTCTAAATATGACTCTGAAAAGGCCTCCAGGGAAGGTTTTGCGCCTGCAGCCTCTCCAGACTTCAACACACTCTACACCCTATACAGGGGTGCCTGGTACAATTTCCCACAACCCAAGGAAGTAAAATGTTGGCCCCAGGCCTCCCCAGCCTGTGAGTACAAAGGAACCCCTGCCAAAGGTAATAAGGATGGGACCCAGGGGGCAAAGGTAAGGGTAGGAGGACCTGGCATAAGGCTGTCAGGGTCAGAGAGGTCGAGCCAGAGGTCCAGTAGGGAGACCTAGGAGCTGGGCACCTGTATGAGGAATTAGGGGTCGGCCTTGGGGAGGGCAGACAGCAGGTGGACGTTCTAGGGGCACAGGGCTTGGGTATGTTCATGTGAAACTTCTTTACGAGGGAGACAAAGTAGGAACCACCCGAATGTCCAACAAATAAAGTCTAGTTAAATAAATTATGCTGCAGTATAGAATCAAATAACTTAGAGAAGGCAGACTTTTATGTATCGATATTTGCAGTGTGTTCAGGACAAACAAGTTTAAAAATTATGTAACATTATGTTTATTGGACTTTATTTATGTATGAATATAGCTATAGGTGTGTAAATAAAGTTTTGTTCCATAGGCTTAGAGCAAGGTTAAAAGAATATAACCCAACCTGTTAATAAAATGGTTATCTCTGTGTGGTACTGGAGTGGGTTTGGAGGCAGTTCATTCAATTTTCCTTTATGGTTTCGTATCTTCTACAAAGATTATAGACTATAAGAATCCATTAAGATATTTACTAATTTAAATAAAATGAATTTAAAAAATATCAGTGAATGAAGGATTTGCGTTTGGAGGTGGAGGCTGAGATGTGGGAGGAGGCGGCTGGAAGAGCTCAGAGTGTCCATGGGGGAGTCCTGAACAGGGGTACGGACCTCAAACTCAGGCCACAGTTCAGATGTCAGGTAGGAAGAGAGGGCAGGGCATGAAAGTATGTGTAGATGGCGACTTCCAGCCTTTTTGTATGCATAACTGGAATGATCATGGTGGTGTCGATATAGAGGCCACCTTGGGGGTTAGTCAGGGAGTGTCAAACACCTCAGTTTGAGAGGCTGCTGGTAATGTGACCTATCACTTGCTGTGAGCCCCTGAGCAAGTCTAAAAACTGTAAGTCACAGTTTTATCATTTTTAAAATATATGTATATCACAGGTCTCTGGTGTGTAATTATTTATTACCTAAGTGAACAAAGCACTCAAGAAATTCTGGCAATTATTAATGTTCTTTTTTCCCCCAAAAGACTGACAGGAGGCAATCTGAGGCAGCTTAACTCTCCTCTCCACCCTTCCACAAAACCTGGCCTCCATCAGTGTCTGTCAGTTCAGATCCTAGACCTGGGGCTCATATTGGCTCTGAGAAAGTGGCCTCGTTTCTGAGGTTGGTCATACTGACTCCTGAGTGTCCTGGCCTCTGTCTCTGGGGAGGAGGACCCGCTGCCCCGGAGCTAAGGGACAAAGACGTTCTAAGGCGGTCGTGAGGGGAATCGAGCTGGAGGTCACAATCTTGTTCCTCTCAACACGTTGTCAGCCAAGTCATTGGGTTTGCAGTGTAAAGACATCCCATTCTGGACATGTATGGCTAAATGTGTAAAGAGGGGGTTCTTAAATCTTCATGCTTTTCCTTCCGTTTAAGAAATATTATTAATATTGTTGACACTTTTAACAGAAATGAAGACAAAAGTAATTCTCGGAGTCTAGACGTAGAAGTACTTATTTCCGACAATACTTCTTAAAGCCAAGCGAGGGAGACCACGTCACACAGCGATGGTTAGCTCTTAGGCTTCTTAATTCGATCTGGAGCCACACTACCTGGTTTGGATCCCCAGCTCTGACATTTCCTAGCTCCAGGCAACGTTTCTTCATCTGTAAAATGTATAAGATGATGATGATGATGGTGAGGGTGATGTTTACCACATGGGATTTTGGAGAATTCAATGAGAATTAAGCTGAAAGCTTCTAAAGGGTACCTGGCTGTGTCTGCGCTTTACCGTCGGCGCCCAAAGGGGGCGCGCAGTCCTCCAATTCTGGCCTCAGGTGCTTAAACTCAGAAGACTTCAAATTCCACTGGTCCGTTATCCTTGAGCGCGAATGGAACCCAGTACACTGCTTGGAGGACAGCTCTGTACTCTTGTACCACCAAAGAAATTGCTCAAAATTCCTCATTCAGCTTGTGCTGAGAATCCTCGCGCTCCGAGCCAGTTAAAGGCCAGCAGGAGGGGTTTAAGAAGATGCTGCAACAGGACGCTCACCGACGCTCGTCGCAGAACAGAAATTTGTTCGTGGATTTTCCCAGTGTGGTCTCCTGTGTGTGTGCGAGAAAGGAATGTGCGAGGCGGGGGCGGGGAATCTTCTCTGAGTCCGTTTGGGAGTCTCCCCGGCTCCTCTTTCCGGCTGGTGAGAGCTGAGTAGGAGGACGGTGGGTGGCGCTCTGTCCTCGCTTCCTCTGCGATCCCGGAGTTGCGCTCCCAGGGCTTCTGGGATCCTCCTCCAGCCTCTCGTCCAAGCACGTTTATTTCAGTTTTCTCTAATGCCAGCGTCTCTCCTCTGACTTCGGTAACATCTTTCCGTAACGCGTCCGCAAAAGTGCCAGATATCACTCTAGTTAAAGATGAGTTTCGAGAAAGATAATAAGACCTGATAACGAAGCAGAGTGAAGGACCTCAGGGCTCTGCCTCAGGTTCTTCACCTGTAAAATAGTGTAATGGTCCCCATCTCACAGGGTGGTTCTGAGCCTTAGATGAGTTGACAATACAGAACACTTGTCACAATAAAACCTGAAACACCATAAGGATGCAGTCTCCTTCAAGGACTTCACTTGTTTTCTAGTGTAGAACTAGGGACCCCGGGGGAACAAGTTTCCAGAACCACTTGGGGGGTAATGAGGGGGTGGAGGGGGGATTCCTGACATTTGGAAGTCAATGTTCTCCATTAAGACTCTGGTGTAAAACGTGTTGAGTGCAGCATGTAGGAGATAATGGTCCAGGACTTCATCCTAGAGGAGGAAAAGCAGAATGGTGCAGATCACTCTGCAACATAGTGATTTTTTGGCCAAATACCTAAAAGTGAAATAGCTGGTTCATATGGTAGTTCCTTTTTTAATTTTTTGAGGACCTCTATACTGTTTTCCATAATGGTTCTACCAATTTACAATCCCACCAACAGTGCACAAGGGTTCCCTTTTCTCCACATCCTCGCCAGCATTTCTCTATTGTCTTTTTCATGATAGCCATTCAAAGAGGCATGAGGTGATTTGCATTTCCCTAATGGTTAGTGATGTTAAGACCCTTTACGTATACCTGTTGGCCACTTGAATATCTTCTTTGGAAAAATGTCTATTGAGGTCCTTTGCCCTTTTTAAAAAATTAGATTATTTGTTTTTCTGCTACTGAGTTGTATGAGTTTTTATATATTTTGGATATTAACCTCTTATCAGATATATGATTTGCAAATATTTTCTCCCATTCTGTATGTTGCCATTTCATTTTGTTGATCATTTCTTTTACTGTGCAGCATATTTTTAGTTTGATGTAGTCCCACTTTATTTTTTGCTGGTCTCATATCCAAAAAATCGTAACCAAGGCCCATGTCAAGGAGCTTTTTTCTGTTTCCTTTTAGAAGGTTAATGGTTTCAGGCCTTACATTTACATCTTTAATCCACTTTGAGCTAATTTTTTGTGAGTGGTGTAGGACAGGGACCTAGTTTCATTTTTTTACATGTGAATATCCAATTTTCCTAGCACAATTTATTGAAGAGACTGTCTTTGTATGATTTTATTTTTATGAAATGTCCACAAAGGGCAAATCTATAGAGACAGAAAGTAGATTACTTCATGGATTGGGAGACTTAATATTATGAAGATGTCAATACTCTCCAAAGTATGGACAGATTCAATGCAATCCCTATTGAAATTACAATGATTTTTTTTTGCAGAAATGGAAAAGCTGATCCTGAAATTCATATGGAATTGCAAGAGATTTCAAATAGCCAAAAACATCTTCAAAAAGAATGAAGTAGAAAGACTTACACTTCTCAATTTCCAAACTTACTATAAAGCTACAGTAATCAAAACAATGTTGTATGACATAAGGGCAGATATATAGACCAACGGAATAGAACTGAGAGTTCAAAAATGGATTCATATGTCTATGGCCAAATGATTTTCAACAATGGTGCCAAGACCATTCAATGGGGAAAGAATAGTCTCTTCAACAAATGGTGCTGAGACAGCTGGATATCTGCAGGCAAAAGTGTTGGGAAAGGCAGTCTATGTGCATAGTCTTTTGACACTTACTCAGCCACATAAGAATGGGGCTTGGGTCTGGAACAGTTCCGTACCAAGAGAGAAAGAGCCCACACAGCCTGTACTGAGGTTATCACCTTGTGTTGGAATATCTTTTCCTGTTTCAGGTGCAATGTGTATTCCTTTGTTCTGCTTAAGCATGTACATCAGTGGCTCTCAGGCATGGCCCTAGCTTTCAGTATTTCAGAGTCCTTCTACTGCAGAATGAGAGGGGTGTACATAGGCCAATTGCCCTGTGTTGGCTGCTGGGGGCACCTGCTAGCCATGGGAGACTGATGCACACTATTAGATCTGATCTTGCTCTGTCTTTTCTCTGAGAGTATAAGCATTATTCCATCCAGTGCTTGACTATGTTGTGTTTTCCTTGGTGACAACAATATCAAGATGCAGTGGGCAGAAGTGTTTGGACTTCTACTCTTGGTGGCTGGCATTGTGATGATCTTTGCTATCCTCCGTGTAGTTAGAGTCTTCCCTGGGTATTGGTAACAGGTGCATGGTGTTCTGCTCAACAAAAGAATCAAATTGGACCCCTCCTTCACACCATATACAAAAATTAACTCAAAATGTGCCAACAATCTAAAAATAAGAGCTAAAGCCAAAAATTCTTGAAGAAAACAAAGGAGTAAATGTTCATGACCTTGGATTTGGCAATGGATTCTTAGATATGATACCAAAGCAAAGCATAATTGACAAGAGAAAGAGTAGATAAACTGGACTCCATCAAAATTAAAACCTTTTGAGCACCAAAGTGCTCAAATAAAGTGAAAAAACAGCCTACAGAATGGGAAAAAAATCTGAAATCATACATCTGATAAGTCTAATATCCAGAATATATAAAGAAGTTTTACAACTCAATAACAAAAGGAACAACCATTAAAAAATGGGCAAAGACTTCAATAGACGTTTCTCCAAACAAGATATACAAATGGCCAACTAATACGTGAAAAGATGCTCAAAATCATTAGTAACTAGGGAAATGCAAATCAAACTACTGTGCTGTCACTTCACACCCACTAGAATAGCTATAGTAATAATTTTTAAGAAATAGAAAATAACAAGTGTTGGAGAGGCTATGGAGAAACTTGCACTCTCAAACATTGCTCCTGGGGGTGTAAAATGGCGCAGCTGCTGTGGAAAATAGTTTAGCAGTCCCTCAAAAATTCAAACGTTGAATTACCATGTGACCCTGCAATTCTACCCTTAGGTATATAAGCAAAAGAAGTGAAAACCGGTATTTAAACAAATACATGTACACACATTTACAGCAGTGTTATTCACAGTAGTCAAATGGTGAAATAAGCCTAAGTGCCCATGGATGGATGGATGGATAAACAAATTCTGGTATACCTATAATGGAATATTATTCAGCTATAGAAAGGAATGAGTTACTAGCACATACTACAATATGGAGGAACCTTCAAAACATTATGCTAAGTGAAAGAAGCCAGACACAAAAGGTCACATATTGCATTATTCCATTTATATGAAATATCCAGAATAGATAAATTCATAGAGACAGAATGCAAATTGGTGTTTCCCAAGGGCATAGGGGAAGGGGAGAGAGGGAGAAACCATTTAATGGGTAAAGAGATTTACTTTGGAGTGATGGGAATGTCGTGAAACTAGATACAAGTCGTGGTTGCACAGCATTGTAAATGTATTAAATGCCACTAAATTTTAGCTTTAAAGTGGTTATAAAATTAGAAAACAGACAAACAGAGAACAGGCATAATTTTTGGAGAAAGGGAGATCTCATAGAAACTGTGGTGTGTTACATGTTATATTTCTTGCAGTATTTGTTACTCATATTTTTGTGAAGTGTGGGCACACAGGTATTATCAGGAATAACTTAAGAAAAATTAATACCACACTTCTTTTTTTTAAAAAAAGTAAATTAGTGTTGCCTGGGGCTGAAATGGGAATCTGGATTGACTGCAACTGGGCATGAGAATCTTTTGGGAGGTGACTGGAAATGTTCTAAAACTGGATTGTGGTGATAATTGTACAACTCTATAAATATACTAAAGATCATTGAATTGTACACTTAAAAATGGGTGAATTTTATGTTTATACCTGGTATATACCTCAATAATGCTGATTAGAAAAAGTATAAATCAAGATTATGAAAGCACACAATAAAAGCTGTAATTAACATGATGCCGGATCACTGATAAAGTGATACTTTATGGCATCCTAGGAACTAGTTGAGAAAATATCTGTTGTAAGAAAAACGTATTTCAGGCACAGGGAGACAGTTTAGCATGTCCACACCTTGCATAGGTATTTCTCCATTTCACACTCATCTATCCCGAGGCAGTAGATAACACCACACACTATTGTAGTTTCCACTGTGGCATATGAATTCAAATGGCCCTTTAAAATCAGTCTTGTGGCAAACAACTGTTCTTTGAAATTGTCCACAAAGGCAGCAATCATATCATTTTACCCATTAAAGAAGCATAGAGCAGTTCAAGAAGTACTCTGAGAAAAATTGCGACCAGTAATATTATAAGTTCAATGATACAATTTCAAAATCAATGCTTTAGGCTATCATTTCTTAATTCAGTAATAAAAGAGATGAGAAAAGTAGATATTTTTACTGTCTTTGTATAATCATCTACTTAATGACCTTTATTGATGTTTCTTCATGTGGATTTGAATTACCATCTGATGTCACTTCCTTTCAGCCTGAAGCACTTCCTTTATTTCTCATAAGACATGCCTGCTACCAACAAATTATCCTAGTCTTTGCTCATCTGAGAGACCTTCATTTTTGAAAGATTGTTTTGCTGGATATAGGATTCTTTGTTGATAGTTTTCTTTTTTTCTTTCAGCATTTTGAATATGTCATTCCTCTGTCTGCTGATCTCTGTTGTTTCAGATAATAAGTGAGCTATTTTTTCTTATTGTATTTCCCTGGTCTATGATGATCATTTTTTTTTGTTCCTTTTTTCATGATTTTGTCTTTAGATTACCACACTTAGAGTATGAAGTATCTATGTGTCTATCTTTGTGTTTATCCTTCCTGGAGTTTGTTGAGCTTCTTGGATGTGTAGCTTGATGTGTTTAATCAAATGTGGGAAGTTTTTGGTCATTATTTACAATATTTTTTTCTGCTTTTTTCTGTTTCTCTTTGTGGTAGTATAGTTAATGTTGTCTCACAGATCTCTGAGGCTCTGTTCTTTTTTCTTCATTCTGTTTTCTTTCTGTTCTCCACGTTGATAATCACTATTGATGCATCTTCAAGTATATTGGTTCCTTCTTTTGACAGCTCACACCTACTGTTGCATCCCTCTAGTGAAGTTTTTCTTTCTGGCATTGAATGTTTTTCTTTCCAGCATTGTACTTTTCCACTCCAGATTTTTGCTTGTGTTTTCAAAAAATAATTTCTATTCCTTTATTGAAACTCTCCATTTGATGAGTCACTGTCATCATACTTCCTCTAATTCTTTAATATGATTTCCTTTAATTGTTTCAAAATATTTGTAATAGTTGCTTTGAAGTCTTTGTCTTCTAGGTTCAACATCTAAGTCTCCTCAAGAGGAGTTTCTATTATCTTCTTTTTCCTGTGTGTGTGGGTTACACTTTCCTGTTTCATTGCATGTCTCATAATTTTTGGTCGAATATTAGATATTTTAGACAATGTATTGTGTCTGCTCTGTGTCTGTGCACAGACTCAGTCAGCCAGGGATATGTGAGTGGCTTGAATTCACGTCCATCTCTGTGGCACATGCACACATCTTCAGGTCAATGTGGAGATCTTAGCAAGGCCCCTATTCATAGCCGCTTAGTCCTCTGATCTGTTGTTTGCTCCAAACTTGTTCAAAACTGAATGCTGGGGGAATCACTGGCCCTCCTTTTTTTTTTTGCCACCGAGATTGCTACTTTAACGAACAATGTTTCTGATCAAGCGAGCACTCTCTAGTAGCAACAGCAAAGTTGCTATAAGGGAGCATCCCTGGGCAAGAGCCTACCATAGATTTGCACTGTTCTTTCCTCAAGTTCAGTTGTTTTCACGAAGAAATCTTCTTAGTTTGCTCTATGCCTTTACACGTGCTGAAATGGAGGACTGCAGCAAGTGCCCAGTGAGGCTAGGAGAGGTCAAATGCCCTTCTACTCTGTGTCATTCGTATTTATAGCTCTGTACCTTATATACACTAATTCCCTTGTCAACTAATTTCTTATGTGATAATAGACTTTTATTTTGGCCCCATTTCAAGTGATGTGCATCACTGTTCTTTCTCCTCTACAATGTTTGCCCAGAGTAGCTAGAAGTAAGCTACATTTTCATGTTTTCAATTGAAAATTTTCCATGCCAGGGCAGATCCCCACAAAGGTACTCAACAGTAAGACTTTCCACCACAAATCAGAAACTTTTTGTTAGGTCATCAAAATCCTTTTCACACCAGTGAGGATAAACTTGTAGTTCATGTAGTAAGTTTCTTTTGCTGTTAATGTGGATAATTCAATTAATTTATTTCCTAGTGTTACTGAGATTTTGGTTGTATCTCTCCACTGACTACATAGGTCCAAACTCAAAAGTGTTTCAATTCTGATTTCCAAAGGCATAGATGGGGATGGCTTTCATATACCCTGGCTACTTATTAGCCATGTGACCATGATGAGCTTACTTAAACATTAAGTAATACCTACCCCTCAGGAATGTGAGTACTACAAAGTAGGGAACATGATAGCTGGTAGATGTCTACTCTTTTCACTTTTCCAGGAGTGAGTTCCAGTGGTCTAATGGCTTCAGTAATTAGACCAGGGTAGTCTCACTCTTGGGGCACAGGAAGGCCTTGCAAGAAGTGCAAGAGCCCAGGTTGCCTCAGGCTATCAATTTTATAATCATCAATCGCCATGTGGATTTTACCTAAAACTAATCTGAGAACACTCCTGAAGTCAAGGTGTGCATTTCTCAATGGCTGTTTCTTACATTGCAAAAGAAACATATTCCTCCTATTCTTCTCAAATCTGACCAAGGTTCATTGCCTCAAAGGGCAACAAGCTCCAGTAACTATCCTTTGGCAAGTGAGGAAGTTTCCATTTATTGACTTTTAATACATTAAGGGAGAATCTAGTCGTTATCATATGTAATAAAATGTGAAAAATAATTATTGATGGTGGATACCTATATGATTTTTTTGTGAAAATAACTCAGAGAATGTTAAATACTTTGTGATACATTTGCATAATAAAACCTGATCTACTTTCATTTTATTTGTATATTAAAATACATCTCTGTAGTTATAAACTAGGCATAAAATTAATGCTTAAACATGATTCATCATGGCAATGCGTACATTTTTTCATGACTGTATGAATTATTTTTAAAAGCACAGTTGCATGATTTAGATAATGGTTTAGCTATTTTTACCTTTAATTTTACTGATTGGTTTTCAAATTCATAGTATTTCTGTTATGATTAATTGTGTATGGGTAGCAATTTTTGATAATTCCCATAGGGAAGAATCATAAAAATTAGAGCCTTATGTCCTCCCCTAAAAGAATTGTGATGTGCATATATATCTTTTGTTTCAGGAAAGTAGGATTTAGGAAGCTTAAAATAACTTCAAGCATAAAATTATTTTATATTTTGATATATATTTGTGAGAAAGTGAAGTTCAAGTAGAAAACAATGACATAAGATTAAAGACTGTAAAAGAAGTGACTTATTCATGCATTTATTTTTTCATAAATAATGATTTATCACATGATGCAGAATTTATCTTCAATATATTCGAGTGATGCAACAGTTTCATTTTTAAATTGTTAATAATTATAACATAAAGAAAAGCAACAGCTTAATCTTATGATAAAAATCAATTAGTTGTCAAAAAATGTTCCAGGGGTACAAAGTTCTAAAATTTTGGGGAGGGGTATAGGTAACAAAATTTTGAAGGCTAAAGGCTCAACTTCGAAAAGGATAAAACGTCTAAGCTCTGTTTAATTCCTCAGCGTTTATTTATATCTTGTTTTTACTGGAAACAGCCTCCAAACCCAATGTTAAGAGGCGCCGCTTAGACCAAATATTCCAGCACGTCCTTCCCTCCAGAGCGTGGACGTCTGCATAGCTTCTGGGACTTCTCACAGCAAGGGCCTGGGGGCCAGCTGAGCATCACTCTTTTAGCCTTCAGAATCGAAATCCGAGAAACTTGAAAGCGGCCCGAAAATCTAGAGCGCCCGCGAGTGCCATTGTCACTCCAGAAACGGTTGGGATCCCTCTTTCCGCTCGAAATGGCATTGGCCTGCGTGGCCACCAAACTCTGAGCGGGACGCTGAGTTGCTGGGAAATCGTCCAGGAGGAAGAGCTGCCTGTCCAGGATCTCTGCGAGGGCTCTGGAGCTCAGACTTGTCTCCTGCAACACACACACACACACACACACACACACACACACACACACCCCTGCATCTGCTAAACCTGGGTTGAATCGCCATCCTTGTGTGTTTCGTGTGTAAAAAGAATTGCCCACCAAGCTTGTTGAACTTGAGAACCTTGGGCTGCGGGAGGCTCCTGGAGGGAGCGCCAGGATCCCCAGGCGCGGCCGGATTTGAAGACACGCGGAAGAAGCCTGGCTGAGAAGGAAGACCTTGCAATTCTTCCCGGAGCCAGAGCGACGGGATCTGGGACGGAAAGACGTTTTTGGGCCACGGAGATCTCCGAGCTGTTATTGAAGCCGTTATTTCTCTACTATCTCGCACCCCACCACCACAGTCCACTTCTGAGGAGGTGAATTGATTTCTGTTGAAAATAGCTTTCTGGAAAGAAGAAAAGATGGAAACTCCTGATGACATTTGACTGACACCCGGAGTATCTTCGCGTTCGATTTTGAAGACCAGATCACTAGCAGAAATGGCCTTTCCCCCATTCGCTGAATTACTTTACTGAACACATCCGCGGCCACCCGGGTACCAGAGGAATGAAGACAGCGCAGTCCTCGCCCTGAAGGAGAAGAAAGAGAAAACACGAGCGGGTAATGACAGTAAAATGACAAAGGGAAGCAGCAGACATTCACACTGCCGGGCGTTGTCAGGGGAGCACAGAGAGGGAGCATATCCCCAGTCCTTAGGAACCCAGATCAGCCCGAGATTTCCCTCCTTCCTGGATGGAGAGGAATCCCCCTGCCGGGAACCGGGACCAAATCCACCAGCCATTCCGGCTGGAGGGTCAATTTCAGAATCCGCCCATTCGAAAGTGAAGCTCGGGATGCCCAGCTTCTCCTTCCAGATCCTTCCCGGGGTGGGAAGAAGGAAGCCTCTGTTGTGAACGTTTCTCTGTGTTTACTTGGGGCGAAATCGACGAATTTGAGAGTCTGGTTTTCCACCAGAGAGACCAAGATCGTTTCTACCTGACGCCGAGTTTTCGTCTTGTCTTTTTCTTTTCGGGGGAGTGCAGAAAGGGGAATGGAGGAAATGAAGAGAGACTTGAAGAAACCACGTTACTTGCTCTTGGTTAAAACAAGTTAAACGAAAAAGTCTCTTTTGGAAAGGGGGAAGAAAGATTTCCTTTAATTTTAAACAAACACAAGGATGTTAAGAAAACTTCTTAATTCTTTAGATAAAAAGAAGCAGCTCACGGGTGGCCGGTTATCTCAGCTGGTTAGAGCGTGGCGCTAATAACGTCAAGGTCGCGGCTTCGATCCTCGTACGGGCCAAGGGGAGTTGCTTCTTGTTTCTTAATAAAAATTAATTTTGCTGTAGTCACCTCGTATATTGGAAACAGCCTCTGCGACATAAAATTGGCAATAATGTTCATTTCGTAATTCTCAGCAGTGACACCTACCTTCTTCGTCTCCCTCTTCAAAGGGAGGAAGGGAGAAAAAAAAAAAAAGAACTTGTTGAAAAAGTGGCATAAAACCTACAGACAGAAATTTTAGTATAGAAAATGAGGGTAGGAGAGTAGCGGTGGCATTGGAGGTGAGACGTGTGTCTGTCTGATGGCTGCTGACCCTCTGAGAGCCCGGATTTCCTTGTCCCTTTCGCAGAGACCAGTCCACCGAGTCTCTGTGTGGCCGTTAAGAGCTTCATCTACCTGGTTGTCTCCTCGTCCTTTGCGCTGGTTTTTCAAAAGTGTTCAAGTCGCTGTTGCTTACTGTTAAAATAATCAGAATCGGCCACATGGAGTATTTTCCTTTCTCTTTCTTTTCTTTTCTTTTCTTTTTTTTTTTTAATTATCGGTCTACTTTTACCAGAATTTCTGTCCATGGGGACAGATTTTTTTTCTTTCTTCTGCAACTCCAGGGCCAAGAACAGTTCTCAACACAAAGTAGGCATTCGGGAAATATTTGTAGAGTGAATGTACGAAGCCTCACCATCAGTGTGTTTTCAAACGCTGGGATTTTGTTTGCCGAGTCTGATTGATAGACTTATATAAAGGAACCAAAGTCACCGTTTATGACAAAACATCGTGATTGTAGAGGCCACATTGCTGTATAGAATACTCGAGAATTTCAGAAACAAAAAACTAATGACAAACATAATCCCAGCAAAAAATGAAATTTAGACATTTTAGATTTGACAAAGGGGCATTTTCAAAGGATGAGGAAACCACTGGTCAATACTTGAGATACACAGTCAAAGCTCATTTAAGGAGAGAGCTGTGTTGGTAAAGTTCAGACCCTCTGAGAGAGCCAATGGATGATGTTTTGGCGGGGAAGGGGCTTAGGGAACGGAGAACTTTCAGATGCTAAGTGGATTGACACAATCTGTGGAAGCCTGGTTATTTGGGAGAGAGTGCTGTTGTTTGGTTGGCACTCAAAGGTGTTTATTGAAGTGAGTCCATCCCTGACTGGCTGACTTTCAGAAGGAAAGGGTTGGGAGTGATTGGTTATCCTGCAGAAGTATCTTCACAGAATGGTTTTATCGTTGAGAGACTGAACTGGTTTAAAATTGGTCCTGGTGGCTACTTGTTAACATGGCTACAGAACAGTCTTTTTCTAAGTTTGTGATTAGTTTTTGTTTTCAACATTTTATTTTGACCTAAAAGCAAAATCACATTATTTATCTATTTATTTAAATGTTCAAGTAATGTATAATAAAAACACCAATTTTACCTCTGAGCCTCTCAATCCATCTTAGACACGTTTAACTTTCAGTTCAGTAATGGGATGAACAGCGGAGACAGAGTTAAGGACAGGGTGAGGGTCGGGTGAGGCTTAGGGACATTGTAACTGGCAGGATGGGTCAGGATCATGGCTTGGATAATGATAGAGTTAGGGTAAGAAACCAGAATATGTGGAGTATAACGAAGAAATAAAAAAATGACTTTTTTAACAGGAGAAAAAAAACAATTTTAATTACTTATATATGCATAGGAGTTTCATAGATGATTGAGACATATACCATCCTGGGATACACAAAGGAATAGGGATTTGGGGCTTCTGAGTAGGGGTAGGCAGATTTTGGCAAGGTGGGGGAAAAAATATATGGTAAATAAAGATTGCCTTGTTGTGCAGATAAGAGTCTCTCAGGTGATAAGAGTTGTCTCTGAGAATAGTTCTCTTCTTGATATACATACCTTTCTTAAGGGAAGTTTCCTTTATCCATTCCAATCGAATTCCAATCAAAGGAAATTTCCTTTACAAAAGAGGAAATTTCTACTATATGTAGGCAACTAAAAGGGAGATAAAGAGCTTGTTCTGTCTCTGCTGGTTCTCCATTGTCTTTAGCTAAAAATAATCCATATGCTGAAGCAGCATGTTTTGGGGTGGAATGTTCTAACTTCTTCAATATTTAAATAGTTTCAAAAACATGATTTTTATTTTGTCCTTTCTTCATCAGATCAGTAAGAAATAATTAGCTACTTGTGGTATGTTTATTGCCTTAATGATCTCAATTCTTCTCCGATCCTTTCATCCATGCTGTTTTTCATCTGACTTTGTAGTGCCTTCTCACTCTGTCTTGGCTGAGCACTGATACTTGTTTTGGCCAATGGGATATTAGCAAACCTGACTAAGTAGATTCTTGAAAAAGCCCTTTGCTCTTTGTGCTTGCTTTTTCTGATAGTTGTTTAGTTTTTTGTTTGTATTTTAAAATAGGCTTTATTTTTTAGATCAGTTTTAGGTATACAGCAAAATTGAATGGAACATTCTCACATACCTGCTCCCCCGCCGCACAAATTCTCTTCCACTATCAACATCCTAAATCAGAATGGTACATTTGTTACCACTGATGAACCTGCTTTGACACATCATTATCAACCAAAGTCCATAGTTTACATTAGGGTTCACTCTTGGTGTTGCACATTCTGTAGGTTTTGACGAATATATAATGGCATATGTCTACCATTGTAGTATCATACAGAATAGTTTCACTGCCCTAAAAATCCTCTGCACTCTGCCTATTTATCCCTCCCTCCCTTCTAACCCCTGGCAACCACTGATCTTTTTACTGTCTTCATAGTTTTGCCTTTTCCAGATGTCATATAGTTGAATTGTATAGTATATAGCCTTTTCAGATTGGCTCCTTTCACTTAGTAATATGCATTTAAGTTTCCTCCATATCTTTTCATGGCTTGATAGCTCATTTCTTTTCAGTGCTGAATAGTCTTCCATTGTCTACTCAATTGTCCATTGTCTACTACAGTTTATTTATCTACTGACCTACTGAAGGACATCTTGGTTGCTTACAAATATTGGCAATTATGAATAAAGGACTATGAACGTCTGTGTGCAGAATATTGTGTGGACATAAGTTTTCAGCTCATTGGGGTAAATACCAAGAAATGCGATTGCTTGATGGTGTGGTTGGTAAGAATGTTTAGTTTTGTGAGAAAGTCAAACTGCCTTCCAAAGTGACTGTACCATTTAGCATTCCCACCAGCAGTGTATGAGAGTTTCTATTGTTCCACATCCTTCCCAGCATTTGGTGTGGTCAGTGTTTTGGATTTTGGCCATTCTAATAGGTGTGCTGTTGTATCTCATTGTTGTTTTAACTTGCATTTCCATAATGACATATAATGTTGACCATCTTTTCATGTGCTTATCTGCCATCTGTATATCTTATTTGATAAGGTGTCTGCTTGGATCTTTTGCCCATTTTAATCATGTTGTTCATATTCTTGATATTGAGTTTTAAGAGTTGCTTGTATATTTTGGATAAGAGTCCTCTATCAGCTATGTCTTATGCAAATATTTTCTCTCAGTCTGTGGCTTGCCTTCTAATTCTCTTGATGGAGTCTTTGACAGAGTCTTTGGCAGAGCAGAGGTCTTTAATTTTAATGAAGTCCAGCTTATTGATTGTTTCTTTCATAATTTGAGCCATTGGTGTTGTATCTAAAAAGTCATCACCAGATTCAGTGGTCATCTATATTGTCTCCTATGTCATCTTCTAGGAGTTTTATAGTCTTGTGTTTTACATTTAGGTCTATGATCCATTTTGAGTTAATTTTTGTGAAGGATCTCAGGTCTGTGTCTAGATTTTTTTTTCACATGGATGTGCAATTTTCCAGCACCATTTGTTGAAAAGATTGCCCTTTATCCATTGTATTGCTTTTGCTCCTTGATCATAGAACAACTGGTTGTATTTGTGTGGATCTATTTATCGGCTCCTATTCTGTTTCATTGATCTATTTATCTTCTTTTTCCAGTACCACAGTGTTTTGATTATAGTATTTTTATAATAATTACTGAAGTCAGATAGGATCAGACCTCCAACTTTGTTCTTCTCTTTCAATATTGTCTTGGCTACTCTGGGTCTTTTGCCTCTCCATATGAACTTTAGAATCAGTTTGTCAATACCCACAAAATGACTTGCTGAGGTTTTGACTGGGATTGTGTCAAATTTATAGAGAAAGTGGGAAAGAACTGACATATTGTTAATATTGAGTCTTTTTATCCATGAACGTGGAATATCTTTCTATTTGTTTAGTTCTTCGAGATCTTTGATCAGAGTTTTGTAATTTCCCTCACATAGATCTCATACAAATGTTAGATTTATACCTAAGTATTTCACTTTAGGGGTTGCTAATGTAGCTCACATTATGTTTTTAATTTCAAATTCCATATTGTACATTGCTGGTGTATAGGAAAGTGATTGACTTATGTATATTAAATTTCCATCCTACAATCTTGCTATAATCACTTATTTCCAGGAGGTTTTTTTTTTCTTTTTTTCCTGGTGGCTTTTGCCGTGAGCTGTTGTCATGAGAACTTGTCTGAGTTTAGCGTGCTGGGGAAGAGGATATGAATGGAAGTTACTGGTTGTCTGTTGTTCACAAGACATGTGAGTCAGCCTAGCTTGGACATAAATAAACAGTCTGGTCAATCCCGACCTGTATTAGTGATCCACAGACTAGTGAGCTAACTAGATTCTAATTGTTTTAAGCTACTGAACTTGGATGGTTTGTTGAGCAGTATATTTGTGGCAATAGATAACTGACATGTACATTAAATATCATTCAATGTACTCCAGCAAATTTAGCCTCCTTGCTATTCCTCAAACGCACAAGGAAAACTCCACATCAGGGTCTTTGTGGGCACTATATTTCATAGTCTTGAATGACTTTATCCAGATATCCCCATGGCTCATTCATTTTCTTCCTTCAGATTTTTGCTCAAATGTCACCAATAGTCCATTTAGAAATTGAAGATGAAAACTCACCCCTAATGTCCTTCCCTGATTGTTCTCCTTAGCATTTATTATCACATCATCTAGCATTTTCTTTGCAACTTCACTTTTAAAAAATTTCTGTAACCCTGTCACTAGAGTGGAAAGAGATTTCTGTCTATTTTGTTCACAGCTGTTATCCCAGTGACTAATGCAGTATCTAATACATAGTATACATTCAATAAATACGTATTGAATGAATGAGTGATTAAGTTTTTTCTCTTCTTTAAATACACTCACTCTCTGGTGATTTCATCTGTTCTCATGGCTGAAATAATGTCTATGTGACTAGAACTCACAAATTTCTATCTGCAGTCTACACCACTCCATTAAACTCCAGACTTGTAGATTCGACTCATTCCTTAGCATTACACCTGAGTGTTTTATACTAGGAATCTAAAAGTTAGCATGTCTAAAACAGAACTCCCAATGTTTCCCTAATAATGCTGCTACGATCAGTCTTCCCCATTTCAGTTAATGGCAACTCCATCCTCCCAGGTTTTCAGCACAAAACCTCAAAGTTATCATTGATTCTACTTTCTCTCCCTCCTCACATCCATGTTCTCACTAATTTCTCTTGACTCTATCTGTAAAATATATCTAGACTGTGACTACTTCTCACCAACTCGACTGCCACCATCTTGTCCACGCCTCAGTTGTTTCTAATACGCAGCATGATCAAAGGGACTTAATAGATCTCCTTGTTTCTATTCTTTTCTCCATGCAAGATATTCTCCACAGTGCTGGCAGAGGGGCCGAATTAAAACACTTAAATCATGTAAAGTTACTTGCCTGCTTAAAATCCAACGTCTCCTCATTTTATCAGAGTAAAGGTCAAAGTCATTAAAGAAATAATAACGCTCCACTTTATCTGTGCCCTCCGTTCGGTGACCTCTCTGCCTACACGAATTACTTTCCACTGGGCTCTTTCTGCTGCGATTACGGTTGGCTTCTTGATCCTCCTTGCATACATCAACCACGCTCCTTTCTCAGGGCTATTCACTCCCTGTTCCTGCCCCTTAGGGATGGAGACCGCGCGTCCTAGGATGGACAGCCACCTCAGCCGTGTGCAGTATCTTCTCTAATCCAACGGAACGGATACGACATGATTATTTCTCGAGCGGCGCGGAAACGCAAGTCTGAGCTCTGAACTTGTTATATAATCCTTTTAATCTAAAGTCCAAGGCTGCAAAGGGAGCTCAGAGATTTGAGAGTTGGTGGAAAGGTAAAGAGATTCAGGTAGAACACTTCTGGAAGAAAAGTCAGATTTGCAGGAAAAAGTGTTACTTGTTTCCGCCCGGTTTCGAACCGGGGACCTTTCGCGTGTTAGGCGAACGTGATAACCACTACACTACGGAAACTCACACGTTTATTGTCTTCGCATTTATCAATTAGTTACAATGAGCATTAAATTTATTCTTTCCTTCAGATTTTCTCAGATGAGGTGCTATTTTTACCTTTACTCTTTCAGATTCTTAGCATCAACAACATCTAAACTCCGTAACTCATCGCCAGGCCAATGCTACTCCCGGAGCCCCAATTACACTACAAGCACCAGGCAGGGAAATCTTAGGCAGGCTCCTGGGAAATTTTATTTCAAGAAATTGCTTGATACGTTCTACGCAGGTTTCTCTGACCTTGTAAGACGCTCTGATCTTCATCTCTCAATGACTGAAAATTACCCTTTAGGAACTAGAACCGACTGGCGGAGCTCAGGGGACTTCCTTGGGCAATGGCGGGAGAGACTGAGGGGCAGAGGGAGGGCGGCGGACTGTGCCCAGCTGTCTGTCAGGCGAGGGCGGTGGGGGTGGCTGGGAAGTTTGTGACAGTGGAAGCTGGCGAGGAAGTCTAGCCGACGTCAAACGAGCTTCTCTCTTCTGTTCTGTGTCACTCACGTTTACTGCTCTGGACCATGTCAGCTCGGTGTGTGATGGCCGTTAACGTCTTATAGCCGGAGGGTGACCTTTGTAATTTGCCTGACTCTTCTTTGTTATTCACCCCATTTCAACTATCCTAGGCCACTGTCCCTACCCCGGGCACTGGAAGCGATCTGCCCTCTACTAGGTTCTAAGTCTGAGCCCCTGCGAAGGTGCTCAGTAGCAAAAAAGTGTTTATCCCCAAAGTAGTCCTGAGAAACTAGGGACAGGACAGAGGCTTCATGGCCTTTGGGAAAGGTCGCAACCTGACTCCCTCTTGGGGCAGCTAAAACATGACAGGATGGAAATGTGGGTAGTGGAGGAGAGAGATACATTTCTTATTAACACAATCTTTAGTCTCACCTTTTTTTGCTTTGAGATCAGATCAGCAAGATAAATAGCTATTACAATTAACGCATGTGAGTGTTTGTTTAGCTTTCTCAGCAATTTGTTTTGACATTTATTTTTAAGAAACTATTGAATAGCCCAGTCCCATTCTGCTCACTGGAGGTATCTGATGTCCTAAAGGAACTCACAAACTAGAAGGAGGGAAAGGGCACCTATGATGATCATAATGGTAAATTTGCACACAGTAATTTAGTTACAACAAGAGTGCTATATGGAGTTACAGCTATAAAAGTCACAGGGATATCTGCCATGAGCTCAGAAAAGGGGCATCCCCTCCAGTCTTAATGGTCAAGACATACTTTCTACGGGAATTGATGTGACTTAGTTAATGGAAAAAAAATGTGAGGTGGTTGAACAGCCTTGAACGGAGGGGGATTCCTGCATGGGGTGAACATGGAACAGATTGTGAATGCAGTGTGAGGAGCTCCAATTGTAGGTTTGAATCAGAGTGTGCCTTTATTTATTCCTTTTCCTCAGGGAAATTTATTCCACTGATAGTAACTAAAGTAACATATGCTGGATCAAGGAGATAAAGGAAGACCCTCCATAGCATGGAATTTAGATTTAATCTAAATTTGATGAGTGGGAAAGAACTGACTGTTTAAAGAACATGACATTTTCCATTTTGATCCTAAGACCTCTTGGCTTTGATGTAAACCATGAAAGAAGAGGGCCAATATTTTATGATAGATGTTTCAAGCATTCATAACGTTTGAAAGAACTGTGCAGTGAACACCATATGTATTTTTATTTATTGGAGATTGGTCCTCAGCTTTCTTTGCTGAGCACTTCTTCTCTAAAAGATAATCTTTCCCTAACAATCTCCCTTGCCTCTGAGATGAATCTATTACTTGGCACTGCTTCCAGAGCAATCTCTGAGAGCCCTAGCCTTTGTGAAGAGGTGGGCATCACTGAAAAGCCGTCTTTCCAGGGCAGGCTGGGCTCACTTTCTTTTGAGCACCTGGGGGATGCGGGTACCAAACATTCTTTCCCGTTGTCTAAGGGGCAAATAGCCTCATAGGCTCTTTTCTTTCTGAAGCTGAATGGCCTGAAGAATTAAAACTTATCAGACAGAACATCGATTTCAATGTTCTTTTTCTTATGCTGGTAGCCTGTCAGGACCTCGGTAGTGAGATTCATTCAGACACCCATTTTTAACACTCTTGAATGAGACACTTTCCAGAAGTTTGAAAACCAAAGACAGAGGAGTTTTCAGGCAAATGTGTACAGCAAGAAATACATAGCCTGGATGGTTTTGGGAAGTTTAAAATCAAGGCAGAAGAAATTTATTCATTAGGATCAATATACAGGGAGAAAAAATATATATATGCACACACATATATAGGTAAACATATATATGTATACACATTTCACACACTACATATTTATTATACCTTTATGCATATATTGGCAGCCTCCTCATGCATAATTATCTCAACTTAGCTTTGTGAACAATACCTAGGGGACCACGTTTTACCAATCCTGAAGAAGAGGAGTTGATTAAAAAGTTTTGCTAAGTATAGTTACAATTTTCATCAAAGAAAGGCATATTTAATCACCAACTACTCTTTCTTTAGAACTAAAACATAATCTCCGCAATGAAAAGGATATTTTGTTTGTTGCATTCACTACCTTATTCCCAGATATTTAACAATCTCTGACTAATAATAGGAATTCAATTAATATTCCTTGAACAAATGAAAGGACGGATGGATGCCCTTAGGTGGGCAGCTAGGTGAGGCCCACCTCTGCCCACCCCACTCCACCCTTATATGGTGAGTGAGTCCCTGCACTGAGGTTGCAGTCTTTGCCATGGATTGGGGCTGCAGCCTGGGGGAAGGGGAGATTGACTTCCCCAGCCCCAGATAGAGCACCCCTACTTTTATTTGGACTAGGCCCAGCAAATTATGTAGTCAGTCCTATCTGGGTTAATAATAATCCATACCATGTGGCAAGCATTTTTCCTAGGGCTTCTTACATTGGAGGATCCCAAGCAGAAAGAGGCTAAACAATTTGCTTAAAACTGCAAAGCAAATAAATCCCAGAATTGATATAAAGTATCAGTGAATTGTGGTTTCAGAGTTAGTGCTGTTGGTCACATTCCATACTGCCTCTCATCCTCCATGACCACACTCTTATAAGGATTTTCACTGCCTTTGAACTTTCCATAAATTCTCAAGGCAATTTGTGTAAGCCTCACTTATCTGTTTTAATTTTATAGTTTTTAATATATAGTTTTCTATAGTTTCTTTGTCAGATACAATTTTTAAAATAAATAGGTTTGCCAAATTCTTGCTACCCTTTTTACTTTTTTGGGTTTTGTGCCTTTATCTGTTGCCTGATTTTATCCTACATATTAACAACGATTTCATCCCTAATGAGTTATTCGTTTTGAGTGAAACATTTTGAGTGAAAATATATTATGATTTATTTAAAAGTGCCTTCCATTGCACTCTGGTTATTTTTATTATGTACATTTAAAAATAATTCAGATATTAGCTACTGATCCACCCACACCACTGGGCTCCAATATGAGTATAGAAAGAAAACAAAATTTAGGTGGCAATGTGAGAAGTTGAACTGACTACAAACTTTCATTTAAAAAAACACACAAGTTTGTAAAAACAAAAATACACACCAGCACAAATGTGAAACTATTAAGGGAAGCACAATCTTTGCATAATATAGAAAATATGGGAAAGAGAAAACTTGCTCTTTTTTGTTGTCATTTTATTAAAAAATTGTAAGCGAATGTGAATTATACAAATTGATCACGAGTGGTGCTGGGCTGCTTTCCAGGATCTACACAATCTTCTGGGTGCTGTTTCCTTCTGTTTCTCTTTTAAGTCTTGGATACACAGGCACCCCACAAATTGTAAATCCAATGTCATCCTGGAAGGATTTCTGAAGGGTCTCATTTTCCTTCCATGATTCTCCTAGAGTCTTCCTATCTCCCTTGCCCGCGCGTCCAGGGCTGGGCTTGGACGCCATCCAGTCGCCCTGCCTTTTCCCCTCAGATTTCCCGGGTGACCTCCAACCCCGCTTGTGCGAATCGCTGGCTTCACGGGCGTCAGAGGAGGTCTCCTTCCGAGCCCCCAGCACTGCTGAGGTTTGGAAATGTGGTTCCAGTCACCATTCCAAAGGCTGCGGGCAAAATCCTGTGGACCATGGTCCTCCTTTCAGTCATCACAGGGTCCTCCTCATGTTATAACGCAGTGACAGACGTGGAAACTGAGCATGCACGTTCCATATCAGCGCCGGGCTCTGAGTCCAGTCACAGGAAGTACGACCCTCCCTCCCCATTCCCAGTCCTCACACCGCCTGGCAGGCAGGTGGGCACATCCCCCTCCGCGCCCCTCAGTTCTATCGGTCAAACACTGCCCGGCACAGAATGGGCAGTTTCCAGAGTTCAAGTCCACCGGATCCTGGTTATTTTCTGGGATCATTTTCTGGCACCCAAGAGATGGAGATCACAGAACTTTCTAGGTCAGATAAACCTAAATAGGACAAAATAGAGGAATTTTTCTGAAATCTACGGTACCCCGAGGCTACCTAAATTTCCGTCTTGCCTTTGGAAAGCGATTCTTCCCCGAGGCGTAGTATTTCCTTGGTGTGACTCAATGACTCCAATATTATTGATTTGAATACAAAGAGAAGTGCAGTAACCTTGATAATTTCTTAAAAGATCAATTCAATGTTACCGAACCTGAGCTAGCCATTAAAAATCTATTCCCTATTACAGAAAAGAATTGGGGGCACGTCAAGGTTTCCGTAGTGTAGTGGTTATCACGTTCGCCTCACACGCGAAAGGTCCCCGGTTCGACACCGGGCGGAAACAGCTGAGCTCTTCATGAAAAGCTTGTGTTTTGAACTTTCTCCCTAGACGTATTTGAAATCGCACCACAGCAGAATCCAGGATCCTTCGACTCTTTGCCCTGAAGATTCTCCTAAACTTCCTAGCAGACGTGGTTAGAACTGCACCACAACATGGGTCCTTCGCGCTCTCTGCTCAGGCTCGAATTGTGACGGTTCTCTCTGCGTCCACTTCCAGCACGTGGTCTGCTGGGGTGTGAATAGAATGAGGCCCCTGAGGGAGTGTGGAGGGGCTTATCTCTGCTTTGTTAGGGACACGAAGTGCTCCCCTGAGTGCTTTCTGGGTTTCTGAAAGGAAAAGGTCCGAAACCGAGCGTCGACGGCCGCTCGGGTGGACATTACCAGTCTCCAGCAATGTATTTATTGCCAGACAAGAATTTTCAGGTGTCACCTGACTTTTGGGCACGAGGGAGAAAAGAAGTACGGGGGCATCGTGAGGAAGGAGATGGATAAGACAAGGTTCTGCAGGGAGATCTCAGGGGAGCAGAGCCCACTGCTGACCCTGCCTCTCGTGACGACTGCTTCCCGGGATGCCCCCATCGCCTGGTCCCCACGAAGACCTCAGGAGCTCGGTTCACAGCCAGCTTGGTCAACGCCTTTCCGCTAGGGGGCGTTTCCACTGCGGGGCGCGCTGTAGGGAAACCTGGAGTCACGCAGAGCCCTCGGGTGGACCGCCCTCTCCAGGGCAAGGCTCGGCTCAGGGCGCTCAGGAGTGCGCCTAGGTCGCTCGCTAGGCTTCAATGGGATCAACAGGAAGTTCCACTCAGATCCAGGACGCTCCAGGTGGATTTATATGGGGTTCGGGTGCGTTTCTCTGCACGTCTGTGCCCTGAGATCCTCGCAAGGAACCTGGACGTGCAGATGCTCTTGCTGGACATTTCCCAGGGGCACAGCGCCCAGCTGTTGGAGATCACTGAGCTCTGACCAAGACCATTCCCCGTGGGAGGAGGGAGCCGGCATGCTCTACATAAGCGGGCCGTGTGCTGGGGTTTTTTGGAGGTGAGGAAGAAGATGGGGAAAGCTTTACTAGTGACTTGATTGTATGTGTTTGTCTCGTATTTTACTCAAGCACATGAACCATGCAGGACAGTCTCTCTTTTTAAATGTCTGAGTTGTTAACGTATATCCTCAGGTGGGTTCAAAGCCCACTTATGTAGATCATATTTGGCTCGTGTTCAACTCACCTAGAAAGTCCCTTTTGCTGGTGCGGAGGGCTGGACTTAGTAAGATTGTGAATCTATTTAAAAGATTAGGAAATATATGCAGGCTATTTGTTTACTGTTCTTCTTCTTAGGCCTAAAAACAACCCTGTCTTTTGTCTCCAAGCTTAAAATTGAAGTGCCTCCGTTGGGTTCTTGAATGAACCTCTCTAACACGGTTCTATCAGGCGACCAGCAGTGGAGAAGTATATAATTCGTGAAGTTGAAAGTCCAGGAATGCAAAGGGAGCGCGGCAGTTTGAGACTGAGTGGAAACGAAGAGAGATTCACATAGAAAATTTCTGGAAGAAAATCCAGAATTTGCTAAAAAGCTGCCGGTTGTTTCCGCCCGGTTTCCAACCGGGGACTTTTCGAGTGTGAGGCGAACGTGATAACCACTACACTACGGAAACGCACCCGACGACGCTACTTTACACTCCTCAAGTAGCTAAAAGTATCCGTAAATTTGTCTTTTCCTTCTGGATATTTTCTTAGTTGAGGGGCTGTTTTTCTCTCTACACTTTCTGATCCTTAGAATTAACAATATCTAAACTCGATAACTCATAGCCAGGCCAATGCTACTCCCAGAGCCCCAGTGACGTTACAAGGACCAGGCAGGGAAATCTTAGGGAGGCTCCTGGGAAATTTTATTTCAAGAAATTGCTTGATACGTTCTACGCTCATTTCTCTGACCTTGTAAGACGCTCTGATCTTCATCTCTCGGTGACTGAAATCGTCCTTCAGGAACTAGAACCGACTGGCGTAGCTCAGGGGACTTCCTTGGGCAATGGCGGGAGAGAGTGCGGGGCAGAGGGAGGGCGGCGGACTGTGCCCAGCTGTCTGTCAGGCGAGGGCGGTGGGGGTGGCTGGGAAGTTTGTGACAGTGGAAGCTGGCGAGGAAGTCTAGCCCACGTCAAACGAGCTTCTCTCTTCTGTTCTGCGTCTCTCACGTTTACAGCTTTGGACTGTGTCAGCTCGGTGTGTCGTGTCCGTTAATGTCTCATAGCGGAAGGGTGACCTTTGTGATTCACCTGACTCTTTGTTATTCACCCCGTTTCAACTCTCCTTGGTCTCTGTCCTTAATAAGCCCCGGGCACTGGAGGCGATCTGCCTTCTACTAGGTTCTAAGTCTGAGCCCTTGCAAAGGTGCTCAGTGGCGAAAAAGTTCTGTCCCCAATATAGTCCTGAGAAAGTAGTGACAAGACAGAGGCTTCATGGCCTGTGGGAAAGGTCACAGACTGGCTCCCTCTTGGGGCAGCTAAAACATGACCTGAGGGAAATATTGTGGGTAGTGGAGGAAAGAAATATGTTTCTCATCAGCACAATCTCTAGTCTCACTTTTTTTTGCTTTGAGATCAGATCAACAAGATAAACAGCTATTCCATTTAACGCAATTTGGTTTGATGTTTATTTTAAAGAAAATGTTGAATAGCCCAGTCCCATTCTGGTTGTTGGAGGTATCTCAGCCCTAAAGGAACTGACAAACTAGAAGGAGGGAGGGGGAACCTAAGATGATCATAACGGTAAATTTTCACACAGTAATTTAATTACAAAAACAGTGCCTCATGGAATAACAGCTATAAAAGTCACAGGGTTATCCTCCCCAGAGCACAGAAAAGGGGCATCCTCTCCAGTCTTAATGGTCAGGAAATACTTGCTAGGGGAACCGATGTGATTTAGTTGATGAAAAAAAAAAGTGTGGTGGTTGAAGAGTTTTGAATGGAGAGGGGATTCCTGCAGTGGGCTGATCATGGAACAGATTGTGAATTCAGTGTGAGGAGCTCCAATTGTAGGTTTGAATCAGGGCGTGACTTTATTTATTCCTTTTCCTCATGGAAATTCATTCCACTGAGTGTCTAATAGCATGTGCAGGATCAGAGAGATAAAGGAAGACCCTCCACAGTATGGAATTTAAATTTAATCTGAATGTGATGAGTGGGAAAGAATTGACTGTTTCAAGAGGAACATGACGTTATCCATTTTGATCCAAAGACCTCTTGGCTTTCATGTAAACAATGAAAGAAGAGGGCCAATATTTTATGATATATTTTTGAAGCATTCATAACATTTGAAAGAACTATGCGGTGAACACCACATACATTTTTACTTACTGGAGATTGGTCCTCAGCTTTCTTTACTGAGCACTTCTCCTCTAAAAAATAATCTTTTCCTGATAATCTCCCTTGCCCCAGGGATGAATCTATTACTTGGCACTGCTTCCAGAGCAATCTTGGTGAGCCTTAGCCTTTGAGAAAAGTTGGGCATCACTGAAAAGCCATCTTTCCAGGGCAGGTTGGGCTCACATTGTTTTGAGCCCCTAGGGGATGTAGGTACCAAACGTTCTTCTCTGTTCTCTAAGGGGAAAATGGCTTCATAGTCTGTTTTCTTTTTGAAGCTGAATGGCCTGAAGAATTAAAATCTTATCAGATAGGACACCAAGTTGAGTGTTCTTTTCATCATGCTGGTAGCCTGCCAGGACTTTGGTAGTGAGATTCATTCACATTCCCGCTTTGAACACTCCTAAATGAGACTGCTTCTTGAGGTTTGAAAACAAAAGACAGGGGCATTGTTCAGGCAAACGTGTACAACAAAAATAAAGAGACTGGGTGGGTTTTGGGAAGTTTAAAAGCAAGGCATAAAAATGTATTCATTAAGATCAATTACCACGTAAGAAATATATATATAAATATGTACACATATATGTCTATACTTTTATCATGCTATGTATTTATTATAGTTTGTTGCATATATTGGCAGTTTCCTCGTGCATAATTATCTCAACTTAGCTTTGTGAACAAAATCCAGGGGACCAAACTGTACCAATCCTGAAGAAGGGGAGTTGATAAAAATGTTCTGCTAAGTGTGGTTACAATTTTCATCAAAGAAAGGCATATTTAATCCACCAACTACTGTTTGCTCAGGACTAAGATGTAAGTTCCATGAGGAAAAGGACATTTTGTTTGTTGTGTTCACTACTATATTCCCAGCTACTTAATAATCTCTAGCTCATAATAGGAATTCAATTAATATTCCTTGAGCAAATGAATGCATGGATGGATGAATTAATGAATGAGTAAACAAGGGCCAGGTGTAAATCAAGAATTCAGTTTTGGACATCTCAACTTACATTTTCCCAGTGTATTCTAACTGATGGGCCTTTCAAACTTGTGCCCAGTGAGATGCCTATAAGGTTACTTAGCACTTAAAATACCCTCCTTTCCTGAGCTTGTGATGAGAGTGTCTTTGGACCTGTTAACTGTAGCCAATGTGTTGTTGGCTTCCTGCTGTTTCTAACATTTGCCCCTGTCCTCAGTGAGGACACTGTGTCTTAGTGTAGTGGTTATCACCTGCGTGTTAGGTGCAGAAAGTCCTAGTTTTGTTCCCACCAGATCCAAAATAAACCAAACACTGATCCCTTTGTCCTGGGTTTTTATTTCATAACAGAGAGACCAAGAAGTTGTTTTACAATCTTTCCCATCTGGATGATGCCTGCGCCAGGGGACTGCAGGGTTCTGGGGTCTTCCTGACATCTACGTTCCCTCATTTCTTTCTGACTACCATAAGGAGCCACCTGAAAGCATTTTCAACAGAGCCTGAGGGCCTATAATTGCCAAATATTCTCAAAGCACAGAATTAATGGCTGATTTGGAAGACTATTGTGGAAGCTCTGGAAATATGGAATGTGCCAGCCTCAGCCAACAAAGAGGAGGCCAGGGATTCAGAAGGCCTGAGCAGGCATTGAGTCCAGCACCATGGAGAGAAATTAATGCTTAGGAATAGAAGACAGTCTCATCTGTGGCTCCTAAAAGTGGAGCTCATGTGGGTCCTGTCCCTTAGCTCTATATTCTGAGAAGCTGGAGCAGTAGGGGAGGGAGGAGAGTGGTAAGTGAGCCAGCATTTGTCAGAACTTAGGAAGCATGATAAGAAATAGCAACAGCTTGCCAATGAAGTTCTACTTATATCCTGGATGAAATATTTATTCCTTCAGCTTAACCTCATCAGATTGAAATGGTCACTGGTGGAATGAGAGACAGTGAACTTAGGCATAAAAATTGTTGTCTAGCCATTTAGTATTTTGATCCCAATATGAATGGTGATTCCCTATCACCACCTACTATTTTACTAATCCTTGCAGTTTCATAGTGGTGAAAAATCCCAGTAAGTCAGAGAAAGACCTAATAAAAATTACAGCAAATTAAGCACAGCATTTGCTTTCTTTCTATCTCAAACTACGCTATAGGGAGTATTAGGGATGTTTTAAGGCTTAAATGCAGGAGGACAAAACTATGAGAAAGTGGAGAGCAGCAGCAAGATTTTGAAGACCAGAGAACTGAATGACTAGTGTAATAAAGGAAACAAGTTTATTGTCTTAAGTATCTTTTTTAGGAAACTTTCTCTGTAAGGTTTACACATGCTTCCTGTACTTCTACTCTGTTATGTCTCATAGTTGCATAATATTCAATATTATCCATTAACCACACTTACCTATCTATGCCCAGTGATGGCATCGAGGTTGAATCTGTTTCCGAAAACCCCAAAATAATGCTGCAATTAACATACACATATGATACAATCTGTGCCCTTGTGAGATTTTTTTGTGAGGGGCAGGGATTATATACACATAGGAGCAGAATATCTGGATCACTGGGCATGAATAATCTTAACTTGAGTAAAATGTAGTAGACTGTTCTTCAGAATGGCTGTGAAAACTGCCATCAGCAGGACAGGAAGGTTATCATATCACCATTCCTGCCATAATTGACACATTCACCTTTCTAATTCATCCAACTTAATGCAAGTAAAATAATATCTTATTTTATTTTACTTTTTATATGTTACCAATAATATTAAATGTTAAAATTTTTAAAAATCTTTTCAGATACTTCTTCTCTATCCTTGCTCTGATGAGTGTCCTGTCCCTATTCTTTACCTGTTTTTTTATTGAGATTTCTGTCTGATTTTGCTGATTTTCATCGCTTCTTACTATATTATAGAGATTAGATTGGCATTTTTAAATGCTTCAACTATTTTTTACTTTTGTCACAATCTGTCTATTTAATTTTCTATTGTGGCCTTCTTGGGCATATCTTTGATGTGGATGAAGTAAACTACACCAATGCTTTGCTTTGCTGTTGTAAGAAATTTTTCTACATATATTTCTATCAATTTTTATCTGTTACATTTAGGTATTCACGCTCTCTAGATATGTACATTTTACAAACTCTCCAGATGATTCTACTCCATGTGAAGAATCACAAAAATAGATTAGTATAATAACTCTCCTGTCTGCAAATGCCTGGGGACTCCTTTCTCTGATATGCCCTTTCTTGTACCCACTACATACTCAGTCCTCCCAATTCGGCTCTGACTCAAGCACTGGCAGGCCTGGATTTCCCTCAATGTGCAAAGAGAAGAATCTCTCATGCCCCCTCTTTGCTCACTAGCACAGTGTCTAAAAGGCCAGAGATAGCTCTGAGCTGGAGGGACCAGAAGTGAGTGACACATTCCTTTCACATGGCTTTATCAGGCTACAGAGGACATATGTTTGTGAACTTAGTAAGCTCTGTGCAGCACGGACAAGGGCTGGACTCCTTCTGCCTCAGTGGTTTTAAGCCTGGGGAGAGTTGTCCTTGGACCTTTTATGCTTGTGTGGTACAGCTGACACAACCATCTCATATCGCGGTTCTTTCCCTAGTAACCAAAATAACAGAGACATATTTATTTATTTATTTATTTTTGTGCCTCTCAATAGGTGTTTTATGATGTTTATAAATTAATTCTATCCCAAGTCCTATTTCAGGATTTAGTTTTATCTCTGGTTCCAGAAGACTTCTCAGACTTTCAACATAAACCCCCAAATACTCATATGAGACCTGCTTGAATGAGTTCTTAAACAACTCACAAGCCCATTTATGAAGTATCTTTCAGTGTCTTACTGACTTGGTAGATGCCCAGCACATAGTAGGTACTCAGGAAAGAGATTTCATTAACAGATGGTTAGAACTCTTAGTTAAAATACTTCTTTATGAAAACCCATGTGAAATATTCAAACTCCAAGCTACATTTGTGTGCACTAGGGCTTTCCAAATGTACTTCAGCGGGAGATTGTCTCAATGTTAACAATCCTCTACTTCCAGACCTTAAGCCCTCACCTGGATAATCAGATTCAGTGGGTTTGGAATAGGGGCTTAGATTCAGCAGACAAAACAGTGTTCTCTGATGAGGAATAAAATGTGTAGATACCACCTTTGTAGAGCTATGAGACGTGGTTCATGCATCTGCATTCTCCCCACCTCTATTACTGCACTTCCTCTCCCCTTTGGTTTTCCTTTCCAGATCCATTAAAAAACGTGTCTTGTCTTGAGCATAAGTGGAGTTAACCAGACAAGCTATTTTTCATGTATTTTCTTAAAAGTTTTAATCATTATTTCCTGCAGTAGCTCTTCAGAGAAAGGGAGACATTTTCATAGTTTTCTCATTTCACCCTTCCCAATTTATTGGAAATAGAGAAAAAATAAAGAAAGCATTCCACCTTCAGCAGAAATAAACCTCACTCACCGGGAAATATCGCCTTTCTCAAACCCCCTATTGTGACCAGAAAGGACGCAGAGAAATGTCTTCCAGGGAAGCTTCCTTCCTTTTTCCTCTTTCCCGGAAAACCCGCAGCAAACGCAAAGCTGCTCACAGGTTTGAGGTCAGAGGAAGCACATCAGGAGCCTCCACAGGGCTCGGAGGACTCAGCTCCTGCTCATTGTGCAGATCATTTTTCCCTCCTGAAGAAAATTCTGGACAGATCTGCTTTTTTGGGCTGCAAAAGTACACTACTAGTACAGGGAACACTACAAAAAAAAAACTGCTGGAAGAAACTAGGGAAGAGCTAAATAAATGGGGAGGCATTCTATGTGCATGGATGAGAATATAGTTAAGATGACAATATTTTCCACATGTATCAATAAATTCAACATAATCCCTATCAAAATCTCAACTAGGTGTTTGTTTGTTTTGCAGAATTTGAAAAGCTGATCTTAAAATTCATGTGGAAATGCAGAAGACCAAGAAAAGGCAAAATAATCTTGAAAAAAAGGAACAAAGGTAAATTATAAATTTACCTTTCTTGATGTGAAAACTTCTTGATGTGAAAACTTTCAACAATGCTAGAATAACCAAGACTGTGGTGCTGACAATAAGGATAGACATACAAATCAACAGAACATAACCGAGAGTCTAGAAATAACCCCCTACATGTATTATCAATGATTTTCAACAAAACTGCCAAGATAATTCAATGAGGGAAGGAAGCCTTTTCAAAAAATAGTACAGGGACAATTGGATATCCACACGAAAAACCCACAAATTTACCTCACATCAAATTAACTCAAATTAGCTTTGAGTTAATTTTATAATTAACTTTTGTAAATTAACAAAAATGTACTCAAATGGATCATAGATGTAAATGTAAGAGGTAAAACTTTGAAACTCTTTGCAAAAAACATAAAAATAAATATCTGTAACCTTGGGATAGGCAAAGATTACTGAAATGCCGCATGAAAAGCATATAAAAGATAAAATTGCAAATTGGACTCCATCAGGATTTAAAGCATTTGCACTGCAGAGAATATCATTTAAAAAGTGAAAAGACAGGCAGCCTACTGGGAGAAAATATTTGTAAGTCAAATATTCAATTAAGGACTTGGATCCAGAATAGAAAGAACCCTTACCACTCAATAATAAGAAAACAAATAATCCAAATTAAGAAGTAGGCAAAAGATTTTTATACACATGTCACCAACGAACATAGATGAATGTCCACGAAGCACATGGAAAGATGCTCAACACCATTAGTCACTAGGGAAATGCAAATTAAAATCATAATGAGATGCCACTTCATAGCCACAAGGATGGCCATATTATAAAAGACAGACAATAGCAAGGGTTGATGAGGATGTAGAGAAACTGAAACCTTCATATACTTTTCTGGGAGAGAACATAAAATGGTGCAACTGCTTTGGAAAATAGTTTGACAATTTCTTAAAAGATTACACATAAATCTACCATATAATCCAGCAATTCTACTCCTTGATATCTGCACAAGAGAAATGAAAACATATATCCACACAAATACTTGTATACAAATGTTCATAGCAGCATTATCCATATTAGCCAAAGTGTGGAAACAACCCAGATGTACATCAGTGGGTGAATGGAAATACAGATTGTGGTATATCCATACAATGGAATACTATCTGGCACTAAAAGAAACAAAATACTGATACAAGCTAAAACATGGATGAACCCCAAAAACCTTATGCCAGACGGAAAAAGCCAAAGCAAAACTCCACATTTTGTATGATTCTTCTGAGATGTTCAGAAAAAGCAAATATTAGAGACAAAGTAGATTAGGGGTTGCTTGGGGTTGGGAATAGAATGGGAAGTGTCTGCAAAAGGGCATGAAGTTTATTTTTGGAGTAATGGAAATATTCTAAAATTGGATTGTAATGATATTTGCACAACTTTGTAGATTTACCAAAAAAAAAAATCATTAAATTGTACACTTAAAATGGATCCATGTTATGGTAAATTATACTTCTATATAGCTGCTACAAAAATACTTTTGATATGCCATTTAGGGTTCGATATATGCATGTACAGCTCAGAATTGAGTCCCCAAGTTCATACACAACTTTCTGAGTTCCCTTCTGCAGTCTCCCACTTTCCAGGTCCCAGTGGAGCTTTTTCCTAGTGCTCTGGCTAGAAGCCCCAGGATTTAGTTTCCTTTCTCTGCTGTGCACTTCACTCAACTGAGTCTTCCTCTGGGGCCACACAGTGAGAAGATAGCAAGTAAAAGCAATTCAGATTCCCTCCATGCTCTTGGAACCAGTTTCTCTGGTCAGAATCAAGGATTCCCCTCCCTCAGAGTTTTATGCTTGCACAGCTGCTGCTGCCATTGCCACCAACCGTAGGGGAGATTGCCTGAGGGCTGGAGCAGGTCTGGGTTTTAGGCTGCCTTTCAGTCTGGTCTGGGAGCTACTGGAGAAAAGGAAGTGAGACACTCATAGCCAGTTTGGTGGGACTTTAGTTCTGGTTTTCTTCCCCAACCTGCCTCTACCATTTACTTTTCATAATCCTCAGATAGCTGCTTCATGCATTCTGCCCAGATTTTTGGTTGCATTTAATGCGAGAGATGAGTGGAATGTGCTTACTCCATTTCTGAGTAGAGCTAAGTGTTTTTTTAGAGTTCTTCTTACACGTATTAATTTATTATTTTTGACATGTTAAAATTCCCCATAATGGTCATTATTATTCTAAGTCAAAAATTGTGCCCTTTACCAAGGAGAGTTATGAGTTATAGTTATAGTGCAACTTTATAAAGGAAGAATTTCTTCCAGAACGGTATTAGAATTTAGACATAGACAAACATAGGTCAAATAAGAAAGAGAGGTCACTATGGTCAATAATCAATCAGAAGCTAGAAAGCGTTAAATCCAGACAGCGAGATTTAATCATGAGTTTCATTATCTTCATTACTCCAGGAAGATCAATAACCTCTTGGAATTTCATTTTTCTAATATACAAAATTGAACATTAAATTTGGTGCATTAATTCAATAAATATTTGTTGAGTTTTTGTGATGTGGCCAGTACTGTTGTAGATAAGGAGATGGATAAGCAAAAAAACTCAAACAATTCCTTCTCTCTTAATGGAACTTACATTCCAGTATAGGGCAAACACAGTGTATGAAAAAATTAAGGAAATGCTGTAATGTGTTAACGAATGACAAGTGCTATGGAGAAAAATAAAGGAAGAATGTGAAAAAGGAACTCTGGGAGTAATATTTAGATAAAATAACACTGATGTGGTGGCATTTGAACTAAGACTTGAAGGAAGTGAGGGAGCAAGGCATGTCTATATTTGGGAAAACCATCCCAGAGAAAGGAATCAGTCAGTGCAAAGGCCCAGGGGCAGGAATGTGTCTTGTGTTCAAGGAGTGTTCAAGGAGAAGCAAGCAAGTCAATTGTAACTGCAATGGAGTGAGCAAGGGGAGAGAAGGTGAAGAGATTAGAGAAGAATGAACTATGCAGCAAAACATTGTACATCATTGTAAGGGTTTTGGCTTTTTCTTTGCATGAAACAAGAGCCATTGTTTGTTTCTCAGCGAGGGAATGGTTTCATATGACTCAAGGTTAAAAAGAATCTCTAGGGTTGCTCCATGGAGAATATTGTAGAGGGGAAGAGATGAAGCAGGAAGACTATTAACATATTTTTAAATATTTCATGCCAGATATAGTACTATATGGACCAACTTAGTAGCAGTTGAGGTAGTGAAAAATAGTTAGATTCTAAACATATTTTGAAGAGATAGCCAGAAGATTCTACATGGGAAGTGAGAGATGAGTGGAATTAAAGAAGAATCTAATCTCTTTGGCCTCATAACTGGAAGCACAGAGTTGTTTTTAATTGAGAAGGGAAAGAAAATGAGAGAAGGTATTGGGGTGGGGTAGATCAAAAGTTTGGTGTTGAATACGTTAAGTTGGAGATGCCTATTACAAGACATGTAACTGGAGATATCAACTAGGCAGTTTGATAATACCAGTCTGGAGTTTAAGGAAGTGGTTTAAGCTGAAGATATTAATGAGTGAGTTGCTAACATATAGATAGTATTTAAATGATGAGACTGCAAGAGAGAAGAGAAGCTTGGACTGCACCAAATAACCTTGGACTTGATTTAGCTAAAGTTTGTTTTTCTAATAAACTTTGATGGCCTAGTGATAAAAGCATGGGATTAAAATTCCAATGGAGTATTCCACACAGTTTCAATAGTGGCTCACAGATTATCCCCTTCTCCCTTATGCCAGACTTGGGCCCTGCTATTTTTTCGTTTGAGTCTAAAAGTTTCTTAACTCTTTCCCAGCATTTTCATTAGCCTCATCAGCACAATGAGAAATCAGACATATGCCTGTGTAGGTCCTTTCACTACTCAGGCATCCTTCTTTAATGTGAAGAAAGCATAATTCACTAACTTATTCATTCATTCATCCAACATATCTTTATCAAATGCTTACCCTATGTGTCAGTCACTTGTCTTGGTTACTGGGAATACAGCAGTGAAAAAAAGAGACAGAAATATCTACCTTCCATTCTAGAGGAGGAGTCACAGTCAGTAAACAAAATAAACAAGTCAGATATAGATCTTGATAAGTGAAGTGGGTAAATATTAATCAAGGAAGAGATATTGAAAGTGTGATGTTTGTTTGGACTTTGGATAGGGTTTTCACTGAAAGTATCAATGAGCATATGACCTGTAGGAAAAGAAGACCTGAGGAGGTAAGGAAGGAAGAAAAGGAGGAAGGAAGGAAAGGAGGAGGAAGGAAGGAAAGATGGAAGGAAGGAAGGGAGGGAGGGAGGAAGGAGATGATATCTGGGGGAGATCTTTTTAGGAAGAAGTTGCAGCAAGTGCAAAATAAATGTTGAGGTAAGCCTGTGCCTAGTGTATTGAAAGATTGGTAAATAGGCCAGTGTAACTGTCACAGATTAAAGATTTTGACGAAGTAATTGGATGTAGCTAATTTAAATAGAAATGTCCAAAATTAAAATTATTTTTTATTACAAGACACTGTGCTAAACATACATTTCCATTCCTTATCTCCTCTCTGCTTTCACCAATTCACGACTGTCCCCCCATCCCTGCCCCTTACTACATCTTCATGCCCCATCTCATTCCTCAAACCAACCTTCATTCCATCTCTGGTCTTTATCTCATCCTTGATTTAGAGAGTTATCAAGCAAGCATCCAAATTGTTCAGAGGTTCAGATGAAGAACAGGGATGTCTATTTCATACATTCTTGGAAACAAAACACAACAGACAAACATCTTGAAAATGTGATGGTTTCTTTATTAAGACAAGTCAAAATATCTTCTGGTCAAGTCAGCAACATCAAAATATCATTCCCTCCTGGTGTAGATTTGTCACTTTATTTTTCTTCTCTGCATTTCTGTGTGTATTACAGAAAATAAGGGGTCCCAAGACATATATTTTTTAGAGTAGATGATGACCTTGGTTGCATATGATTTCTAGATTTTTGTGGTTGCATATTTGTTCTCATAGACTGGATTGGCAAACATACAAAAGTTTAACAACACACACTTTTGGGGAGGGTTAGCAAAATATTTACTGATTTTCTATTTGGAAGCCAGGAGGGCTCTAAGCCACGTGGTAGGACAGGGTTAAAAAAAGGAAGGAAAAAAAAACAACCAAACCCATGCCCTCATGAAGCCTATATCCTAGTAGAGGCTGACTTACAAAAACATAAGTGAGTAACACATGTAGTTTGTTCTACAATGATTAATTGAAAACAAAGACGTAAGTAATATCAGTTTCAACTGCTCCATTGACTTGAGGGGCAGCGGAAGTGAACAAGGAAGGACCAGGTGTTATGGACTGAACTGTGTCTCCTCAAAAGTCATAGATGGAATTTTTAACCCCCAGGACCTCAGAATGTAACCATATTTGGACATAGGACTTTTAAAAGGTAATTCACATAAAAGAAGGTCAGATGGGTGGGCCTGATCCAATATGACTAGTATCAATCTAAGAAGAGGAGATTAGGCCACAGATAACAGACAGACAGAGGGGGAGACTACGTGAAGACACAGAGAGAAGGTGGCCATCTGCAAGCCAAGGAGAGAAGCCTCAGAAGAAACCAAACTTGCTGACATCTTGACCTTGAACTTCTAGCCTCCAGAACTGTGAGAAAGCAAATTTCTGTTGTTTACCAGTCTGTGGTACTTTGTTACTGCAGCCCAAGAGGACTAATCCACCAGGCAAAGGGGAAGTCCTGCACGGGCACAGGAGACTCAGTGTCGGTGGCCGCGCTCTGAGAAGGAGAGAGGATCCAGGTGCTTAATAGAGAGGGGCCACCACACACACACAAACACGGGGCAATGCCATTCTCAATTCTGCCCCATCCCACACCCGTTTATGGTTGCTAGTGTTTTTTTTTTTTTTTGGAATAAAATATGTAAACTAATTTTATGAGACTTGTTTTAAAAAGCTAGAGATGATGGGAAATCACTTGGCATAAGGTATACTCAATGGTTGTCTAGTTTTAACGAAGTCTAGAGTTAGGACCAAAGGGTAAACTCTTAGAAGGGCTTTACATGGGTGTTTCCAGCCTGAACTATATATTCTGTTGCAGAAGTACAGAAAATGCACTCACTTTGACCCTTGACTTTAAGTTATCAAACCACTCTCTAATCTAACAACCCCATCTACCAGCAATGCTCTCAATACAACTCTCCCTTTTTACAATCTATAGAATCGTGTCTATAATATTGTGTCTGTAGGTTATTTTGTGACGACAATAAAATCACACTCTTTTTAATCCCTACCTTCCTCTGGTGAGAGTGTAAAGAAAAAGAGAAAAATATCAACTTCCACAGTCATGAACCTTACCTCTAGTGGGGAAATTTACTCACCTTCTCTGGTCATGACCCAAGAAAAAAAGAAATATTTCAAAGGGGGATTTCTTCCTCATTTCCCAGGAAATCTCAGAGCAAAGGAGAAGCTGTTCAAAAAATCAGAGTGAAAGTGGGCCAAGGACCCACCAACAAGGCTTGAAAGACAGCTTCCCTCTCAGTGTGCTCAGATTTTTTTCTGTTCCTGGAGGAAATTCCAGACAGACCTACTTTCTTAGTTCTGCTTTTCTCAGTGACCTCAAGAACCAGCAGCTTTAAGAAAGTTGTTCTGTAGGCATCAAAGGTTTGTCCTTCTCACTATCCTTTTACTGCTTGAGAGGACAGGACGAGCAAGTGTTAGGAGCTGCAGCAGTCTCCAAATTCTCTTAATTCTTTCTGCATCTCAGAACCTTCAAACACTTGGAATATAGGTGGTGCTCAATACATTGTGGGTATGAATCCATAACCTGTTCATTTCTTTCTCCAACCACAAGGAAGTTAGTAGGATGTGACTCTATCCAGTTTTATGGCCTGATGAATGGCCCATGGGCTCCAAGATTTATCCTAAGTGTTTTCAAAAGTCGCTAGTTTGACATGGAGGAAGAGTGTGAATCTTCTCCGGATGAGTGCTCTAGAAACTCCAGTTACTGAAATGCCTGGAAATAAAGTTTGTCTCTTTATCAAAAGAGATGCATGCAGCTTTCTTAAAGCAATAAATGGCAGCAATAGAGGCTTTCCTGTTTCTCCTGACTCCCATGATGGAGGAACCCATTCGGATTTGGGATCAAAGATGGTCAGATCTGGGATCAGGGCCAACATCATGGGTGAGACCAGTGCAACTACACAGAACTTCACTTTCAGAAGGACCCTGTGCTTGGGAGTTAATGCTCTGAGGTTACTGTCTTGAAATTATTAATAATTTTATCTTTGATTTTGTATTTTGTAAGTGAAGTCTAATGAGACAGTAGAGCATGCATTGGTGGCTTGGACTTTGCATGTGGTCTGCCTTCTGCTGGCTCCCCACCTCCCTGGGATATGTTCTTAGCTACTTGCTCTTCCTCCCTGGCCCTGGGACACACCTGGCCTCCTCTTCCCTGCCTAGCCCCATGCCTGCTGCCACCCTCCACCTCAGGTGGGGCCTGGGCTCTGGGTCCAACACTCCCACCCAGACTGGAGCAAGACAACACCACCTCTCCTTAGGTGGGCAGCTAGGTGAGGCCCACCTCTGCCCACCCCACTCCACCCTTGTATGGTGAGTGAGTACCTGCACTGAGGTTGCAGTCTTTGCTATGGATTGGGGCTGCAGCCTGGGGGAAGGGGAGATTGACTTCCCCAGCCCCAGATAGAGCACCCCTACTTTTATTTTGGACTAGGCCCAGCAAATTATGTAGCCAGTCCTATCTGGGATAATAATAATCCATACCATGTGGCAAGCACTTTTCAAAGGGCTCCTTACATTGGAGGATCCAAGGCACAAAGAGGCTAAACAATTTGCTCAAAATTACAAAGCAAATAAATCCCAGAATTGATATAAAGTATCAGTGAAGTCTGGTTTCAGAGTTAGTGCTGTTGCTGACATTCTATACTGCCTCTTATCCTCCAAGACCACACTCTTATAAGGATTTTCACCTCCTTTGGACTTTACATAAATTCTCAAGGCAATTTGTGTAAGCCTCACTTATCTGTTTTAATTTTATAACTTTTAATATTTCGTTTTCTATAGTTTCTTGATCAAATCTAATTTTTAAAGTAAATAAATTCGTTAAATTCTTGCTTCTGTTTTTACTTGTTTGATTTTTGTGCCTTTCTCTGTTGCATGATTTCCTCTTTTTGCTTGAGGAAGACTCGCCCTGAGCTAACATCTGTGGCCAATCTTCTATTTTGTATGTGGGTCGCAGCCACAACATGGCTGATGAGTAGTGTAGGTCACCCTGAGAACCCAACCAGGTCTCCAAAGCAGAGCACATCGAACTTAACCACTATGTCACTGGCCGGCCTCTGCTGCATGATTTTATCTCACATTTTAAAAAAGATTTCACCCCTTAATGAGTTATTCTTTTTTCACAATTTGAAAATATATTATGATTTATTTAAAAGTGTGTTCCAGTGCACTCTGGTTATTTTTCTTAAGTAAATTTAAAACTAATACAGATGTTAATTACTGATCCACCCATAACATAGGTCTCCAATATAAGCATATAAAGAAATGTGAGAATTTAGGTGGAAATGTGAGAAGGTGAACCGAATATAAACTTTCATTCAAAAAAACTCACTAGTTTGAAAAAAAAAAAAAAACTCCCACACGAATGTGAAACTGTTAAAGGAAACACAATCTTTGCATAAGATAGAAAATATTAGAAAGAGAAAATTTACTCTAACTTTTTGTGATTTTACTAAAAAATTGTAAGCGAATGTGAATTATACAAATTGATCACAAGTCATGCTGGGCTGCTTTCCGGGATCTACACAATCCTCTGGGCGCGATATCCTTCTGTTTCTGTTTTAAAGTCTTGGATGCACAGGCACCCCACAAATTGGAAATCCAGTTTCGTTTTGGAAGGATTTCTGAAGGATCTCATTTTCCTTGCGATGGTTCTCTGAGTCTTCCGATCTCTCTTGCCCGCGCGTCCAGGGCCGGGCTTGGACGCCATTCAGTGGCCCTGCCTTTTCCCCTCAGATTTCCCGGGTGACCTCAAATCCCGCCTGAGCGAATCGCCGCCTTCAGGGGCGTCAGAGGAGGTCTCCTTCCGAGCCCCCAGCACTGCTCAGGTTTGGAAATGTGGTTCCAGTCACCATTCCAAAGGCCGCGGGCAAGACCCTGTGGGCCGTGGTCCTCCTTTCAGTCATCACAGGGTCCTCCTCATGTTATAACGCAGTGACAGACGTGGAAACTGAGCATGCACGTTCCATATCAGCGCCGGGCTCTGAGTCCAGTCACAGGAAGTCCGACCCTCCCTCCCCATTCCCAGTCCTCACACCGCCTGGCAGGCAGGTGGGCACATCCCCCTCCGCGCCCCTCAGTTCTATCGGTCAAACACTGCCCGGCACAGAATGGGCAGTTTCCAGAGTTCAAGTCCACCGGATCCTGGTTATTTTCTGGGATCATTTTCTGGCGCCCAAGAGATGGAGATCACAGAATCTCCTCAGGTCATATAAATCACTAAATAGGACAAACCGAGGAATTTTTCTGAAATCTGCCGTATCCCGAGGCTGCCTAAAATTTCTGTCTTGTGTTTGGAAAGTGATTCTTCCCCGAAACGTAGTATCTGCTTGGTGTGACTCATTGACTCTCATATTATTGATTTAAATAAATAGAAAAGTTCAGTAAGCTTGATAATTTCTTGAAAGCGAAGATTAATTCAGTGTTACGGAACCTGGGCTAGCCAGAAGAAGTCTGTTCTCTGTTAGAGAAGAGAGGAGGCAAGACGTCGAGGTTTCCGTAGTGTAGTGGTTATCACGTTCGCCTCACACGCGAAAGGTCCCCGGTTCGACACCGGGCGGAAACAACTGTGCTCTAAAGAGCTTCAGCTTTTGAAGATTCTCCCAAACTTCCTGGAAGTCTAATTTAAAATTGTGCCACAGCAGGATCCAGGATCCTTCCTGCTCTTTGCTTTCTGGGACTAGAATACAAAAGGGTGTTCGGTCAGGTGTCCACCTCCAGCAAGTGGTTAACTGCGGTGTCAACGGAATGAGGCCCCTAAGGAGGTGTAGAGTGGGGTCGAGCGTCCCCATCTTCTTAGGAATCTGAAGCGTCCCCCTGAGGGCTCTCAGCATTTCTAAAAGGAAAAGATCGGAAACCGAGAGTCCACGGCCACTCGGGTGGACATTACCAATCTCCAGCAATTTATTTATTGCCAGACAAATATTACCAGGTATCACCTGACTTTTGGGGACGAGGGAGAAGAGACATATTGGGGCATCGTGGGGAGGGAGATGGATAAAAAAAGATTCTGCAGGGAGATCTCAGTGGAGCAGAGCCCACCGCTGACCTTGCCTCTCGTGACGCCTGGTTCCCTGGATGCTCCCACCGTCTGGTCCACAAAAAGACCAGAAGAGGTCAGTTTGCAGCCAGCTTGTGCGAGCTGGGGTCCAGCAGAGCCCTAGGTTGGACCCGCCCCTCCAGGCCAAGGCTTATGCCACACCAGAAGTCGGTCAGAAAGAGCACAAAGTGTGAAGATCTTTCTATCACATGTTACCTTCCACCAGAGTGCATGCACCACAGAAGGAGTACTAAACAGCTAAGGAAGCAGAATGATTCTTCCAGTGGTTGTCACCCAGCCTTAGTAATTAGCAACTCCAGTGCTGGCAAATTGGTCACATGAGTGGAGTAGCCTGGTGGCAGGGATGGGCCCAATAACAAGGGGTCCCATTCATCAAGGCTGATCAAGCTACTGCCACTGCCAAACATTGAACCTCGAACAGTATAGACCATGCTGAGTCCTTCATGCAGCACCTCTCCAGAGACGAAGCAGCCACATGCCTCTTATTAGTTTACTCAGGAAAAGTGAGCAACCAGACCAACCAGAGTCCCAAAAAAGATATTCCCAGATGGTATGAATTCAATACGTGAAGGAAGTGGGTCTGAGAAGCACAAATGGGGTACTGGAGTGGATGTGACAGGTGTTCCACCCAGAACCACCCCTTTCTAGTGCAAGACACTCCTTTCTCCAAGCAGCTTGGAGTGTTGTTTGCTGATAGCTCAGAGCTGAGCTCCTTCCAGGAATCGCTCTCAACTAAAGGAAGCTACTTTGTCTGAGGTTATACCCTCTCTCTGGGAGCAGCCTACATGTAAAGACACATCTCTGAGTGGATTCAACAAGTCAGTTCCTGTGTCTCAATTCAGGACAACTCTGAAGCATCATTGCAGCTCCAGAGCTCCCTGGAGGCTTGGCTGAGGCCTCTGTTGCGACAACATCACAGTCCACACTGTCTCTTTATCCTCTGAATTCCTTCTGCATATTGTTCCTAGAAACACTTCCCAATAAGCTTCCTTCATAAAAACTACACCTCAGAGCCTAGTTCCCAGAGAACTCAATCTAATACATTCCCCTAGAGTGTATTTGCAAAAGAGCTACCAAAGATATCTTTTTTTAATTTTATTTATTTATTTATTTTGTCCCCCAAAGCCCCAGTAGATAGTTGTATGTCATAGTTGCACATCCTTCTAGTTGCTGTATGTGGGATGCTGCCTCAGCATGGCCAGAGAAGCGGTGCATCAGTGAGCGCCCGGGATCCGAACCCAGGCGGCCAGCAGCGGAGCGTGCGCACTTAACTGCTAAGCCACGGGGCGGGCCCCCAAAGATATCATTTTAAAGCATGTCAGATTTGTCTCTTCTAAAATCAGAATTATCCAATAGCTTCCCATTGGACTTGAAGTAAAGCCAAATTCCCAAGATCTCCTACAAAGTCCTATACATTCTAAACCTTCACTTCTCTCTCTCTCATCTCTATTATCCTCTCCCTCACTTGTGCTCTGGCCACATGGGCCATCTTGCTCTTCATACAAGTACCCTCCTTTGGACTTGTGCACTGGCCGTGCTCCCTGCCATCTTCCTACAGTTAAAAGTGTTACCAAAATCTTGATAAGCCTTCACTGACGACTCTATTTAGAATTCCAGTCTACTCTCAACACTACAGTTCCCTCTACCTAGCTCTATTTTTTCAATCACATTTAACAGCTCCTTATACATTATGTAATTCCCATTTTTATTATGTTTGTGAGTTATATCTGCTTCCACCCTGTATGAAGGCAGAATTTTTTTGTTGTTCGTAGCAGTAATGTGTTGTTGCTGTAATTCCCTAACACCTCCCAAGTGCATGAAACTGGCAGATCATTTGAAACTCTCTTTATGTGACTTCTCTGCCTAAAATCTTTCCATGGATTCTCATTCTTGTTAGAGTCAATTCAAAATCTTTAATTTGGCCTATAAATAATACTTCTTAATTTACACCTGATGTAGATCAATTAACTTCTGTTAATTATTTTCAGCACCCCCTTCACGAAGAAAAGTCCCCTGATTTGGATATTGTGTTCCACCAGATGGTCTGGCATCATTTACACGTTCGTTCCTCTTCTGGCCTCAACTCCTGCTACTCTTCCCCACGACTGTGCAGCTCAGTCTTACTCTCCAGACACACTGGCACGTCTTAGCTCCTCTCTCCTCAGGTGTTTTTGTCTATGCTGTTCTCTGAGGTGTGCAAATGGAAGCCACTGCCTGGCCCTTCTCCTTGCTCTCCTCTTAGCCCCTTCCTTCTCCTGTCTGATTCTAACACATTCCCTTTGTCAAACACCATTAACTGCACCCCCAAGTCTCACCTACCTGAGAGAAGGTGGCCCGTGGCGCAGCAGTTAAGTGTGCGCGCTCTGCTGCTGGTCACCCGGGTTCGGATCCCCAGAGCGCACAGCTGCACCGCTTGTGAGCCCATGCTGTGGCGGTGTCCCATATAAAGTGGAGACAGATGGGCACAGATATTAGTCCAGGGCCAGTCTTCCAGAGGAGGATTGGCGTGGATGTTAGTTCAGGGCTGATCTTCCTCTCTCTCTCTCTGTCTCATACACACACACACACACACACACACACACACACACACACACACAAAGCCCCCAATGTGAATTCCTCTACATCTTCACTAATCGTCTAGTTTTTCCTCAGACCTGTAGCATGTAGCAGGGAATTCAGAAAGGAGGAGGAGTAGGAAATGTGGCTGGGATCCTATTTATTGGTGCTCAATATAGTTAAAACAAACAAGCAAACAAAAAGAATACTGGGGTCAGCCCTCTGAAGCACAATCAGACAATGTCCATCAAAATTGCCAATGTACATATTCCTTTACGCTGCTTTCCCACATGTGTGCAAGCTATCACAACACACATGAGATACAGTGTATGTTCATAGATATGAACAGTATTTGCAACAGCAGGTTGGGGAAAACTAAACTAACTCTCCATTAAAGTGGGTACATTCCGTGTAATTGAATACTATGCAGATTTAAAAGACTATAAAAAACCCTTTTCTGTTCTGATACAGAAAGATCACAAAAATATATTCTAAGTAAAAAATAAAAAAGCAAGACACGGAAAAAATGTGGATAAAATGCCAGTATCAGCAAAGAGAAAAAAGAAAATATATTTGTATAACTTTATGGATTTAAAAATCTCAGGAAGAATAAACAAGATACTAAAAACAATGGTAACATTCTAAGGGGACAAAGACTGGATAGAAAGGTTGGGCACACAGAAAAACTGGGTTTAATTGCCTCTGGAATGGTGATGGAGCCATGTTTCTAGAACTAGGTAGTACAGAGATCTCCAAAGTGACCTCCGATTTGTGGTCACTGCGGAAATCTGAGGCCGCAGGTAAATGGGAAGGCTCCCGAATATCGACCAAGTCTGACTCCGGAGGCGCCTGGCAGATTCCGGGACAATCGAGAATCAGACTCGTGGGAATACTCTTCAGGCACAGAGTTTTATCTGTTAGCGGCTTTTCTGAAGCCTGGTCTCGCTAGTAGTTCAGGGGATCAGTTCATTACCTGCATGTGCTGATCACCAGCCATGTAGAGAGTAACAAATACTTCCAGGGATGCCTGGGCCGTTAGCCGCAGTTTGAAAAGTTTGTTTCCTCTTTCAAGGATATAAATACGACTTAAAACCAAAGTTATTTTTTTCTTTTGTTTTGTTTTTGTTTTAAGAGAAGGTCTCATTCTTTTTATTAAGGGTGGAAAGCTGCAAGGAAATTCTAAGACAAACAACAGAAACAATTATTTTGAACTTAACACTTAAAAAAAAGAAAATAGGAAGGCCTTGTTCACAGGCCGGTTAGCTCAGTTGGTTAGAGCGTGGTGCTAATAACGCCAAGGTCGCGGGTTCGATCCCCGTACCGGCCACAGTAGCTTTTCTTCTTTTTTCCCCCACCTCCAAAAGGAGGCTGTTAATTATTTTCAGAGAAACTCACTTCAGTCCTCTAAGAAGTTCCAAATACATCGCCCTTTTTTTCCCTTCATCCTCTCATAACCCAACTCAGTTTCCAGGTTCCCACAGGTTGAACACTTCCACACGCACTATTCTTCCAGGACCAACACAGACAGCCATGCAGAGACAGGGGACCCAAGAGTGGGAGCTTTGCCTAATGGGGAAAAAAGATTACTGGCAACTTTTTTAAAAAGTATATTTGATTTTAAATTGTCTTTCCTAAGTAGTTTTGCAACATTTCTCAAATCATCAAGAGATACAAAGTAAAGAGAGGTTCTTAAAAGGTTGTTCTTTCCATATCCCTGAAGATTCTCTAAGATTTCACTGAGAGCTGAGATGACCCTGTGAGGAAGCACCACGGAAGGGGAAGGACTGGTCCAGGATAGTTCCTCTCCCTATGTGTCTGTAACTTGGAACAAGAAACGCAGAACACAGACTTTTATTTTTTAGGACAGGAGTCCAAACTAGGTTCCTGTGATCCATAGATAGCCATGCATCTTGCATCATTGCTTCTGAGTTGAAAGGACAGTTAAATATCAGCGTCACCTCTGACCTTTGTGGGTAGTCTTTCCCTGGCCTGGTATAGTTTCCCTGCCTGCATGCGAGGATCAGTGTTCAGCTCAATGGGGAGTTCTTTCTGCAGTTTTCTCTTTTTACAGCTCTCTCCTTTCTGCTACTCTGTCCTGCCAACTCCAGCTGTCTTGGTCTTCTGGACCATCAGCTCCCTCTCAACAACTCAGGGAGTTCACCAGCCTCTGCCAGGGTTCCCCTTCCCTTCATTGGGGCCTAGAAACTCTCTCAAGGCAGTAAGTTGGGGCAATCCTAGTTCTCACCTCATTTCCCCCCAGTTTGACTTCATTTTTTTCTGTCTTTCAAGGATTACCGTCCGTCTTTGCCCGATGTTTGGTGTCTCAAAAATTGTTGTTTCATACATTTTGTCAGGTTTTGGTTCTTTCAGGCAGGAGGTTAAATCTGATCCCTGTTATTCCATCTTGGCTGGAAACAAGTCTCCCCACTACTTGGAGGATGAAGAGGGGAGAGCTATGGCCTGTGCTGTTTCTGCTGCAGATTGCAGGCATTTGGGAGCAGAGAGGGGCCCGTTGGTAAGCGCAGGGGCCTGTCTTGCGTGGTTCTCATTGCCTTTCTGGGAATCCTGGGGCCCCATGTTGCTTGTGGCAAGCAGTCTGCACAGATACCAGACTGGGTCTCCAGGCTCCAACTGGGTCAACCTGTCTGGAGGGTCCAGGCTACAAGCCTCAGCATGGTCAGATGGTCTTCTCCCTGGTTTCCTGTGTGCCAGGGCTGGTTATGGGGGAGAAGGGCGCTGGCAGGAGAGCAGGGCCTGGGACCAGGGGTCCTGAGAGGACAAAGCAACCAAAATGGGCATTCGGATCTCTGTTGGGCCGGGAGGCTGAAGGTGGGAATTTTATGATGAGCGGATCCGAGACTTGGGGTTGTTGGCATCCATGCACTTTTTCTTTATCATTACGCTGCTCTTTACCTATGGGGAAGCAAAACACCTCCTTGCTCCATCAGTGTCTTGACATGGGTGAACTCCAGTAGTCCCTCAAGGAAGGAGGCCTGGTAGTGATTACCACCTGTCACAGCCTCAGAGGCTGCGAGTGGATAAGTGAATGGGACCCCCCCACACCAGCACCTGAGTACACTGGAGTGACCCTGCTCAGTCCCTGGCCTAGGCCATCCCTGTCCCTGCCCACATCAGGGGGTACAGCGAGATGGAACGTGGCTTGACTCGCTTGTGGACCGCATGGGTCTTGAAGGGAACAAATTGTTCACCAGTAATCTTTAAATGACCTTTCTTGTAAATGTCACATTCAAACTGTACTGTGTTGTTAGAAAGAGTAGTTTGCATGCTCTCTGACTCTATTTTTGCATAAATATTTAGCTGATTAAATTAAACCTTATGGTATTTATTATAAAAATTGATGATCTTGGTTGCCCTTCAACTGTATCCAGATAAGAAGCCTTATGTTCACCATTTCAAGTAGATGATTTCTAATTTTAAAGTGTATTTGGAGAAAATTTAATGCACCATTTTTACTACATGCTCAGAGCTCTTTGTTATCTTCATTGAGAATCATTTTATGTATCTAATTTTGTAAGTCAATTATGTACTTTTTTCAAATAAGAATAATGACTTTTTCATTTTATTCATCTTTTTAGTTATTTTATCTATGCAAATAACTAATTATATTTTGTTTAATGGAAGTTATATGAAGATTCTTTTTAGAAATAAATCTATGTAAGAAATATATGAGTGGAAATATAGAAATCATAGTAAATCACAAGATCAGCTCACAACTATTTTCCCTGGGGGGTTTTGAAGCCTGGGATGGAGTAGGACCCACATCGTCTGTTTGCAGAAATGGCATCCTCAGGCGTGGTCACGCGGACCTCTCTTCCCTGTTCTGTCACCTCACCTTGCGCCTCTATCAACTCAAGTCTCCACCCTCTCTGCCCTCTTTCAACCTTGAACAGAAGGGGAACCCTCTTTCTGATCCACCCAAGCCATAATATTCAGGCTGAAAACTCTTCAGAGGACCAGGCCCTGCAGGGGAGGGTGACGTGGGGGAGGCTGCATTTGGGGAGGGCAGGGAAGGACCCCTGGGAGAGGCCTTCTAGCAGGTGAAGCCAGAGGGACGTCTAAGAGGAGAATTCCACTCAGTAGGCCAGGAGGATGACAAAGCACTGACAGCGAGAATTTCAGTCTCTGGAGAGGAGCCCGTCAAGGGAAAATTGTAAGGAAGGGAATTACTCAGAGGGAAAGAAATCCCCTCTCACAACCTGTCTGAGCTCAAGTTTATAGATTTTCCTCCCCTCACCTCTCATCAGTGATTTTCTGTGGAAGAATTTCTTCTTGTGTCCCACGACTTCATGTTGTGCCCTAGGGAGGGACTGGGGCTGGGGGAGGGGGAGTTCTTTATGTTCCACACGTGCAAAGGCCAAGCCTGCATTTATAAGGCATGAGAGAGATGATTCTTTAGACAAATGAGAGAATCGTGGTCTTATGCTCCCCTGCGCCCCCCTCCTCCCAAGAGTCAAGCAGAAGCTGCTGTCCTCCCTTCTACTGCCTGCTCCAGAGGCCTGGTGGATCCTAATGTGACTCTGAAAGGCCTCCAGGCAGGGTTCTGCACCTGTAGCCTCTCCAAACTTCAACCCACTCTACACCCTATACATGGGTGCCTGGTACAATTTCCCATGACCCAAGGGAGTAAAATGTCGGCCCTGGGCCTCCCCAGCCTGTGAGTACAGAGGAACCTCTGCCAAAGGTAATAAGGATGGGACCCAGGGGGCAAGGTAAGGGTAGGAAGACCCAGCAGCAGGCTATCAGGGTCAGAGAGGTCCACCCAGAGGTCCAGCAGGGAGACCTAGGAGCTGGGCCACCTGTATGATGAATTAGGGGTCTGCCTTGGGGAGGCAGACAGCAGGTGGACATTCTAGGGGCACAGGGCATGGGTATATTCATATGAAACTTCTTTATGAGGGAGACAAAATACTAACCACCTAAATGTCCAACAAATAAAGTCTAGTTAAATAAATTATGCTACAGCATAGAATCAAATAACGAAGAGAAGGCAGACCTTTATGTATCGATGGTTGCAGCGTGTCCAGGACACACAAGTTTAAAAATTACATAACTTTATGTTTATTGGGCTTTATTTATGTATGAATATAGTTATAGGTGTGTAAATAAAGTTTTGTTCCATAGGCTTAGAGCAAGGTTAAAAGAATATAATCCAACCTGTTAATAAAATGGTTATTTCCGTGTGGCTCTGGAGTGGGTTTGAAGGGAGTTCATTCAATTTTCCTTTATTGTTTCGTATCTTGTACAAAGATTATAGACTATAAGAAACCATTAAGACACTTACTATTTTAAAGAAAGTGAATTTTTAAAAGATCAGTGAATAAAGGATTTGCGTTTGGAGGTGGAGGCTGAGATGTGGAAGGAGGCGGCTGGAAGAGCTCAGAGTGTCCATCGGTGAGTCCTGAACAGGAGTACGGACCTCAAACTCAGTCCACAGCTTAGATGTGATATGGGAAGAGAGGGCAGAGAATGAGAGCATGTTCAGAAGAAGACTTCAAGCATTTTGTATACATAACTAGAGTGACCATGGTGGTGTCAATACAGAGGCCACCTTAGGTTTAGTCGGTGCATGAAACACCTGAGCTTGCGGGGGTGCTGGTAATTTGACCTGTTACTTGCTGTGACCCCCTGAGCAAGTCTCTTACGGTTTTTAGATCTTCATGCTTTTCCTTCTGTTTAAGAAATATTATTAATATTGTTGACACTTTTAACAGGAATTAAGACATAAGTAATTCTCGGAGCCTAGACATAGAAGTACTTATTTCCAACAACACTTCTTAAAGCCGAACCAGGGAGACCACGTCACATCGCGATTGTTAGCTCTTAGCGTTCTCAGTTCGCACCGGAGCCAGACTACCTGGCTTGGATCCCTAGCTCTGCCACTTCCTAGCTCCAGGCAATGTTTCTTCATCTGTAAAATGTATAAGATGATGATGGGATTTTGGAGAATTCAACGAGAATAAGTTGAAAGCTTCTAAAGGGTACCTGGCTGTGTCTGCGCTTTGCCGTCGGCGCCCAAAGGGGGCGCGCAGTCCTCCAATTCTGGCCTCAGGTGCTTAAACTCAGAAGACTTCAAATTCCACTGGTCCGTTCTCCTTGAGCGAGAATGGAACCCAGTACACTGCTTGGAGGACGGCTCTGTACTCTTGTACCACCAAAGAAATTGCTCAAAATTCCTCATTCAGCTTGTGCTGAGAATCCTCGCGCTCCGAGCCAGTTAAAGGCCAGCAGGAGGGGTTTAAGAAGATGCTGCAACAGGACGCTCACCGACGCTCGTCGCAGAACAGAAATTTGTTCGTGGATTTTCCCAGTGTGGTCTCCTGTGTGTGTGCGAGAAAGGAATGTGCGAGGCGGGGGCGGGGAATCTTCTCTGAGTCCGTTTGGGAGTCTCCCCGGCTCCTCTTTCCGGCTGGTGAGAGCTGAGTAGGAGGACGGTGGGTGGCGCTCTGTCCTCGCTTCCTCTGCGATCCCGGAGTTGCGCTCCCAGGGCTTCTGGGATCCTCCTCCAGCCTCTCGTCCAAGCACGTTTATTTCAGTTTTCTCTAATGCCAGCGTCTCTCCTCTGACTTCGGTAACATCTTTCCGTAACGCGTCTGCAAAAGTGCCAGATATCACTCTAGTTAAAGATGATTTTTGAGAAAGATAGTAAGACCTGATAACGAAGCAGTTAAGGAGCTCAGGCCTCTGCCTCAGGTTCCTCACTTGTAAAACAGCGTAATGGTCCCCACCTCACAGGGAGATTGTGAGCCTGAGATGAGGTAACAATACCAACACTTGTCACGAAACCTGAAACGCGCTAAGGGCGCAGTCTTGTTCAACGACTTCACTTGTTTCCAGTGTAGAAATAGGGGCCCCAGGGCTCACGGTTCCAGAACCACATGGGAGGAAATGCGGGGGTGGAGGGGAGGATTCCTGACATTTGGAAGTCAACGTTTTCCGTTAAGACTCTGGTGTAAAATGTGTTGAGTGCCGACATGTAACAGGTAACCGTCCATGACTTCACCCTAGAGGAAGAAGAGCAGAATGTACCTGCTTCTCAAACAACCGAATTTAAGGGCAGAGAACTAGGTCATCGGTGTTTAAGAAACTGTGTGTCAAGGGAGGCCCCATGGTGTAATGGTTAGCACTCTGGACTCTGAATCCAGCGATCCGAGTTCAAATCTCGGTGGGACCTTTATAGTTCTTTTTCATTCAATCCCTACCTCTTCTCTGCAACCTCTTATTTGTACAAATCGCTGAGCCCGATTTTATTCCTGATGTTCCCACGTCACATCTGCCGAGCCCAGCGTCTGCAGTCACCAGCCAAGGGCCAATTTAATGCTTGCTTCTTAGGAGAAAAAAAAAGGAGAAATCTCAAAAGGAATTGCACAAGGAAGTTGCCTGAGCCTTGCTGCAGCTGGAAATCTCTAGACAAGAGCGGTCGGTGAGAAGAGCGAGAGGAAATTCGTTGATAGTCTTGGACCGAGAATAGTTAGGACGGAAATTTAGAAAAGGATTTACCCCTAGGCAATGCGTCTGAGAGAGTCGACTGTCGCCGAGGCCGAGAGAAAACTGTGCACAGACAGGACACAAAAGGATCGCAGCCCAAATGCAGAGGTCTGGGTCGATAGACCAGGGGGCGGGAAGATACGACTTGTGATATTCAACAGTCAGTGGACAAGCTGCTTCGAGTTTGCACGAACAAGCTTTTCTTGGTTAGGGAAGCGGGGAAATGAGCTGATTAATAGACTTCCTTTCGGAGGACAGCGGTGTTTACTCCACACCGCCGCGACCTTTCCTAGCGAGGGTTCCCTGGGGACTTCGGGGGGCGCGCTGCTCCTCGGCTCTCTCTGCAGTTCCTCATCTCCCCCAGAGCTGGGACCCCCTTCTGCAGATTGGGAAAGCGCAGTTGCCCCGGGAATTGCTGGGGCCGTTTAGTTTTGGAGAGAGGCCGGGATGGAAGAGGCAAGCGGCGGGCAAGGCGGAAAGAAAGGAAATGTGGGCAGAAAAAGCAGCTCTAGTGTTAAGGAAGATCAGATGAGCGAGCGCACCGTGCCGCAGAGCAACTCAGCGAGTTGATGGGAACAAATATTCCCAGCCCTTTCACTAGAAGATGTATTTCCAATGCAATTCTACTTTACCTATATAATAAATTAGTTATCAAAATTATCTATTTATATCTTTCATTGTATGCTACTTTTAAATGCGAAGATAATTCAAGTCAGAAGAAAAACGCTTAAAGAGAAATTTATCATCACTGGAATTAACTAAAAATAAGATTTCAATTTATATATGTATTTTCTGTTGCAGAGTGGCAGCATAGGGTCTTTGAGCACAAAAATACATAATATTAGGATAAAATTCTGTGTCAGACACGAAATGAAAATATGTTTGCAAGACAAAACATATTCTCAAAAATTTTTCAACTGTAAAGCCTCAGTAAAAAGTACTGTAACAAAAAAAAAGGGGGGGAGAGGTGTCTGTATGGCCTAAGTTGAGATCTGAGGAACGAGTAGGGAACGAAAGCGGGTGAAATGAGGGCAGAGCTGAGGACTCGAGAGTGTCGCGAGTAGAAAATGAGGAAATTATGGAGCTTGGTGAGACTAGAAAGAATTTCAGCGTGACTGAAAGGCAAGTGTGAGTACTGAAGAAGGATGACAGTTGAGGCTGGAGACATCAGCAGGTTAGGATAAGATTATTAAAGTGTGAAATGCCCCCCTGAGAAAAGTGGAAAGAACTGGTTCTGTGTGAAAATTCTGTAAAATGACTGCAGTTTGAAGACCAGTACTATGCATCAAAATCAAAGTGCAAGCCTTTGTCAAAAGTAAAACTTAAAGGAGTATTCAAAAGCATAAGACATTCGTGGGACGAGGTGGCCGAGTGGTTAAGGCGATGGACTGCTAATCCATTGTGCTCTGCACGCGTGGGTTCGAATCCCATCCTCGTCGACCGAGCATTATCACTCTTCGCGATTGGGAGTACATGTTTTCTGCTCTTGACCTCTGAGTTGGTTGCCCAAAGGAAAATGCGCTTTGTACAAACTTTCCTGCTTCACATCCTCCCAGCTCTGTCTCCCTCCAACCAGCTAGTCTCATTTCCTTCTCAGATACTCTAGTGTCCTTGCATGTCTGGCTGAGTGTAATTACTCTGCACTCTTAGAGCACGATTTACTGCTTATTCCCGTATCTTACATATCTCACACAGGGATGTGCTGTGACCTCTAGCTGGGGGACTCTTGGGAAAGGTGTCCTCGTGGCATAATCCCTAGCCCCAATCACATCGTGGCTCAAATTGCACAGCCAAAGGAGCCAAGGCTTTGGTCAGACTTCTGGCTATCCTCTCTGAACAATGGACAGAAGTTTGCATATCTCCTTCTTCATTTCCTCAAGTCAGAGTAATTCCTATCTTTCTTTGTTTATTGTCACAGTAAAGCGCTTTGAAACCTCCTGTCTTGGATTTGCTTCAAGATGCTGGTTGGTGATTAGGGAATAACAGAAGAAACCACATTGACAAAACATTGCTAATTGTTTAAGCTTGTTGGTGGGAACCTGAGTGTTCATTATACTATTCTTCTTACTTTTTCAAATTTCCATTAAGAGGGTCTTAAACTTTTTATTTGGAAATGACTTCAAACTTATAAGAATAAGAGTAGTACAAAGACCGCCCGCATACCTTTTATTGGAGTTCGCCTATTAACATTTTATAGCATTTGCGCTCTCTCTCTCTCGCCCTCCACCTCCGTCTCTCTCTCTATCTCTGTATTTCTCTATTTTTTTTCAGAACCATTTAAGGGTAAGTTGCATGTATCATGGCCCTTCGCTCTTAAATATTTCAGTGGGTATTTCCTATGAATAAAGATATTCTTTACATATATCGACAGTATAATGATCAGCTCAGTATATTTAACATTGACACTGTTTTTAAAATAATTATCAATTTTGTCAATTGACCCAATCATGCCATTTGTAGCATTTTTTCCCTTCCAGTACAGGATTCCATCTAGGATTAGATATTGCATTAGTTGTCCATAGCCCTTTAGTCTCCTTTAATCTGGAACATATCCACAGCTTCTCTTTGTATTTTATGATGTTGACACTTTTGGAGAATACAGTAACTGCTCACATTGTTAAAAAAATAGAACACTCCTCATTTGGACTTTGTGTGATTTTTTTCCTCATAATTAAGTTCAAGTTATGCATCCCCATCCAGAATACCATGTAAGTGATATTATGTCCTCTCGGGTATCCAATTTGGAGGCATGTGACATCCATTGCTCCTCATTAATGGGGTTAATTCTGATCACGCAGTTAAGCTGATGCACGAGTATACTCTCCCTGCTTGCAACTAATAAGCAATCTGAGGGGAGATTCTTAAGACCATACAAATATCTTGCTCCCTATCAAAATTACCCCTCAAGATTTAGCATCTATGGATAATTCTTCCCTGAAGCAATCTTTATTATGAGAGTTGCAAAATTATGGTATTTAAACTCCAGCATTCTCTTCACATTTACCGTTCTGCTTTTTGGCATTCTATTGCAAGCAAGAGTTCTCCCTCAACTTCCATTTGTTTATGTATTTATTATCAGTATGGACTGGTAAAATCCTATTTTTTCAGTGGTTTACAATCATTGTTGCCTTTAATTATTTTGGTACTCAAATTAGCCCAGTTTTAGTCAGTGGTAGGCCCTTCAAGCTGATTACCGTGTCCTTGTGACAGTCTATGATCACATTTTTTAGGACTTTCTTAACTTCTGACATAATAAGTTGTTCCAGGCTCAACTTGCATCTACTCTGTCACAATCCTAAAGTCAGTTATTTCTTAGAGGTGCCCTTTTAGTGAGGAATAGTATTAGAGACCAATATCCAGGGTCTAGGTGAGCTTATCGCTTCTGGGATGTCTTTGCTTCTAGGACCTTTTAGCAAAAATATCTAAGAAATAGGTGCATGTGCATACACATACATAATCAATATATATACACATATATACATATATATACACATACATATGCACATTTTAGTAATCATAAGTTCACACTGATATTTCCAATTCTAGTCCATCCCCACAGGATTCTTTTTTGCCTTCCCTCCATCTCCTATTTGGATGTCCCTTCTTCCACAATGAGAACACTGGCTGAAGTGACATCAACACATTTACTCTTGTGCTCTATCCTATAATACACCTGGAATAGCTTCAAAATTGCTTTGCCTACATGACGACAGAAAAGAAAACAATTACAAAGAATCCAGGATTTGTTTGTATTTCTCTCCCTGCCCCAGTTTCCATGTCAAGAAATAACTTGGTTTAGTACTTTCTTTTTTACCTTTATGTATGTCATGGTGTTCACTGGAAATACAATTGGGTTCATTTCTTTCACTTTGCTTTCAGTTTTAGGGTATTTTTACAATGTCTCATAAAAAAAAAAAAAGGTATGCTCAGAGAAGTGTCACTCTTTCCCATATCCTTTCTACCCGTTCTCCTTATAATCACTACCCTTTTAGGTAACCAATCAGTGTTTTCTGATTTATCCTTCTGTGTGTATGTCTTCTTATTCCGCACCCCCCCTTACTTTTTTTGGCATAAAAATATGTATATAATCTTTTGTGCTTTGTTTTTTCTTTACTTAACAGTGTCTCCTGGAAATTCTCCATATCGGTTAACAGACATCTTCTTTATTCATTCTGCTTCATAGGACTCCATTGTACACGTGTGCCATAGCTATCCATACAGTCTCCTAATCTAGTCATTTAAGGTTAGTCAAATGCTTTTAGGGGTAAGTAGGCAAAATAAGTTGAAGACTTGGTTTAGGGGACCTTTAAATAAGATCATCTTCGAAGCAACAAAGGAACAAAACAGGCCCCTCTTCCCTCACCTTATTTCCACTTTGCCATTTGATTTTTTAAAATTCTCATCATTGGGGCTGGCCCAGTGGCGCAAGCAGTAAAGTGCACGCTCCGCCTCAGCAGCCCAGGGTTCACAGGTTCGGGTCCCAGGTGTGCACCAACGCACCACTTGTCAAGCCATGCTGTGGCGGCGTCCCATACAAAGTAGAGGAAGATGGGCACGGGTATTAGCTCAGGGTCAATCTTCCTCAGCAAAAAAAGAAGAGGATTGGCATCAGATGTTAACTCAGGGCTGATCTTCCTCACAAAAAATAAGTAATAAAATTCTCATTATTTAGGATGCCTGTTGTTTAGAGGAATTTATATTTTCTTGTCATAATGTAGGGACTCACTAAAGAGTGCTTTAATTAAAAATTTTTCCTCCAGAAATATTTTGCAAATGTCTTACTAAGACTTCCATATTTTGTTTTGTGGGGTTTTTTTCTGAGTTTGCCCATGGGATCCTGATGCACAAACTTTTTATTTTAATGCATTCCTTCTATTTTTTCCAGGGTTTCACACTTAACCTTTTTGCTTCTGTTTTTTGCATAAACTCCATACAAATGGTGTCTTCATGATTACTGCAACATGTATTGCTTTAGAGAAGGATTCACAAAACATTCCCATTAACTTGATCTAAATTTGATAAATCATGCATAGGAGTAAATAGGGAAGTGACAGTGAGCAGGAGACTCATGCCCAAGTAAAAATGCAATATAGTCATTGGGCATAAATCAATAAATATGTTTTTCTTTTGAGTGTAAAGAAAATATAAAACCATAACCAGAAACAAGTGTATGTTCTATTTGCTGGAAGATATAACACTGATCATTTGGAAATTAACGGTAAATTTGTCACCTCATCCCAAGTAAGAAGGGAGAGAGATTTGCCTCTTTTTTGAAATGAGTGAGAAAGGTGGGTTTTGCAAAAAAATAGGAAAAGAAAATGCTTAACAATTCGTGGAGATTGAGTGAGGGATGACAATATATTTTAGGAGTGGTCAAATAGGGAGGCGCATCAACAAGTTGACTTTCTTTGAGATATCTTCTGCCTGGGGTCCAGGAGAAAGAAACTCAGTGTTACAAAAAATACACTGTAGCAGAGGATGGTTTTGATCCATCGACCTCTGGGTTATGGGCCCAGCACGCTCCCGCTGCGCCACTCTGCTTGGTGACTTTGGTGATTTCCTGTTTTTCTTTAATATGAATATCATCCACTATCTCACATTTCCTAGTATAGGTAAATTGTAGTTTGTTTATAAAATGGAATCCTACTTGGCAATAAGAAGAATGAACTTCTGTGAAATATTGTACATGTAATGACACAAATACTGTATATCTCAAAAGCATCATGCTGGGCAAAAAATGCCACACAATAGGATGTCTTATATGATTCCACTTATATGAAGTTCAAAAGCAGGCAAAATTATCTGGTAATAGAAATCAGAATAGTGACTAGCTGCAGGATGCAGTAAGGGTGCGTAGTGCAATTTTCTGGAGTAATGGGAATGTTCTCAATCTTGATCTGGGGAGTGATCACATGGGAGTATACATATGTAAAGTTCATTGAGCTCTTCTACACTTATGATCTTTTCAATTTACTGTATGTAAAATATACTTCAAAAAAGTACTGGCCAAATGGGGACCACAGAGATGTAATAACCAAGAAAGGGAGGGAGGGAGAGAGAGAGGAAGAAAAGAAAAGAAAGTACCTTCTATGTACACTTCAGGAAGCTAAGGCAAAAGTGGCCATCAGAGGACAACTTCCAAAACTGAGCTGTAGAACCATGAAATGGTCCTTAGGAGCAGGAGAAAATTCACAGCACTCTTTGGGAAAACTGCCTCCAGCAGACAATACCCTTTCAATGCAAAACACTGTTTTGCCAAACCTTGCTTTCATCCCAGGAAGGCAGGATTCCTCATAACCCCTAATGCATGAAACAATGATAGACTTAATGGAGATGCCGGCTCTGATAGATTTGCCACCATTCTCCTAAATAAGTAGAAAGTTTACTTTTAAAATATTACTTCCAGGAATCCATTTCCTTCATAACAATTCCAGGAACAATTCCTTCTCCATAACAATTAAGGAAGATCAAAACTAAAACGTGAGTACTCATTTTCTCGAAGCATATGCTCAGACAGGTGAAAAGTATGTCCTTTCACTCAGCTAAATATATGTTCAAGATTTATGTATGCAAAGAACAGACTTAGATTTTCTCTACGTTGTCCACAAATCACAGTTCCATCGACACTAGGGAATCGGTAAGCTTCAAGCAGCGGTTGCTAAACTTGGAAGGTGGTCTCACATTCCTTTGAGAGAGAATGCTTTCCACAGATACGTGCTCAGAAACTCTGTAACGCCACCTCTGAGAGTTTAGGCAGTCTCTAAAACCTACCTTAACGGTTCCTGTGAGGAAGCCACAAAGAGTAGAGTGCAAGCAAACAAAAAAAATATGTGTGGGACTTGGTAATGGAGGCCTTTGGGAGTAAGGAGAAAATACTGAGGAGAGAAGAAAGAGTGAAGTGGCCAGTCCTGACATGGCCCCTCTATATTGCCACACGCCCTTCACATGCTCTCTTCCCTGACTTGACCCAATGTGGTATTACTAGAAAGCTTACATATGCCAAAAGAAAAAGCTTTAATTTATAAGGTTCCAAAATTGAGCTGTCTGCCTCATCTCTGGTCACGCCCATCAAGACAATATCACCTTGTTGTGTGTGTGTGTGTGTGTGTGTGTGTGTGTGTTTCTTTTTGTTATTTATTTTATTAGGGCAACATCACCTTGGTTAGAATTTCCTTCCTCCTCCTTAGTATGAAACTTATTTGTATTTTTTATGGTATAGTTTAGACTGCTTTAAAATGAAACCCCTAAAGTACAAAAAATCATCTCTACACTTAACAGATACATATCTCAACTCTATTAGGATATTCTACTTGAGCAGAAATCTCACTTAGATTACAGAAGAATAATAAAGAGTGAGAAATTACAACCACACTGGAAACTTAGATTTCTGAAGAATAGAAAAGTATGTTTCATGTGGCATAAACTTGCATGGTTTAAGAAAAGTGTTGAGCCAGTAAAGGTACGTTGTTTGCCAAAAGCTACCTTCCTGTTTGTGACAATCTAGACATGAGGATGTTGTTTTCTATTTAGCACTTACCAGCCCTGTATTTAAAGATAATAGTGGTACAAAGCTTATCAGAAAACCTCTTAAATTAAAAAGAGTGGTCTGGTAGGTCAACAGGGGGCTCCAACTGTGTTATTGTTATTACTATTATTATTAATAATCTCTTTGTCTTTCCTGCAGCTTGTTGATAAAACAATGTCTGCAAATCCAACAAATCCAACTAGCTCAGACGTCGCACCATTATTGCAAATAATTGCTTTTGTGGGGAGAAAAAGGAAGGTAATTGAAAGTGATACTGCATTAGAAAGCCTATTTTTTGATGGGGTCATAAAATAGAGTGGATCTTTCACTTGTGAAGAACTTGTGGTCCCAAAGCAGCACTGAGTTATCAGGAAAAAAAAAAAAAAGATGCTATTTAAGATTCGAATAGATGCCTCCTGCCCAGATGCCAAAGACCTCACTGGCATGAAGACCTATTTTGAGCCTGTCAGCTTAAACCCCCTGGCCACTATGATATCTCAGCTTGATTCTAAAATGATCTGTATGTAATCTGATACCTGATCTGCTATGTGGCACCTCCCAAAATGGAGATAATAATCACTTCTGAAAACTGCAGGATGTAGCACCTCTGACCTCAAGGTCAGGAAGAACAGGAAGCAGCTGAGGGAGGGCTCATTATCTCATTATCAACCCCTAATCTGTGGTTACAAGGCCAGAGGTGGAGCAATTCACAAGAAGCTGACCACATCCCCCAACAACCAGCGTTTCTCCCTACATGAAGCTCAGAAAGGCCCAGGAACACAGCTCCAATACCGGAGTCATGAAATTGGCTTTCATGCTGGAGCTTCTGAGTTGCGTCTGTCCTAACACTGGAACGTGGCTTGGAGAACAGTTCTGCTAAACCACTCATTCCTCAGCTCCTCATCCTTGGCTGAGAATCACCGTGATCAGAGCCAGCTAATGAGGTAGCATGAAGGAGGAGATTCTGAAGCACAAACTTAGATCCACAAAACGACAGAGGGACGACTGTGGGAATGTGAGCTGGGAAGATGAGACGTTGACAGATGTTTTGCATGGAGGGGCAGGAGCTGTGGCTGTTTCCAATAGATTTCTTGGTAAACTTATGGGGAATGGAGACCAAATCATGGTCAGAGCCATCTAACTAAACCAGTAGCTAGTTAGTAAGCCTGGGAGAGCCACTCCAAGGCATTTTCATCCATGAGGAAGGCAAAAGGGACAATTCTGAGAGACAAAAGATCATTAATGTGCCTTTCTCCCTCGTGCCTCCCCAGGTCAAAGGTGTTCTCTTCTGAGTTGGCCCAATAGTTACTTTCCCTCCACTGTGTCCCACTCCAGTAGCTATAACTTTTCCTTTTTGTCAATCACCTCTTTCTCAAACCTAAACATTTCATCCACAAGAGTCATTTTATGGCAAAAGAGGGACAAGGGCATTTTTATAAAACTTAGGAACTCATTATGTCTCCCACTTTGCCCACATGTAGGGTCATTGTAGGGAGACTTGGTAAGCAATATACTCCTCCAGGTGTTCATTATCCTTATCTAAGACCATGTAAATCCAACAAGAGAATTAAGATGGTTGAACCAGAATTAAGTTTGCATCCCCTAAACCCCTTTTTTTTCTGGGCTGCTGCTCTGGAGTTAGAGAAAAGAAAGATATATCATGCCCCAGAATGGTCAGGTTCATCAAGGAGACACTTGGCTAGAGCTATGAGAATGGCCTTGTGTTCTGCCTACTGAGCTGAGCAACCACATACATTTTTGGTTCTACATAGTCTGAGTTTTAATAGCCACAGTAACCTGTAGACACCATTGGGTTTCAGCTTAGCTGAACCATCAGTGATCCAGGCCCACCCATTTAGGGAAATCTCTGTGAGTTGAGGGTTTCACTGAGGCAGTGGCCTAGCTTCAAGTACCAAAGAAGGGAACGACATTTGCCTCAAACGGCTAGCTGCCATTTTTTCATCTAAAGCTGAGATGTTATTGTGGCCAAAATAGCTGTGTTCCTGAACATACTATTTGCATTTGACATGCAATGCTTGTTCCTCTCTTCCTCCTTGTTAATTGTTGAGCCTGAGCTGACTCACACCTAAATGGGAATATCAGGCTCCATGGATCAGGCATACAATTTCAATAAGAGCTCAATAACAAGCTAATAGCTGCTGTTCACAAAAGGTGAATCTGATAGCCTTGTCAGGGAGAGAGTGAGTCAAATATCCCAAGGAGTAAATACCTCTGGGTAGGGGCTGCTGTCCTTTGCCAGAGACCCCAACCAGCAAAACTATCAGTCACAGAGACTTGTTGTTCAAAGTAGCCATTAGAATTGTGTGTCCCCAAAGGTGGAGAGTGTGTCACACAGCTTGCTGGAAAGCTTTCAATGCACTCTATTAATTTGGGCCCTACCCAGATAAATAAAAGCTGAGGGAGTCTGTTGCTATTAGACCTACCCTACAAGAAACACTCAAGAAAATCCTTCAGGCTGAAATGAAAGGATACTAGACAGCAACTTGAAGCTGTATGAGGAAATAAAGAACACCAGTAAAAGTAACTACATAGGTAAATATATAAGCCAATATTATTATATTTTTGTTTTGTAACTTCTCTTTTTGTTTCCCAGATGATGTAGGAAGCAAATGCATAAAACAATAATGATAAACCTATATTAAAGGGCATACAATGTATGTAGTAAGTTGTGACAATTACAACATAAAGGAAGAGTCAGAGCTGTATAGGAGCAGTTTTTGTATTCTATTGAAGCTGAGTTGGTAAGTTGATATCAACTTAAACCATACTGTTATAAATTTAGGATGTTAATTGTAATCTCCATGGTAACCATGAAGAAAATATCTAAAAAATACACACAACAAGAAATGAGAAGGCTATCAAAATGATACACTACAAAAAATCAATTAGACACAAAATACAACAGTCATGGAAGAAATGAGAAACAAAAGAGGTATAAGGCATACAGAAAACAAATAGTAAAATGGCGGCAGTAAATCCTTCTTTATCAGTACTTTAAATGTAAATGAATTAAATTCTCTGATCAAAAGGCCAAGATCAGTACAACGAATGTTTTTAAATGATCCAGCGATGTGTTGCCTATAAGAGACTCACTTTAGCTCCAAAGACACAATTAAATTGAAAGTACAAGGATCGAAAAAGATATTCCATGCAAATAGTAATCAAGAGAGAGCTGGAGTGGCTGTACTAGTACTAGATAAAATAGACCATTAGTCAAAAAACTGTTACAAGGCATAAAGAAGGACATTATATGTTGATAAAGGACCAATTCATCAAGAAGATATAAGAATTATAAACATATATGCATCAAACAACATATCTCAAAATCTATATGAAGTAAACCTTGACAGAATTGAAGGGAGAAATAGAGAGTTCTACAATAATGGTTGGTGACTTCAATATCCTATTTTAAATAATGGATACAATATCTAGACAGAAGATTGAGAAGGAAATAGAGAACTTGAACAATAGTATAAACCAATAAGACCTAATAGACATATGCATAACACCACCCAACAACCTCAAAATACATTCTTCTCAAGTGCACATGAAACATTCTCTTGAATAGACCTTATATTAGGCCACCAAACAAGTTTCAATTCATTTTTAAAAGATTGAAATAATTCATCTTCTCTAACCACAACAGAATGAAGCTAGAAATTAATAACAAAAGCTAGAGTCTAAATGTGTTCCTCCATACTTACCCAATTATTCCACTTTAAGCTTCAATCCTTTGGAAATATAAACGTGGATGGAGATTTTCCTGCAGAGATGTTCATCTTAGCAATATTAGTAAAAATATTTGGAATGTATAAACTACAATCTTCAGGTCAATGTAGCAAATATCTGTGAGCTTAATTTGTTTACTATTGTGGGCACAGAACAGACATGAAGCTTATGATCCCTAAGTGTCCTATACGCAACTTTTAGAATTATATTTTCAAAGCATACTTATAGTGAGGAAATGTGTATAATATTAAAAGCAATGTATTAAAATATGTGTACATAACATACCTTATGTAAAATAAAATTACTTTTTCTTTCAATAAATCTGAATGCCTTCTATTGAATGGGTCATGCCCACCCATCCACAGCCTAGCACTTTATTTCATTTTCCATCACATTGACACTGTAGGACATGACACACAAGTGTCTTAAGTGGAGATGAGCTGACCAGCTAAACCAGTGTGGCAAACAGACTCTTAAAATGGTCCCCATGATTCCTTCTCTCCTGATATTCATTCCCTTGTGTGATCTCTTCCGTTGAGAGTTCCACAAGACCTGTGATTTTATTCTAACAGATAGAATATGGTACAGGTGATATGATGTACGTGATTATGTGTACATGATTATGTGAATGAGTCACATGACATAGTATCACCCATTTATTTTGCTGGGCTCTCTCTCTTCCTCTATCTCTCTCTCTTGCTCCCTCCCCTTCTGGGCTTTGAAGAAGGAAGCTGCTAGCTGTGGGCTACCTATGTTGGGATGCCCACATGGAAAGAACTGTGTTTGACCTTCATTGACAGACAGCAAGAAACTGAATTCCTCAGTCCTACAGCAGCAGAGAAGAGAATTATACCACCAACTTGAGTGTGCTTTAAAGTGCTTCCTTCTCCAGTCAAGCCTCAGATGAGATCATAGGCCCAACTAACACCTTGATTGCAGCTTTGTGAGACCCTAAGCAGAGGACCCACCTAAGCCATGCTCAAACTCCTGACCCACAGTGACTGTGAGACAATAAATGTATGTTATTTTAAGCTGCTGAGTTTGGGGTAATGTGTTATGCAGCAATAGAAAACTATTACAGCCAGTCTTCATGGGCTGTGGCACTCAGCACCGCAGGTCGTGATCTGACCTGCAGGTCCAGAAACTAGGAATTTTGTCAAGGAAGATTAGGCTCTCAGGGAAGCTGATAAGTCTGTCAGGAACAACTCTTAAGAAAACAAACCACAAAACACTCTTTCCAGATACATTTTTAAGCGCTAGTAGGGGCTATACCTTTACAGTGAAATAACTAATGAGATCTATTGGGGTCCCCAGGTTGAGATTTTAAGCTACCAAAACAGTCTAATTAAAAAAGAGAAGGTTGGGGCTGGCCCTTGACATAGAGGTTAAGTTCACACGCTCTGCTTCAGCGACCCAGGGTTCGCGGTTTGGACGCTGGGCTCGGACCTGCACACTGCTCATCAAGCCATCAAGCTGTGGTGGTGTCCTACATACTAAATAGAGGAAGATTGGCACAGCATGTTAGCTCAGGGCCAATGTTCCTCAAGCAAAAAGAGGAAGACTGGCAATAGTTGTTAGCTCAGGGCCAATCTTCCTCTCCAAAAAAAAAAAAAGAAAGAGAAGGTGGCTTGTTGAGCCTGGAATTGGAGCCATGGGAGAAGAACTTTGAGGGAGAACTCATCCAGGCTATCATGGGCATGACAATGTGTCTTGTCACGACAGAGTATGTATCACTAGGGACTAATACTGCTTCTCTCAAACTCAGAACTGCTTCCTTCCCAGCACAACGCTGGACAAACCCTGATAGATCCTGCTCTTTAGGCTCCTGTTTCAGTGTTGTTTGTTTTGGCTTTTTGGCTTGGTTTGGTTTTCTGGATCCATGTTGACCATGTCCTTCAGGGTAATGCATTTCTTCTTCTGGCACAAGGCATGTAAGCCATGGTCTTCATTTCAACCAATAGATCATTAGATTACCTTACATTTCCACGTGTAGTATATTTGAATGATTTTTCCCTCACATACTTGCCTACTTTTTATATTGCCAAATTTTTAAAATAGGATTATATTTTTAATTTGCATTCACTAATTGCTAGTCAGTTTAGAATCTTTTACCTTTTTGTTGGGCAGTGCCTCTTTTCTGAATTTTACATTTATGTTCCTTCCTAGTTTTCTATTGAGTTGTTTGCTTTTTTCTTCTTGATGTGGTGACATTCTTTATATATATCCTTTATCTACTTAAAGTTACTTCTCCCAGTTTCACAAATGTCTTTAACTTTGTTTTCGGGTGTTTTGTTACAAAGCTTCTTAATTTTAACATGTCAAATATATAAGTAATTTATTTTATTTTTGGTTGTTAAGAAGGCCTTCCTTGTCCTGAGTATATAAACATAGTCTATATTTTCTTCTGATTTTTAAAATAATTTTATTTCATACTATTAGAGTTATTAATTCATCTAGAATTCATTTTTTTATTTGTATGAGAGGAAGCAGTATTTTTTGTAGAGTTTAGCTACTTGTACCAATTACACTTAAGTTCGTTAACTTCATCAATCTGAAAAGACTAATTCAGCCCTCTTTTTCATATTCTCATAAGAGATCTCATCTCTTTCCAAGATTTCAACATTCTAATGTACATTGACAATGCTCAATTCTTTCTCTATCCCTCATTAGACACTCTATCTGTTTAGTTGCTCAAACCAAAACCCTTTGCTTTATCCTCAACTCCTCTCTTCATCTCACACCTCACAATCAATGTAAGAGCAAATCCTTTACAATATACATAAAATATGACCACTTCTCACCACTTCCATCATGATCACGCTGGTCTGGACCATCATTATATCTCAGCTGGATTCCTGCAGAACCCTCCTCCCTGGTCTCTCCACTTCCCCTCTTAGTCCTATACAGTCTCATCTCAGCCAGTAGCCGGAATAATCCTAAATGTGATTCAAAAAATATCATTTCTTTGCCTCCAAACCTCCAGCTGCTCCACATCTCATGCTTTGGGCCTTGGACTAGCTTTTCTCTTTGCCTGGAATCCTCTCCCTCATAACTGGCATAGCTAAGTGTGTCATTGAATTCAAGCCTTTGCTCAGATGTCAGCTTCTCATAAGACCTCAGATGAAGTTGTAGCCCGATCTCAATCTATCTATATTATTGCCATACCATTTACAATTTTTCATAGTGGTTATTTCCTATTTATTGTTCATTTTTTATCAACCCTCAACTAGAACATAGGCTCCACAACAACAAGAATTTTATCTGTCACTGATACATCCCAAATATTAAAAGAGTGGCTAGTAACCAATATTAGATGCCCAGGATTTTCTGAGTGAATGAATGAATGATTGAATAGCCTATTGAATATTTCCTGCCTATCCCATGGTCATTCATACTCAACGTATACAAAATTCCACGTATTCTGCCAAAACTATATTATCCACTCTTCCAAACCAGATGGCTAAGAGTCAGTGTCCTTCAACTCCCTCTTACTTTCATTCTGACTATCTCTTCTGCCCACAACTGTGCAATCTTTCACTAAGTTCTGCTCCTTAATTCCTCCTCTCCCTACTGCCTCCTCATGCCCAGCTGTTAACTACCTGGTTAACAATCACTGTTAACTACCTAGTTCAAACTCACATCTTTAATGTTTGTTGGTGTCTCCACAGTCTCCCACATGTTCCCAAGGCTCCAGTCTATCCCTGTTTGATTCCTCCCTCACATGACAGCCAGAGCAATCTAAATCTAAGCTTGTCTTCTTCCTGCTTAAAATCTTTCCATGACTGTCCATTGTATTTAGAACACTGTCCATACTGCACTACATGGTTTATAAGCATATCCATGATCTTCCCCTCCTCTTCCCCAGCCACACCTGACTCCTTGGAAATTATCGCAATAGGTTGGCTCTATCTTCCAGACCTGCCTGTGCACATGTTTTATCTTTGGCCTGCAATGCCGTTCTCCACTTGATGCCCAGAACACACACTTTAAGACAGAAGTCAAGTCTCAAGTCTTAGATAAGATGACCCTCTGCCCTGCTTCTATTCCCCTGACACTGGTCATTTGTATTGGAATCACTGGCTTACCAATCACCCCACTAAATTGTAATCTCCAAAACAGTATTTGTCCTCCATCTCTGAATCTCCTGTGCAAAGCACAATACACGGCATATAGTCACCACTAGATAAATGTTAAATAAATTATCATGTAAAGAGCAGTAGACAATGTCTAATACTTTTGCTCTTTCCCCCCTCTGTAAGAGGAAAATCTTCTGTCATGGAAGGTCTTAAAAGGTTGAAACAGCATGGATATTTAGAATCAGACATACCTGGGTTAGAGTTCTAACTTTGGTGATTTGCTACAGTGAGGGAGAAGTGAGCACAGACTTTGGAGCCATTAGAGTTTAAATCCCAAATGTGGCCTTTAGCAACTGGGTGGGCCTGGGCAAGTTTCCTAACATCTTTCTGCCTCCAAATTGATATGAATTTAACAGTAATTCCTATATCATAGACTTATTTAAACAATTTATTTTTATTTTATCAGCCAATTTAAGATTGCTTATTTTTCCAAGTAGGCCTCTTTCAAGATAACCATAGAACACAATATAGATGTACTCAGGGAGTCATTCTTGCCTGTTTTTATTCATCAAGATGATAAGAAGTGCTGAGGAATATGTCATAGGTCACTCATAGACTTCCCATTGGGTACAGAGCAGAGGTCAGCTTAGGTATCTGCTGTTCTTTCCTTTCTTCCTTTGTTCTCAGGCCCAAGAGGCTTCCGGCCCTGCCTTCCCTATCTGGGAGAGATGTGAATGTGGAGGGGTGATTTCATGAGGTACAAATTAAAAGAAAAAATAAAGTGCAAGCTTTGGTTCCCTAATTGACTATTTCTGGATCATATTGGAGGGCTCAAGACCTATAGTGGAGAGAGAAGAAGAAGGTTGCACCACTCTGTCTTTCCCTCCCCGGGCCCTACTATTTCCTGAGAAATCATCCCTTAACATCAAAATACTGTTGTAAATTCAGGAATCAGCACTTCTAGCCATTAAGTGGTGCTGCTTGCCTCATCCAATTAGCCAGGTCCCAGAAAACTTTACACAGTTAAATATGGCTCTGTCAACACAGCACCACTCCTGCAAGTCATTTCCCCTCCAAACTCAATTGAAAGCACAAAATACACATCAGTATCAGACAAACTGAAGAGAACAAGCCTCTCTATACTGCACACATACTGCAGAGTGACGCTTGAAGATGTAGAAAGCCCAACCTGCTTGCTCCAAGCCTCGAGGGAGACTGGCTAAGGTTCCCCTTTTCGGGAATAGGGAGTGACCTCTGGGGTTTGACAGGCGGAGTCTTGATTCACCAATTTCTTAGAGGCTAAGTTGGCAGAGAGGAGGATGGTACCAGAACACCTCCTCTCTTGGGAAAAGATTAAAACGACTTGATAGGAGGAAGTGACACAGCAAGAGCAGCACACATGGGTGCCCTTAAGGGTTGACAATAGGTCCTCTAGGAAAAGCTGGATTCAAGGTCAAATTACACCAAAAACTCCTCCAAGAACCCACTGAAGTACAAGGCTGCAAGAAATGAGGAACCAGCATCCCGAGGGGACCAGAGAAAGGGAACCACTCCTTAGAGCCAAATAAAAGAAGGCTAGGATTTAGAGAGACTCTATTCCTCCTCCTAAAGATGCAAGAAGGTGTGGGCTATACTTGTTGCCTTCCTGGCATGTCTGTTCTCGGGGAAAAAGCAGGAGGCAGTGCTCTGATCGAGCTCAGGCCTGACACAGAGAGGAGTGGGCAGGGAGGGGAAGGCAAGGTTCTGTTCAATTCCGAAGGTTTGGTTCCACCCAGTTTCATTCTATCACCACTAGAAACCTTGGTCCTCCACCTTCTTCTAGAATGTAGATTAGGACCCACAGGGTGAATATGTAAAACCCTAGCCTTAGATCTGGGGTATTTTTGCTTTAGAGAATTATAAGAGACTGAAGCTCTTCACAACAAACAGGGAACATGAGCTATTTCTTGTGGGTACGACGCCTTCGGGAATGCCCTTGCTCCCGATTCTTTGGGGTTTTTGATTTTGTACCAATGGAAAATGAAGGGGCTGATGATCTGAAAGATCCTCGTCCAACAGAGCCCTGGGCATGTGGAGAGGGCATCCCAAAGCCAAGGCCTGTCTTAACTGGTCCAGGGACAAGGGTGCTCTGAGCAAAGGGGGCCATGGAGGGGCCCCCAGACATAATCTTTCTTGCAGAAATGCTAGCCCTCCCTAACACAAAAGGTGCGCTCTGGCTGGTCAAGCCCTGGCTGTTCTGGCTCCAGCCTTTTCCAAAGGGTGTGATGGTGCTAGTGTTCCCACTTGGCACTGCTCCAACTTTGAATGCTCCGGAGTTGGAGCTCATGTCTAGGGCAGTCACACTGATCCCAGAATCCCCACAATCCATAGGGGTCACTAATCCCCCAAAGGCAAAAGGTCGTGGGGCTGTGCTGCCAAACACTGAGCCACAAGCCGCACTATGGTGGGTCTGGGTGACAACTCCAAAGCCAGTCGTACTAGCTTGACCAAAGCGAAAACCTGCCGGAGTGCTGCCAATGTCTGGCCAGATGCTGGCAGGGATGTGAAAGGTGGAGGCTGAGGGTGTCAAACCCCCAAAGGCTGACTGTGTCGTACTGCTGAAGGCAGGCTGAGCTGGGGTTGGGGTTCGGGTTGGGGATGCCGTTGCTGAGTTTCCAAAAATGAAAGAGCTACTGAAACTTGGGCCAAGGTCTGGTTGAGGGGCCACTTGCTTCTGCCCATCTGCAGCCCCATATGCAAGCTGGGGAGTGGCTCCCAGGGATAGTGGGAAAGCTGGCCTTGAGCTTGACCCCAGGGGCACTGTAAATGTTGAGGTCAGATTGGAGATACTGGATGACAACCCAGGCTGGTTTGTGGTTACCAAGGCTGAGGCTGACAGAGAGCTGCCAATACCTCTAAAATTGGCAGTGCTTCTACTAGAGGATATCTGTACAGCACTGGGAAGAACCTGGCTAAAGATGGTGACTGTATGTACCGTGGGAATGGTAGGACGCTGGTGTGGTGGGAAAATGAAGCCTGTGGCTGGGGAGAAGCTGGCTCCGAAGGCAAGGGCAGCCCCAAGAAGGAAAGTGTGGCAAGTGGAGGGGATGGAGTAAGTGTTGCCCATGGTGCTGGTAACATTCACTACACCAAAATCCAAAGGTGGCTTGAAAGAAGAGTCTTTGGATGTGTTAGCTGGGGTGGTAGACATGACTGCAGAGGTAGCCTTGACCAGGCCATGGAAGAGATGGGTAGAAGTAGGAGTAGCTGGAGAGGTGGTCTGCTTGAAAGAGAAAGGAGCTATCATGGGCATAGTTTTAAGTGGTTCTGTGCTGCCAAAGATAGGCTTGAAGGCGGGAGTTAAGATACCCGGAGTTGAAGATACTGCAGCTGTGACTGAAATTCTGGAATATAATTCTGGAATATATTCCAACCCAATCTCACTGTTGGGTTGGAACCCAAAAATGGGTTTTGATATGGGGTCAGAAGTTGCAGCAGGAGATGCAGATGCGGGATGGGAAGCTGGGCTACTCATCATTCCAAACAAAGAACTTTGCATAGTCGGTGCTGCAGAGGTAATGGCAGGTGGGTCTGGGGGCATGGCAGACCTATCAGTCTGAGACGTCAAATGTGGCCATGTGGTGCCAGTGACTGGTGATGTGGGAGAAACAGGGGTCAGAAGGATGAAACTAGCTGTGGGCTTTGAATCTGAAGACGTGCCTGGAAGGGGCTCTGACTGTGAGCACCCAAGTGGGGCCAGCAGGCTGGGTGTCTTCAGAGGTGAATGGGCCACACTGATTGCCTCTCTAGTAGATTGTGGGAAGGTCAGTGGACCTGGAGACTTCTGCATTTTCCTTAAGCTTTCTAACCGAGGATTTTTGCCCTGGGTTGGAGCTGTGCCTGCAGAAGGCACGGTGAGAGACAGGGAAGGCTGAATAGCAAAGTGAGTCTCAGGGACAGAATCTGTGTTGGCCTCAGTTGTATCCTCTCTGGCTTTGCTGCTCCACTGGAGTCTAGTTTTCTTCCCTAAGGCCAAGTCCTCTTCAGGGACTGCATAACCAAGCCGGGGATATGGAGGCAGGGACAGAGGGTTCCCAGGGCTAGAAAGAAGCAGTGGAATCTCCTGATTTTGCTGCCCAGAATTGCCAGATGCTGCTGGGGACTCGTCTGACACCAGTGGTATCAGTGGAGAGTGAGACTGATGACTTTTTTCTTTCTTTTTTACTGGCCACTCTGGTATCTGGAGTGACACACTGGGAACACTTCTCTTCCAAGGCTCAGAGAAATCTCTAGAAGAGCTATAAGAACTTGTAATAGCATTTCTTTTGGAGTTGAGAGGGCCACCTGTGTATGAGCTGGCCAAGGAGCTCATGCAGTAGCAACTGGGCCTCTTTTTCAAGCTGTGATCTGAGCTCCAGGATTTGAGGTTTCTCTTCAGAGGCCCAGGCCTGGGCACGAAAGAAGGGAGGATTCCATTTTTCCTCAGAAGCTTAAATGCAGATGGTCTGGTCTCTGGACTCCTTCTCTTACTGTCCAAGCTCTCAGGGAACAGGGGTTCTTCCAACCTCACTCTCCCTTTCTTGCACTCTCTGAGGACCCTCAGCACTGTCTCCTTTGCACAAGGGTCTAGGGTCCTCTCAGAGGGTGAGGACCCTTCAGAGTTGATTATCTCTGCTGGGGATGTGGAGGGGGGCACTCTCCGCTCAGGAGGAGCGATCTTGATGGTCACCGGGCTCCATATTGCCCTGGGGTGCCGAAGAGACCAGATACTCCGCTTGAAGTAACTTTCCCACCAGTCTGAGGGAAGAGGTCCCGTGATGGAATTCTGGGACCTCTTCATGGGAAATCGCCTCCAACCCTCATTGACCACCCACGTGGTGGGATTGTCAGGATCCCAGTTCATCGGCCTCCTCGCAGGTCTGTGTCGTGGGGCAGGGTGGGCGCGATGGACGTGCTGAACCCGGTGAACTTGGTGAAGGGGCTGAGTCGGTCGGCGGTTCACCGACCTCTCGGGCAAGTCTGTGCGCCTCTCTGCTGGGGACGACCGCGGGGGTCCCGACTTGCCCAGGTAACTGCCCATGAGAGGCAATGAGGCGAGGTCTGTGACTTTGAGTAGGGTTTCGGCTCTTGGCTTCCGAAGTTTCTAATGTCTGGTGGCTCGTAGTCGAAGGGCGCAGTGTTCGGATGACGGTTGGGATCTGGGCGCGAGGAAAGTGCACGGGTCTCGGGGCGCTCGACACCCTCCAGGCTCTGCATTCTCAGGTCAGCGCCCCGTGGGAACAGAGGACACGCGGGGCCTCGGCAGCCCCAGTATTGTTTTGAGGCCTAAGCCGGGCTCTTGGGCCTTTGCTGTCTCCGCTGCGGGCCGCAGCATGCGGCACGTGCTTTTTGCAAGGAAGCGCGCGGCCATTCTCCCGGAGTTCTCCAAGTCGCTCAGAGCTCGAGTCGAGCGGACGCCAAATCCCCAGGCTCCGGCTGCGGCCAGCCTCGAGGGTCCGGGATCACGGTCCCGGCACGGATCCTCCCGCCCGCGGGTTCCCCGGAGTCGGAGTAGGGACTGCAGTCTGAGCCCCGCAGGCTGAGCGGCGGCGGCGCTCGCGGACTGGAGACCTGGACAGGTGGACCGGTGCAGCCCAGGTGGCGCTCTCGGAGCCAGCAGCCAGGAACACTGGAGGCCTAATTTGCTGGATGAGGATTCCCGCGGTTCTCCTCTCCCGCTGCTCTTTCCTTTCTGCAGCCAGTAGGTGCCAGTCGTCTGCCGGGAGGACAAGCTCAGGACGCAGCCACCTCCTGGCCCCATCTAGGGTCGCTTCTCCGCAGCTGAATCCGAGTCGCCCTCCGATTGTTCACACTTCGAGTATCCAGGAAAGATCGCGGTCTAGCAGGCCCTCGAGGCTCGGGAGGAGGCGGAAGGGATATTTCGTCCATCGATCAAGAACCTGAGCCCTCCGTAGACACCGGGCTTAATCCCTAGCTCAGTGCACCCCCCCACAATTTCTCCACTCACGGTCCTCACGTAGCCCAGTGGGGTCGGAGCTCCTGGAGGGGAGCAAAGAAGTGGGAGATGTCTGGACTCGCTTTTGGACAGAGTGGGTTTTGCAGGGAGCTAGTTCTGGCCTTTCCTGAAAGAGTCGTGTTCAATTCGTGCCGATTTCATTGTTATTAGTAGGAATTGTTTTAGTGCTCTTTAAAAGTTACTTGTTTCTGAAATTTTTAGAATGTTAGTTAGCTAGTCGACTGTGGCTTAGCATAAATATTCAGCCGCAAATTAAATTAGACCTTAGAGTATTTGTATAAAAATCATTTATTTGGTTTTTCCACAATAATTCTGTCCAAGTTAGCTGTCTGTTTTCTCTTGAAAATGATCTATTTTCTGATTTTAAGGATTATTTAGAAAAAAAGATATTTTAATGTTTTTATAGTAAATGATCATAGACAATTTTATTCTTCATTCAAAATATTTTTGTTTCCAGTTATGTAAATCAGGTCAACAATATATTTCCTTTTTTAAAAAAATTGATTATATGGATTTATTCCATTTTCTTTATCAGAAATATGTGAGTGGACTTAAAGTGGACTCATTCAGTAAAGGGGGGACCACCGGCCCGCAGCTGCTCCCCGGGGAGGGTGGTGAGGGCAGTTTGGGGGCTACAGGCGGGCGTGGCGCACACTCCACTTTGAACGTACATCGACCCACTAGGCTCGGAGGGGAGAGGATTGGTATCTCGTTTATAAAAACGGCACGCTCGAGCCTTTCTTCCTCGACCCTGTCACATAACCCTATGCCACCCTTACGCGGAGGATCAGCTCTCCCAGGCCGGGCCAGCCCCGGGTGCACCGTCCCCAACCGCCCTGGTCTCTTTTATTATGGCAGGGCGGGGGCCCTTCTTCCTGAGCCACCCAGGCCTTTACTTTTAGCGAAAAACCCTTTCCCCGAGGTGATCCATGGGCCGGGCCGGCTGGAGGAAGAGGCATGGCGTCCAGAAGGGATGACAAACATCATCACACAGTTAAAATATGTAATAATAATAATAATAGTTAATATTTAGTGAGGTCTTACTATGTACCAGCACTATGTCTTACATGTATTTAATACTTGCACATTGATATGGAGTAGGTACTGCCATTAGTCCAATTTTATGAAAGAGCAAATGAGATATGGAGAAATTATGTAAACTGATCAAGGCCACATAGCTAGGAAGTAGCAAAACCAGTATTTGAATGAAGGTATTTTGTTTCCAGAGATCACATTCTTACCTGCTAAGATATTGTTTTTTAAAATAAAAACACCACGGGACAGGACAACAAATGACAAAAAGTCTAAAAACAATTTAATAAAAGATGGGTAAGATCATTTGGAGAAAGTTATTTTAAAAGGGAAGGCATTAAGAAGATATAAATAATGAAATGGTATACCATGTGTATAGATAGAAATATTTGATAAAGAGTATACAGTGGAAGTTTTCAGAGTGTGCCTGGAGTAGTTTCAGAACAGACTGAACGCCGAAGCAGCTATGAAAATGTACCTGTTCTTCATTAAGTCAGACATTAAAGAGATTTGTAAATATGTAAGACAATGCCGCTTTTCTCTCTAATTATTCTGTTTTAGAAAACATAGTTGTTGTTTTTCATGTTAGAAAACATGAAACATTATTTATATTAACATATAATAGGTTTATTATTTGTAAATGAATTAATAAAGAACACTTTAAATTTTTCAATTTTAATTTATAATACACTAAATATTGATAGATGTGGCCATATAAACCAAAGTTCTTTGTGATTCTCAATAATTTTTAAGAGTGTAAAGAAGTCCTAAGACCCAGTATTTTGAGAACCATTGCCATATAGAATGCTTATACATTTGTACTAGGAGGCACATGAAAGAATATTTGTAGCAGTATTATTTAGAATAGGAAAAATCTGGAAGGTACTTGTATGTGTATTCTCAAAAAGGAACACCTGAAAATGGATGAATTAATTGTGATACATTTATGTAATAGAATACAATACAGCAATGAAAAGTAAAGGGTGTACAGGTACGTGCAACAACATGGATGAATGTCGTAAAGCTACAGTTGAGTGAAAGAAAGTAGACACAGAATAAAAAGACAGAATAAAAAGCACACACACACACAAACATATTAGATATTAGGTGTATCAGCCAGGGTCGAGTAAGGGAAACAGAGCATATACTTTTAACAGGATGTATTGGAAGGAACTGGTTAAACGGGTATTGGAAGACTAAAAAGGCAAAAAGAAACTGTAGGAAGCAGCTACCACCTGTGGAGCTGGGGGAACATATGTGCAGGAGGTTGGGATGATTAGAAGGTTGGAGAAAGGGACTCAGTGCCAGACCCAGATCTCCCAGGAGAGGTTACTGGCCCGCTGGTGCTATAATCTCTGAGGGAATACGATGAAGCTGGTTTTGGGAGTATGGAAAACAACCCTAGAATCTGGAAGCAATTACTGCTGGAACCTACTGCTGCTACCACAGTGAATAAGTGCTGCTGGGATGATGCTCACGGGAACAGAGAACAAACAGGATCAAGAATGTCCCTTCTCTCTCTCCCAGCCTTCCAGTGTCCCTCTAGGGTCCCCCACTGGCAGAGCCGAAGAGGAAACATAGGATGGTTTGCAGAGTCACAGCTCCAGCTTCACAAAGCAGAGTGTACAAGTGTTAACATCATTAATATAAAGTTCAGAAACGCACAAACTTAACGTATTATCTCGTGATACACAGATATGTGGCAAATCTAGAAAGAACAACAAAAGAATGATCAACATAAAATAGCAATTACTCTAGGTAGGGAGAAAAGGTTAAACTGAGGAGGGTAGATCTGGTTCTTTAAAGCTATCGGTAATATTTTATTTTTTAAGTTAAATTGTGCAAATCTGCACATTCATTTTACTTTTAGACATTGCATTTTTGTTTGTGTATGTATATGCATTTGAATTTTCACAGTGAAATATACTGCATAATATTACAAATTTATGTTGTTGAAAGCAATTAATACACAGTAAAAATTTTAAAATCTTGGATAAATCACCTTGTACATATTAACTAATATAGGTACTGGGGGTTCTATTAAAAATTGAGAGTTGGCTCACTGAACAAAACTTACAGCATTTAAAATTGCTTTTTAAGAAAACTTCAGAAATATAAAACCATTCTAAATGAAAACATCACAGCAGTATATTAAGGGGAAAATAATTCTCTGGGAAGCTGCAATAAGGCCCAAGTAATAGCCAAACTTGTGGTGATTTCTATCAGCTGAGTGAAATTAAACAACTGATTAATTTTTCCCATCACAGTCTATAGCTCTGGGGAATACGGTAGAATAATCTATTGCATTGTTTGAGTTGAAAAAAGCATGCGTGCCCAGGTGGTAACTTGGCAAATTCATGAATAATTCTATTAAATTTACCAGGAGGACACTTGGCATCTGGGAGAGCAATTTGTGGCTCCTCTGGACACATCAGAGCAATCCACACTCTCCAAAGTCTTGTCCACTGAGGATGACAAGTCAAAATGGAGATGAGCCTTCCGTATAAGTGGAGTACGCAACTGTGGCCTCCCCACACAGCCTGAGAGAGCATCTGCCTGCATTTTGGGACAGCAGAAACCTCCTCCAGTAAGTGTTCTTCAAAGCCTCCTGTTCTGAGAACTCGAGAAAGGTTTAAAGATTCCTAAAAGCTTCTCTTATTCTTATTTAGGGCCAGCTTCCTGGGTGTACAACCTGTGCAGTCACTCGGGGCCCCCCGTATAGAAGGGCCCTGCGCTTGGTTTAATGCTTCTGCAGTCACCGTCTTGAAATTCCTAACAAGAGGCCCTGCATTTTCATTTTGCATTGAGCTCTGCAAGTTTAGCAGCCCGCACAACTCCCATTAATTCGTTCCTTTCTAAAATTAACATAATTCAATCCTAGTATTTTCTTTCCTCTATTTCAATTTCACCTTTTATTATTTTTGGTTATCAAACATTGACTCTTTGTCTTTCTGATCCTTCTTTATTTTTTCTTTCTTCTTTTATTTCTCTTTTTCTTTTCTGCTACTTCTTTCCTCAAGCAGTGGTTAACAGTGACGGAGCCAGGAGGCAGTATGGGGTCAGTTCTAGCTCCTGCAACGTATTAGCTGTGGGACCCTGAGCAAGTTACTCAATGTTTCCTTATTGTCATCTGTAAATTGGGAATAATTATTTTACATATCTCATAGGATTTTATGAAAATTAAATACATTAAATATCTGTAAAACATTAGAACATTGCTTTAACATAAGTGCTAAACAAGTATTTATTAAATAAATAAGTAATCTTCTCTTATCCTTATATTCCACTTTCTGTATTTGTCTATTTCATTTTTCTACTTTCACATTATTTATTTTTAAAATCCCTCTCACTCATATTATAATTTTTAATATATTTTGGTATTAATCGTTTTGTTCCAGCTTTGGTTAATTCCATTTATTACATCTCACCAACATTTTTTTGTTGTTTTTTTGTTTGTTTATTGCAGTAACATTGGTTTATAACATTGTATAAATTTCAGGTGTACATCATTATACTTCTATTTCTGCATAGATTACATCATGTTCAACACTCAAATACTAACTACAACCCATCACCACCCACATGTGCCGAATTACCCCTTCCGCCCTCCACCCTCCCCCCTTCCCCTCTGGTAACCACCCATCCAATCTCTGTCTCTATGTGTTTGTTTATTGTTGTTATTATCTACTACTTAATGAAGGAAATCATATGGTATTTGACCTTCTCTCTCTGACTTATTTCACTTTGCATAATACCCTCAATGTCCATTCATGTTGTCACAACATTTTTATTCGTCCATCTTTTCTTTTCTGTACTTCACACACTTAGTGATTTTTTTGAAAAATCCAATTCTCAATTTCTCTTTGCTGCTCCTTTTCTGGGTAACCTCTTCTCATTTACTGTTATAACTTTTCTTGTTTTTCTCTGCCTTATATTCTATTGATCTGTATCATATACCCATTTATTTCTCATTTGAAATGTTTTGCACACTTTCCAGATACTTTATATATTTTCTTATGCTTTTTACAACCACTACTGTACAAAGCTCTTCTTCTTTCTGTGACTAAATCTCTGACATCCCTTAAATGCTTTTGCTATTCTCTAATTACAGAAATGGATTTTGTGTAACATTTATTCTTCCTTCTGATATCTTTTTTGAATTTTTTTATACATAACTCTTCAAATTCAAGCATTGTCCTTTTTCTCTCATTCTATATCTTCTTTTGGTATTGTTTCTCTCGTTACTATAGTGTCTGTTTCTTATTTTACACTTTTCTTTCTCTAATTAACATATTTTGTTTTTATTTTCTCACTCCATTCTTGTTTCTCTTTCCACTAATCTTCCTCAATTTCTTCTTTTCCCTCTTTGTTCATACTAATCCTCTTCTTTTATGAAATATTTTATATTATTCTTTAACCTTTCTGTGTTAAACAATATTTCCAGTTTTATTTTAATGCTTTTAATTATTCTTTAATTATTTTTTCTTTTTCTTTTTTTTTGGTGAGGAAGATTGGCCCTGAGCTAACATCTGTGCCCATCTGCCTCTATTTTTTGTGTGTGCGATGTTGCCTCAGCATGGCTTGCTGAGTGGTGTGTATGTCTGCGCTTGGGATCTGAACCCGAAAACCCCGGGTGGCGGGAGCGACGTGCAGGAACTTAACCCCTACGCCACAGGGCCAGCGCCTCTTTTAATTTTTAAGATCTATAAATTTAAAAATTTGTCTACCAATTCAGGTATTCTTTTTTGATCCTTTATCTTTTCTCCTTGCCTCATTGCTTAATTTTTCTTTTGTTTTTGATACTCCCCTTTAATATCTCAGACCATCTGAATGCAAGTCTGTTCCTGTTTTACGTACTCCTATTTTCATATTGTTTTGTTACTTTACTTTCTTCGTGTCCTAAGCTTCTCTTTGTAGAGTTTTACAGAACATGGTGTGACTAGGCTTCACGCTACTTATACATTTGTGCTCTCCTTCCTCTTTCACTGCATCTCTGGGTATTAATTTATTAGCTTTCTCTCCTTTTCCGGTACTTTTTCTGACTCATCTACTGGTGGCTGTTTATTCTAAATGTGCATTCACAACTTTTCTATATTTTAAGCTATTATCAGTGCTTTTTCTTACCTTTCAGTAATTTTCTCCTTTCCCTTTCATAACATTTCTCCTTTGTGAGTTTCTTTTTATTGGTACTAACCATTTTTATTCCTTCTTTACTTAATTTTCCTTTTTTATCTCTCCCTTTTTCATTGTTTATTGCATTTAATATATTTTTAATCTTCTCTCTATTTGATTCATTTTACTCTACAAATTTTCTCTCATCTTATTCCTGTTTTTCTTGGTTTTTTGTGTTAACTTTATTAAAGTAGAATTTATAATTAGACCGTTTTTAAATTGTATATTTCTATCATTTTCACACGCACATACACCATTGTAACAACCACCTTAATGTTCAAAACAGAGTGTTTCCTTCAGCCCCCACGTTTCCCGCATGCTGTCCTGTAATCAATGCTTCCTCAATGTGGACCCAGTCAGACATTGGTCTAATTTCTATCACTATAGATTAGTTGTGACTCTTATAGTTGAAGTGTTATTGTATGTGCTCTTTTGTGTCTGGCTTTTTTCATTCGGAGTAATATTTTTGAAACTCATCCAAGTTGTTGTATGTATCAGTAATACGTTCTATTTTATTGCTGAGTAATAGTCCATGATATAAATATACTATTTTTTATTTATCCATTCACATATTAATGAACATTTGGGTTGTTTCCAGTTTTTGACTATTTCAAATAAAGTTGCTATGAAAAATAGCATACAATTCTTTGGACATAACTTTAAATTCATATGAAACTGTCCAACTATTTTCCAAAGTATTTGAACAATTTTACATTCTCACCAGAAATTTGTGAGTTCTAGTTGCTATGCATCCTTGTCAACATTTGGTGTTTTTAGTCTTTATAACTTCAGCCACTCTAGTGAGTGTGTATTGGTATATCATTGTGCTTTTAATTTACATTAGCCTAACAAATAAAGATGTTAAGCATCATTATATGTGCTTATTGGCCATTTGTTAATCTTTTATGAAGTGCTTGTGCAATTTTTTTGCCCATTATTTTATTGACATTATTATTACTGTACTGCTGTTGTTGTTATTGTTGTGAGGTACATAGTATATTCTAGATCCAAGTCCATTGTCAGATATATGCATCACAAATATTTTCTCCCAATCCATGGCTTTCTTTTTCATTTTATTAATATGCTTTTTGAGAAGAATAAGATTTTAATTTTAATGAAATTCTGTTAAGCATTTTTCTTTATTGTGTTTTCTATGTCTTAAGGAAGTTTTGCCTACCACAAGATTGTAAAAATTATTTTAACCTATAGTTTATTATAGAACTTTTAAGGCTTCAACTTTTATACTCAGGCCTATTATCATTTCAAGTTTCTTTTTATGTATCTTGTTAAATATTAGTTGAGCTTTATTTTTATCCATACAGATATGCAGTTATCCCAGTATCATTTGTTGAAAACAATATCTTTTTCCTATTAAATTATCTTGGCCCTTTGTCCAAAATCAATTGATCATAAGCATATGAACCTATTTCTAGACTCTCAATTCTGTTCTATTGACCTTTTTGTCTATCTTTATGCCAAAACTACACTGTTTTGATTACTGTAGCTTTGCAGTAATTCTTAATATCAAGTAGTGTAAGTCCTCCAATATTGTTCTTTTAAAAATTGTTTTGGCCATTCTAGGCTCTTTGCATTTCCACATACATTTTAGAATCAACCTGTCAGTTTCTATCCAGAAAAAAGTCTACTGTGATTTTTATTGGGATTACACTGTATCAATAGATCAATTTGAAGAGAACTGACATCTTAACAATATTGAAATCTCCAATCCATGAACCTGATTTATTTCTCTATTTATTTAGATCTCTAGTTTTTCTCAACAGTATTCTTTCAATGTTTTCAACAAATAGTTTTCAATGTTGAAGTCTTACACATATTTTGTTAAATTTATGCCCAAGAATTTTATGCTATTGAAAATGATACTTAACAATTTCCATTTCCAGTCACTTGTTGCTAGTATATAGATATGCAGTTGATTTTTGCAAATTCAACTCTGCTCTTATACAGCTCCATCCCCCCCCTTATGTTGTTAGTGTCAAATACATCTTTATACATGTGTGCCCATTAACATATATTTGCAATTATTGTCTTATGAATTTGTATGTATAATTATTGTTTTAAGAATTTGGATAATACTGGCTTTTATATTTACCTGCATAGTTACCTTTATTAGTTATGTATTTCTTTGTATGGATTCAAGTTACTGTCTAGTGTCTTTTCATTTCAACCTGAAGTTTCCCTATAGCATTTTGCATAGGGCAGATATAATAGTGACATACTTCTTCAGTTTTTGTTTGTCTGTAAATGTCTTAATTTCTCCTTCATTTTTGAAAGATAGTTTGGTGGGTATAGAATTCTTGGTTGATAGGGTTTTTTCTTTCAACACTTTAAAGATGTCATCCTACTGCCTTCTGATCTTCATGATTTCTGATGAGAAAACGGCTGTTAGTCTTATAGTGGATGATAAGTAGCTTCGTTCTTGCGGCTACTAAGATTCTCTCTCTGCCCTTGGCTTTCAACAATTTGATTGTAATGTGTCTCATTGTGGATTTTTATGAATTTATTGTACTTCAACTTTGTTGAGCTTATTGGATATGTAGATTTATGCCCTTCATCAGCTTTGGGAGGTTTTTGGCCAATATTTCTTCAAATATTTTTTCTGCTCTCCTTTCATTGTCTTCTCCTTCTGAGACTCTCATAATGTGTATTTGATACTTTTGCTAGTGTTCCATAAATCTTTTAGGCTCTGTTCACTTTTTTCATTCTTTCTTCTCTTCAGACTGGATAATTTCAATTGTCTTATCTTCAAGCTCACTTATTCCTTTTTCTGTCTCCCCAACTTTGCTGTTGAATCCCTCTAGTGAATTTATTTCAGCGATTGTATTTTTTAGCTCCATAATTTCTATTTGGTTTCGTTTTATAATTTCTGTCTTTTTACTGATAACCTCTATTTTTTTCATATGTCATTCTCCTAGTTTCCTTTAGTTCTTAGTCTATGGTTTCCTTTAGCTTTTTGAGCATATTTAAGACAGTTAATTTATATTTATATATATTATTATATCTACATATTATAATATATATTATATATATATTTATATATATAGAGAGAGAGAGAGAAAGAGAGAGAGATTTAAAGGAGTTAAATCGTGCAATTGTGGGAGCTGCAAGTCTAAATTCTGCAAAGCAAGCCAGCAGGCTGGAGAACAAGAAAAGAGTTGACATTGCGGTTCAAGTCCAAAGGAAGTCTAGGAGTAGAATTTCCTTCTTCAAGAGACTTTAATAGTCTTTTTCTCTTAAGGACCTCAACTAATTGGATGAAGCCCTTCTACATTATGGAGAATAATCTGCTTTACTCAAAGTCTACTAATTTACATGTTAATGGCATCTAAAAAATGTGTTTGCAGCAACTTCTAGACTGGTGTTTAACCAAATATGTGGGTATGATCGCCTAGCCAAGTTGACACATAAAATTAACCATCATGAATCCACCTGTTGTCAACTTGACACCCATACACACCTTTTTAAACCATACTTAATCTCCAAATAATAAAATCATACTTCTGCCTAATATGATACAAGTATCCTATGTACAACTAAAAACATTCAAACAATTTATCCAGAAAGGATGCAAAGTCCTTGGGTGCTGTTCACTCTTCTGTGTGATATCCTCTAACTTAAATAATTTGATGTAAAATTAATAATATTTAAATACTATAAGGTAAAGTCAATACATCTTATATTATAATAGGATAAGAGAAGAAATAAAATAAAGATGCACACACACATACACAGACATATTCATAACAAAATAAGAAAGAAATATTCATGATAATTACAGTCCTTTATTCTGTAACTGATTGTATTGTCAAAGCTGATATTTATAACTATCTTCTTCCACTACTTATTCTGTATTCCCTTTGTTTTCATTTCAGCAAGCACCTCAGCTTGTCATGGTTCTTTACCTGGCAGAGTGACCCAAACCTTCATTCCTAAAGAGTCTGGGCCAATATTAATAGTCACTTAGTTGGGTTGTTATAGTTTTCCATTGACTTTAATCACATGCATGGTAATACTTAGAGATATCCTAAGGGATCTCTTGTATTCCAAGCTTACTCTTCTTTACCTCAGTTGTAGAGTAGCAGTCCAATTTTCCCTTGGTAATCAGGATCAATCACCTCAGGCAGCATAGTAACTCCCTTCTTTGCCTGTTGATTCAGAGGCATGAGGAACCCAAAGCGGCTGGGTAGTAGTCGTAACTTCTAGTACAACAGAATCATTGTTGTGTCTCCTGATAGAAGCACTCCTCCCTCTGAAACTGAGACTACCAGAGCATAAAGTGGTAGAAAAAGGAAGCAAAAATTTTTCTAGTATCACTAGGAGTAATAGTGAGTGATGTCACTCCCATTTCCACTCCTTGATTCCTGGACTCATGAACCCTAGATATTGGAAAAATAGCACCATATATTGGATGCTGATTTAGAGTATATACAGCCTCTGGGAGAACTTGCCCCAGACCTGCAAGGTATTGCCACCTAGCTGGCACGATAACTGAGTCTTCAGAAGGCCATTCCACCATTTTATTAAGACAGCTGCTCAGCCGCTTCAGGATGGCAGAGAATATTGTAATACCAGTGAATTCTATGAGCACAGTCTCATTGCCACACTTCATTTGCTGTAAATTCCTTGATCAGAAGCAGTGCTGCGTGGAATACTATGATGGTGGTTAAGGCATTCTGTAAATCCATGGATGGTAGTTTTGGCAGAAGCATTGCATGCAGGGAAGGCAAATCTGTATCCAGAATAAGTGTCTATTCCAGTAAGAACAAATTGCTGCCCCTTCCGTAATAGAAGCAGTCCGATAAGCTGCTAGCTATAGCAGTCTGATTAAAGAGCTGGCTGATAACCCTCGGTAATGGTGCCCTACTGGGGACTCAACGTTGGTCTCTGCTGCTGGAAGACTGGACACTCAGAAGGGGCTGTAGCCAAGTCAGCATTGGTTAGAAGTTTGTGTTGCTGAGCACATGCATAATCTCATCCCTGACATTCTGGCCACTTTGTTTGTGAACCCACTAAGCAATGACAGGAGTGGCTAGGGAGAGAGGTTGACTGGTATCCATACAATAGGTCATCCTATCCACTCGATTATTAAAACTCGCCTCTGCTGAGGTCACCTTTTGGTGAGCATTCACATGGGACACAAATATGATCATGTTTTTAGCCCATTCAGAGAGATCTACACACATATCTCTTCCCCAGACCTCCTTGTCACCAATTTTCCAGTCGTGTTCCTTCCAAGTTTCTGATTATCCAGCCAAATCATTGGTGATAGTATATAATTGCACATCTGGCCATTTCTCCTTATAAGCAAAATGAACAAACAGGTGCACTACAGAAAGTTCTGCCCACTGGGAGGATTTCCCTTCACCACTGTCCTTAGGGATGTCCCAAAGAGAAGTTATAGTGCTGTAACTCTCCGCTTCTGGGTGGTGTCTACATATAATGCAGAACCATCTGTAAACTAGGCCTGAGTTTTCTCCTCCTCTATCAACTGATTGTAGGGAACTCCCCATGAGGTGATAGATGCAGACTGAAAGAGAGAAGGCAGTATAGCAGGAGTGGGGACCATGGGCATTTGGGCCACTTCTTCCTGTAGCTTACTTGTCCTTCAGAGCCTGCTCAGGCCCAATCTTGTATATACCACTTCCATTTGGTGATGGAATGCTGCTGTGCATGCCCAACTTTATGGCTTTCTGGATCGGATAACACTCAGTTCATGATGAGAATCTCATGTTGCATGGTAACTTGGTGGTCCATGGTTAAGCATTCATTCTCTGCTAAGGCCCAGTGGCAGGTCAAAAGCTGTTTCTCAAAGAGAAAGTAGTTATCCACAGAAGGTGGCAAGGCTTTGCTCCAACATCCTAATGGCGTGCACTGTGATTCACCCAAAGGGTCCTGCCAAAAGCTCCAAAAAGCATCCCTGTCTGTCACTGACACTTCAAGAACCATTGGGTCTGCTCAGTCATATGGCCCAAGGGGCAGAGCAGCTTGCACAACAGCCTGGACATGTTGCAGAGCCTTCTCTTGTCCTAGATCTCACTCAAAACCAGCAGCTCTTCTGGTGACTCAGTAAATGGGCTGGAGCAGCACACCTAAATAAAGAAGATCTTGCCTCAAAAATCCAAAGAGGCACACTAGGTGTTATGCCTTTTTTATTTGTAGTAGGTGCCAGATGCAACAATTTATACTTCCCTTTAGAAGGGATATCTCAACATGCCCCACACAACTAGACCCCCAGAAATTTTGCTGAGCTAGAAGGCCCCTGAATTTTTGTTGGATTCATTTCCCACCCTTTGACATGCAAATATCTTACCAATAAGTCTAGAATAGCTGCTGCCTCATGCTCATTGGGTCTAATCAGCATAGTGTCATCAACATAATGGACAAGTGTGATGTCTTGTGGAAGGGAAAAGTGATCAAGATCCCATCACACTAAATTATGACATAGGGCTGGGGAGCTGATAGACTCTTGCCAAACTTTTTCAGCCTTGCCAGTTGAAATCAAACTGCTTCTAGTGGTCTTTACTAACATATGTGGAGAAAAAAACATTTGCCAGATCAATACCAGGTAACAGGGGATGTGTTAATTTGCTCAAGCAATGAAATCATATCTGGTACAGCAGCTGGAATTGGAGTCAACACCTACAATAATCCACTGTCATTCCCCAAGATCCAGCTGTTTTCTGTATAGGCCTAAGAGGCAAGCTGAAAGGGCATGTGGTGGGAATCATCACCCCTGTATCCTTCAAGTCCTTGATGGTGGTACAAATCTCTGCAATCCTGGAGGGATTGCAGTATTGCTTTTGGTTTAATATTTTCCTTGGTAGAGGCAGTTCTAGTGGCTTCTACTTGGTCTTCCCCACCACAATAGCTCTCACTTCACAGGTCAAGAAACCAAAGTGGGGATTCTGCCATTTGCTGAATATGTTTATTCTAATTATGCATTTGGAACTGGGGAGATAACCACAGGATGAGTTCAAGGACTCAGTGGACTTACCATGAGATGGATCTGAGTTAAAACTCTATTGATCACCTGACCTCCATAAGCCCCTATTCTGACTGGTGGACCACAGTGATGTTTTGTGCCTCCTGGAATTAGCGTCAGTTCAGAGCCAACGTCCCGTAACTCCTGAAAGGTCTGATTATTTCCATTCCCCCAGTGCAGTCACTCTGGTAAAAGGCCATAGGTCCTTTGAGGAAGACTTGTGGAAATAGTAACAGTATGTTTTTTGGAGTTTACCATAGTCCTCCCTCAAAGGGACCCAACCTCCCCCTCATTCAAGGGATTCTACATTCAAGGGTCTGTAAACTGGCTCAAGTCCAGTAATTAATTGAAAGGCCATGATCCTCTGTTTTATGATTCAAATTAGACTTGTTCACTCCTCCTAGAACTCTTCCACTTATACAAGTCAATTAACACATAGGGACAGAGATTGGATTGGTGGTTACCAGAGGGGAAAGGGGGAGGGAGGAGGGTGAAAGGGATAATTTGGTACATGTGTGTGGTGATGGGTTGTAATTAGTATTTTGGTGGTGAACATGATGTAATCTATGCAGAAATAGAAGTACAATGATGTACACCTGAAATTTTTACAATGTCATAAACCAATGTTACTGCAATAAACAAAAAATTAAAAAAAAAAGAATTTAGTAGACTTCTCATCTATTTCACTTCTAGGAACACCATGATCAACTAGCCAACACCATAGGTCTCTGCAAGTCAAACTGTTCTGATTGCTGCTTTGACTCTGCTGTCTATTATAGTAACCATTACCACCATGCCTTTGGCAACTGAGTGCTGCCACTTGGCCCCAGCCATCCTGGGACCCAATTACTCCCATTGCATTTCAATCTTTTAATTCAATGGCAACAGTTACCGCTGTAAGTTCTGGCCTGCAAAAAAGAGTGACCACAGAGCTCTTCAAGTTTGCTGGAGCTCCCCTCACAAATTTCTTTCTTACAGTGATGAAAGCTATGTCTTCTGGATCCTTCCAGGGTGAGTGAGTAGGTCTTAAATGACAAACCCATTCTAAGATTCAGATTTCACTAAGCCTTTGAATCCTCCCTCTATAGTATACCTAGGCAGGGTTGACATTTCATGTTCACTTGCTGTGGCTCACCTTTTGGTCCATGTTTCAACAAACCAACTAAACAAAGAAATTGTTAGAGCCTTTTCTAACTCCCCATGCTGTGATATTAAATGCAGAATCTTTTCTTTGGGCCCATATCAATAAATTCAGACAGATCCAACTTTATATTCCTTCCACCACTATGCCACACTCTTAATATCCATTCCCACATGTATTCCCTGGATTTCAGTCTGTATTAATGGGAAAAGTCAAGTAGTTCTTTTGCACTGTAGCACATCTCTTCATGGGTCACACTTTGTACCTCACATCTTAGGAGCCTGCTGGAATTTGAGTCTAGTTATAGGTCTAGAAGAAAAGCGGGTGGTGGGATTGGGTCCTGAGGAGAGTCAACAGTGTCTTGCAAGGCAGTTGCCTCAGGGGAGGCCATTAGAGTTTCCTCAGGCAATGCAGGGTTAACCTCTTCAGACGGGGGTGGAATAGCTGCTTCTACTGGCAAAGAAGACACATCGGAATTTGGGGGTTCAATGTTCCCAACTTCATCAGAGTCTCCCAGTATGTTCCCATTCCAAGTTTCAGGATCAATTCCTTCCCAAACAATGCCCTCACTTTCACAGTAGACACTCTGAGAGGATGGGAATTCCATTTGCATTATAATTTAGCCACTCACAAGATGAGATTCTGGGTTTGGTTTTCAGTAGTCTCAGCTTTGTGGCTACTGGAAATAAGGGTCTCTTTCAGGTCAGACATAGAAGATTTCAGATCATTTATGTGGCATTTGGATTGGGAATTCAAATCCCTGAGCTCATCCTTTTCTTTCCTTACTTTTTCCAGTGACATTAGGAGCAACCAGTTAACCTCGTTATCCTTGTTATTTTGACAAAAATGTTCTAAAATAACATATACATGGTTACCTGGAACTTTGCCTCTTACAAGTGTTTGAATAGGAGTATCCAATGGTGCTATTTTGCCACATCACACCATGGACTATCAGTGCTCTCTTTACTACTGGAAAGACTCATTAGTGTCTTTAAATCTAATCAGATTGGAGAAACAATTCCAGAAACCCTGAATCCAATTAAGAAAACTCATCCTTATGATTCTGTTCCTCTAAACCACCCTCAGGACCATAAGCTGTACTAGTCAGGATTCACCAGAGAAACAAAACAAATAGGATATGTACAGACAGAGAGAGATTTTAAGGAATTGGCTCATCTAATTATAAGGACTGACAAGTCCAAACTCCGCAGGGTGTGCCGCCAGACTAGAGACATGCAGAGAAGAGCTGATGTTACAGTTCAAGTCCAAAGGCAGCCTGGAGGCAGAATTTCTTTACTGATTAGATGAGGCCCACCCATATTATGTAGGGTATTCTGATTTGCTCCGAGTCCACTGATTTAATGTTAATCTCATCTTAAAAAATACCTTCAAGCAATATCTAGACTGGTGTTTTCCCAAATATCTGGATACAGATAGCCTAGACAAGTTAACACACAAAATTAACCATCCCACCTGATATATGCGGTAGCTTTTCAAAGCTATTTGCGTACAGATGCCTTCTGTCTCCTCCATCCTCTGTTTGTCCCAACTGCCATCACTTGCCCCAGGCAGCTTCAGGTAATGGCTTTCAACAGACGCCGTCCAGAATGGTGCCCCGACTTGAAGGGAAGGTTGCAAAACATGAGTCAGTCTGTGTGCCATTCCTTCAGGGAACCACCAAACAGGTCAAAACATAAAATCACAAATTTTAAGTACACTGTCTACATCACCTCCCCACCGCATTCCAACAAGCCGCTTCAGGAATATAGACTGCTGTCTCCATGGCCACCACAGAACTGAGGAATGCTGGATGGAAGGTGGGTAAGCAAAAATGTCATAATACTTTCTTATCAAAATTAAGCATTCTTTTCTTTACTAAGCACTCTCTTGGTTCCTCTAAGTTTTTCATTAGATTTCAGAGTTCCAAAAAAATTGATTCTGTCAGTTGTTGCCAGTTACTGATTGCTCTCATAGAGGGAGTGATTCTTGGAGCCCTTTATTCTGGCATTTTCATGATGTCGCTCCTGCATCTTTATTTTTAAAGTACATTTCTTGTAGATAGGTTTTAACCTGTTCTTGCTTTTTCATCCTAATGATATTTACTTTTTAATTGTTATATTTAGTCTATTTATGTTTAATTTATGTAATTTTTTATACAGATGGATTTAAGTCTACCTTCTTGCAATTTTTTCTATTTGTCCCAACTGTTATTTGTTCCTTTTTCTTCTTCTTCTTCTGCCTCCTTCTGGATTAATTTTAAGCAAGAATGTGAAATGATCATACATAATATAATTATTTTCCACATAGTAGATGAGTTGAAGGGCAAAGTTAAGCAGGAATATTGAACTAATTACAAAAGTACTACAGTACACCAGAAGAGAGATTTTTTAAGGAATTAAAAATAAGTAAGGAAAAATGAACTGGGGAAGGAGTAATATCATGCTTATATGTAGGGTATACAATCAATATGACATTTATTTGACTAGGGAAGATGGAGTTATAGAAATAAGATATTAAAATGATACCACTTTAAGCTCTAAACTTAATTAGTGCTGCTGCGTGAGAGAGGAGAAACAAATTTGGAGTATGAAATCATGAGTAGAGTTTGGGAAATATGTGGTGGGAGTATGTATGTGGGTGTTGTCAGTAGTTCTGGAATTCAGAGGGAGGTCTGGGCTAGAGATCTTCACTCAGATAATAATGAACCACTTCAAGTTCCTAAATGTTACAGGATTTTCCAAACTACTAAGGCTCTCCACATGTAATTTCTTTTGCTTTAGATGATGAGGCTATTTAGGTTGAGGTTGAAATCATTGAAGTAAACAGGATTACTAGGAAAGAGTGTGAAGTGAGGACAGAAGCATACTGAAGGCAGAACCAATGGGGAACATGGAGACATGTGGGGAGTCAGAACACTCAATGAGTCAGCTGGGTGAGACAGGTCAGAAAGATGAATGAGAAAAGTATGATGCCATAGAAGCCAGAATAAGAGGGATATCATGAAAGAGGAAGTGGTCAATGATTATCAGCTGTTCAATCTTACTGATGTCTTCTTGGATAGTGTAAAAAAGCCTAATTCATACAATTACTGGGAAGAGCAAATGCAGTATCAGACAAATAATGTCTCAGCCAAGTCATTGGTCAATAGATATTTGGGAAAATTCTCTCACTCTTAGATTATACGAATTTTATTGAAGAGGCAGAAATGGATTTTAATGGAGAGAATAAAAAACACAAAAGAAGACATAACTTTTTGAGTTCAGATTTTTTAATATACTTTGTTGTGAAGAAATAGAGAGTTATATAACTGCTAGACGGTAATTCAGTATCAGAGGGGCTGCTTGTTAACTAAATGATAGAGACTTCACTGTCCTTGTTGGCTGACTGGAAAGTAAATTTGTTTAATACCATACTACATTTGGTCACTTTATTCAATTGAACTCTCACTATATTTATAAACGTACTAAATATGCTCCCTAAGCAAAGGAAATTTTTCATAACAAGCAAAATTAGCATTTTAACAGCAAAAATTTTGCAATAATTATTAACTATAAGCTCTACATATGTTTTATTATTCATAAAAGAACAGTGTGGTACAATTATCATTCTGAAAAGTGGATCCATATACATGTACTACTATTTATAAGCTATAAGGATTACTGACTATAAAGAGGACAAAATATTCAAAATTAAAAGTTTAAAATTAAAATACAATGTTAGACTTTGAAGAAAAATTGCTTTTCATTATATGCAAAATAGAACAGACAACTCCTGGAAAATGGCCTAGAACAAACCATAAAAGTGTACTTGTGAAGCTCAACTGCTACATAGACCTAATCTCTTCTCTAGATATTTGGACAATATATGACATCCAGCCTCTGGAAATGCCACAAATATGCTGTGAATTCCTGAATAGTTGAATATTTGAACTTTCTTTCTAAGGACCCAGTGATTGCTAACTTTCATATTTGGAACATATTTATGTGACTCTTTAAGCTATGCTGGCTTCAATCTAAAGTTCTAAGATAACCATGAATGTTTTGTTTTCAAGTGACACAATGTTAGGAATTTTAGTTATCTTTCAAATTGGCATTGGGCTTGTGGGGAACTTATTGTTATTAATTATATATATGTACATCTTATTCATTCAACCTCTTCAGAAGAACACCTTAGATGTGATTCCCGCTCACTTAACTTTGGCTAACATCATAACAGTTATCTTCAGAGGCATTTCATATATAATACCATCCTTTGGAATTAGTTTGGAGGATATTGGTTGTAAAGCAGTGCTATACATTTATAGAGTGACACGGGGTGCTTCTATACGTACTTCTCTACTGAGTACATTTCAGGCCATTATTATCAGTCTTGTTCATTCTATGTCGGCATGGCTCAAACTCAAAATCTTCACACAAATTCCACCCTTGTTGATTTATTCCTGGGTAAGCAACATGCTAATCAATATGTGGATCGTTATAAGCACTGCCACCAGCAATTCCACTAATTTTGGACTTCTCTATTCTCTGATGTACCGTAAAACAAGGCAGTTTATATACCACCATGCAATGTTATTTCAAAGTGCCATGTTTAAACAAGATTTCTTTTTTTTGTTCTTCATGATTTGGACCAGTTTCTACATGGTGATTGTCCTGTTTAGGCATCACAAGACAGTCTTGCATATTCACAGTACCAGCCTCTCTCCAAAATCTTTTTCTGAAAAAAAAAGCCAACTATGTCGTCCTCTTGCTGGTGAGCTGCTTTGTTTTCTTTTATGGGACTAACTTGTGTCTTTCCATTCATATATCCTCTATATGTGAGAAAAATCTGATGCTGGAAATCACCACTAGTTTTCTTTCATCTTGCTACCCAATGATCTGTGCTTTGATATTGATTAAATATGATAATAGAGTTTCCAGATATATGCACACAATTTCAAATATGATAATTTCCCCTCATTCACCATAGAGCTTTCTACTGCATCAAAAAAAAAAAATCTCATGGACAGCTAATTTTCGACAAGAGAGCCAAGAACATACAATGGGGAAAGGAAAGTCTCTTCAACAAATGGTGTCGGGAAAACTGGATAGCCACATGCAAAAGAATGAAAGTAGACCATTATCTTATGCCATACGCAGAAATTAACTCAAAATGGAAATCTTACAGGCTAGGAGAGAGTGAAATGATATATTCAAAATTCCAAAAGACAAAAACTTTCAGCCAATAATACTCTATACAGTGAAAATACCCTTCAGATATGATGGAGAAATAAAAACTTCCCCAGATAAACAAAAGCTGAGGGAATTCATCTCCACAAGACACCCCACCACCCCAGAAGAAATGATCAAGAAGGCCCTCATACCTGAAAAAAAAAAAAAAAAAGAAAGGGTCTACAAAGTCTTGAGCAAGGAGATAAATAGGCAGACAAAATCAGAAAATGACAGATCTCTATCAGAACAGGTTAGCAAACACTTAATTATAACATTAAAGATAAAGGGAAAGAAAACATCAAAAATAACTATAATCACTGAATTTTAACCACAAACTCACAACACAAAATGGAATAAGTTGTGACAACAATAACTTAGTCTAGCAGGTTCCATCCCTTTCCTCTTCCCCGTCTAAGGAAATAAGAGGCTATCAGAAAATGGACTATCTCATCTACGAGATCATTTTTTGTGTGTGTGTGTGAGGAAGATCAGCCCTGAGCTAATATCTGATGCCAATCCTCCTCTTTTTTCTGAGGAAGACTGGCCCTGAGCTAACATCTGTGCCCATCTTCCTCTACTTTATATGGAACACCACCACAGCATGGCTTGACAAACAGTGTGTCGGTGCGCACCCGGGATCCGAACCAGCAAACCCCAGGCCGCTGCAGTGGAGCATGCGCACTTAGCCGCTTGCGCCACCAGGCCAGCCCCTATGAGATCTTTTATACAAACCTCATGGTAACCACCAAACAAAAAATCAGAAGAGAGACAAATGATAAAGAGAAAACTGAGAAAACCATCATAGACAACCACCAAACTGAATTGGCAGTCTGAATTATATGAGACAAGAAACACGGGAAATAGAGAACAACCAGAAAACAAGTGATAAAATGGCAGCTTTAAGCCCTCATAGATCAAAATCACTCTAAATGTAAATGGATTGAATTCTCCAATCAAAAGACACAGAGTGGCTGGATGCATTAAAAAACAAGACCCAACAATATTCTGCCTCCAGCAAACACATCTCAGCTCTAAAGACAAATACAGCATCAGAGTAAAAGGATGGAAGACAATACTCCAAGCTAGTGGCAAACAAAAGAAAGCAGGTGTTGTCATAATTATCAGACAAAGTAGACTTCAAGATAAAAAAGGCAATGAGAGACAAAGAGGGGCAGTATATAATGATAAAAGGGACATTCCACTAAAAGGACATAACACTTATAAATATATATGTACCTGATACAGGAGCACCAAAGTATATAAAGAAAATATTAACAGATCTAAAAGGACATATTAACATTAAAACAATAATAGTAGGGGACCTTAACACCCCACTTACATCAACGGATAGATCATCCAGTCAGAAAGTCAATAAAGAAATAGTGGAATTAAATGAAAAACTAGACCAGATAGACTTAATAGATATATATAGAACACTCCGTCTAAAAACAGCAGAATACACATTCTTCTCAAGTGCACATGGAACATTCTCAAAGATAGACCATATGTTGGGAAACAAGGCAAGCCTCAATAAATTTAGGAAGATTAAAATCATATCAAGCATCTTTTCCAAACATAATGCTTTCAAACTAGAAATCAACTACAAGAAAAAACCTGGGAAAGTGACAAATATGTGGAGACCAAACAACATGTTACTGAACAACCAATGGGTCATTGAAGAAACTAAAGGAAAAATCAAAAAATATCTAGAGACAAATGAAAAAACACCATACCAACTTATATGAGATGCAGCAAAAGTGGTCCTAAGAGGGAAATTCATAGTAATAGAGGCCCACCTTAACAAACAAGAAAACTCTCAAATAAGCAATCTTAAATTACACCTAACAGAGCTAGAAAAAGAACAAACAAAGCTCAAAGTTAGCAGAAGGAGGGAAATAATAAAAATTAGAGCAGAAATAAATGAAATTGAAACAAAAAAAAAACAGTAGAAAGGATCAATGAAACTAAGAGCTGGTTCTTTGAGAAGATAAACAAAACTGACAAGTCCTTAGTCAGACTCACTAAGAAAAAAAAGAAGGCTCTAATAAATAAAACTAGAAATGAAAGAGGAGAAATTACAACATATACCACAGAAATACAAAGGATTATAAGAGAATACTATGAAAAACTATATGCCAACAAATAGGACAATCTAGAAGAAATGGATAAATTCTTAAACTCATACAACCTCCCAAAAATGAATCAAGAAGAAATAGAGAATCTAAATATATCAATCACAGGTAAAGAGATTGAAAGAGTAATCAAAAACCTCTCAAAAAAAAAAAAAATTCCAGGACCAGATGGCTTCTCTGGAGAATTCTACCAAACATTCAAAGAAGATTTAATACCTATCCTTCTCAAACTATTCCAAAAAATTGAAGAATATGGAACACTTCCTAACACATTTTATGAGGCCAACATCATCCTGATCCCAAAGCCAGAAAAGAGTAACACAAAGAAGGAAAATTAAAGACCAATCTCACTGATTAACATAGATGCAAAAATCCTCAACGAAATATTAGCAAACTGAATTCAGCAATACATTAAAAGGATCATACACCATTGATCAAGTGGGATTTATACCAGGGATTCAGGGATGGTTCAACATCTGCAAATCAATCAATGTGATACACCACATTAACAAAATGAGGAATAAAAACCACATGATCATCTCAATAGACACAGAGAAAGCATTTGACAAGATCCAACATCCATTTATGATAAAAAAAAAACTATCAATAAAATGTGTATAGAAGGAAAGTACCTCAACATAATAAAGGCCATATATCATAAACCCACAGCCAACATCCTACTCAATGGGGAAAAACTGAAAGCTATCCCTGTAAGAAAAGGAACAGGACAAGGGTGCCTACTCTTATTCAACATAGCACTAGAGGTTTTTGCCGGAGCAATTAGGCAAGAAAAAGAAATAAAAGGTATCCGAATTGGCAATGAAGAAGTGAAACTCCCGGCGTTTGCAGGCAACATGATTTTATATATAGAAAACCCTAAAGAATCCATTGGAAAACTATTAGAAATAGTCAAGAACCACAGCAAAGTTGTAGGGTACAAAATCAACTTACAAAAATCAGTTGCATTTCTATACTCTAATAATGAACTAACAGAAAGAGAACTCAAGAATAAAATCCCATTTACAATTGCAGCAAAAAGAATAAAATATCTAGGAATAAATTTAACCAAGGAGGTGAAAGACCTATACAATGAAAACTATAAGACATTATTGAAAAAAATCGATGATGGCATAAAGAAATGGAAAGATATTCCATGCACATGGATTGGAAGGATAAATATAGTTAAAATGTCCATACTACCTAAAGCAATCTACAGATTCAATGCAATCCCAATAAGAATCCCAATGATAATCTTAGTGGAAATAGAACAAAGAATCCTAAAATTCATATGGGACAACAAAAGACCCTGAATAGCTAAAGCAATCTTGAGAAAAAAGAACACAGCTGGAGGCATCACAATCCCTGACTTCAAAATATACTACAAAGCTATAGTAATGAAAACAGCATGGTACTGGTACAAAAACAGACACACAGATCAACGAAACAGAATTGAAAGCCCAGAAATAAAACCACACATCTAAGGATAGCTAATCTTCAACAAAGGAGCTAAGAACATACAATGGAGAAAGGAAAGTCTCTTCAATAAATGGTGTTGGGAAAACTGGACAGCCATATGCAAAAGAATGAAAGTAGACCATTATCTTTAGCCATACACACAAATGAACTCAAAGTGGATTAAAGACTGGAAGGTAAGATGTGAAACTGTAAAACTCCTAGAAGAAAATATAGGCAGTACATTCTTTGACATCAGTCTTAGAAGAATCTTTTTGAGTACCATGTCTACTTGGCCAAGGGAAACAAAAGAAAAAATAAACAAATGGGACTTCATCAGACTAAAGAGCTTCTGCAAGGTAAGGGAAACCATGAACAAAATGAAAAGACAACCCACCAACTTGGAGAAAATATTTTCAAATCATATATCTGACAAGGGGTTAATCTCCCTAATATATAAAGAACTCACACAACTCAACAACAAAATCAAACAACCTGGTCAAAAAGTGGGTAGAGGATATGAACAGACATTTTTCCAAAGAAGATATACACATTGTCAACAGGCACATGAAAAGATGTTCAACATCACTAATCATCAGGGAAATGCAAATCAAAACTACATTGAGATATCACCTTACACCCATTAGAACGGCTATAATCAACAAGACAAAAAATAACAAATGGTTGGAGAGGATGTGGAGAAAAGGGAAGCCTCATACAGTGCTGGTAGGAATATAAACTGGTGCAGCCACCATGGAAAACAGTATAGAGATTCCTCAAAAAATTAAGACTAGAACCATCATATGATCTAGCTATTCTACTTCTGGGTATTTATTCCAAGAACAAAAAACACGAATGCAAAAAGATATGTGCACCCCTATGATCATGGCAGCATTATTCACAATAGCCAAGACTTGGAAACAACCTAAGTGTCCATGAATGGATGATTGGATAAAGAAGATATGGTATATATACACAATGGAATACTACTCAGCCATTAAAAAGGTGAAATCTTGCCATTTGTGACAACACGGATGGACCTTGAGTGTATTATGCTAAGCAAAATAAGTCAGATGGAGAAAGTCAAATGCCATATGATTTCACTCATAAGTGGAAGATAAAAACAACAACATAGAAACAGAGATTAGATTGGTGGTTACCAGAGGGGAAATAGAGAGAGAAGAGGGCAAAAGGGGTATTAGGGCACATGTGTACAGTGATAGATGGTGATTAGTCATTGAGTGGTGAACATGATATAGTCTACACTGAAACTGAAATATAATGATGTACATCTGAAATTTATATAATGTTATAAACCAACATTACCTCAATAAAAAATATCCTGATGAAAATTCTTTTAACTGCAAGAGAACATATTTTGAGAATTGTTCTGAGTTTAGACAGTAGTCCTGATTACACCTTGAAAAAAATTTGGAAAATATTAATCCATTTTGATTCAATTTATGAAAGTCTCTTCAAGCATAAAAGAGCATATTGCAGAAGAATACATACAGTATAGCACACATATAAATTCTAAAAACATGGAAAATTATATCAATAAAAAATTCTAATGTATTAAAAATAAAGAAATGCAAGAAGGTGGCAAAAATCAAATTTAAGAGAGTGGTTATGTTTAGGGGTTTGGAAGAAGATGTAAAAATAGTTGGGAACATAGGGGACTTCATCTTCATTTGTAATCTTTTATTTCCTGGATTGGGTTATACATTTATCGTTACTTAACATTAGTATACATCCAAAATACCCTATAAATAAATTTTATAATAAACAATACCTGTAATTTTTATACTTTCTCAGTATATTTTTCAAATTTATAAATTATTTATTTCTACAAATTTTTCATTAGATTTATAGAGTTGATTAGATTTATGGATTTCCAAAAGAGATTTGACATGGAAAAGATCTTATTTCTATTTACAAATATAGAGGGCTACATTATTTGGGCAATCCTGTCACTGAAAGTAATCTAAATGATGCTAAACTTAAAATTTTTCCTAAAATTGTTAAAGATTCTACAAGTTAGCAAGGAACTAAAAAACTAAAATGTAAGGGAGAAAATAAATATTTCTGGTCATAGCTGACCAGCTTTTCATCAACTCTCCCACTAATAACTACTAGAACAGAGGGGGAAAATATAAATAAATATTTATATATATGGGGTGTGTGTGTGTGTGTGTATGTGTAATTTGAAGCCATCAGAGAGATTCAAAGGCAATGAAGATTGAAAGAGCAAGTTCCAGAGAGGAGGTAAACCCAGGAGGTATCACTTTTCCGCTAGAGGGACTTGCTTATGAGTAAGTGGTGGCTTAGTAGCTAATAATCTAAGCACTTGAAAAGCCTAATGTTTGACTGAAAGTCAAGCAGCTGACAAGGTGAACAGAAAGTGGTACCCAACAGGTTAAGAAGATAATCAGGATTTTTTAAAGTTTAATGGGTTGGGGATACAAAGATCAGTGTTCTGGACTTTCAGTAGGAGTCAAGGAGTAAGGGATAACTGGAAATTGGCACCTATATACAAAGACTAAAGCATTGCCAGGAATCACCTAAGTCCCAGACATTATTAAGATGATTTGCCCCTACTCTAACTTCTCACCAGGGGAAAAGTAAATACACTCTCAGAGATTATAACATCATTCAAAATTTCAAAAGTTTTCAACAATTTTCATATACAATGACTGGAATTTAGATTTAAAAATTAGCAGATATACAAAGGACAAACAAAAAGTGACTAAAAACAATAGGGAAAAAAAATCACACAGACCCAACGTAGAGTCACATATTGCAGTTATCTTTTATAGCCTTTAAAATTACTGTGCTTAGGGGCCGGCCCGGTGGCGCAAGCGGTTAAGTGCGCGCGCTCCGCTGCAGCGGCCCGGGGTTCGCTGGTTCGGATCCCGGGCGCGCACCGACGCACTGCTTGGTAAGCCATGCTGTGGCGGCGTCCCATATAAAGTGGAGGAAGATAGGCACAGATGTTAGCCCAGGGCCGTCTTCCTCAGCAAAAAAAGAGGAGGACTGGCGGATGTTAGCTCAGGGCTGATCTCCTCACAAAAAAAAAAAAAAAAATTACTGTGCTTAATATATTCAAAAGTAGAAGGCAGGTGGAAAATTTTGTCAGAGGATTTGAATAAATAAAAAACAATCAAATGGACATTCTAGAACTGAAAGTATAATAAATAAAATTACTTAACAGCATGTTAGATACAACCAAAGAGAAGATTAGTAAATTGGAAGATTAGTCAGTAGAAACGATCAAAACTGAAGCATGGAGAGAAAAAATGTTAGAAAACACAAGTATTGCATAAGACATAAATGGATGGTAGTGAGTACATTTAACATACATGTATTTGAAGTCCCAGAAGGAGAGGTGTCTTGACATGAGTACAGCCAGGTTTGGCCGCTCCATTGACCTATAGCCACCAGCATACAAAGAAATATAAAGCTGCTTTCTGTGTGGTGGGAACTGGCCTTTTCCCGGGAACTGGCCTTTCTCCCATGGAGAGAGTTGCAAGTTGTAACATTTCAAGGCTCTTTGGACGTCATAGCACAGGACAGACTGGCCATCTGTGCCGAGCTAGGATGATAACCAGAGAGAACATTGCACGTACACAATTACTGGGCTGGGACGTTAGCCAGGGGGCTCAGTGCATGTACACCACTGATAACCATTTGTGCATGGAAACACTAAATGCTTGCTCTGCAAACTCTGTAATTGCTTACTCTGAAAATTACTGATGGTATAAAAACTGCTGGAAACTGAGCCCGAGTGAGAGTTCCACCTGTGGAAGGGACGCCTTGCCCAGGACGTGTGATCCCTGCCCAGCTGTGTCGATTGACAGGACTCTCCCTGCAGTGGGGCATGGATGTTGTGCGTAATTGATGTGAAGTAATTGATTTGATGTGAAGTAATTGATCTGATGTGTTCTCTTTTCGGTCAACCTGGTGTTTCTCTTTCCAGTTGATTTGTGTCATTTCTCTTCAGTCGATGCGGATGTTTTCCCTTTCCAGTTGATCTGATGTTTTTCCCTCTTAATATTTGACCTATTCGAATGTTTGCAGACTCTCGCCTTTACTATCCTCTATATAACAAAATATATCTTCAGTCCATTTGTTTGGAGTGGAAAGTTTCTTTTACGTCTCCGATCGCATCCCCGAACGTCTCAAAACAAGAGGGGAGCAGGAAAATAGTGTAAAAGCAATATTTGAGGAAATAATGGCCAAGAATTTTCCAAAACTGTTGAAAGACATCAATCCACAGATTCACAAAGTGCTACGAAACCAAAGCAGTATAAATCCAGAGAAACCACACCAAATCACATTGTAGTTAAACTGCTGAAAACAGAAGACAGAAAAAAATCTTAAGATCAGCCAAAGAAAAAAAAGATACTCTGCCTTTAAAGGATCAACAATAAAACTGCCTCTGAGTTTAAAACAAAATTGATGGAATCCAAAAGATAATAGAAAGACACTTTCAAAGTACTGAATGAAAATGACTGCCAACCTAGAATTCTATAATCTGCAAAAATATCCTTCAAAAAATAAAGGTAAAATTTTTAAAATGCCGGCGAACCAAAATGTAGGAATTTATTGTCAGTAGACTCACAATAAAGGAATTACTAATTGGGAGTTCTTCAAGATGAAGGGAAATGATCCAATATGGATTCACCGAAAAATAAGAAGAAATGAAGAATAATGTAAATAGTAAAAATATGGGTAAATGTGAATGATACTGAATGCATAAAAGAATAATAATGATGAACTCTGGGCCTTAATATACATTAACTATATGTAATATATATATATAGTTAAAATATATGGTAAAATTAGCACAAAAGCCTACAGGTTAATTTAAAATGTAAAAAAAGGTGCCCTTATTCTAAGTCAGTTGCATTTCCTGGAAGTGGTAAAAGTATAAATTTATATTAGACTTTAATAAGTCAAGAATGCATTTGTAATTTCTAGTCAATTGTAAAAAATAAAGAGGAAAAGGATGTATAATCAACAAGATAAGAGAAGGAGAAATGGAATAATTTTAAAAACCAGATAATCAAAGAAGACAAGAGGGAAGAGAAAAATTAGTGCAAAACAAGGACAAATATGGGAAAAATAGAACAATGATAGACTTAAACCCAAACATATCAATAATTATATTAAATGTAAATGGACAACATGTACTATTAAAAGACAAATATAGTCATATCAGTTTAAAAATAAAATCCAACCACATGCTTCTAAAAGAGATATACCATGAAGATAAACAAAAAATGAAAATATATTACTGAATTCAAACTTCTAACATTTTGTTAAGGACTTTTGTATCTATGTTAATGAGGAATATTTAACTGTAGTTTTCTTGTCAGAGGTTTTGGTTTAGGGTAATGCTCGCCTCATAAAATTAGTTGAGAAGCATTCCTTCCTCTTCTATTCTATAAAAGAGTTTGTTTAAATTGATATTTTTTCCCATAAATGTTGGATAGAATTCACCGTTGAAGCCATCTGAGCCTAAAGTGTTCTTTATGAAAGATTTTTAAAGTATAAAATCAATATATTTAATTGATGTGCTTATATGGTCTAGGATGACTGGTTTGTGTTGGTCTCAGCCTATCAATAGTGATGCCACATAGAAATGCCTGTGGGCACTCACCTGGGCCCCTACTATTTGTGGCAAACTCTCACAGACATTTTCCCCACTTTAGCCAATGTTGTGGCTGGATCCACCCTTGTGGTTCTTATTACGATTGCAAGACTCACCTCAGCAACAACCAATAGGGAACTTTGAGAAGACAGTGTTTATTACTCACAAATCCTGGAGGATACATGACCTACCAGGGCCACACAGTGAGGTTATGGGTAGAGAGAGAGAGAGGGCGTGGACCTGTGCTTCTGCCTTTAGGGAGGTTGAGGTGGGGTGCCGCGGGTATTTCAGCTTCACTATTGGTGAATTTAAAAAATAAGAGCAGGAATCAAAGCATGGGAAGGGAAAAGAAAGTGGTCAGTCAAATGGCCAGTTATCTAAGTGAAGCAGAACTCTCTAAAAAGGGAACTTCATGGGTTGGGCAACCTGGTTCTTTACCTATTTGTACAGCTGGCAATGTGTTTATTTGAGATGGATGTTTTGAAGTGGATGCCTCAGCAACCAAAAGCTTAATGTCAAGCACTTACGTTACAATAAAATAATAATAATAATAATAATAATTGTCAGGAGCTTACACTACAATGACAGAAGGTTCTTCTTTTTATTGTTCCCACTTCACAACCTCCAAGTACATTTTTTTCCAGGTGCACAAAGAACATTTACCAACACTGACATATGATTATGCAGCTGTCAACAAATTTCAAAGAATTAAAAATAAGGAGGCTATACATTAGCCAGAGTGGAATTAGAAATTGATAACAAAAATAATACTATAAATTCCCCAAATGTTTTCAAACTAAGCAATGTAATTCTAAATAATGTGAGGACAAAGAAGTTGCAATGGAAATTAAATATATTTTTAATTTAATGATAATTAACATACTACATATCAAAACTTGTGAGTGGCAGCTAAAGGTATGTCTTCCAAGGTTGTTTTGAATGCATTAAAAAAGAGAAAATGATACAAAAGATATCAATAATCTAAACTTTATAAATTTATATTTATATAAATATAAATAAGACAACAAGATTTATAAATAAGACAACAAATCATAAAGTCATATGTATAAAGGAAGAAAACAACAAAGTTAAAAGCAGACAGAAATGAAATGGAAAATAATCATGTAGAGAAAATAAACAAAGCCAAGGGCTGGTTCTTTGAAAAGATTAATAATATTGATAACTACCTAGCCTGATTAAGAATATGAGTTAATGGCCGGCCCCGTGGCTTGGTGGTTAAGTGCGCGCGCTCCGATGCTGGTGGCCTGGGTTCGGATCCCGGGCACCCATCGAGGCACCACTTCTCCGTCCATCCTGAGGCCGAGTCCCACATACAGCAACTAGAAGGATGTGCAGCTATGACATACAACTATCTACTGGGGCTTTGGGGGGAATAAATAAATAAATAAAAATCTTAAAAAAAAAAAAATTAAATTAAAAAAAAAAGAATATGAGTTAACATAAATTACTAACATGGGAAATGAAAAACGGACATCACTATACATCCTTCAGACATAAAAAGTAGATGAGAGGATATTATAAACAACTTTACACCAATACACTTGAAAATGGAGATTAAACGCAAAAATTTCTAGGAAAGCATAAGTTACAAAAACTAATACAAGAAGTAATAGAAAACCTAAATATTCCTACATCTATTAAATAAATTAATCAGTAAATAAATATCTTCCCACAAAGAAAACTCCAGGCCCATATTGCTTCAAAGGTGAATTCTTTTAAATATTTATGAATAAATAACACCAGTCTTGCATGAACTCTCTCAAGGAATGGAAAAAAGGAAGACTTTTGAAATCATCTTATGAGACAAGCATAGCCTTGAGTAGCAAACACATCTTATGTACCACCTCAGATTCTCTTGTTATCTTACCTTGGCCACTTGTTTTATCCAAATAGTCGTGGCAACCAACTTCTTCTGGACAGAAACCAACAGAACTTCACCTCTTGCTTCTGCTGTCCATCTCTTCTCCTGCTCTAGGGTTTCTCTGTTGCTGCTGAGACATGAGCTGCTGAGAGATATTTGATATCTGCACACGCAGAGCCTCTATGTGTGGGGTTGTTGGTGGCCCATGGGGCAAAACTTGGACAAATTGGAGAGAGTGGCTGGTGGATAAATTCTTCCCACTTTCTTCCCCTAAGCAATCTGTCCTGAGATTGCACCCCCAATAAATTATAGTACATTATCTTTTCATTCAGTGGGTGCTGTTTACATGAATATGTCCACTTTATGAAGATTTATCAAGGTTTACACTACATGGAATTTTATATATATATATGTATTTTATACTTCATTAAAATGGTAAAAATTATTCACTTGCAATAGCTCCAAAAAACATTTTCACCTAGAAATAAATCTTACAAAACTATGCAGAACCTCTATTCAGAAAACAATAAAACATTGCCAAGAGAATATAAAGAAAGCCTAAATTAATGTAATGATATACTGTATTTATTGAATGGAAGAATCAGTATTATAAAGATTACAATTCTCCTTAAAATGAATTATATAGTCAATGCAATTACAATTAAAAGACAGTATTGTGAAAACTGACAAGCTCATTCTAAACATTATATGGTAATATAAAATTCCAAGAGTAGCCAATGCTGTATTGAAAAGAACAAAATGAGAGGATGTAGATAGACTGATATCAAGGCTTATTGCAATGCTATGGTAAGAGTATGCTAAAAATAGACCAATGTAATCAAATAGTGTCCAGAAACAGAACTAAATATTTGTAGACACAATTTGTGGAAAAGATTTCACTGTAGAGCAGTGGAGGAATGGATGGTTTTTTCAGTAAATAGTACTGCATCCATTGGATATCCAATGGGGAAAAAATGAATCGTGTCCTCTATATCACATAAACAAAAATCAATACCAGATTGATTTTAGACTGCAATGTGAAAGGTGAAACAAAGCTTCCAGAAGCTAATGTAAGAGAATATCTTCATGATCATGGGGTAGGCAAAGATTTCTTAAACAGAATACTGAGCAGGCTACCCATAAAACAAAATATTGATATTTTGGGTTAAATTGAAATTAAGAAATTCTGTTTATCAAAAGACATTATTAAGACAGTTAATAGTCAAACTACAGAGTGGGAAAAGATATATCCAACACATATAACTAATAAAATTCTCTTATCCATAATATGTAAATAACACATACAATCAATAATAAAATACAGACATCCACAGAAAAGGCAAAAAGATTTGAAAAGTCTTTTTACCAAAACTAAAGTATCCAAACGGCCAATAAATATATGAAAATATGCTCGGCTTCATTATTAATTAAAGAAATGCAAATTAAAATTCATTGAGTTACCACTATATACCTAGCAGAATAGCAAAATTAAAAAGAATTTAAGTCATTATAACCACTTTGGAAGTCTGTTTGGCAATATCTTATAATATTGGGCCTATATATACCCATTGATCCAACAATTTCACTTCTATATATAGACCCAGCAAAAATGCATACATATGTGCACTGTCATGTATACAAAAATGCTCCTTTTTATTGTTGTTTACTTGTAATAGTCCCAGAATGAGAGCAACATAAAGGTCCATCAAGAGTGGAAGATCTAAATTGTATAATTCACATACAATGGAATACTCTACTGCTGCAAAAATGAAGAAACTACTGCTACATTTAATGGTACAGATTAATTTACAGTTATAATTGAATAAAAGAATCCAGACATAAAAGAGCACAGACAATATGACTACGCTGACATAAATTTTAAGGATAAGAAAAACTAAATTTTGGTGTTAGAAGTCAGGATGGTGATTACCTTAGAGGAGGAAGGGAAAAGTGACTGACAGGTAGGATAAGGGTTGTCTCTGAGGTGCTGGTAGTATTCTAGATACAAAAAACAACAAAAATAATGAGAAAAAAGTAGGAGAATTGGAAACCAATTAGTGGAGAGCAGTAGTTGGAATCATATTTTGCCAAATATTTATTGATGTAAGAAAAAATCATTCATAAGGAAAAGAATGTCCTAGTGAGTATGATCCCCCTTTGTGCCATGGGGGCTTGCTGTGTGAAAATTCATTTACCTACCCATATGATTTGTGTGCTTAAAAATGTTATAAATCAATTCTTTAAAAGCTTAAAGAATGTTATAAATCAATACATATAAGTCAATTCTTTAAAACTTTATTTTAGAAAACAAAAATAACAAAACCTTAAACAGATGTAAGGGGCCTGTAAAAAAAAATCTAAAAGGAAATGAGAACACAGAGAAACAGAGCACCATAGCACCCAATTGCTTTTCCTCGTAGAACATTTACTCATGGAAGCAAAATTGGGCTTATATTTTGGCAGCTTCTAACTAGAGGCAAAGTGAAGTCACTGGGACTTGCTCAAAATGGAGAATGACCCTATATTAGCACATGTCCCCAGTGGTATAGACTCAGATTAATAATGACCTAGAGAGAAAACGCAACAGTCACCCCTAGTAAACTGCAGGAAAAATTATCTTGTCACTTAGGAAGCTGTGAAGTAAAAGAAACAGAAAACATCCTTGTCACTGAGAAGTCAGCCACAAAGTGGACCTGTAGTAGATAGGCATCCCAGATGTGCAATTCCTGGGTAGTTCGGGGAGCTTTAAGTCAAAACTTAATTTGAGGTTTGTATTACTTACCTATTACTGTAACAAAGAACTTCGAAATCAGTGATTTAAAACGATAAACTTTTATTATCTCATGGTGTCTGCAGGTCAGAAATTTAGGAGTGTCTTACCTGGGTAGTTCCAGCTCAGGGTCTCTCATGAGTTGCAATCAAGATGCCAGCTAGGGATCTAGTCATCTTAAGATTTGACTGGGCTAGAGGATCCCTTTCCAAACTCTCTGAGCATTGACAGGAAGTCACACTTCCTCCCCACATGGGCCTCTTCACAGGGCTGCTTATGACATAGCAACTGGCTTCCCCTAGAACCAGATCCATTAACTATGTTGGTCACAAAAGACCAAACCTGATACAGTTAGGTAGGGAACTACACAAGGGCATGAATATTAAGAGGTGGAGATCATTGAGGATCATCTTAGATGCTGCCTATCAGAGTCTGCTCTCTGGCCATCAATGATCCAGGTCTCTTCCTCATGCAAAACACACTCACCATCACCCAAAAGGCCCCAAAGTTCTCAGAATTTAACATTTAAATTACATCCACACGTAATTTAATATGAGGTACCTTGAATATATTTCCTTAAGTATATTCCTTCAAGTACAAAGAAAGGAACCTCTTGCACCAAGAGAGGAAATACTACCACACTTGGACAAGGCTTTGAACCTTTGACTCTCAAGTTAGAGGTGCTGATGCTTTACCAACCAAGCCATATAGGCTCCAGGAAGAGGTTCTTGTTCATATTCAGAAATGGTTTTAGCAAATATCACTGTTGTTGATTGTATTGTAAATACATTCTTGGACTCAGGACAGATAGTTGAGGAAATGATTTAAACTCCTTGGGGCAAATTCATTGAACTGAAGTGTATTCATGTACTCTGAGTGTTACTCAGTATTCAATGGTGAACTATTTGTTTCATTTGCACTATGTCTAAGAAGCCATGCTGGCCTATATAGAAGGAATGTAACTAGCATCAACACAACAATCTTTATTTATTTACATACAGTTTGTAAAAGGTGAGACTCAAGAGGTGGAACCAATTGATTGTCTTTGGTAAATATTTATTAATACTTAATATGTTCACTAGTCACCTTTTGGTGACCAAGAAAAACAACAAAAATAATGACAAAAAAGTAGAAGTGGAAGCGAGTTAGTGAAGAACAGTAGTGAGAATTATTATATTTTGCCAAATATTTATTGATGTAAGAAACAAATCACTCATAAGGAAAGGAATGTCCTAATGAGTATGATCCTCCTTTGTGCCCTTAACTTCACTAATTTTCAGATGATTTTACCTTCTAAGGGAATTTTTACTAATTTGGAGTACCCTCGTATACTTTTCTAATGGATACCTAACACTTTTCATCAGATACGTGCAAAGACTGTAACGACTGGTGTATGTAAACTTTTAAATATTTTTTAGAGAGTGGCATCCCACTCCTTTATTGTATTAGATGGATTCTAAAAACCATAGTGATTTAATATCTGCCAACATCCCTTTAAAAAATAGAAGAGCATGCCCTTCTATGACAGTTGGCAATTTTATATTGATCCTCTTTCTCTTTGAATTTGTATTTCCACAGAATTGCATGCCAATGTAATGAATGCTTATACTTAAAGTCTTTATTCGATCATCCTATTATACTAGTCTGCACCAAATATAGGTCTAAATATTGAAAGCTGAAGTTTTGCTGTTTGATGGGACCACAAATCTGTGTTATAATTAATTCTTTTGGTTTGAGTTATGTTTGCATTCACTAGTAGAATGCAATCAATCAAAACATCATAAGCAGAAAATAAATTTGATTTAACAGAAGTAAATATGGAATTTGTCACCTCCTTCCCCAGGAAATCGCGTATAATATATGACTACCTCAATTGAAGAAATATTTCCAGTTTTTCTTTTGTTGGACACCAGGGTTGGAAAGAATTTTACAATTCTGAGGAGTGTGCCGCTTCATACAGGTAGAAGAGTTGAGGAATTGTCTAGTGGGAAAATGGCGGAATTTCAAAAGAAGATGGGAAAGAAAGAATCCCACCAGAAGACCGATGAACTTTAAGACTGGTTAAACATGGAAGCACTGAATATGAAGTATATACGGAAATTGACTCGGTTTTTGGGCTCGCAGCCTTATTGGAATAAGGCTTAGCAAGGAACAAGTGTAAAATCCTGTAGCAGAGGATGGTTTCGATCCATCGACCTCTGGGTTATGGGCCCAGCACGCTCCCGCTGCGCCACTCTGCTGGTACGTTTAAAAGTTTCACTGTTCTTAACTTTAATGATCAATATCATCTTTTTGCGCTCTGAGAAAACAGCCTTTCCATCTCCTTTCCTTTTGAATGTTGTCTCTTCCCCTCTCACTCCCAGGCACGTCGGAGATCCACTCCTCCACAACCAATGGCTCCGGGCCATCACCTCCAGGACTGCGCTTTTCCAACCTGCCAAAGAGCGTCCAAGCTCGGATTTTTTTTTTTTTTTTTCCAGGAGCCGCTCTTTGCTCAGCGAGAGCCGAGGAAGAGCGGGCGGAGCAAAATTCCGGGTGGACCCTTCTTGGCAGAATCTGAGGAGTCGTGGAGCCAACCCTTCCGCCAGCGGAGAAGGATCGTGTTAACTGCCTTGTTTGTCTCCTGTCAAAAAATCTCATAGACAAATCGTTTGGATAAAAGAGAGGTTTTCATGTGCTTGCAAGGGCGCAAGATTTTCACAAGGACGGTTCCCCTGGAATAGAGAGAATAAACCAAATTTATTGTTCAAATTATTACATGGCAGCCAAAATTTCGATTGGATCTCGTTTGGGACCGTTTTGACATAAAAGTAAAATAAAAAATAAAAAACCCGAAGAAATAAAAAATAATAAACTAATAAAGATAGGACCTTCCTTTCCCGTGGCTTATATCAGAGAGCGGAACTTTTAGGAAGTCCCTGAACACCAGCTGTTTTTGCAGCTGCCTCTGTGATGATGCTAGATCGGGCCCATCTGGGATGTTGTAAACCTTTTATCTTTAGTAATGTAAGCTTTTGGATGATGAGCATAATGTGTTCATTCAGTCAAATGTCTAGGCCATGGCTTGCACGCTAGAGTTTGTTGTTTGTTTTTATTTTTTCTCTCTCTCTCTTTTTACTCCATTTCCCCGTCCACAATAAAACTTTGCTGTTTATTCCTCTGCTTTACCACATCCAACATATTGTTCTGATGTGGTTCTCTCTGCTTGGAAAATGCATACCTAGATATCTACAGGATTTACCCCCTGACCTCCTTCAAGCCTTTATTCAAATGTCAGGACCAATGGATCTAACGGCTTTGGATTGATGCAGACTGCCCTCATTTTCTGTGAATGCTTCAGAGATTTGTATATTGAGTTCTCCTTACATTTCTTCTAGGATGAATAATTCTCACCTTCCTTTGCTGTGCTTGTTGTCACAGTACTGTGCCTTGCAATGTATTCAGCATTTACTCTTGTCAGCTGTGGTTTATGGCTCTCTAGTATCTGCTGGGTATTTGTATACTGGAAATTTGCATCTTAAAATATTTGAGATCATTTGAGATACTTGGAGACATGACTCACCACACTTCAGCCCCACACCAAAATAAAAGATGAGCACCTTCCTCTACAAATATAATACAAATTCCTATTTATTGAAGCCTGAGAGTGATGACATCTACTGGATGAGTTGACCTATCCACCTGACTGTTTAGTGCCTGTTCTGAAGTAGATGTTTATCTGGTAGCTATTACTATATGCTAAAAAGATCCTCAACATTGTGACAATTCCCATAAATCAATCCACATGATTTCCCCCACACTACTGGTTTCTAATCTTTAAATCTTGCTCTTTTCAGATTCCTGACAATCCAGCCAACCATTCCCTACTGGCTAGGATTCCATATACAGCCTTACCTTAGGTCACTTCTCTCTCTATATAAAGTGGATGCTGAAATGAACCACCTAAAGCTCTACCCACTGGGAGGATTTCTTTTCACCACTGTCAGGGTCTCTTCTGCGTGGGAGATTGTGCAGCAGCACAATTTGGTCCCGCAAATATTCTCTTATGATTTTTCTTCTAAAAGTTTTATAATTTTATGTTTTATTTTAAATCTATGAACTATTTTCAGTTAATTTTTTAATAAAGTGTGAGGTTTAAGTTGAGGTTTGCTTTTTTTGCCTATGGCTATCCAACGGCTCCACCACTATTTTTTGTGAAAAGACTAAGACTTTCTTTCCTCTACTGAATTGCTTTTGCACTTTTGACAAAAATAATTCAGCTGTACTTGTATGTGGTGATTTCTGGGCTCTCTATACTGTTTCATTGACTTATATGTCTATCCTTCCGCCAATAATGCACAGTTTTTATTACTGTGGCTATAGAACAAGTCTTGAAATCATAAGAGTGATTTCTTCCGCTTTCTTCCCCTTTTTCAGAGTCATTTTAGTTATTCTAACTCATTTGCCTTTCCAAATAAATTTTAGAATAGTCATGTTTAAATCTACAAAAAATCTTACCTGGATTTTGATAGGAATTGTGTCAAACCTGTATATCATTTCGAGGAGAGTTGACATCTTTACTATGTAGAGTCTTCCTATCAATGATCACAGAATAGCTCTCCATTTATTTAGGTCTTTGATTTCTTTCATCAGCGTTTTGTAGTTTTCAGCATGTACATGTTCGGGTAGATTTGCATCTAAGTATTTCTTTGCGATGTAAATTGTACTGTATTTTAATCCTGATGCCCACGTGTTTATTGCTAGTATATAGAAATATAATGGAGTTTTGTATTTTGATCTTATATTCTGTGACTCTGCTGAACATTCTTATTTTAGTTTCAGGAGGTTTTTTATTTGTTTGTTTTTAGGTTCCTTAGGATTTTCTAAAGAGACCATCATATCACCTTCAAATGGAATGGAAAGTACAATTCTTTGGCAGAGAGAGAAGGGAAAATGCACATTTCTAAAGAAAAGAACAATCCACTGAGCAATCAACTGCACAACACATAATTGGCCTAAATTGCAGAACTGAATGGTAAAGTGTCTCGATATTTCTGGGTAGGGTGAGTATTTTCCCTAAAGACCATACTGCTGTATTTGTCATATAACTCCCTACCATTTGTGTTTATCATTAGAGTGTGACATTACCATGATTTGGTCAAGAGCTTTCCCCATCTGCCAAGTAGCTCAGTTGTGAGAGTGAAGGACTGAAAATCTAAGAGTCCTGAGTTTTGACACAGTGAATACTTTATTCAATAAATACAGTTTCCTGTTCCTTTTCTAAAACAGCCTCATCTAGAAGGATAGCTTTCTTATATTTCATGGGCTGTAAGCCTTTGTACTGTGTTCCTCAGGAAATCTCCATGATTAAAAACTGCTCAAGTCATCCTCTGCATGGAATAGAATAGCAAATCTCAGCCACTGGTTAAGGTAAATAACTCGTTGGCATTTCCTCACTATAGGCAGGCAAAAATCTTCAAACTTGACCAAAATTCCCTTCTTTGATTAACAGACAAGAACAAAGTACCTCTGAAACCAAGAGAACAGTCAACTTCCAATGCCTGGACAGGGACTTGAACCCTGGACCCTCAGATTAAAAGTCTGATGCTCTACCAACTGAGCTACCCAGGCTCTGGAGAAGGAAGCTTGTCTAGATCCATGTGCAGAAATAGGATTAATGATTTTTTTCTGTTCAGTGGTGTGGCAGATTCATTCTTGTATTCAGGAAAGGCGACTGAGCAGATGTTCAACCTCCACAGTCAACTCACTCAGCACTTGTTTATGTTTTCTGCGGGTCAATAGAGAAGAAATGTAAAAAGCATCAAGAAAACAATCCTTATTTGAGTACAGTTATAGAATGGGAAATAAACAAAAGAAACCAACTGATTGCTCCCAATAAATATTTATGGAATGCTTAATTAAATCTGTCAGCCCTTACTTCCTGGGCACCAATAAATAACCAAAAAAGACACAAAGAAGAACAAAAAAACAGTTTAAAAAAACACAAGAAGAAAAGTGAAAGCAACCAGTGTAGGACAGTGGTAAGAATCTGCCAAATTTGGTAAAATCTACCAATTTTTTTCTTTCTGCAAGAAAAAAAATCGAGTCATTAAAAAGGAGGGAAATGTTGTGACTGTGGGTGGCCCTACTCTGTACACTTCACTGCTTTGGGGATGTTTTTAACCCCCTAAAAGAATTTTGACAAACATGGCACTCCCTATCACATTTTTTCAGCAGACATCTAACATGTTTCTTCATAAGTTTAAATTCTTCTGAAGGGGGCTGGCCCAGTGGCGTAGTGGTTAAGTTTGCGTGCTCTGCTTCAGTGGCTCAGGGTCCACAGGATCAGATCCCAGGCATGGACCTACACACCGCTTATCAAGCCATGCTGTGGCAGGCATCCCACATATAAAGTAGGGGAAGATGGGCATGGATGTTAGCCCAGGGCCAATCTTTGTCAGCAAAAAGGGGAGGATTGGTAACAGATGTTAGCTCAGAGCTAATCTTTCTCACCAAAAAAAAAAAAAAAAAAAAAAAAAAAAAACCCAATAAATTCTTCTGAACGATGCAGTGACTTATATCAAAGGAATCTAAAAACTATGGTAATTTAATACTTACCAACATCCCTTGAGAGAGGGTGAGAGAGAGGCCTTCTTTAATCTTCTGTGGAAGATTTTACAATGATCCTGTATCTTCTTGAATTCATTATTTCCATTCCGTATTTCCCATAGAATTTTATCTCAATACAACATCATTTTGTAGTCTTTTCTTGATCTTCCTACCATAATTCTCTGTGCCAAATACAGGTATAAATATTGAAATCTGATGTTATGTTATTGCCTGTGACCCCAAATCTGTGTTCAAAATACTTCTTGTGGATTGTGTTACATTTGCATCTACTTGTAGTACATAATCAATTAAAGCATAATAATGGATAATAATTTGAAAAGCCCTTTACTGGAAGATGAAATGGAAGTAAATGTGGAATTTGTCATCCCCCCTCCTCCATGAAATCATGTACAAGACTACCTTGATTGAAGGAGGTGTTTCTGACTCAGTGTTTCCAATTGTTTCCATGTTGAGAACCCAGGAGGAAAGCATTTTTACATCCCTGCGGTAATGTGCCATAGTCAACTGAGCCTTAATTTATCAGAAATGTCTTAATTTATCAAGCAGAAGGGTGAGATTTTTTTGTGGAAGGTGAGAACATGAGACTTGTGTGCCACACTTCTATGGCAGACTGAGTCTCAGAGAGGCGAATTTTAGAAAGGTTTTTCCTTAGGAAAGGTTAAATATGTAAGATCTAGATGTAGATTTGACACCGAGCAATGGGCTTGCTCTACTCGCCACAATCTGAGCCAATTAATCACATTGAGTTAGGGATCAAGAAAGGAAGTTTTAATTCAATTAGCTAGCATAATCGGAAAGATGGCAGACTAATGTCTCAAAAAACCATCTTCAAGGACTACAGAATCTTGAGGTAGTTATATAGGGAAAATGGGCAGTAAGGAGGTGGTTTCCTTCAGGCATGATGGACTCCAGGCTCTTTTATTTTTTCATTCTTCTGTCAGCTCTGATGGATACCTTGTAGGTGTGTTTCCTGCCTGCAGTCAGCCTGTTCCTGGAGAGAAACTCATAGAACAAAGTTTTAATTTATCAGGCTGTTGGGGAGTACATACGTAAGTGGAGGCTATAAATCAGGAGAGCATGTGAATTTTTTAGAGCGCATGCAGAGCAGCGAGGAGGCACACAGAGGAGGGGCTGAGGCCATTTAACGTAACAAGATGGTCTCACTTATACTCACAGATTTAGTTCAACTGTTTGAATACAGCTTAGCAATGAAGTTGCTATAAAACTTAGAGTTAATGATGGTTTCAATCCATTGATATCTGGGTTACAGATCCAGCAGGCTTCTGCTGTGCCACTCTGTTTATAAATGGATGTTCCCTTGCTAATATTCAATTCCATTATCACGATTAGTTTTTCCAACATGAGAATGGTTTCATTTTTTTCCCCCACGTCTTTTTCCTTCCTTCTTCCTTGCTCACTCCTTTCTTTTCCTGGCCTCTTTAAAATCAGCCCTCTTGAGAACCAGATGGTTCCAGTAGTGCCTCCAAGTCTGCACTTTCCCAGTCTGCTAAAGATTCAACTTCTGAACCCTCTTCTTCAAAAGCTTTTCTGGGCTCGATGAGGAACTGCAGAGGGAACTGAGGAGGAGCCGGCAGAGCAAAGCCCTGAGGAAACTCTTGCTTGAGAAGAACCTGAGGAGGTGTGGAATTGACACCCTGCCTCAGGGTGGCAATGTTTTAACCAGCTGGTATTAAATCTCAAGAGGTTTTTCTTTGTCTGCAAGGGAGCCAGACTTTCAGAATTCATTTCCTACTGGATAATGTTTGGATCCATTTTGATAGGGACCAGGAGTTCCTGTCTCTGAAAACAAGATTTTTGTTTCTGGGACTTATTTCAGGAAATAGGGCTTTTGGAAGCCTGTGTACACCAAGGCTCCTGTTGTTTGTGGCTGCCTCTGCATGGTATATTCTGGAAATTATACTGCTAGATGCTCAATAAGAACTTCACTCCACACAGAAATGATTAGAAGCCACATAAATATTACTCACCAACTCCAAATTTTAAATCTCTCCAATTTAACTTCCCCAAAACATCTGTAGTCACTCCTCTGACAGGAGGGCATGACAGAGAAGTTGGAGTGGAAAGGGACAGTGAAATTCTGAATTGTTTCATGTCCTCTCTTGCTTCTGGATTTGCAGTTGCATTTCCCCTGGAATTCTTTCCCCTTTTCCCATTTGCCAGTTCCTACTTGTCCTTCGGATCTCAGGTCAGACATTATCCATTACCTCCTTCTGGAGGCTTTTGCGGACTTCACAAGACTGATTTAGAAGCTCCTGGAAAACACCCAGGATTCCTGAGGTTATTTCAATTCTATTAATAGCACTTACTACGTGTTATAACTATCTCCTGTATAATCCTTCCCTAAACCTTAGCATGCTTAGGGCTCAGTCCTTAAATACCATGTACATACAAATGTCTCTTTCCATCTTGGACTGCTCCTTCAAACTCCAGATTCACATATGCAACTGCTTTCTCGACAAGTATTTTATACTTATGGTCAAAAACTGAACTCCTAATCTTCCTCCCAGATTTGCTGCTCCCCAATCATCCCCATCTCAATAAACAACTACTTCATCTGTGCAGTCATCTGTGAATCCTCCTTTTTGCTCAGATCCTACATCCCACCTATCAGTTCCACCTTCAAAATATGTCCATAATCCAACCATTTTTCTTACTACTTCCATTGCTATCACACTAGAAAATCTACTATCATTTCTCACCTAGATTTTTGCAATAGACTCTTCACTGTTCTCCCTGTTTTTATTTATCCTTGCCTGCTTCCTGTCTATTCTAAATACAGGAGTAGTGCAAAACACTCAAGGGTTTCCCTCTTATTCAGTATAAAAGCCAAAGTGCTTCTAGTGGCCTGCAAGAGCCCTCCCCTCCTTTCTCCTCCCCTCGCCTCCTTTCTAGCCACACTGGCCTCCTCGCTCTTCCTCGAAAGAGTCAGGCATACTCCTGCCTCAGGGCTTTGCACTTGCTGTATCCTCTGCCTGGAAACTCCTTTTCCCAAATATGTGCTTAACTCATTTCTTTATATCCTTCAGGTCTTTGCTCAAATACAACTTTCTCAATGAAGACTTAACTGTTCAACTTATTTAAAATTACAAGACATTAAAAAAAACCCAGCCATCCCTATTATCTTTGCTGCTTTTTGTCATTAGTAATTCTATATATATATATATTGTAAATTTTACTTATTCATTTGTCTGCATTTCCCATTAGAATGCAAGCTCCACGAGGACAGAGATTTTTGCCCATTTTGTTCATAGCTATAGTCCCAGTATCTAGAGGAGTACATGTCCATATAACAGCTACTCATTAATAATTTGTTGAATAAATGTTGAATGAATGGGCTACCAGAGTACATAGGGAGCATTCAATGTTTTTTCCACAGGTAGATATATAAGCAAATTTCAAGAGTTTAACCCTGAGTTTAACCATAGGAATGGTCTGTTCATAGGTAAATTGACTAGATTCTGTTTCTAGTGCTCTCTGTTGTGGTTGTGTGTGTAAACCTGACCAAGTTGCTAACCACAGGTCTTCTGTTTAATCATGTGATCCACCATGCTAGTCAGTGCTTGTACAAGGAGTTAAAGTTTGACCCTGCAGTAGGACTAAGCACCTGAGACTTCTAGTACCATCTGGACAGCTGCAGGTGTCCATCTGTGTAAACATTAGTTCTTCTCCTTTCCAAACCTTCAGACTGTCCAGGAATAAACCCTGACTCCTGAGATACTGGCACCTAAGGATGAAGATAACACATGAGGCTCCGAGGGAATGGGAATTTATTCTAAAGAAGAGACACTTTCCTGTAAGGCTTCTGAATACTGCTTTAAGAGATTTTGTTTATTTAGTACTTTGAAAAAGCAATAAACTCACAGAGTTCAAAAGAAGTATAAATAGTTATACAGTGAAAAGTTCCCTGTCACCCACCTACCTGATTCCTACTCTGTCCTCCATCCTTCGTATGTTCTACTATTATTAATTTCTTATCTATTCTTCTGGAGTTTCTTTATCCACTTGCATGTAAATATATAGATTCATATGTTCTGGGTCTTACCTTTGATACTTCACAACATATTTTGGAAACCTTTACACATTGATACATAGAGAGCTTCCTTATTTGTCTGTTGTGTTTTACATTTTTATTGTAAAATATAACACAGAGATGTAAATTAAATCTGTATCTACAGCTTAACAAGTAATTATACAGGGGCCGGCCTGGTGGTGCAAGCTGTTAAGTGCGCGCACTCTGTTTCAGCGGCCCGGTGTTCGAAGATTCGGATCCCAGGCGTGCACCAATGCACTGCTTGGTAAGCCATGCTGTGGCAGTGTCCCATATAAAGTAGAGGAAGATGGGCACGGATGTTCGCTCAGGGCCACTCTTCCTCAAGAAAAAAAAAAGGGGAGGATTGGCATTGGATGTTAGCTCAGGGCTAATCCTCCTCACAAAAAAACAAAAACAAAAAAACCAAGACAAGTAATTATACAGTGAACACCCATTTAACCACTACTCAGAACGAAAAGATAGAGCATTGCTGGCACTCAGGAAGCCATCTATATGTCCCTTCCATTCACAACCTCTGTCTTCTACACTCTCCTTGTTCCCCCAGAAAACCACAATCCTGACTTTTATGGTAATCATTTATTTACATTTTACCACATACATATACACCCCTAAACAATATAACATAATTTTGTCTGGTTTTGAAATTTACATAAGTATAATCATATTCAATGTTTCCTTTGTGTCTTCTTTTCACAAAATTTTGTTTGTAAGATCCATCCACATTGTTGCTGTAGCCCTGATCTGTTCATTGTCAATTATTGAATAGTATTCAACACTATTTATCCAATTTACTGTAAATGTTCACTCAGGTTGTTTCCAATTCTTGGCTATACAGATGATACTACTATGAACATTCTTATACAAATCTCTTGGTGTACATGTGCACATGTTTCTCTTGGGTATATATCTAGGATAAGAGAGTATGTATATCTTCAAATTACTAGATAAAGTCCAACTGTTTTCCAAAGTAGTTGTATCAATTTACCCTCTCAACAGTAGTGTTGAAAGCTATTACTTCACACCCTTGCCAATAATTAGTACTTCTTGTCTTTTTAATTTTAGCAATTCTGGTGGAAGATCAATAGCATCCAATTACAGGATTAATTAGCATTTTCCTAATTTCTAATAAAGTTGATTACTGTAGTTCTTTTAAAATAGGTCCACAAATTCTTTAGCACTCCTCTCATAAAAAGATGAAGTCTAAATCCCCTCTCCTTGACTAGGGGCTAAACTTAGCGACTTGCTTCTAACAAACAGAATGAAGCAGAGGTGACACTGTGTGACATCTCAGGCTAAATGACAAAAGACAAAACATCTGCCTGGCTCACTCTCTCTGTCATATAAATTCTTCATATATTCTGTATTTTCATGCAAGTCCTGTGAAAGTTATTTATGTTGCAAATATCTTCTCCTATTATGTGACTTAGATTCATTCTTTTATAGTGCTTTTTGATGAAGAGAGTTCTTAATTTTACTTATTCTTAATTTAATTTATAAATTTAATGTCATTATCAATTTCTCTTTTATGCTTAGGGCTGCTGTGTCTTATTCCTTAAGAAATCCTCTCCTATCTCAAGGTCCTCAGGATATTTTTTGTTATTCTCTTCTAAATGTTTTATACTTTTGCCTTTTACATTTCAGCATTAATGCACTTGGAATTAATTTTTACGTATGGTGTATTTTTTTCTATATAGATATCTAATTATGCCAGCACAATTTATTGAAAAGTTCTTCCCTCCCTTTCTCTTCTGCAGTATCCCATTTATTATATACAAAATATGCTCTTTTTTTGTTCCATTGGTCTGTTTGTCTATCTTTGCACCAATACCACACTGTCTGAGTGGATAAGGCTTTAAACGAAGTTTTCATATATAGTTGGGCAAGTGCCCCCTTCCTCCTTCTCCTCCTCCACCTCTTCTTTTTCTTCTTTTAGCTATTCGTGGCTCTTTGCATTCCCATAAAAATGTTTAGAAAAAGCTTATTCGGAAAAATGTTGAGGTTTTAATTAGAATTACCTTAATCGATTGACCAATTTTAGAAGAATAAATATTTTTACAATACAATTTTTATCATTTTACAATTCATGAACATAATACACAATTTCACTTATCTAGGTCTTAATGTCTCTCAATAGTTTTATTTTTCATACGAAGCATTTTACATCATTTCTTAAATTTGTTCATATGTATTTGATTTTAATGCCATTTTAAAGGTGTATTTTTAAGTTTTTAAGTTTAATTTGTTGCTAGGATATATAGAAAAAATTCATTTTGTATGCAGCAATCTTGCTAAATATTCTCTTACTTTTAATTTCTTTGTCTTGCTTTGCTGCACTGGCTAGGACCTACAGAAGTGTTGAGGAGTAGTGGTCTTATTTCCTCTCTGAGATAGCTTTCACAATTTCTCGTAAGTATAATGTTTGCCTTTGGCTTTTTGTACACATCATTTCCAGATAAAGGAAGTTTTCTTCTATTCTTAGTTTGCTTAGAATTATTTTTATTAATGTATTTTAATTAATTAATGAATTTTACCAAACATCCATTCTGTATGCATTGAGACAATCATATCTGTTTCTCCTTTGATCTTTTAGTGCGATGAGTTAACACGGATTGATTTTATAATGTTCAGCCAACCTTTCATTCTTTGGATAAATCCAACTTAGTCAGGCTATATTATCCTTCACACATGTTATTAGTCAGTCGGTCAATATTTTATTCAAGAGTTTTATATTTATGTTCATGAATGAGACTAGCTTGTAATTTTCCTTTCTAAATATTGTCCTTGTCAGATTTTTGTATCAAGGTTATATTAGACTTAAAATGAGTTGGAGGAGAGTAGATTCTCTACTCTCTGGAAGAACGGAACAAGTTCTTTCTTTATTGTTTGATAGAATCTACTGGTAAGCCCATTGGTGCCTAGAGCCTTTGTTGTAGGAAGATTTTAAATTACTGATCCATATACCTCAATAAACCTGACTTTTAAAAATGTTCTTTGTGGCGGCTGGCCCTGTGATATAGCAGTTGAGTTCATGGGCTCTGCTTTGGTGGCCCAGGGTTCGTGGGTTCAGGTCCCAGGCCCAGACAGGTGCACCACTTGTCGGGCCATGGTGTGGTGGCATCTGTGGAAAGTAGAGGAAGATGGGCACAGATGTTGGCCTCTTTTTTTTTTTCCTCAGAAAAAAAAAAAAAGGAGGAGGATTGGCAATGGATGTTGGCTCAGGACTAATCTTCCTCAAAAAAAAAAAATGTTCTTTGGCAAGTTAACATTTCCAATTAATTTTGGATTCAGGGCCATTATGTATTAGAAAGATAGAAAGATATCTCCTACTCCCTCTGAGCCTATTATTTTATGACTGACTCAATAATTTATAAATGTCATCACTGAGGTCACATTATAATAAAATGGCAGTTCACATAGATTATTATATAATATGTATATTATATAATATATATAATTAAAATAATAATAAACTACCCACAAAGTGGCACTTTCTATATATTATCTCATTTAATCCCCAAGGTAACTCTGACATAGGTAATCTTGTCCTTATTTTACAGATGAAAGAATTAACTTTGAGACGTTATATTATCGGACTAAATATTACACAACAGCTAAGTGGAGGAATTGGTGCCCTTAACTATTTTTTATACTGGTTCCCTCAACTGAGCATTCCATTTCTTGAGACAATGTGTAGACTGTCAACATTATACTGTCAGGGTGTCCACAGGCTCCGGTCTGGTTACTAAGCCTCATATCTGAACTAGCCTGAAAGAGTGGCAGGGAGATTACTCTGGTTTCCAGGTAAGCTGGAGTAAAACAAATGCTCCAATTTCCCTGACAGATTTGAGTGGAGAATACATAGAGCAACAACCTTCATGTTGCTTGAAATGAGATTTAGATTTCCTTTATAATGTGTTTGTTTTGTGGGTGCCTATACTTGGCTTGATGCTCACATCTGGCCATATCACTTGGAAAGAGAGGCCTATTAGTAGTTAATGAATTAAGAATTAAACTTAGATCCCCCTTTTGGATGGGAGGCAACCTCCCACATGCTGAACATGGCATGCACCTTCCGAGAGTGCACCTGGCCTATGGAGACACTTGCTCTCAGTCTTGCCACTTCCTGTTATTAAACTACCCTATTGGGACATCTAACCTGCCAGCCTACCCTCCAGACTGAATTCATGCCCTATGACTTTATGAAACCAGGTCATTTTCTATTGCAATTTAACTGATAAGGGACACAATCACTTTAAGATCTCTGCTGACCGTTATTATCATTCTCCCCTGTAAAATGAAATACAACTTTGTTCATTCTCATTCATAGGTACACGAGGTCATATAACTCATTTATGGTCAATGGAATATGTGTAAAATAATGCCCAAACTTCCAGGTCATGCCCCTAATGGGAACAAGATTTCCTTCCATTCCTGCTGGCTTGAAAACAGATAAGATGCCTGGACCTCATGATAGAAGTACACATTCAGGATGATGGAGCAACACGATTGAAAGATCTTGTGTTCCTGACATCGCAGAGTTCATAGGCCCAGGAACTCTGGCTTGCTTATGTCCATACTCTGTACAACTACTGATATTTTGGGTCTGCTATAAGAGATATCCCTATATCCTAACAAATGTAACCTCTTTGAATACAGAGTCAAACCTGGTTGCTAAAGGGGTGATAAAGGAAATCAAACAGGTACAACAAATAAATAACCTCATTATGATAAAATATTCATGTAAAGAGAAAATGGAAGAAGTGATTTCACATTTATAAAAACTAACAGCCTTTTATTATAAACAGCAGAAAGGAAATTGATACTTCATGGAGATCAAAGCAAAGGAGTGATTCAACAATTTAGCAGAAGAGTTATCTCCAAAGCAAGCTATGGAAGAACATGCCAGAATAAATATGTGCGAAGGTCCAGTATCCATAGCTGGAATTCAGTGGCAAGTTGCTGGAGAAGATTGAGGATGTCAAGTTAAGAAAAATTCCAGAATAGTTGCATTAATATAGGAATTAGACATTATTGTGGAGAACTATATCCATAGACCTTAGCTGTTTATTAGAAAGAAAAAAAGACTGCTGTACAGTATCATCTTTGATTTTAACATAATCACTGTAAATTTCGTTTCAATTAGTTTTAAAAAATGTATTGTACAAAAAGTAAATGTGGTTATATATTTGTGGGCTGAACAAAACAGAGAGTTCAAAGAGCCATCTTGCAAATCAGACAAAGCACAGGCCTTCATTATAGTCTTGTTACTATAGCATCCTCCCTTCCTCAGTCAATATTACTACAACACTCCTCCATCCTTAGTCAAAGAAAATTTACTGAGCATCTACTATATCTCTACTTCTACTTTGCCTCCGTGAAGTTATAAAACTCTAAGGTATGGAACCTATGCTCAAATAACTTATTATTTAACACCAAAGAACCATTAAGTACTAAATACTATGTGAATAAATGTTACAGAAATTCAAAGAAAGGAGAGATGAGTACCAAAAGGAGCTGTTGAAGGCAAATAATAATCATAATAATAATAATCTGAGACTATGTACATGCTAGGCCATAAAATGAAGTTTGAAAGAGACAGGAATAAGGGAAGTAAATAAGGAGGTATTCCAATTGCAGTTAGCACATGGTCAAAGTGTTGGGAAGTAGGAGTGAAAATGAGAACTGCCTGACTGGAACCTATCTCAGTGAGTGGAGTGGGATTTGCTGTATGCGGAATGTGTAAGTGAATAAATTTTCCCAGGTTGAAACAGTAACAAAAAACTAATAAAGTAAGAGCTTTATGACAGTCTTATACTTGTGCTCATACTTTTTAAATCCACTGCATCATTCACTATTCTTATATTCCAAAACCATTCAATTTTCTTAGCTATCAATTTCCTTAAAAATTATTCTCTGATTATAAAAGAATACACAGGAATTACAGAAAATTTGAAAAAATTAACTATAACCACCAAAAAAAAAATTCCAGCCTTTTTCCTATTCATGGATATATACATATTGAACTTACTGTTTTTACCTGTTCTACTTTATATCAATTAATTTTCACTATTCTTCTATACGATTTTTTTTTTTGAGGAAGATTGGCCCTGAGCTAACATCTGTTGCCAATCTTCCTCTTTTTTTTTTTTTTCTCTTCAAAGCCCCAGTACATAGTTGTATATCCTAGTTGTAGGTCCTTTTAGTTCTTCTACGTGGGATGCCACCTCAGCATGGCTTGATGAGCGGTGAGTAGGTCCGCACTCAGGATCTGAACCGGTGAACCCCAGGCTGCTGAAGTGGAGTGTGTGAACTTAACTGCTACACCACTGGGCCAGCCCCTGTAAGATTATTTTTTTAATTGCATAATATTTCAGATTTAACCAATTCCCCATTGTGTGACACAAATTGGTTGTTTCTAGCTTTTCATCCATGTAACAAAGTTAAAATAGAAATCCTTGGTGATAAATCTGTGTGCACATCAATGACTGCTTCCTTAGAATACATTTCTAGAAGTGAATTCCACTTAGGTTAACCAACCCAACTAGGTTACCCAACATATATATTCCTAAGTCTCATGCTACATACAGTCAAACTGCCTCCAGAAATATTATACCAATAAACACGGTATTCAAGGTAGGGTTAGAGTACTCATACCTCAAAATTGAAGAGCATTGTATTTTTTGTACTTTGTCAATTTGTTGAAACAAAAAAAAAAAGTATAAATAATTGTTCTAAACCACAATTTTCTGAGAACAAATGAGGCTATTTTTTCACATTTTACTGGTTACTTGTATTTCTTCTTTTGTGTCATATCCTTGACTTGTTTTCCTTTAGGGACTTTTTTATTATTTCATAAAATGTCATATATTATAGATACCAACCATTTTTCCATCATACATATCACCAAAAAAGTTCTTTTCCCAATGTGTCATTTGTTTTTTTAACTTTTGAGGTATTCTCAAACATAAATTTTAGCCTTTATTTTTTTTTTGGTAGTGATAACTATCGTTTCTTGTGAATATTTTAGAAAGCTTCCACAACTCAAGCGCATTTTATTTATCTATATATATCTGTTTCTCTCAGTTTCATTTTTACATGTGATCTTTAATCCACTTGGGAAATTTATTTATTATAAGTTACCTACTTGTCCGAAAACAGTTATTTAGTTATCCAACCACTCCTAATTTGGAATTTCATAAGCTAAATTCTTTTATGTACTCGGTCTGTTTCAGAGTCTTTTTTTCTGCTTTATTGATCAATTGTTTCTGCAACCCCCTCCCTCAAGCTTTGTTATATTTTGGAAATATTTTGCCCATTCTCATCCCTTTTTTCATATTAAATTTAGAATAACCTTAAATTAAATTTGCTAATTTATTCATTCATCTTCTATAAGTACATGATAGATTCTTCATGTATTGATTAAATTTTTGTTGCTATTAAAATTTTTTAATGATTTTTTGGCCTTCCATGTTTCTTACTAAATTGATTCCTAAATATTTATATTTCTATAGCTGTTATGAATATGTTTTCCATTACAGTTTCAAATGAATTACTGTTAGTATAGTATATGTGTGTTTGTAGAACTACCAACTTTATATATATATTTACTTTTTTACTACTCACAAAATTGTGTGAATGTGTCCTACATATTTCTGGAGAGAAAGTCTATGACTTTCATAAGTTCTTAGAAGGATACATACATTCAGAAAAGCTTAAACCACTTCCTTAAGTCTGAGTATTCTCAAAGCTTGTGTAGCAAGTCCATAACAATTTACCCTTATGTGTGAACAATCTTCTTGGACAACAAAATGAACCCTAGACTCGGTGAGTCTGGATTAGTCTTCAAGACCATACACTGCATAAGTTCCACAAGTGGCTTTTTTCTGTCTCTAGGTGGTCAAAAAAATCACAGGCTTCTGACATAAATCTTCATATTTTCAGGCCATTGTCTCTGTAATCACAAGAAAAAGTCAGACAACAGAACAACAGACTTTTCTAGATGTACTGGATCTCAAAATTTATTCTCATTCACATGGCCTTGACATTTAGTTGTGGAAATAACAAACTTTCCAATTTCATCTTTTCTTGGTAACCTGCCCAAGACATGTTTTCGAGTTGTTTTTCATCTGGAACGTGACAGCAATCATATTCAACTTAGTAGAGAAAGTTTATACTGCAAGATTAAGTTTGGATAGATTCTAGGTAATCTAGATTTTACCTATCAACAATTCAATTCATTCTTGTCTGAGGTTTTTATCTAACACCATATTCTTTTTCTTTTTCTCCCCAAAGCCCCAGTGCATGGTTGTATATCCTAGATGTAAGTGTTTCTAGTTCTTCTATGTGATCCACCACCACAACATGGCAACTGACAGATGGGTGGTGTGGTTCCACGACTGGGAAACGAATCCAGGCTGCCAAAGCAGTCAGAGGGTTGAACTTTAACCACTAGACTATCAGGGCTGGCTCTAACACCACATTCTCAATCAAGAAAAGATCCCAACCTTCCTACTGCAATAATTCATAGAATTTATATTACTTCATCTCTCAATTTTCTTCAATATTCACAATATGTTGGATTTTGGAGAACCAATGCAAGGGTAATAAATAGCATGTATAGCATGTGGTCTATATTTTTATTGAACCTTTAATGACTACTACATCCTCACATTGTGAATCACACCTGATATATAATAAATAAGTCACAAATTAAGAACCACATCTATAAAAGCCTGCATTAGTAATAAATAAAATAAATGTAAATATTAAAGATCAACTAATCAGAACTTCCAATTTTTCAGGTGAGTAAATTAAGGCCTAAAGAGGTAAAGTAACAGACCTAGTCAGTAAGTGAGCTGAGATTAGAATCCAGGACTTCTAAAACTCAGAAATGTGCTCTTTCCACTAAACCATGTGGCCACTCTAGGTAGCTGACAGTTTTCAAGATCCTCCTTCTGTTTCCCTGGGAAGGGTCTCCATACTAGCCAAACTTCCAAGGTATTCAGAGGATTTCTTTCCATTGTGAGGTTTTTCATGTTGAACAGAAGAGTTTTGTCTAAAGGTTTTCCTACATTCAGTATGCCTATTTGCTTTCTCTCCACTATGAATTTTCTGGTGTTTTGTAAGATATGTGCTCTGGCTAAAGGCTTTCCCACATTCATTACATTTGTAGAGTTCCTCCTCAGTATGAGTTTTCTGATGTTTTTTAAGGTCTGTCCTCTGGCTGAAGGCTTTGCCACATTTATTGCATTCAAAAGGTTTCTCTCCAGTATGAATGACCTGATGTTGAATAAGGCCTGAGCAGTAACTAAAAGCTTTTCCACATTCATTACATTTATAGGACTTTTCACTAGTATGAGTTTTCTGGTGATTTGTGAGGTTTGTACTCTGACTGAAGGCTTTTCCACATACATTACATTTATAGGGCTTTTCTCCAGTGTGAGTTCTCTGATGTTGAATAAGTGCTGACCGGTCACTGAAGGCTTTTCCACAGTCATTGCATTTATAAGGCTTCTCTCCAGTATGAATTCTCTTATGCTGAATAAGAGCTGAACAAAAACTGAAGGCTCTCCCACAATCATTGCATTCATAGGGCTTCTCTCCAGAGTGAGTTCTTTGATGCTGAACATGCCCTGAGCGGTCACTAAAAGCTTTCCCACATTCACTACATTTGTAGGGTTTTTCTCCAGTATGAACTCTCATGTGCTGAGTAAGGAATGAACTCTGGGTGAAACTTTTCTCACATTCATTACATTTATATGGTTTCTCTCCTGTATGACTTCTCTGATGTTGAGTAAGGTAAGTACTTCTGCTGAAGGCTTTTCCACATTCCTTACATCCATAGGGTTTCTCTCCAGTATGAACTCTTTGATGTCGAATAAGAGCTGAGTAGTTGCCAAAGGCCTTCCCACATTCATTACACTCATAGGGCTTCTCTCCAGTATGAGTTCTTTGATGCTGAATAAGGGCTGAACAATCGCTAAAGGCATTCCCACATTCATTGCATTTGTATGGTTTCTCTCCAGTATGCATCCTCTGATGTTGAATGAGGTCTGAACAGTAACTGAAAGCTTTCCCACAGTCATTACATTCGTAAGGTTTCTCCCCAGTATGGAAAATATGATGTCGAATAAGAGCTGAGTGATCACTGAAGGCTTTCCCACATTCATTACATTCATAGGGCTTTTCTCCTGTATGAATTCTTTGATGTTGAGTAAGATGTGCACTCTGACTAAAGGTTTTGCCACATTCGTTGCATTCATAAGGTTTTTCTCCAGTATGAATTCTCTGATGTAGAGTAAGATGTGTGCTCTGACTAAAAGCCTTTCCACATTCAAGACATTTATAGGGTTTCTCACCAGTGTGAATTCTTTGATGCTGAGTAAGGTATGTACTACGACTGAATGTCTTGCCACATTCAGTACACTCATAAGGTCTCTCCCCACTATGAATTCTCTGATGTTGAATAAGAACTGAGCAATAACTGAAGGCCTTCCCACATTCATTGCATTTGTAGGACTTTTCTCCTGTATGAGTCTTCTGATGGTTTGTTAAGTGGGAACTCTGGTTAAAGCCCTTTCCACATTCATTACATTTATAGGGTCGCTCTCCAGTATGACAACTTTGATGTTGAACAAGAGTAGGGTGGTCTCTGAAGGTTCTCCCACATTCACTACATTTACAAAGTTTCTTTCCATCACACTTCCTTTGTATAATTAAATCTGAGTTTTGTTTGAAGATTTTTCCATGTGTACCATATTCATGACAACACTCTTCTATAGGATCACTCTGCTCTGAAACAACTATGGATCTTACACTGAAACCTTTTCCAAATTCATTAGATTCTATATTTCTTTCTTTGGCAGGAATTTCCATGCAGGTGACTATATCTTGTCCCAGATAATTCTCCTGGTTTAGGTGCTGATTCTTAAACTGGCCTCTAGATTTCCAGGTTTCTCCCAAAATAGACTTTCTCTTTTTAAGTGCTTCCATCTTTATCCTTTGGAATGAACCTTCTTTGAAAATATTCTGCTGCTCTACTGTTGATTTGTTGGCTTTAGGTCAAGACTTCCCATCTAAAAGACAGAAAAATACAAATCTACGATGTGTCCACTGCTGGGAGAAAAGAAGCTGCTATATTAGGAATGAGATAATGAAATCACAAATACTGAGAACATACAATACTTGTAATATAAATATGGCCTATTAATCTAGGGAGGGGTTAGCTGGAAATGCTAATGGTGTGAAAGGGTCTGATTCAAGACATAATGTAATCAAAAGGAATGAAGCAGACACTCTGTCACTTGAGAAGAATGATTAGGGAAAAGGCTAAATTGTAGAGATTAGAAAAGAGAAAAACATAAAGATAAGCAAGGATTAAGAAAGAAAAACTGTCATCAAAGAGAGATGGTCTTTTGGGAGTCTCCTGTGAGAAAACTACTTAATCAACATTTAAACTATTATCTAAAAGCCTATTAACAGCTCTTTAAATGTATTTTAAATAAACTTTTCTATCAGATTTGGTTTTTTGACTTACACAAAGAATACTTTTACCTAATCCCTCTTTTTGAATAATGGCTAATGTTATTGTGTTACATTTGACATAAGAAAAGCAGAAACTAGGTCTAAAGGAAAAAAGGAAGGTTGAAAAGGGGAAAATTTACACTTTTGAAATGAAAAATAATTCTTAGGGCTTTCCAATGACAAACCATTGTTTTTTACTCTCAGTCATGGATAGAAAGGCAAGAAACATTAAACCTAGAGGACAAAAGAGGGATGACCTTTCTTTTTATATATCAGCATATCTAGAAGTAGTCTTTCACTATGGATTCATACTTAGGAGTGAGTCTGAATCACTAATATGGTGATTGAAAGTTAAGTGTTTGTGTATAAAGACATGATGAACAATGGCTTTCACTGCAGGATTACTGGGCAGTAACATGGCTATGTCATCAGAGGACCTCCAAATGTTGGCAGCTATAGTCTTTTACTTGGGGCTGATTAGTTTCCCCAGAATGATATACTTCAACCTTCTCCTTTGGGAGGGAGTGGTATGCAAAAGCCTGACTGCTCATGTTGAGTCAAGTGAAAGGAAGAATTCAGGGGAGGGTCTCTTTATTTGGTATATAGATTTTCACTTAAACATGTCTTCAGTGTGACCCCTAGATCCTGGCATATAATAAGAAAGCATTAAACATGAGGAATTAATGATTTTATTAACTGTACTCTTAACATTCAACACCCATTCCTCATTGTAACTAATTTATTATCACTTCTCCTGCCCAAAAAGCCCTTACTTTCCTGTTTTGTCCATCTAACTCTTGACCATACTTTACAGCCCCACTCAAAATATACTATCTCCACAACATTCCTAACTCTCCAGTTTTCCTGATCTCCCACAATATTTACTGTACTGTTTTAACTTCTAATTTCAGCACATAAAAGCAGTGCCTTATATTGTTTATCTATTGTCTCATGTGGGCATACGTGTATCTCCAGAGTTATCATTTCTCATCTTGGAGGAAAGGGAAAGAAATTTTGATGCCTTTTTTGGTTGTATAGCTAATTCTTATTGAGTTTATGCCAAGCTGACTCGCAATATTAACATAGTTAATCCTCCTAACGAGCCTGTGAGGTGGATAATAGAATATCTATTTCAAAAGAAGTTCAGAGTGCTGAAATCATTTGCCCCAAGTAACACATAAACCAGAACCCCAGTGTCCAAGCTCTTAATTTCTACTGCTCTACGAAGTTGTCTGATGTAGTAGAAATGATAATGGTTAAACACTCATAAAATACTGAGTTTGAATACCAGCTTTCTACTTACTATCTATGTGATATCAGGAGAAGCCCTCTCACTTGGCCCCTTTCTAATTCTCAATACCACTGACATTGTGATCTTTCAAATACAGACAGGCATCGCTTAACAACGGGGGTACAGTCTGAGAAATGTGTCATTAGACAACTTCATCCTTATGCAAACATCATAGAGTATACTTACACACCTAGATCGTACAGCCTACTACACACCTAGTGTATATGGTACTAATCTTATGGGACCACCATCATACATGCAGGTCGTCATTAACCAAAACGTAGTTATGTAGTACATGACTGTACAAAAAATTCTGATCAAATACTTCAATTCCTCCCAGACATTTGACATGATGATCCTTAATGATTTGATCCACCTACCAATCTAGTCTCATCATCTGTCACTCTCACACATGCTCTAACTATAGTGTTTTTACTTTCTGGTATTCATCAAATTTTTTATGTCTCCCTGCACATGCTGATCTTTTTATCCAGAACTCCCCTCCTACCACCTACACTTTTGCTCTAATTCCTGCTCTTTCTTCAGGATTCAATTCTAACATCATCTGTTCTAGGCTCCTTATGCGTATTCTCATAGCATCTATAATAAAATAGTTATTCTTATAATAACAGCTAACATTTAATGAGTGCTTACCATGCTTAGAACCATCACTGTTCTAATTACTTTACATGTATTTAATCACTTATTCCTTGTTAGAACTCTATGAAGTAGAAGCTATTATTATCCCCATTTTATGAATGAGGAAATGGGGCATAAAACTGCACTGTCCCATATAGTAACCTCTAGCCACATGTGGCTACTGAGCATTAGAAATATGTCTAGTCCAAATTGACCTATGCTGTTAAGTGTAAAATATATATCAGAGTTTGAAGATTCAGTAAAAAAAAAATGTACAATATCTCATCAATAAATTTTTAAATTGACTACACGTTAAGATGATGTTTTAAGTATATGGGATTAAATAAAAGATTATTAAAATTAATTTTACCTGTTTCTCATTACTTGTTTTTTTTGGTGAGGAAGATTAGCCCTGAGCTAACATCTGTTGCCAATCCTCCTCTTTATGCTGAGGAAAATTGGCTCTGGGCTAACATCCATGCCCATCTTCCTCTACTTTATATGTGGGATGCCTGCCACTGCATGGCTTGATGAGCAGTGCGTAGGTCCGCACCTGGGATCTGAACCTGCAAACCCCGGGCTACCGAAGCAGAGTGCGTGAACTTAACCATTACCCCACCAGGCCAGCCCCAGTCTCATTACTTTTTGTTTGAACTCACAAACATCACACACATTGTCACCAAAACCTCTTATTCTTCTGATTCTTCCAGGTTGTCCATTCCATCACTCTTGTTAGACTTTAGTAGTTTGTAGCTCTACATGTGTCCAAAAAAAAAAAAAAAAATTTCATAAATCTATATGGTGGAATAATCCACAGTTTAAGAAATACCAGGTTTCTGGTTCTGCATATAAGGAGCTTGCAAGTCACCACTCTATCTTAATAACAAATAAAAAGGTGAATAGACTGAAAAATCAACAACGCTTCTTTGATCCTAAAGAGAAAGCAGAACAAAGGGCAAACCACTGCTCCCAAGATTGGAAAGAGAGATGAATACAGGCAGTCGCAGCTTACAGGAGCAGAGAATCACCAGCAGAAAATGCTGCAGGAACCAGTGCTGGGGAGAGGAAAACCTGACATTTAACTGATGAATTGTTGGAGGATCATGTGGACAACTCAGAGAGTAAAACACTCCAGAGGGATGTAGTCATGGGGGGCATCCATAATACTGTGAGATTTACCAGCAAGAGCTCGACTAGATTCACACAGTAAATATCTGAGAAAAATCCTCTTGGGCTTTCAGCAGGGCGAGGGAGAAAGGATCCATTTTGAGATAACTCAGAACACTCTGTTTTTCTTAAGATGGCCTACCCTCAGGGGAAATTAGTTAAGCAGAGCCTAACCTGCTGGGGTTTTATCAGAGCTTAACTGATCTTGAAAGAAGGGAAATACCCAACTCAAACTGGCTCTAGCATTCCACATGAGAGAAGAGAAATCATCTAGCCCACTCCAGCTATGCTGATGTACCAAAAGGAGAAGAAAAAAACCAAGTTAACACTTGTGAAGTACACAGTCCAGAGGCAAAGGCTCACTAAAAGACTAAGACCTAATTATAGGACTATAGAATGTTTGCCTTTCCCCCACACCTTGCCACCACATTACTAAAGGTCTATTTACAGTAGTTCCTTTTACCCAGTAGAACATCATCTATAGCTATCAGGAAAAAATTACCAAAAGGCAAAAAACACAATTTGAAGAGACAGAACAAGCATCAGAACCAGATATAGCAGGGATACTGGATTTACCAGCCTGGGAAATTAAAACTACTACGACAAATATGCTAAGGGCTTTACTGGATAAAGTAGACAGCATGCAAAAACAGATGGGCAATGTAAGTAGAGAGATGGAAATCCTAACAAAGAACCCCCCCAAAAAATGCCAGAGATGAAAAAAAAACCAACAGAAATGAAGAACGTCTTTGATGGACTCATTAGTAAATTGGACACAGCTGAGGAAAGAATATCCAAGAGGACATATCAATAGAATTCTCAAAAACTAAAAAGCAAAGAGCATAAAGACTGAAAAAAAAATAGAATATCCAAATACTGTGGGACAAGTGAAAAGTGAACATATGCATAATGGGAATACCAGAAGGAGAAGAAAGAGAAAAAGGAACAGAAGAAATATCTGACACAATGATGCATATTAATGTCAGACACCAAACTACAGATCCAGGAAGCTCAGAAAACACCAAGCCCGATAAATGCCCAAAAAATATAACTAGGCATATCATTTTGAATTACAGAAAATCAAAGGTAAAGAAAAAATCCTGAAAGAAATCAGAGGACAAAAATATCTTTCCTAGAGAGGAATAAAGATAAGAATTACATCCAACTTCTCCTCACAAACCATGCAAGCAAGGAGAGAGTAGAGTGAAACATTTAAAGTATTGTCAGAAAAAAAAGATTAACCTAGAATTCTGTATCCTGTGAAATTATCCCTCAAAAGTGAAGGAGAAATAAAGACTTTCTCAGACAAACAAAAATTGAGGGAATTTATTTCCAGCAGACCTGCCTTGCAAAAAGTATTAAAAGAAGTTCTTTAGAGAGAAAGAAAATAATATAGGTCAGAAACTCAGATTACATAAAGAAAGGAAGAGCATCAAAGAATGAATAAGAAGGTAAAATAAAAATTTCTTATTCTTAATTGATCTTATGGACAACAGTTTGTTTAAAACGATATCTACAATATGTTTGATTATGTATGCTTATGTATATATCCTATATCCATATATGCTATGCATGTTTATGTATTAGTAAAATGAATGACAGCAATGATACAAGAGAAAGGTAGAAGAAATAAGGATTACTTTCTTACTATAAGGTATTCATACTACCTGTGAAGTGGTATAATGTTATTTGAAAGTGGACTTGGATTAGTTGTAAATGTATATTGTAAACTTCAGAGCAACCACTAAAACAAAATAAAAAAAAGAAGCATAACCAATATGCTAAGAAAGGAGAGGAAATGGAATCACATAAAATGCTCAGTTAAAACCACAAAAGGCAGAATAAGAGTGGAAGACAAAAAGAGAAACAAAAAACAAGGGTGACAAATAAAAAACATTAATGGCTATGATAGATATTAATCCAACTATATCAATAATCACTTTGAACGTCAGTGGTCTAAAGGAACCAATTAAAAGACAGAGATGGTCAGAGTGGATCAAAAAACAAAACCCAATTATATATTATCTACAAGAAATCCACTTTAAATATAAAGACACATACAGATTAAAAATAAGCAGATGGAGAGGCTTGCCTGGTGGCGTAGTGGTTAAGTTGGCATGCTCCACTTTGGCGGGCCAGGGTTTACGGGGTTGGATCCCGGGGACGGACCTATGCACAGCTCATCAAGCCACGTTGTGGTGGCATCCCATACATAAAAAGTAGAGGGAGATTGGCACAGATTTTAGCTCAGGGCCAATCTTCCTCACCAAAAAAATAAATAAATAAATAAGTGGTTGGAAAAAATATACCATGCTAACACTAACTAAAAGAAAGCAGGAGTAGTTATGTTAATTTCAGACAGAACAGACTTCAAAGTAAGAAAAGTTATCAGGGACAAAGAGGGGAATTATATAATGATAAAAGGGTCAATTTTCCAAGAAGACATAACAGTTCTTAACGCATATGCACCTAACAACACAGAGTCAAACTATGTGGGGTAAAAACTGATAGAACTGCAAGGAAAAATGGATGAATCCACTGTCATAATTGGAGACTTCAACATCCCTCTCTCAGAAATGGACAGATCCAGCAGGCAGAAAGTCAGTAAGGACATAGTAGAACTCAACAACATCATCAATCAAGTGGATATAAAGGACATCTATAGACTACTTCACCCAACAACAGCAGAATATACATTTTTCTCAAGCTAATATAGAACATTCACCAAGGTAGACCACATTATGGGCCATAAAACATACCTTAACAAATTTAAAAGAATAGAAATCATACAATATCTGATCTCAGACCACAATGGAATTAAACTAGAAATCAATGAGAGAAAGATAATGGAAAATCCCTAAATACATGGAGATTAAAAAACACGCTTCTAAATAACACATGGGTCAAAGAAGAATTCTTAAGAGAAATTTAAAAATATTTTGAACTAAATGAAAATGAAAACAATTTATCAAAATTTGTGAGATGCAGGGAAAGTAGTGCTTAGAAGGAAATTTATAGCATTGAATGCATATATTAGAAAAGAAGAAAGATCTAAAATCAATCATCTAAGTTTCCACCTTTTAAACTAGAAAAAGAAGCACAAATTAAATCCAAAGTAAGAAGAAGAAGAAAGAATTAGAGCAAAAATCAGTGAAATTGTAAACAGAAAATCCATTGAGAAAATCAATAAAACTAAAAGCTGAAATGATCAATAAAACTAATAAAAACCTCTAGCCAGGCTAACTAAGGAAAAAAAAGGGAGGATATCAATTACTAATATTGGAAATGAAGAGATGACGTCACTAAAAATCTCATGCACGTTAAAAGGATAATAAAGTAATACTATGAACAATCCAATGCCCACAAATGAAATAATCTAGATGAAATGGACCAATTCCTTGAATGACACAATCTGCCAAAACTCATACAAGAAGAAATAGACAATCTGAATACGCCTATATCTATTAAAGAAGTTGAATAAATAATTAATAACATCCCAAAACAGAAAGCACCAGGCCCAAATGGGTTCACTAATGAATTCCTCCACCAAACGTTTAAAGAAGAAATTATACCAACTCTCTCACAATCTCTTTCAGAGGACAGAAGCAGAAGGAATACTTTGTAACTCATTCCATGAGGCCAGCATTACCCTAACACCAAAACCAGGTAAAGACATTACACTACAGGAAAAGAAAATACAGACCAATATCTCTCATGAACACAGATGCAAAAATTCTCAACAAAAAATTAGTAAATTGAATCCAACAATGCATAAAAAGAATTACCACATTACAACCAAGTGGGATTTATCCCAGGTATGCAAGGTTAGTTTCAATTAATGTAACCCACTACATAAACAGACTAAGAAAGAAAATCATAGGATCACATCGATAGATGGAGAAAATGCATTGGACAAAATCCAACAACTATTCATGATAAAAATTCTCAGTAAACTAGGAATACAGGGAAACTTTCTCAACTTGATAAAGACTATACTTTAAAAACCTACAGCTAACATCATACTTAACGGTCAGAAACTTGAAGTTTTCCTGCTAAGATCAGGTACAAGGCAAGGATGTCCACTCTCACCACTCCTTTTCAACATTGTACTAGAAGTCCTTGCTAATGCAGTAAGACAAGAAAAGGAAATAACAGGTACACAGATTGGGAAGAAAGAAATAAAACTGTCTTTGTTCGCAGATGAGGTGATCATCTGTAGAAAATCTGAAAGACGAGACTAAAAAACTCCTGGAATTAATAAGAGATTATAGGATTGCAGGATGCTCAAGGTTAATAAACAAAAGCCAATTGCTTTCCTATATACAAACAATGAACAAGTGGAATTTGAAATTAAAAACACAATACCATTTATGTTAGCAGCCCCAAAAATGAAATACTTAGGTATAAATCTAACAAAATAGGTACAAGATCTATATGAAGAAAATTACAAAATTCTGGTGAATGAAATCAAAAAGAAAGAAAGAAATGGAGAGATATTCCATATTCATGGATAGGAAGACTGAATATTATCAAGCTATCAGTTCTTCCCAAGTTGACCCATAGATTCAATACAATCCTAATCAAAATCCTTACAAGTTACTTTATGAATGTCAACAAACTGTTTCTAAAGTTTATATGGAAATGAAAAAGACCCAAAATAGCCAACACAATATTGAAGGTGAAGAACAAACTTGGAGGACTGACACTATCCAACTTCAAGACTTATATAAAGCTACAGTAATCAAGACAGTGTGGTATTGGTGAAAGAACAGACAAATAGATCAATGGAACAGAATAGAGAGCCCAGAAATAGACCCACATAAATATGGTCAACTGATCTTTGACAAAGGAGTAAGGCATTACAATGGAGCAGAGATAGCCTCTTCAACAAATAGTTCTGGAACAACTGGATATCCACATGCAAAAAAAATGCACCTAGACAAAGACCCTTACATCCTTCACAAAAATTAGCTCAGAATGGGTACAGCCCTGTGCCGTAGTGGTTAACTTCAGTGTGTTCCGCTTTGGCAGCCTAGGTACACAGGTTCAGATCCCAGGCGCAGACCTATACCACTTGTCAGCCATGCTGTGGCAGTGACCCACATACAAAATAGAGGAAGATTGGCACAGATGTTAGCTCAGGGCTAACCTTCCTCAAGCAAAAAAAGAAAAAAAGAAAAGAGGAAGATTGACAACAGACATTAGCTCAGGGCGAATCTTCCTTAGGAAAAAAAAATTAACTCAGAATGGATCATAGACCCAAATGTAAAGTGCAAAACTATAAAACTCCTGGAAGGTAACATAGGAGAACACCTAGATAACTGGGTATGATGATTGCCTTCTGAGATACAAATGATCCACAGAAGAAAAAATTGACACATTAAAATTAAAAACTTCTGCTGTGCAAAAGACAATACCAAGAGAATTAGAAGACAAGCCACAGAATGGAAGAAAATATTTGCAAAAGACATATCTGATACAGGATTGTTATAAAAAATACACAAAGAATTCTTAAAACTCAACAATAAGAAAACAAACCAACCAATTAAAAAATAGACCAAAAATCTTAACAGACACTTCACCAAAGAAGATATACAGATGGCAAATAAGTATATGATATTCCACATCACATGTCATCAGGGAAATGCAAATTAAGACAAAGTGATACCACTACACACCTATTAGAATGGCCAAAATCTGGAACACTGACACCACCAAATGGTGGGGAGGATGTGGAGCAACAGGAACTCTCATACATTGCTGGTAAGAATGCAAAATGGTACAGCCACTTTGGAAGACAATTTGGCAGTTTCTTACAAAACTAAACACACGCTTACCAAATTATCCAGTAATTGTGCTCCTTGGTATTTACCCAAATGACATGAAAACTTATGTCCACACAAAAACCCGCACATGGATGTTTTTAGCAGCTTTATTCAAAACTGCCAAAACTTGGAATCAACCAAAATATCCTTCAGTAGGTGTACGGATAAATAAATTGTGGTACATCCAGACAATGGACTATTAGTCAGTGCTAAAAAGAAATGAGCTATCAAGCCATGAAAAGACATGGAGAAAACTTAAATGAATATTACTAAGTGAAAAAAATAAATTTGAAAAGACTACACACTGTGAGATTCCAATTATATGACAGTCTGAAAAAAGCAAAACTATGGAGACAATAAAAAGATCAGTGGTGACAGTTGGAAACTGGACTTCTGGTGATGAACACGATCTAGTCTACACAGAAGTCGAAATATAATGATGTACACCTGAAATTTACATAATGTTATAAACCAATGTGACCTCAAAAAAAAAAAAAGATCACTTGTTGCCAGGGGTGGGGAGATGGGGGAGACAAATAGGCAGAGCATGAATGATTTTTAGGACAACGAATATACTCTGTATGACATTATAATGACAGATATACGTCATTACACATTTGTCCAAACCCACAGAATGCACAACACCAAAAGTGAACTCTAAAGTAAACTACGGACTTTGGGTGATTATGCTGTGTCACTATAGGTTCATTCTTGGTATTAAAAACAAAAGTACCATTCTGGTGAGTGATGTTGATAATGGGAGAGACTATGCATGCGTGAGGGCACAAATTATATGGAAAATAGCAACAAGCTAATTACGCTAAAGGCCAAATATGGATAAACAAGATGTGACAAATAATACCTAGAAAAATTAGTAGGGCAAACAAGTTTAGCTGAAGCAATAAAAAATACTAAACGAGAGAATTGTGACATGGCTCAGATTCAGACAAAAATGAGTCTGCAGAAAGAATACAGATAGTATATAAAACATGCAACACAGAAGTGCCTGGGCACACTTGAGTGCCTGGTACATAGAAAGTGTACAATGAGTCCTAGTTGAATAAATAAGTGACTCTTTACCAGTCTCTATTTGGGCAGCAAGGTAGGATCTAAAATATACTGCATGACTCTTTCTTTTAAACACAGACATTATTTGTACAATACAAAAGCATCTACAAAGCATTAGCTATTACAAGTATGAAGTACTCAAATGCACTGAGTATAATATAATGTATTGAGCATGAGTTATAAAAAATATAAGGTGAGAAATAATAGAAAGAATATATATTGGTCTCTGCCCCCAGTTCCTGGCACAGAGCTCCTAAAACCCTTGCAACTTCCTAAGTGATAAGAGCAATAAGAGCATCTTTTGTTCTAATCTTTGGTCTTTGACTCTGCTTCCTGACAAAGAGCTCCTAAATCCCTTGGAATTACCTGGGTGACAAGAGTGTCTTTTGTTCTAATGAGGTGACTCTTGATAGGCTCCTGAATAGCATCAGGATAGGTGCTGGTCACCAGAAAGACTAAGCCATGATTAGAAGCTTAGAACTTTCAGCCTCACTTTCCCATCCTCCAGGGAGGGCAGAAGGGCTGCAGATTGAGTTAATAATCAATCATGCCTAAATCATGAAGCTACTATAAAAATCTCAAAAGTATGAGGTTTGGAGAGCTTCCAGATTGGTGAACACATCCATGTACCAGGAGGGTGGTACATCCCAACTCCACGGAGACAGAAGATCCTGCACTCAGACTCCTCTGGACTGAGCCAAATGTACCTCTTCATTTGGCTGTTCATCTGTATCCTTTATCACATTCTTTATGATATAAAAAACTGGTAAACTTAAGTAAGTGTTTCTCTGAGTTCTGTGAGCTGTTCTAGCAAATGAATGAATCCAAGGAGGGAGGTTATGGGACCCTCCAATTTGTAGCCAAGTCAGACAGAAGTTGTGGGTAACCTGAGGGCCTACTACTTGCGATTAGCATCTGAAGTTGGAGACAGTCTTGTGGGAATGACCCCTTAACCTGTGGAGTCTTCGCTAACTCTGATTAGCGTCAGAATTTAACTGAATTATAAGAAACCCAGCTGGTATCACAGAGAATTGCTTGGTGTGGGGAAAAAAGAATGCCACACATCTGGTGTCAGAAGTATTGTGACTGTGGTAGTAGTGTGAGAATAAAGAAGAAACACACAGAAGTGTGTTTTTCCAACACATAGGTTTGTTAAAGAAAATAGATCTACAACCATATATCAGTATTGTCCAAATAAATCACCAATTATCAGTTTGTACCACAGGAAAAAATCATTTCCTGAGCAGCAACACTCTTGAATTTATAAAAAGTACTGAATTGGTGGAGGAAGTATTTATATTTAAATTCAATCACTTTTATGAAGAAAAAGCAGATTTTACAGTTATAGTAATGCCTACTGATCATCTTTCTTTCTCAAAGCATTTTTAGGATATCTTTGTTTTGAATAAATGAGTGAACTAATAACCCTGTATTCATTCAATACATATTTATCAAGCACTGTGCTAAGCACTGACAATATAGTGCTAAACAAAAAAGAGACTTAGTACCTGATCTCACAGAGCTGAGTGTCTAGTAGATAAACAATAATTATATAATCACACAAATAAATATACAATTGCAACTGAGACAAATGTCATAAAGAAGAATCATAGGATGCTATGAGAGTCTTTAATAAAGCAATTTGAACTGGTCAGAACTTCAGTGGAGCTTATTTGAAGAGACACTGCTAGACTAATTTCTGAAGGATGAGTAGGAGTTGCCTCAGTGACAAAGGTAAAGAAAACCACAGCAAGCAGAGGAAACAGCAAGTGCAAAGGCACCCTCATTACAGGGAACGTGGAGAGGATGAGAAACTGAAAGGAGGCCAGTGTGGATAGAGCAGAGAAGGTAAACATGTTGAATGGGGGAAGGACTGAGGCTGAAATATAGAGAGGTCAGACATGTGACGCTCATAGGTCATGCGAAAGTGTTCAGTCTTTATCCTGACACCAAGAGGAAGCTATTCCAGAGAAGTAAACAACATGACAAAATCAGGTTTGAGTATGGAAAAGGATCCTTCTGATAGTACATAGGGAAGTGGAAAGGCCAGAATGGTCATGGAAAGAATATTTGTGTGGATGCTTCAGGAATCCAGGCAACATGAAAGGACAGACTAGAGAAAACGTGAGTAGAGATAGCAAGAAGCGATAGATTTGCCATATATTTAGAAGGTAAATTTGACAGGGCTTGGTGACAAACTGGATAAGCAGATAAGAGAGAAGGGATTGTAATGGTGGAGTTCTGGGTTTCTGGCTAATGTGACTAGATGGATAGGGTGCCCTTTACCATGACAGGGCACGGTGGCAGATGATCAAGTGGATTTTTTTTTTATTATTTGTTTGACTGTTTCAGAAATGATTAAGGAAGTTTATCCTTTACAATTTATAACACATGTAGATGTAATACATAGAACAACTAAAATAATAAGAATGCGTATAATAATTTGACCTATACGGTTGTAGAGTTTCCACATTTTTATGTGAAGTGGCACAACATTCACACTAAGAAGACTGAAGCATTAAGGATGTATATTGTAATCCCTAAAGAAACTACTAAAAAAAAATAACAAAAAAGAGCATAGCTAAAAAGCTAATAGGAAAAATTTTTAAAGACTATTTAAAAATATTTAAATAGTCTATAAAATGGAAGGAGAGGAAGATCGGGGAAAACAAAGGGACAAACAAAAAGCAAATAATAAAATGATGAGCCAAATCCAAACATACCAATAATTACATTAAATTCACAAGGTCTAAACCAGGAGTTGAGAAACTATGGTCCAAGGGTCAAATCTGGCCCTAGGAAAACAAAGAAGCAGAAAATTACAACCCACAATGAAAAACAATCAGTCAATCAAAACCAATCCAGAATTGAGAGATGTTAGAATTAGAATTATTATAGCCATATGCCCAAATAGGTAGAGTCGCAGATGAAATAAAAAAGACTCAAACTCAATTTCTAATGATAAAAACTAAAATGACCAAGATGAAAAATACACCAATGGGATTAATGGCAGATTAGACATTGTAGAAGAAAAGATTAGTGAACTTGAAGACACAGCAATAGAAACTATGCAAGAAAAAAACACAGAGAGAATGGAGAATTCTTTTAAAAGAATGAACAGAGCATCAGTGAGCTGTGGGACAAATTTAAATAGACTAATGTTTATATAATTAGAATCTGCAAATTGGGGAAGTGGTGCAGAAAAAAATATTTGAAGAAATAGTGGCTGACAATTATACAAATTTGATGAAAACTACTGACCGGCAGACCCAAGAAGATTAACAAATTCTAAGCAAAAGAAATATGGAGAAAACTAAACCAATGCACATAATTATCAAATTGGCCAAAACTAGTGATAAAGAGAAAATCTTAAAATCAGCCAGAGAGGAGAAAGACACATTACATATAGAAGAACAAAGATAAGGATGACAGCAGATTTCACATCAGAAATCATCCAGTCAGGAAGACAGTGGAACTCACCTCTTTAAAGTACTGATAGAAAAAAATTTGTCAATCTAGAATTCTATACCTAGAAGAAATATCTTTCAAAAATGAAAGTAAAATAAAAGCATTTTTCAGACATAAGAAGACTGAGATCATTCAGAATATATTCTTTGAGGAAAATGGAATTGAATTAGCAATGAATAAAATTAAGATATCTAGAAAAGTCCCAACATATTTAGAAATCAAACACACTGCTAAATCAAAGAAATTACAAGAAATATAAGCAAATATTTTAAATATAATGATAAGTAATCAAATCAAAATTTATGAGACATAGCTACAACAGTACTTAGTACCCTTGTCCAATAAAACTTTATGAAATGATGAAAGCATTCTATACCTATGCAGTCAAATATAGTAGCTGCTAGTCACATGTGGCTATTAAGCATTTGAAATGTGGCTAGTACAAGACAGGAACTAAACTTTTAATTCCATTTAATTTTAATTAATTTAACTTTAAATAGCTACATATGGCTAATGAGTACTATATGGACAATACAGTTCTATATTTTGATGTGGCAGAAGTTACACAACTGTAAAAAATTGTTAAAACTCAATTTGTGAATTTTATTGTTTGTAAAATATACCTCAAAGCTGGGAAAAAAATAATGGGAAGGATACAAATGCAAGGGTGTATAAAGTATAAAGAAGGAGAAGGGAAATAGAGTAAAGTTCTTGAAAATGGAGGAAGGATGGGATCCAGAGCAGAGGTGGAGGTGGAAGAATTGTTACAGAAAGGTAGATAGAACTCCTCAATTCAAGTGGGAAAGATAAAGAATGAGATGATACAGATTTAGGCAGGCTGATGTTGGTTTCAAGATGGTGAAAGGGTTCCCATCTGAGAGACTGTATTTTCTCTGTAATCTATGAAGAGAATAGAGTGGTTCAAGGTTTGAGAAGACAGATGAAGTCTGACATAGATATAGCAGACTAAGTTTTCCACAAAAGCGTTGAGGATTACCAAGACTATAAAGGGGCAATTTGAGGTTGGAGATCACAAACTTATAATTGTATTAAATCTTTCAACATTTATGTAACACAAATTTAACAGGTACCTATTATATGTTAGGCCCTACTTTAGGCACAGATGATATAGCAGTGGATAAGAGACCAAAAAACAGGAATAGAAGAAAGAAAAACTCTGCCTATATAGAGCATACTCCATAGCAGAAGGAAGACAAAAAATAAGCTAACTACATAAATAAATAATTGATTATGTTAAAAGGTGAAAAGTACTGTAGGGAAATATAGATCAGGGGAAGGGAACAGAAAGTGCTGGCATGAGTAGGGATGATTGTGGTGCAATTTTAACTTGGATGGTCAGGAAAGGTCTCACTGAGAGGGTGACATTTGAGCAAAGACATGAAGGAAGTGAGGGAACGTGCCTGGTATATTCAAGGAACAGATAGGAAGTCAATGTGGCTGGAGACAAAGGAGCAAAGGGAAGGATGACAGGAGATGAGGTCAGAGATGTAATGGGGGCCAGACTGTGTAGAACTTCGGAAAGTATGTTTACTATAGTGGAGACCACAGGCAGATCTCTACCTCTACATGTCAAGTCCTCACCTCTTGAGTTCTAACTACATCCAAGTTTGAGGTCTCTTTTCACTTGCCTTATATGCCTTACTGTAAATATACACTAAAAAACATTAGTTCATCCTCAGCCCTGAGGGCCGAGTGGTTCAAGTTTGGCGTGCTCCACTTCAGGGGCCTGGGTTCAGTTCCCCAAGCATGAAACCACACTATTCATCTGTCAGTAGCCATGCTGTGGTGGTGGCTCACATAGAAGAATTAGAAGGACTTACAACTTGAATATACAACTATGTACTGGGGCTTTGGGGAGGACAAAAAAAAAAAAAGAGAGCAAGATTGGCAACAGATGTTAGCCCAGGGCAACTCTTAAAAAAAAAAATTAGCTCATCCTAATTAGCTTCCCACCTGAATCCTCTCCACAGCAAACTGGTTTCCCTTCTAAATCATCTTATTTCTCTCAAATCTTCCAGATTCCCCATCTGGCGTTATTTATTTTTAACTCTACTCTTTTTTATCCCCTATATCTAAATCAAGTCAAAGAAGTTTCAATATGGCATTTTCTTTTTCAAAAATTTCTAATCACTCACCATCAGCTCTATAGTAAAAACTTCTCATTCCTATCTAGTACACCCAGCTCACTCTCACAATTTTCGATATAAACCTACCACCCATTGCCCCACAGGAAACAAGCTCACTTCTACTTCTAAGCCTTGCCTTACGTTTCCTCCCCTCAAAAGCCCTCTGTCCTCCTTTGACTAAATTCCAACCATATTTTATTTTATTTATTTTATTTTTGCTGAGGAAGATTCACCCTGAGCTAACATCCACTGCCAATCTTCCTCTTTTCATATGTGAGCCGCCACCACAGCATGACCACTGACAGAGGAGTGGTGCAGGCCCACGCCCGGACACCAAACCCGGGCTGCCGAAGTGAAGCATGTCGAACTTAACCATTAGGCCACTGGAGCTGGCCCCCAACCATATTTTAGTACCCATTGAAATTCTACTCCCTTCATGAAATTTTCCAAATTACACTTTATTTCCTTCTCTGAACTTCTATAGGATGTTTTCTCTTTATCACTTGAAATGAATTTGTGTGTTTCCTTGAATTCTACCTTAACTCCTTGGTTGGGCCATAGACTTCTCAAGGACTAAATACCACAGACATGCTTAACTGAGAACCTAATTGCTAAGGCTGCTTACCTAATGAACGACAGAAAAACTATGGGAAGGCAGGAGACAGTGGATAACAAGTCTTATGAAGCCTATGGTCAAAGAGATTAGGCCTTGCTTCCTGGGTAAGAAAATACTGGGATTCAGATCGCTGAATTGGATTTTGTTGGGCCTCAAAATGCCAGAATGAAGGTAGGAAATGTAAGACAACATTTTAGGATATAGGAAGGAAATCCAACTCACCCTAAACTTGGCCATCACAGGCCTAGCAGCCTTTCCTTCCTCTTCTGGGCTCTTGAGGAGGGGCGGAGTCTTGAGATGGTGGCACTGAGGGAAGAAAAAAGAGCTATGAAGAAATCAGTTTATGTCTACAGCTACCACAGTTGACATTCTAGAACTGTACTCTCTAATATAGTAGCCACGAGCCACATGTAGCTGTTTAAATTTAAGTTAGTTAAAATTAAATAAAATTAAAGACTTAATTCTTGAACTGCAACAGCCAGATTTTAATGGCTCAATAGCCAATATAGTTAGTGGCTACTGTACTGGACAGCACAGATTTAAAACATATTCACAGAAAGTTCTACTGGATAGCACTGGTCTAGAAATCCACATATGTGGTACTTTATGAAACCATACCAACTGAATCTTCAGCTCCAGTGAGTAAGGGCATCCAGACATTCTATGCCACCTCATGACCACACAAAGGCCACAGACAGTGTGGCCTCAGTCCCATGCAGTACCCTATGCATAGCCAAAGCAGGTTCCAGAAAATAAGAGCAGTAATCTAGTCTCTACCACAGCACTTAACTACCTGTATTGAAATGACCTTTTGGAGTGTCTTTTCTCTTTCCCTCCCCTAGGCAGGAATCAAGTTTTATCCATCTTTACATCCCTAATACAAAGACTGTACAGACCTGCATATGGTAGGTGCTTGACATGTTTGCTGAACTGAATAAACTGGGCTGAAATTTGTGCTGGATTCATAATCCAGTTACTAACATACTGGATTCAAGCATCCATTCAACTCTGTACTAAGGACTCCTATAGGCACTGAGGATGCAACAATGACCTGACAGAATAAAGCCCCTCTGAAAGAGGCAGCAAAAAAAAAAAAAAGAAAAAAAAAATACACATACAAGCATATATAACCTCAGGTAGTGAAAAATGCTATCAAAAGAGTAGGGTAAGGAGATGAAAAGGATCTTTATTTTAGATAGGATGGCCAGGGAAAACTTTTCTGGGGAAGAAACATTTAATCAAACATGAGTAAAAAGAGGAGTGAACCATGAAGATAACTGAGGGCAGGCTGAGAGAACAGCAAGTGCAAAGTTCCTACATGAAAACCCTGAGACAGGAATACCCTCAGCATGCTCTAGCAAGAACAGGAGGCCAGCGTGGCTGAAGAGAGTAGTAAGCTAGGGGAGAGTAAGAAATGAGGAATGGATCATTAAGTGATATAAAATAATGCCCTCTCCCTTGGTTCTTTAAGGATATAGGAGAAATTGCTTTTCGAATTCTTTCAGTATAGGACATATTGCATTTATTATCACAGCCAGTGTTACTTAATGGAAAAATCACTCAACTGGGGATGAAGAACCTTGGATTCTAATACCTAAGTGAGTAAAATGCTGTAAAGCATTAAGCAAGTCACTAATATCTTGAATCTTAGTTTCTTCAGTAACAAAATAATAGGAATAAGAGTATCTGCTTCCCTTGTTTTACAGAACTTTGTGGGGATTAAGCAAGATTAAAACTTTTAAAAGACTACTGAATTTAAACATTTGAAAGGAGAGGTTTAGAACACTGCTTCTTAAAATGTGGTCCCTAGACCAGCAGTATCAGAGTCATCTTGGAACTTGCCAGAAATACAGTTTCTTAGGCCCTACCCCAGACCTACTGAATCAGAAACTCTGGCAGTGGATTTGTAATCTGTGTTTAACAAATCCTCTAGGTGATTCTGATGCACACTCAAGTTGGAGAAGCACTGGTTTAGAAGAAGGTGAAATTGTTGAGCCAGTCCCCAAATTACTAAAGCAATGGAGAATTTCCTCTTGGAGGTTCAGAATGGTGTTGCTTACGGCTGCTATGAGTTAGTAAATATACTGAATGTTTCACATACATCAGAGGATCTCAGTGGGCAGGAACTGATCCTTACAATGACCAGAGGAAAGGAACCCCACCAGAATTTAATGTGTGAGAACCAGGGATGCTACATGCCCTTTCAGCACAGGACAGTCCCATACAATTTTCAAATGTCCTGCAGAACGTTCACATGGGTGAAAATCTGTTGATAATTATCAGAGACTAGAACCTAACTCTTTTTTACACACAACCACGGAATTTTGGTTTTTGGGTGATTTTTTTTTCCAGTGCTAATATACAGTGATTTTTCTATTGAGTTGTAATGTGTTCCCTTTTCTTTCTCCTTCACTTTAGAGTAAGGGCATTATATAGCTTTAAAAAATTAAGCAGGTAGGGTAGTTTCACCAATTTAATGAATTTCATTTCAGAATAGAAATGAGGGCATTACAAAATATTTGTTATAAAATGGGCCTGTTGGGTCCAAAAGAGTTCAGAACCACGGATAAATTGGGTCATTTAACCTCACAACAATTCCCTGATGAAGGTACTCAAAAAAATTAAATAACTGGCCCAAGATCACCACACAGGCCACAAGTCTCAAAGCCAGGATTCAAATTCAGACCTGTTTGCCTTCAAAAACCAGGCTGAAGGAAAACTTATGTTCACACAAAAATCTGTACATAAACATTAAGAGCAGCATAATTCATAATTACCAAAAGCATCTGGAAACAATCCAAATGTCCATTAACAGGTGAATGGATTAAAAAAACTGTGATATATCTATTTAATGTAATATTACTGAGCAGTAAGAAGCAACTCACATACACAAGATGGATGAGTCTCAAAAGCATTGTGCTGGGTGACAGAAGCCGGTCTCAAAAGGTCACACAGCATATGATTCCATTTATATGACACTCTGGAAAAGACAAAACTATAGAGATGGAGTAGAATCAGTGGCTGCCAGGGGTTAATGGTGGGGGAAGGGTGTGAATATAAAGGGATAGCACAAGGAAAGTTTTCGGAGTGAATGTAACAGCTCTGTATCCTGATTGCGGTGGTGGTTACACGAATTTATACATATGTTAGAACCGTCTGCCCCTCTCATATCAATTTTACTGTATGATATTTTTAAAAATAAACCAGGCCATTTCCATTGTGCCATGATGGACAAAGGCTGGCGTGGGAAAAAATGGGTTACCCCAAGTGTCACAAGGAGGGCTTTTGGTCGAGGCTTCAAACATCCCCTCTCATACAGGCCCCATCACACGGGCGTGGAAACTCTCTTCCCACCTTCTCACACAAAGCTCTTTCCCCAGTGTTCTTAAGGTGAGGAAAAAGAAAGCTATCCTTCCTCACATTCAGTCTTCGGATCACTCCCACACCCGACCTGGTCTATTTCTTACCTCTTTCTTCATGCAAAGTCGTCGTCTCCACCTTGAGGTGGTCCAGCTGCTGTGACATCACGCAGGCTGCCCCCTGTACTACTGCTAGTTGTGTTTCCTTAGTGACCCTGGGCCTCCTCAAGACAAGCCCCTAGTCCAGGCGAAGGGGCGTCTCTTCTCCAGTTTGTGCCTCTCAGTGAGTTCGCCTCTGCTCCTCCATCTCGGGCACCCTTCTACTTTGACCTCTTGGGACCAGGCCAGGCCTTCTATTTTAGCACTGGCGCCCGGCAGCCGCCGTCACCCTCTGGATAGTCTCCTTAGCGCCAGGCTCCAACGCCCAGAAGCCGCCCCAACCCCGGGGCTCTGGACCCCGATCCCGCACGGCCCTGAGCTGGCTCGAGTACCCGCGGGGACACACTGTAGATCCCGCGGTCTGAAGGGAGCGTCCTGGTTTCCTCCCGCGCCTCGAGGACTATCGGCAGGTAAAAAGGTAAACCTTCACTCCCACCTCTGCAGCCTCTATAACTCCACCCCTCTCCCCCGCTCCTTCCGAAAGAGCAAGGCCCGCGAAGCTTCAGGCCTTGCGGACCTTCAGAACCTCCGAAGCCTGACCCACTGGTTCCGAGCTAGGGGCACCCCAGACCCTCCGCGCGCAGCGGGAGCAACAACAAAGGGTTCCCGTGCCAGAAGAACTACGCCTGCGCGGCTCTTGCCTCCGCCGAATCCACTCTCCCTCCGTGGACTACATTTCCCAGGCACGTCTGCGGTTGCGCTGACTCAGGGGCAGGGGCGTGGCTAGAGCCGGCCCAGGTGATCCTAATTGGGCAGATCTAGGCGTGGGCACTGGAGAGCGTCGCTTGCGGGGAGTTTTCCCTAGGGTCCTGTTTTAGGTGGCACCTCCACGGTGACTTGGGTATACGTGAATAATTTGCTTGCAGCAAAGTTCCTCCGTATTACAGCATTGACTGTTCTCTAGTAAGCAAAGGACAAAAGTTTCTATTTTTTTACGATATACATTAAACTAATTAAAAATCATAGGGACACAGGAAAATCAGACTCCTTTATTTTGTAATAACAATAGCCAATGATTGTTAAGCACCTACTATGTGCCAGGCACTCTTCTAAACACTTTATATGTATTATCTCATTTGAAAAAGCAAAAATCAGCTCTGTCATTAATCGGACTCGGAGGACACTGATAAAACCTGCTGCCAAGTTAACAGCAAACAATATTTCTCCCAAAATCATACTGCAGCTGTAAAGTGCCATAATGATCCTCTTTAAGTAACTACTGCTTTCTTAGCAATGACATCCCCATCTTTGCATTGCTACTGCCACTGAAAAAAAATTACTAAGAAATCTCGTTTGCTAAAATCATGGCTGTTGGAAAATGTTTGACATCATATCAGGATAAATGAACATCCCACTATTGCCTGGAGAATCAGAGCCGTCTGTGACAGAGAAACAGTTTCTATTTCCAACCCAGCTGCAGAGCTTCAGATACAGCATTTTCAGTCACAACATATCACATTCATCTTAACTTTGAGATTTCCAAAGAAACAAGACCCTGAGTACACTTTTTAATCCAGGCTGCCTTGCACTGAGCCAATCAAAACACTGCTTCATTTAATTTTACCTAAATTCTACCCTTCCTCAAAATCCTACAATAACCCTGTTTCATCCTTTGTGAGATGCCCCATGGTTCTGCTGGTGATAGTCTACTTTGTTGCAGCAAGTGAATAAACTTAATTTTGTTGGACTATAAATTTATTAGTAGTAGTCCTTGTCAGATGTATTTTAACACATTTTACCTCAAAACATAAGCTTAAACAGAGACTAGCACATTGTAGATAAATAATTTTTGAATGAATGATTGAGGTCATTATTATTAACCTCATTTTACAGATGAGGAAACAGGCTCAGAGAAGTTAAGTAACTCACCCAAAGTCACCCATATGATTTGGCTACAGGAACTCACATTCTTAATTGTTGTGCTGTGTGTCTTACTACTTTCCAAATGCAAAAAAAACAGGTCCAAGATATTACTTGCTTAAAGTTTCCAATACCTTCATACTTAAAATGGAAAATAAATCAGATTCCTTCCCTTGGTAAGGTATGGCCTTGATGTTAGTTGTTGTTCATTCTAATGTGTTCATCTTAATGTGATGAACATTAAGGGGCCTAGCACTGAGAACACATCAGTTATTTCGAAAAGCACAGTGCCTGGTGCCGAATAAGTGCTGTTGTGTCTGTATCTCTCATAATGTCTTAAGCTCTTCGGTTCTTTCCTAAATGGACAACCTGAGAAAACAACCATCAATGGATTTGTCTGATTGGTTCTCTATGTTTCTTGAGTCTTATGTCTAAACAAATCTCTCACAATGCTTTGGTTAAGAATGGGCAGAATTTGAGACCCCTCACAGTACGTGGCTTTCTCCCTTGGCACATCTCGGTGGTTCCTTCTATAGGTTGTTGTGAAGATCAAATGAATTAGTGATGTAATGCTGCTGAGAACACATCCTGGCAAATGACACAAGAAGCATCTCAAGGAAATTGGGAACAGTTAAGATAGAGTCAAACAGAACTCAGAATTAAATATCTAGAAAGTCAATGCTCCAAAATGAAAAACTGCCATGAAGATTCAAATAAAGCAAAATTGGAAAAATACAAGCAATTCTATCTGGAAAAAATAGAATTTTTGTTGTTAAAATAAACTAGGCAAGGTTGAAGTTCATGACCTTCAATGATGCAACAAGAAATGAAAATATATGTGTGTGTGTGTCTGTGTGATGTGTGTGTGTGTGTGTGTGTGACATGCACGTGTGTGTGGAGAGAGAAGTAGATGCTGCTGAACTTGAATCTGGATCCTACAGACTTGCAAATCTAAATAAAGATCTAGTTTTACAAACTTCTCAAGAATGTGTACATATTATAAAGAAAAAAATTAAATGACCTGAAACAGAAATAATAGAAATTTATTGAATGGGCTGTTTACACATTTTACAAAATATTTATTGATGTATAATTTTTAAGTATACAGGTGAATGGCTTGACAAATATATATGCCTGAGTAATCAGCACCCCTAGTCATGACATAGAACATTTTTATCTTTCCCGAAAGTTCCCTTTTGCCCTTTGGCAGGCAGTATCTGTGTATATAATATTTTAATGATTTCCCATTAAATATACGAAATCAGAAATTTTTTATTGAAAATATATTCAAATCATAGTTTCTATAATGAAAATTTATATAGTACTTGGTTTGAAGCTATGTCTCTTAGCATTTAACTAACTTCAACTGATTTTTCAAATGAAAACTAGCATTGACTTTTACATACTCAAACTGCCCAAAATGCCAGCTGTTAGAGCTGTACCCAAATAACCACAACGTCATTAACCCATCAATGGATGGATTAAATTGAGGTTTAACTTGTATTTTCCATTTATTATCACTGTATACTGGCCTAAAGATTTAGAGAAATGATTTTCATATATTGCCGCTATTTCTGTTGTCAACGTTTGGCTGTATTGCAATTGCTGCAGTGCCATACAATTTAGAGTATATTTTAAGTTGTATTTGAACTTACACTGATTAACAGCCAACTAAAGCTAAATAGAAATGAATTTTAAGGAGGGAGCAGAGCATTTCTGTAAAGGGAAAGCAAAAAGTAAATCAAGTTTCCCAGTTCCATCTTGTTAGGTCATTCCTGGTTTTATCCTCCTATGTGTGGGTATCTCAAGGGAACTCTGATAGACTTACCTTTCTAGCTAAGGCCCAATCCCTTACAATGACATGGTTTCACTTAATATTTATAATCAGGACTCATTTGTGGTGCTTCATAAACTAAGTGCCAAGTATAAGACACAGGCTCAGTGATATAGTATCTGTGTGTCTTTCCTAATCTTCTACTTGTTCACTGGTGTATTCAAAGGAGAGAAGATAGTCTTCAAAGAGTACATTCCTACATTCTGTAAAAATTTATTCTTGTGAAACAAATCTTGAAAATCACTCTCTTCCCATGTGTCTTTCGTCCTTAGATAAAACCTTGCGATGTTGAGGACAAGGAGGTAAAGAGAAGCATACTGATGCAATTGCTCTGTTAAAGGTATCAGTTATTTAAAAGGTGTCCTCTTGCTCCTACAAGTCCTCTGGTATTGTCTCTGTCATGGTTGAGAAGACCCGTGTGATAAATACCTGGATTCCTGGCTTCTCTGAATAGAACTTGTAGATATAGAATTTGGGATGCTCTTCCCAATTAAAAGCACTTTTTCCATTTTAATTAGGTGATTCTATTTCCAGCTGAGGCATTCCTATTTTTAAAAGCCTAAGAAAGTTTCTGAGGATGAGAGGTCAAAAAATCTGACCAAAAAATGTATTAACGAATGATACAAGCATTTACTCTGGGGTCTCTGTACAAAGCCCTAATAAAAAGCTATTAAGGAAGGTCAGAACTACACAATACCTCTCCTCAAATATCCCACAGAACTTATTTAGTAGTCTCTTGCTCACAACATTAGTTTGCTGACCTGTCATGAAATGCCAAGTCTTACTTAAACTTTCCTTGTGTTATCAGTGAAATCATTGATCTCTGGTGATGACTGATATTTACCAGAAGTCATTAGTTCCTATCACATTCACAGAATTTCTACGTAGTGTGAGTTAGCAGAGGCTTAAAAGAATTGCATTCTTGCTGAAGGCTTTTTCATACTGACTGCATTCACAGAGTCTTTCTCCAGTGAGCATTCTTCTGATGTTTGGTGAGATTTGCACTCTGGCTAAAGATTTTCTCACAGTCACGACATTCATAAGGCTTCTCTCTAGAATTGATTATCTGATGTGTGGTAAAGTGTGAACTCTGGCTGAAGGCTTTCCACACTGGCTACATTCATAGGGTCTCTCTCCAGTGTGAGTTTTCTGATATTTGGCAAGATTTGTACTCTGGCTAAAGGCCTTCGCCCATTCACTGCATTCATAAGTCTTCTCTCCAGTGTGGATTACTTGATGTGTGGTAACGTGTGAACTCTGGCTGAGGCTCTCCCACATTTATTACACCTGTAGGGTTTCTCTCCAGTGTGAGTTCTGTAATGACTTCTGAGAGCAGAGTGGTCTCTGCAGGCCTTCCCACAATCTACACATTTATAGGATTTTTCTCCATTATGAGTTCCCTGATGATGAGTCAGGGATGATCTTTAGCCAAAAACTTTCTCACACTCTTTACATTCATAGAGTTTATCTTCAGTATATATTCATTGATGCTGAATAAGGGCTGACTGCTGTCTCACATTCTTTACACTGATAGGGTTTCTTACCAGTGTATTCTTTTGTGTATAGTAAGTGATGAGCTCTGGCTGAAGGACTTTCCACACTCATTACCCTCACATGGTTTCTCACCAGTATGAGTTCTCTGATATTTAATAAAAGAATAAGTCCTGCTGAAAGTTTTCACACAGTCATTACATTTAAAGGATTTCTCTCCACTGTAGATTTTCTGATGTTGGGAAAGGTTAAAGTCTTACTGAAGACTTTCCAACTATTATATTTAGAAGATTTCTTTCTAAAATAAAATGATAAAAGATAAATCTTTGAATGATTATTAAGAAAAGAATAGTAACTGAAAGTTTTCCCACATTCCTTATATTTGTATGGTTTCTCTACACTGCATATTTTATGACGTTTCATTTGTTCTGTGTTCTGTTTGAAAATATCTTCAGTCATATCACATTTTATGGTCTCTCTCCCATAGTAATTTTTTTATTGTGTAATAAGAAATGTTCTTGCAAAATTTCTCTTTGCCTGGCCCTTTTCTTTGCTGAGTATTTTCTTGCTAGCAACTGACATTTGACCCCATACTCTTTGCTGGTCTCCCTTTTGGCTCTCCAACATATTCTCACATTCCCCATCTTCTCCTAAATTTAAGTTCCAAGGACTCTCTTTGGTGGGCCTTTCCATTATTGCCTCCAAGGCTAAGTCTTCTTCAGAAAGATCCTGGTTTTCAATAGACTCCTCGGTCTCCAGACTATTTTCCCAGCCTGAAAGAAATTTTTTTAAATGTATGTCTCTTGTGCTGAGTGACGGGAAACTCATGAAGATGAAACGATATCATTAAAATATGTCCACAGATATACATGACTCTTACACTCTGAAATATATCTTTGCATTTAACAGCACACAGGGATGGGGAAGTAAAAAAGTAGACATAGGACAAGAATGGCAGGAAAGGGGGCCATATCAATCTATATACATAATTCAAAATGTGAGAAGAGGAAGGAAGGTGATCCAGTGGGAAGCATCTTCAGAAGTTAGACAGATAGGCCAGACAAAAGGAAAATGGTCATGGGATTTTCAGGGAAATGCTTGGTGCATGGGTAACGAAGAATAGGGAGGATAGGGGGGAAAGTACTGAAAAGCCTGAGGCACAGCAATTGCTCAGAGATGTTTGGGCACTTATTCTACTTTTTACACTCAAGAGAGAATATCACTTCCTGCTGGCATGTTCAATACCAGAACCAGGAAAGTCCAATATGAGTAAACATTTCTCTAAATGAAAGCATCAAGCTTCCTGAATAGTGACAAATGCCCCAAGTATAAAACTATGTGGTACATCATGAAACTAAGACTTTTGACCTGAAAACCCCACCATGTGCAAAACGGTGTCACCTTCAGATATCTGGCCTTTGTTGGGGGATTCTGGGGAATGCGGTGAGCAAGTGTGAGATATGCTGCATCTGTCCCTGCTCTGTAGGACAACCTAACCTTCCAGTTTGAAGACAGTTACTGATTGGTTTAGAAATTTCCAGGGTTTCTTTTTTGGGGGATGTCAGGAAGGCTCTCTTCCCACCAATCCCTAGCCCACTTGAAACCAGCATATGTATAATAATTGTGTGAAGGAATATGAGCTTAAAATCCAGGTCTTTGTGCTTAAATTATGTGACTCTCCCAGCTAACCTCATGAGTGGCAATCTCTCCTCATTAAAACCATCCACATTCTCCCAATCTTCTCCCTACGATCTCAATACCACTAGCAAAGAGATCTGGTTAAAAGTCAAGTCAGGTCATGTCACTCCTTTGTTCAGGACCCTGCCATGTCTCCTACCTCACTCAGAGTAGAAGCAAAATCCTTACAAGGGCCTACAAGACCCTAACAATCTGGTTCCATATTACCCTCTGACATCCATTTCTAATTCTTTCTCCTTTGCTTATTGCACTGCAGGCATACTGGTCTCTTTAGTGTTCCTTGGACACACTAGGCACTTTTTTCTCTCTGCCTGGTTTGCTCTTTCCTCTAATATTTCCATGCCTCACTTCCTTATTTCTGTTAACTCTTTGTTCAAATATCACCTTCTCAGGGAGGCCTTCCATGACCATCATATTTAAAATTGCATCTCTCCTTCACCCTGGCCCTCCCTATCCCTGTTCTCTGATTTTATTTTTTTGTAACAGTTATCACTATCTTATTTGTTAATTATTCCCTCAACTGTAAAATCTCCCTCCATGAAGGCTGGGATTTTTGTCTGTTTTATTTGCTGCTGCATCACAAGCACTTGAAAGAGTGCCTGGCGCACAGCAGGCACTCAAAAAATATTTTTTTAATAAATAAGTTAATGAATACTGCCACTTGTCTTAAAAGACAGAGATTAACCTAACAGACCTTTTAAAGACTCTATAGGACATGACAGCAATTCTAGTAAAGGAATATGATAGTAAAAGATAATGAATCGTCAAAGATGATTCCATTGTGTTCAACCTGAGAGACTCAAAAAAATAGGGAAATAAGATAATATTGGCCATGTGTTGAATATTGTTGAAGCTAGGCAATAGGTACATGGGGCTTTATTACACAATTCTGTTGGTTTTTGTAAGTGTTTGAGGTTTTCCATAGTTGTTTTTAAAAATTAAAATTAAAAAAAATAAATTCACTGAAGAAACAGGATATTGAGAAGAAGAGAGACTTTGAAACAATGATTAGTTAGACTTAGACAAGTTGAGCTTCTGGGAATGGATGGTCATACATGCGGGCAAGTGATAAAAGAAGATGGAGAGAAAGTAAGAAGTTAGAGCTGGAGAGGTGGAACCAAGTCATCAGCATGCAGAGTTTCCCATGGGGGCACTATGGGCACTGTGGGAGGGGCAATTCTTCATTGTATGGAATGTCCCATGCATTATAGAATGTTTAACATCCCTAGGAACTAAATACTAGTAGAGCTTCCACCCCAAAAACATCCCCACACATTTCCAAATGCCCTCTAAATGCCCCCTACTGGAGTAGTACCACTCTTGGTTGAAACCTACTGGCAAAGAGAAACAGAAGTATGAGAAAAGAGTAATTTAGACACACTATTAGAGGAGAAAGAAGAATGATGGAAGAAACTAGAGGGAAGTGGAGAGGACTAAATAGAATTGGCTCACTGAGTCAAAAATAACAGAGAAGAAAATGAGGCCATGAACATGACTAGAATAAAGTGAGCAGGTAATGGATATACATGCCAAAGAAATTCTCACATAGATCACTAGAAGAAGTCTAATGATTTTATTGCAGCACGACTTTTGTCATGGGGAGTTGGGGGCAATCTGAGTGTCCATCACTGGGAAAATGTGATGGGTGCACACCATACAGCGATTAGAAGCAATAGATTAGATATGCTCAGAGCAACCTGCATAAACACAGCATTAAGTGAAGAAAATAAGAAACAAAATGAGCTTTGTAAAACAAAATCATTTAGGTAAATTAAAAATAACCATACACATTTTATAACAGTACAAGAAAATACACATTATTACATAGCAATGAAAACCAACTGCTGATACACACACAGCATGGATGAATTTCAAAAACAATGTTGCCCACACAGGGTGAGGGAAATAGGCATGGGGAATGAGGATAAAAGGAATAAATAAATAAAATGGCAGAGGGAAGAAATAACAAAATGAGCCAAGAGCTTCCTGAAGATAACTTTCAGTAGAATGAATAAAAGGCAAATTACAAAAGAAGAAAACAAAAAGTGAACAAGTGGAGGTGGCAGGTGCATATCACACAAACCTGGAATTCATTAAGGGAAGACAGGAGAAAAAAGCTGAATAGTAGCAGAAAGTGGCAATTTTAAGATAAGGGAAAGAAATAAACATTTGAAAGCACAAAGGAAGGAGCATATAGAAAATGAAATACTGAGGATGCTTGAGAAGGAGCTAGGTAGTTCCCAAGAAAACACATCCAGAGGTGGGATCTAGAACTCAGGGAGAGTGATTAGCTTTAAGGAAGAACATTACTCCCTCTGAGACTAGAAACACTTGTGAAATAACATGTAAGGAGAGTGATTTGCTAAGCTATGAGGACCAACTCTAACTTATCTCAAAGATGCCGCCCCCCACCCAACGATTGGATTGCTTCTTCCTTTGACTTCCGTGGCCTCACTCAGCTAAACAGGTATCTGTAGGAAATGCTCTCTTCAACAGCCTTGGTTCTTCCCTTTGCGGTAGCTAAATGATCACATCAGGCTTGGAAACTGGCAGACCTACTCATTAGGAAAGGCACGTGACCTGGTAGTTAGTAGTAGACATAATAAGATCTGAAACTATTGATTATTTCATGACATAAGAATAGAGGGAGGCTTGGAAGGAGGTTCACAGGACTTCTTTTGAAGACAGTGGAGAGATAGTCAGCATTATGGTCATGGGAAGGGATGGGGACCATGGTGAAGAGGTCATGCAGACCAGGAAGATTCATTTATTACTTCTCTTGCTACTGAGAAAGGGCTCTCTCACCCCATTGACTGGATCCTTGGAGAGAATCCTTGAGGGCAGCTAAAGACATGAATGGAATGAATTCAGGTGGTTCCAGTGGAGTTTAAAGCTCTGAGTGTCTGAAGCCAAGCTAAGTATAATTTGGGTACCTGCTCTGTGCTAAGATTTAAGCTAAGAAAAAGAAGTATAAAATACTGTCTGTCCTCAAGGAGCTTATACATTTGTTTATACACATCAAAGGCTGCATAACTAGAAATAAACTTGGTCTGTTTATAAGGGGAAAGTTTGTTAGAGTCAAAACAGTCTCACACTGGGTAAGGCTCCCCGGAAAAGCAGCAAGTTCTCCCTCCCTTGATGTGTTCAAGCATTCCCTGGATGGTTACTTGGTAGGATGTTAGAAAAAGGACTCAATTGTTGAAAAGTTGATAGGGTTAGATCTGTTGTTCTCAACAGGGGTGGCATAATCCCCTAGAAGGCAATCTGGAAGTGCTTTGGGGATTTTTTTAGTTGTCATTCTGATTGAAAGATAGAAAGGAATTTAATGGGCAGGGACCAGATATGCCAGACGTTCTGCAGTGTACTACTGGACAGTCCCACACAGTCAAAAATTGTACATTCATTTACATGAAAAATTAGTTTTTAATTATCTGAACATAAACATAAATACATTTTTTATAAACATATAGTACTTTTTGCATGTTTTTAACGAAGTCTGAATTTTCCAAGAATAAAACTGCCAGATGTATTTAGATAAAAGAGGACTTTATTTTGTTCAGATATTTACCAAGAGTTGTTCACTGATACAATGCTACTCATGGTATTTGAGCTGCTAATACAAGAGGATGAGACACTTGTCCTTGGTCTACATTTATAAATGTACATTCATGGTGCATCTATCTATATATGAATATACTTATTTAGCCCTTATTTGAACACATTAAATATAAAAAAGTGTAGAGAATATTCAATTCAATATTGTCTTCCTTCTCTTAAAGCCAAACTTGTTGATCATTTTTAAGTAATTGTAAATACAAAGGACCTAGAACAGTCAAGATTCATACTTTCTGATTTCAAAATTTATTTGAAAACTATATTAATGAAGACAGTAGTTGGATTGGCCTAAGGATAGACATTTAGATCAATGGAACAGAGTAGAGTCTAGAAACAGACCCACATACACAGACAACTGACTTTAATACAGGCACCAAGACAAGTCAATGAAGAAAGAAAAGACCTTTCAACAAATGGTGCTGGAAAATGTATAGAAAAAAATGAAGAATGACCGTTATTTTACACCACTTGCAAAAATTAATTTGACATGCATTATAAACCTAAGTATAAAATATAAAACTACAAATTTCCCAGAGGAAAACATAAGAAAATATCTTTGCAACCTTGGGACAGACAAAATTTGTTAGAGAAGAAACAAAAAGCACTAATCATAAAAGAAAAAAACTGATAGAGTTCATCAAGATAAAAAACTTCTACACATCAAAGACATCGTTAAGAAAATGAAACACAAGCCACAGACTAGGAAAAAATATTTGCAATACATATATTGACAAAGGACTTGTATGCAGAATATATAAAGAACTCTTACAATTTGATAATGAAAAGACAAACGATTCAATTTATGAAGTAGGCCAAATACGTGAAAAAATATGTCACAAAACAAAATATACAAATGGAAACACACACACACACTAGAAGGTGTTCAACATTATTTGTCATCAGAGAAATGCAAATTAAATCATGACATACCATCTTATGCCCACTAGAATAGTCTTCTAAATACAATACTTCATTTTACTTTGCTTTTCTTTGTTCACTTTGCAGATACTGCATTTTTTACAAATTGAAGGTTTGTGGCAACCCTGCATTGAGCAAGTCTATTGGCACCATTTTTCCAACAGCATTTGCTCACTTGATGTCTCTGTGTCACATTTTGGTAATTCTCATAATATTTCAAACTTTTTCATTATCATTATATTTGTCATGGTTATCTGTGATCAGTGATCTTTGATGTAACTATTGTAATTGTTTTGGGGCACCACGAACTGCACCCATATAAGATGGCAAACTTAATCAATAAATCTTGTATGTTTTGACTGCTCCACCGACTGGCTGTTCCCCTTCTCTCTCCCTCTCCTTGGGCGTCCCTATTCCCTGAGATACAACAATATTGAAATTAGGCCAATTAATAACCCTACAATGGCCTCTAAGTGTTCAAGTGAAAGGGAGAATCACACATCCCTCATTTTAAATCAAAAGCTAAAAATGATTAAGCTTAGTGAGGAAGACATGTCGAAAGTTGAAACAGGCTGAAAGCTAGGCCTCTTGCACCAAACCGTTAGCCAAGTTATGAATGCAAAAAAAGGTTCCTGAAGGAAGTTAAAAGTGCTACTCCAGTGAACACATGAATGATAAGAAAGCAAAACAGCCTTATTGCTGATATGGAGAAAGTTTTACTGATCTAGATAGAAGATCTAACCAGCTGCAACATTCCCTTAAGCCAAAGCCTAATCCAGAGCAGGGCCCTAACTGTCTTCAATTCTGTGAAGACTAAGAGATGTCAGAAAGCTACAGCAGAAAAGTTTGAAGCTAGTCGAGGTTGGTTCATGAGGTTTAAGGAAAGAAGCCATCTCCATAACATACAAGTGCAAGGTGAAGCAGCAAGTACTGATGTAGTAGCTGCAGCAAACTATCCAAAAGATATAGCTAAGATAATTAATGAAAGTGGCTATGCTAAACAACAAATTTTCAATGTAGATGAAACAGCCTTACATGGGAAGAAGATGCTATCTAGGACTTGCATAGCTAGAGAGGGGAAGTCAATGTCTGGCTTCAAATCTTCCAACGACAGGCTGACTCTCTTGTTTAGGGGCTAATGCAGTTAGTGACTGTAAGTTGAAGCCAATGCTCATTTACCATTCTGAAAACCCTAGGGCTCTTAAGAATTATGCTAAATCTACCCTGCCTGTGCTCTATAAATGGAACAAAGGCTGGATGACAGCACATCTGTTTAAAACATGGTTTACTGAATATTTTAAGCCTACTGTTAAGACCTACTGCTCAGAGAAAAAAGATTCCTTTCAAAATATTACTGATCACTGACAATGCATCTGGTCACCCAAGAGCTCTGACAGAGATGTACAAAGAGATTACTGTTGTTTTTATGCTTTCTAACACAACATCCATTCTGCAGCCCATGGATCAGGGAGTAATTTTGACTTTAAAGTCTTATTATTTAAGAAATACATTTTGTAAGGCTATAGCTGCCATAGATAGTGATTCCTCTGATGAATCTGGGCAAAGTAAATTGAAAATCTTCTGGAAAGGATTCACCACTCTAGATACCATCAAGAACATTCGTAATTAATGGGAAAAGGTCAAAATATCAACATTAACAGGAGTTTGGAAGAAGTTGATTCCAACTTTCATGGATGACGTTGAGGGGTTCAAGACTTTAGTGGAGGAAGTAACCGCAGATATGCTGGGAATAGCAAAAGAACTAGAATTAGATGTGGAGTCTGAAGGTGTGACTGAATTACTGCAATCTCAGATAAAACTTTAATGAATGAGGAGTTGCTTCTTATTGGTGAGCAAAGAAAATGGTTTCTTGAGATGGAATCTACTCCTAGTGAAGATGCTGTGAAGACTGTTGAAATGACAATGATGGATTTAGAAAATTACATAAACTTAGTTGATAAAGCAGCAGCACCTCTCTAGGGGTTGGGAGGATTGACTCCAATTTTTAAAGAAGTTCTACCGTGGATAAAATGCTATCAAATAGCATCACATGCTACAGAGAAATCATTCATGAAAGGAAGAGTCAATCGATGTGGCAAACTTCATTGTTTTCCTATTTTAAGAAATTGTCACAGCCACCTCAGGCTTCAGCAACCACCACCCTGAATAGTCGGCAGCCATCAACATTGAGGCAAGACCTTCCACCAGCAAAAAGATTATGACTCGCTGAGGTCTCAGATGATGGTTAGCATTTTTTAGCAATAAAGTATTTTTAAATTAAGGTATGTATATTGTTTTATTAGACATAATGCTACTGCATGCTCAATAGACTACAGTATAGTATAAACATAAGTTTTATATGCACTGGGAAACCAAAAAATTTGTGTGACATGCTTTATTGTGATATTCACTTTGTTGTGGTGGTCTGGAACCAAATTTGCAAGGTATGCCTATATAAGATCATATCATCTGCAAACAGAGACGATTTTACTTCTTCCTTTCTGATTTGGATGCCTTTTATTTATTTTTCTTGCCTAATTGCTCTGGCTAGGACTTCCAGTACTATGTTGAATAGGAGTGTTGAGAGTGTGTACCCTTGTCTTGCTTCTAATCTTAGCTGGAAAGCTTTCAGTCTTTCACTGTTGAGTATATTGTTAATAGTGGGTTTGTCATATATAACCTTTATTATGTTGAGGTATGTTCCTTCTATACCAAATTTGTTGAGAGTTTTTATCATGAAATGGTGTTGAATTTTGTCAAATGCTTTTTCTGCATCTATTGAGATGATCATGTGGTTTGTTTAATTCCTTCTACTACCAGGGAAATTCATGTGCAGTCTATTACACATTATTTTTATCTTTCAGTCTACCAATGTGGTGTATCACATTTATTGATTTGCATATGTTGAACCATTGTTGCATCCCAGGGATAAATCTCACTTGATTAAGGTGTATGATCCTTTTAATGTGCTGTTGAATTCAGTTTGCTAATATTTTTTTAAGAATTTTTGTATCATTAGTCACCAGTGATATTGGCCTGTAGTTTTGTTTTCTTGTAGTGTCCTTATCTGGCTTTGGTATCAGGGTAATGCTGGCCTCGTAAAATGAGTTTGAGAGTGTTCACTCCTTTTCAGTTTTTTGGAAGAGTTTGAAAAAGATTGGTGTTAATTCTTCTTGAGATGTTTGGTAGAATTTGCTGGTGAAATCATCTGATCTTGAGCTTTTTGTTGTCGAGGGTTTTTTTTTTTCTTTAATTATTATTTCAATCTTCTTACGTATCATCGATCTGTTCAAATTTTCTATTTCCTCAAGATTCAGTTTTAGTAGATTGGATGTTTCTAGGAATTTACTCATTTCTTCTAGATTATCCAATTTGTTGGTGTATAATTGTTCACAGTATTTTCATGATCCTTTGTATTTCTGTGTGATCAGTTTAATGTCTCATCTTTCACTTCTGATTTAATTTATTTAAGTCTTGTCTCTTTTTTTTTCTTAGTCTAGCTAACGTTTTGTCAATTTTAGTTTATGTTTTCAAAAAAACCAGCTCTCAGTTTCATTGATCTTTTCTATTAATTTTCTGGTCTCTATTTCATTTATTTCTGCTCTGATCTTTGTTATTCTTTCTTTTTGCTAACTTTAGGTTTAGTTTGTTTTTCTTTGTCTAGTTTCTTGAGGTATAAATTTAGGTTGTTTATTTGTGATCTTTCTTTTTTCTCAATGTAGGTGTTTACTGATGTAAACATTCCTCTTAGAACTGCTTTTGCTGCATCCTATAAGTTTTGTTATGTGATGTTTCCATTTTCCTTTGTTTCAAAATATTTTTTTCCCTTTTGATTTCTTTTTTAACCCATTGGTTGTTTGAGAGTGTGTTAATTTCCACACATTTGTGAATTTTTCAGTTTTCCTCCTGTTGTTGACTTCTAATTTCATACCAGTTGGATGAAAAGTAGGATTTAGTTTCATGTGGTTGGAAAAGACACTTGGTATAATTTCAGTCTTTTTACATTTGCTAAAGCTTGTCTTGTGACCTAACATATGATCTATCCTGGAGAATGTTCTTTGTGTGCCTAAGGAGTATGTGTATTCTATTGTTGTTCAGTGGAATGTTCTGTATATGCCTATTAGGTCCATTTGTTCTAAGGTATAATTCAAGTCCAGTGTTTCCTTATTGGTTTTCTTTCTGGATGATCTATTCATTGTTTAAAGTGGAGTATTAAAGTTCTCTATTATTATTTTATTATTATCTCTCTCTCCCTTCAGATCTGTTAGTATTTGCTTAATATATTTAGGTGCTCTAATGTTGGGTGCATATATATTTACAATTGTTATATCCTCTTGATGAACTGACCTCTTTATCATTATATAATGGCCTTCTTTGTCTCTTATTACAGTTTTTGACTTAAACTCTATTTTGTCTGATATAAATATAGCTACCCCTGCTCTCTTTTGGTTTATATTTTCATGGAATATCTTTTTCCATGGCTTCACTTTGAAGCTATGTGTGTCCTTAGAGCTGAAGTGAGTCTCTTGTAGGTAGCACATAGTTGGATCTTGTTTTTCAATCCATTCAGCCACTTTAATCCATCAAGTCTTTTGATTGGAGAATTTAATCCATTTACATTTAAAGTAATCACTGACAGGTAAAGACTTACTGTCATCTTATTAATTGTTTTTTGTCTGTTTCTCCCTTATCTTTTCTCCCTCTTTTGCTGTCTTTCGTTATGAATTGATGACTTTCCATAGTGATATGATTTGATTCCCTTCTCTTTATCTTTTGTGTGTCTACCATAAGTTTTTGCGTTGTGGTTACCATAAGGTTTACATAAAACATCTTATAGATATAACAGGATATTTTAAGTTGATAACAACTTAACTTCAAAGTTTTTGCATGCAAAACCTCTACTCTTTACTGCCCTCCTCATTTTGTGTTTTTGATGTTATAAGTCACATCTTTTTATATTGTGTATCCATTAACAAATTATTGTAGCTATAGTTATTTTAAATACTTTTGTCTGTTAAACCTTTATGCTAGAGTTAAGTGGTCAACAAACCACCATATTACAGTATTAGAGTATTCTGAATTGCCTACATACTTACCTTTACCAATATGTTTTATATTTTCATGCTACTAATTAACGTTCTTTTATTTCAGCTTGAAGAACTCCTTTCACCATTTCTTGTAAGGCAGATCTAGTGGTGATAAACTGCCTCAGCTTTTGTTTGTTTGGGAAAGCCTTTATTTCTCCTTCATTAATGAAAGACAACTTTTCTGGGTAATACATTCTAGGTTGGCAGTTTTTTCTTTCAGCACTTTGAATATGTCATCCCTCTCTCTCCTGGCCTGCAAGGTTTCTGCTGAGAAATCTACTATTAGCCTTATAGGGGTTCCTTTGTATGAATTTCTTTTTCTCATGTTGCTTTTAAAATTCTCTCTCTGTCTTTGATTTTAGACATTTTTATTATAATGTGCCTAGGAGAAGATCATTTTGAGTTGAAATTTTGGGATGACCAACTAGCTTCATAAATTTATGTGTCCAAATCTCTCCCCAGATTTGGGAAGTTCTCAGCCATTATTCTTTAAATAAGCTTTCTACTGCTTTCTCCCTCTCTTCTCCTTCTGGGACTCCAATAATGCGTAGATTGTTTCTTCTAATGGCACCTCATAATTCCTGTAGACTTCCTTCATTCTTTTTTATTTTGCTCCTTTGATTGGATGATTTCAGATGACCTGTCTTCTAATTCACTAATTTTTTCTTCTGCTTGGTCAAGTCTGTTGTTGAAGCTCTCTATTGAATTCTTCAGTTCAGTGTATTCTTCAACTCTAGGATTTCTGTTTGATTTTTTTTAATGGGTTTCCAACTTTTTGTTGAACTAATTTTCTTCATGCATTATTTTCCCAATTTCATTTAGTTGTCTATCTGTGTTTTCTTGTAGTTCACTGAATTTCTTTAAGAGGATTATTCTGAATTCTTTGTCAGACTGTTCTTAGCTCTCCATTTCTTTAGGGTTAGTCATTGGAGTTTTATTAGTGTCCTTTGGTGGAGTCATGTTTCCTTGATTATTTGTCATCCTTGTGTCCTTGCGTTGGTACCTCCACATTTGGGGAAGTAGGCATCTCTTCTAGTTTTGAAAGACTGGCTTTGGTAGGCAAAGCTCTTCACCAATCAGTCCATCCAGAGATTATGGGTGGGCTGTCTGGTGTTTTCTGTGGGTGAGCTTGCTACTGGAGTCCTTGTGGAAGCAGGTCTGGTACCTGGGTGAGCAGGTGGGCAGGCCTGGTGTTTGGATACACAGGGATCAGCCCAGTGCCTGGATCTGGAACCTGGGTTCACTAGGGTGAGCCTGGTGCTTGAGTCTTCAGTGATAGTCTTGGGACCTGGTTCTGCATGAGCAGACCTTGATCCTAGGTTCCCAGGGGACAGGGACCACTGGATGGGTCTGGGTCTGTGGGGCCTGGTATGGTACTAGAATGGGCTGGGAACCTGATTTGTGGGAGCCGGCCTGGTGCTGAGTGATCCTGGAGCCTAGGACCACAGGAGTCAGCCTGTAACCTTGGGCCTTGGGAGCCAGCCTGGAGGTTGGGGCTGCAGAGGCCAGTCTGGTGCTGGAGTTGGCTATAAGCCTGGGTCTGTGAGATCCAATCTCAAGGCTAGGGCCATGGGGGCTGGCCTGATGTGGGGTAGGTCAAGAGCCTGGGGTCATGAAAGCTGGCCTGGTAATGTGGTAATTGGCCTGTTGCTGGGCTTGGTTGGGAACCTGGGTTCACATGTGCTCACCTGGCACCTGGCTTCGTGGGGACTAATTGCGTGCCTGGGGCCACAGGAGCTGCCTAGGGTCATGGGAGCCAGCTGGCCCTTGTGATGTGCTGGAAGTCTGGTGCCATGGGAAACGGCCAGTGCTAGGGTAGGCCGACAGTCTGGGTTTGTGGGATCCCATCGGGAGCCTGGGTCCACAGGAGCCTACTGGGTCCATCGGAGACAGCAGGTGCCAAGGTGGATCAGTGTCTGGGTTCAAGAGAGCCCACCTGGAGCTTGGTGCTATGGAAGCCACTTGGGGCTGCTGGAGCTGACCAGCACCTGGGTGGGCCAGGAAAATGGGTTCATTGGGGCCATCTGGAAGCCACCTGGAGCCATAGGAGCCACCAGGGGCTGCCGGAGCTGGCAGGCATCAGTGTGAGTCCATGGCCTGGATTCAAGAAAGCCTGCCAGAACCCTGGTGCCAAGGATGATACCTGGGGCCACTGGAGCAAGCAGGTGCTGAGATGAGTCAGGGGACTAGGTTGTGGGACCTGGCAGGGAGCCATTTAGGACTGAAAGAGTCAGACTGGTGCTGTGCAGGCTGGCTCTGGGGTTTGTGGTGAAGTCAGGCACTCACTTCACTATCCTTTTCCCATGGGGAGGGTGTCTCTCTCCATGCTAGGCTGCCGGGGCTTGTTGGAGGGGTGATAGGAGTAGTGTAAATCTATCTTTCCTGTCTTCCTCCTGTGTCTTTTCTTATTTCTGTGCTTCATTCAGGTACTATAATCCTTCACCTAGAATCCTTGGCTCTTGTGAAGCTATTTTTGTGCATGGATAGTTGTTCAAATTGATGTTTGGGGGGAAGGAATGAGCAGTAGAAATTCCTATGCCACCATTATACTGGCATCACTTACCCCCACTAGAACAGTCAAAATTTAAAAGATTGCTGGACAAGGATAAGGAGTAACTAGATTTATCATATATTGCTAATGGGAGTACAAAATGATATAACCATTTGGAAAATTATTCAGCAGTTCCATATAAAGTTAAAGTTAAATATATGACTACCTTATGATCCAAAAATTCCACTCCTAGGTGGAACCCACAAGAAAGTAAAATATATATACACAAAAGACTTGTACAAGAATGTTTATAACAGTTTTATTCCTAATTGACAAAAACTGGAAAAAACTTGAATGTCCATCAAAAAGTCAATGAACAGATAAATTGTGGTCTATTCACACAATAAATACTACTCAGCAATAAAGAGGAATGAAATACTGATACACCCATGACATGGATAAATCTCAAAAATATTATGTTGAGGGAAAGCAGCAGACACAAAAGAGAACATAATAATAAGATTTCACATACATGAAGGTCAAAAGCAGGCAAAATCTATTGAGATAGAAATCAGAACAGTGGTTGCTTATAGGGAGTGGGGTGGGAAATGATTGGAAGGGAGAATGAAGAAACTTTGTGGGTTAACAGAAATTAAATTAATGGGTTATTAAATGGGTGTGTGCATTTATTAAAATTCATCAAATTTAAACATTTTATCTCAAAAAAGAACTGTAAACAAATATTGAACTCTAGTTAGTAGGTTTATTTTTTACGTTGTATGGATTACAAAAATATGAATTAATTCCTGTGTATTCTAGGCTTGAGCAAACGATTAAATAAATTGATGCTAATGTGAGACAGGTTTAGAAAAGGGAGTAATAATTATGGAAAGACAGCAGAACAAAATGAACTCTTTATTGATGGATTGAATTTGGAGTTATCAGTAAAAACTCATGGCGTTATATCTATCTACAGATGATATAAAAATAGATTTGTCTATATATATGTACCTGAGGTGAGGAGGAGTTATTTGTTAGCTCTGTCACTGACAGGGCCTAGAGGCAATGATACTCTAGTAGAACTGAGCACACTTACTGCCCTAACCTTCATTTCTAAATTTCATTCTCCACTAAAATGGAGCTCCGTAGGGTAATAGCTGATTTGAGGGCTGGCTGGGTCAGGAAAGGTACAAGATAAGCCTCAAATATCTTGTGCCAGAAAACAAGGAACTGCTCCAAAAATAATGAGGACATGTCAGAAGAACACAGAAGCCAGATTCTAGGGAGTGCCACTAGCCAAATCTGAGACGCTTTAAGCATCAAAATAAAGGACAATAATGGATTATATCTCATAGATTAAAGTAAGAATCCATAAGGCTATACTGATATAAATAAAAGCACTCTAACTAGTTTCTTTCTACACATAGCTTCACCTATTTTCCTCCAACCCCAGAGATTAAAGCATCCCTGCTGTCCCAGGCTAATCTTATCTTCTGTACCTCTGATATCTCGTTTCCCTTGGAATCTCACTCCAGCAGTCACACTCTCTTCTTTACATCCTCAACTCCTTCATCTCAATGGCTCTTTCTCCTTGCCCTTTAAAAATATTCAGGTCATTTCTCAACCTAAAATTCCCTTTTTTTAACCTATATCTTTCTTCTGGGTAATGTTTATTCAATCTTTTTCTTACACTTTTGACTCCCTTTGAACTTCAGTCTGACTTCTGCTCTCAAAGTCTAAAAGACTACCGCAAAGACTAAAGTCACCTGTGGCCACTGAATTGCTAAATATCGTAGGCAATTTTTGTCCTTATAGAATCTCATCTTGGTTGAATCTTGTCTTCTCTTATAGAATCTCTGCTTGGTTGCTCTTCTTTCTTCTCTCTCTCCACTTCCTTGTCTTTCTCAACACTTCCTACTTGTACTTCTTCTTGTAGCTGAAGGACTACTCTTCCTTTCTCCTTTGTGTGTTCCTTTTCCTCTCCTCACCCCTTAAACACTGGAAAGATGACATACTAGACCTTAGGGGAAGAGAACTATCATTGCCTGTGTATTCTACGCAGTAATATTTCTCAAAGTGTCTCACAGTTTTGGCCAATGAAAAGTTAAGGGCACTGATGGGCACTTCTTGGAAGTTTTTACTCCCCAAGAAAAAGAAAGAATCACTTTAGAGGAAAAAGCCTATCTGCCGCATACCTAATGTCTTTGCTTCCTGCATTAAACATTGTACTATGATGGCTGGAGCTGTGGCAGCCATCTTGCAATAATAAAAGACAAGGATGAGATATGCAGGGGCATTAATTCAATTCCCTTATATTATTGAATCACTGAATCAACCTTGAATCTGCCTATCTCTAGACTTCTCGTTGAATAAGCACTAATTGTTCCTCTAGTCTAGATGAGAGGTGGCAAACATTTTCTGAAAAGGAAAAGACACTGAATAATTTAGGCTTCACAGGCCATACAGTCTATGTCCCAACTACTCCATTCTGCCATTGTAGTGCTATAGCAGCCACAGACAATATGTAAACAAATGGCATGGCTGTGTTCCATTAAAATTTTATTTACAAAAACAGGCTGGATTTGGCCTGTGGGCCATAGTTTACTAACCCCTGCTGCAGACTATGGTTTAAGCTACTGTCAATTTAAATGTTCTGTTATTTGTAGACAAAAGCATTCTCAACTGATATACTGACTTGATAAAAATAAATAAATAAAAGGTCTCTCAGACCATCTTCAATATATCCCTCACTTCTGTTAGACAATGCCGTTATTCATATTACATGGACTCCCTAGGTTATTCCCTCCTCTGGTGGGTATTATTCAGATTTTTCTTCAATTTCCTCCATACCCTACCCTCACTGAGAGTAAATGGTCTCACTGACTACATAAATAACCTTGGGACAAGCTTGAGACAAACTTGGGACAAACTACAAAAGCTACTATACTTTTCAACTATACTTTAATCTCTAACTACACATTGCAGCCTGCTAGGATTTCTTTTTTTGGAGACTGAAAAGTTCCTTCTTTGTAGAACTGGAAATCTTTAGATTTGCCAGGCTATATTTGAGACTCAGTCTTTGAGATCACAATTACTTCCTTTTCTATACCTAAACCCACTATCTTTGTCCTCATTCTTTTCAACTTTTCTGCTGGATTTGATGACATCCTTCATACCATGAAACCCACTCCTTGTCCATGCATTTCCTTTCCTTTTATTCTAGCTTTTCTATTGCTCTGATTCTTTCATGATACCTTCTACCTTTTATGCTTTTTATAGGAGTACTTCTCAAAGCTCAGGCCTTGGGTGTGATAATTCTCTCTATATTCTTTTTGTTTCAGCTTTAGCACTGTTCCCCTAAATAAAGAACTGACACCTCAAGCTCTAGTTCTGAATCTTCAGTTACCCATAAACCACACTCACTGCATGTTCTTATCATCTCAAAAGCAATACCTTCAGAACTAACTCAATCTTAAATATGTCCCTTCTTCCTCAGGGCTCCGTTTCTCAAGGATGCCAGCACATCATTTTCAATTCTTCACTTTCTTTTACCTCATATATCCATTCAGTTACAATTTCATTTTCAAACATTACGTTCACCATGGCCTATTTCTTTTAAAAAATACTCCACTGGCTTTCCTTTATATGCAAGATAAATTAGAAATTACTTAGCTGGGCCATTAGTGCTTTCTTTGTCCCAAACTAGACTATCACGTAATTTAGTCTTATTTCCTAGCACAACTCCTTTATTTCTACCAGCTGAGTTTCTCCTTGTTCCTCACGTGGGATAGTGACTACCCTCATTTCTTAGCATCTGATTGTACTATTCAGTTTTTTGGAAATACACTTGCATTAATTAAGAATCAGTTATGTTACAACTAACCAAAACCTCAAAATAACAGTGACTCAACCAGGAACCACACAAAAAGTCTAGGTAGGTGGTGAGGGCTGCCACGGCATTCCAAAGTGTCAGCGACCCAGGGTCTTCTATCTTGTTGGTCCATCATGTATGAACTTGACTTCATAATCCAAGATGGTTGCAGGAGGGCAGAAGGGGTAAAGAAGGGCACATATCAGCCATTTCTTCGGAAAGTTTCCCAGAAGCTGCCACTTGACACTTCTGCATATATCAACTAGAAGTTAGTCACATGGAACACCTAGGGGCAAAAGAAGCAGGAAAGCATTGCCTTTATTCTTTCTGGCTGTGTGGCTAGCTAAAATTTAGGGGTTCTGTTACTGAGAAGAATATGGATATTGGGGGATAATAACAGTCTCCATCATAGTATTTCTCACACTTCCCAGATTTTTCAAATTCTATGCATCCTTCATGTCTCAACATAAATTCCACCTCTCCCTTGAAACTTCTCCTGATCCTTACTGTCCATACTTATACCTTCTGTCTTAAAATCCCTAGTGCACTTCCTTTCTGCACCACTCCTTTCAAAAATACTAATCATTTACTACCTAAGACTGCTACAATGGTATTATTTGCATGTTTGACTTCCCCACTCAGATGCCAAGCTCCTTGAAGGTAGAAATTCTATTTCCTACTTCTCTAGTATCTCCAAGAAAACATATAGTGAATACTTAATAAGTGCTACTTGAATTAATTAGTAAGTATTCCATAAAAGTATGGTAGGCAGAATTCTAGGTGCCTCCAAATTTCCCACTCCCACTGTACTCACTCTGTATAATCTTTTCCCTTTGCATGTGAGCAGCTCCTGTGACTATGACTGAATAGTTGCTCCCTTGATTAGATTAAGTATATAAGACTATATGGTAGCAGACTGGACAGATTCTCCTGCTGACTTTGAAGAAGCAAACTGCCACGTTGTGAAAGGGTCGTGAGGCTAAGACCTGAGGACAGCCTCTAGTTGCTGAGAACAATGCCCAGACGACAACCAAAAAGAAAATGGGACCTCAGTCCTACACTCAAGAAACTGAATTCCGCCAACAGACTATATGAGTTTAGAAGAGGATCTCAAGCCTCAGATGAGATCATGGCTTCAGCTGACACCTTGATTTCAGCTTATATGAAGCCCTAAACAGAGAACTTAGATGAGCCCTGCTCTGACTTCTGACCTACAAAAATGTGAGATAATAAACAAGTGTTGTTTTTAGCTGCCAAATTTGTGGTAATTTGTTATGCAGCAATAGGAAACTAATACAAAATGTTTAATGGATGGAAAAATAAATGTATGTCTTGAGGAGCTGATTACTAAAGAATGGTACTGTTGAGAGAGAGCTTTTTCTACAGAACCTACCATTTACCACAATAAGCCAAATAACTTAAGATTTGATTTCAGAATTATCATATGAGAACATAAATTCCAAGGTGAGAGAGTAAAATGTATTAATGCTCTGAACACGTGAATGGCATTTCTTATGGGAACAAACTCATACTTACTTGGTGCCTTGCACTCAGAAGCATGGTGGCCAGCCTCTGTCCTTTGGGCACCATTTTGAGGGAAAGGAGAATCCTAGGAAGACAGAGATGTCAGAAGAACATGGAGAGCTAAAGACAAACTAATGGTCAACAAGCCCCTCAGAACAACAGATGTGACCCCTACCCGCTCCCCAGAGAAAGCTATCAAAGGAAGCAAAAGGACAGATGTAACTTCCAGTTCCCAAGATTCAGAGAAAGGAATTCCTGTCTCTGTTATCAGAGTGGGTTGCAGGGAACAGTTATCTGGATGCTGTTATGGGCAGAACCCAAATGAGGATAAAGGCTGCTTGGACAGGGAAACACTAGGAGGTGGAAATAAGGTATAGGAAGGAAGACGGGAATACTAAGGAGAAACTTCACTTCAATAATGTGCTCAAGCAGTGTAAATTGTTATGACCTCTTTAGAAAGCAATTTGGCCCCTCATATCACAGAAGTGTTCAGCATTTCATTGCAGCAATAGTATTCTTAGCAATTATTTATAAAGGAATAATTTAAAAAAAAAACACAGAAAAATACCGCATGATAAGAGATAATCCCTGCAGCACTAAAATATCAGAAATTCCAAACAATCTAAACAACCCATAAGAAGAAATAAAATTTACAAAGTATTGAAATGGTATCTTGAGGGAATATCACACCACTATTAAAGTAATTATGAAAACTACACAGCCAACATATAAAATGCTTGTGGTAGAATTAAAAATCTGAAACAATTATTGTTTCTATTCTACAATTATAATTGAGTAAAAAGTACGCATTTACCTAGGCAAGGACAGGGAGGAAACATGGAAAATACACTTCATGTGTTATGGAAATGAGGTTCTGGCTGATTTTTTCCCCTTTCCATTATTGTTACAAAGTTTGTGCAATAATAGAAAATAAAATTACCTGGGATTGACCCTGTGCCTAAAGAAGGGCAAGGAAAAATGATGTTTCCTAATTTTACTTTGCAGACTGCCTTCTTCTGAGCCTATTTCATTAGTATATTCTTTCTGTAAGTCATTCTTATCTCCTCCTCATTTGGGTTAAATCCTCCAGAGACACAGCCTCTTCATTATTTTCAGAGTTTTGAGACAAATTTTAAACTCCTTGTTCAGGAGGGTCTGGAATTCCTTCAGCACAAGTAATTCCACCATCTCTCTGATCTTGCCAGTGCCAATGCTCTACGGACCTCTGGGTCAGATTTGTCCTATTTGTCTGTTGACTGATCCAGCACAACCGGCTTTTCCTCCACACAGTTGTTCAGAAGATGGCTGAAAGGAGCTGAAAGCTAAAACTTCTCTTCAGACTGCAACTTCTCTTCAGAGATGCAATTTCCTTGGAGGCTCACCTCCATCCCTGGCATTTGAGCTGTACTTTTAGCCTCCAAAGTCTCAAACTGAAGCCTCTATCCAGAGAACCTGTGGGCAGAAACACACTTGTGAACGTTTATTGTACAGTACTCTGTAGAGGACACCAGAATTCCAAACTTGAAAGATGTTAAACTATTAGGGGGAAGGTTGATGGGGATCTTTATAATGCATAAATCCGATTGATGACATCTGAACCCACTGATCGTAACAGTGAAACATCAAGCAATCATATGCCACCTGAGGTGATGGAATAAGAAAAAAGCCACAGGCATACAGATTCTTGTCAGAAAACTGAATCTGAATCTAATACAGTCTTTAGTTATAACTGCCAGTTTATAGAAATTACAGAGGACAGAAGAATTTTTAAATGATACCACCAGCATGTAATTATCCAAATCCAGACTATAGGAAATTCTACATGACAAATGACCCTGTTTCTTCAACAACAAGAAGAAAATGATATGGGGTGGGGAGAGGAAGGAGACTGTTATAAATTAAGACTTCAAAATGTCAGAAAAAATGGCAGAGTAAGGAACTCTAAAAGTCTGTCGCTTCCCAAAAGCAACAAAAGCAGTTTGAGCAAAAACTGTCAGAATCAACTTTTTCAAAATTCTAGAAATTAACCAAAAGCTTGCAGCAACCAGTGGAATGCTTAATCAAGGAAAACTAGCTAAATCTTAGTAAGAACAGCGAGCTTTATGGCATTTTAACTTTCTAGCATTTTAACTGGTCCCATTCCACATTCCCCAGTTTGGCAGTGGCCTTGAAGTTAAAAGCCCCCATTTGCAATCTAGGTACTAGTACCAGAGGGAGCAGAATGTACCTCATCCACAAAGAAGTGTGGTTGTTTGTTTTGACCTGTCTGGTGGCTCCACGGAAGAATGACTCAAAGAAAATATAAGAGGAGGGAACACTTCCTGATTTATTTTATGAAGCCAATATTACCCTAATATCAAAGCCAGACAAAAGACATCACTGAAAAAAATGAAGACTACCTAATATGCCTTATGAATACAGATGCCAAAATCCTCAACAAAATACGAGTAAACTGAATCCAGCAGCTTAAAAGTCTTATACACCTTGGCTAAATGGATTTATCCCAGGAATGCAGGATGATTCAACATAAAAATATCAGTGTAATACACCTTATTCATAGAATGAAAGGGGAAAAAAAAACACTTGATCATCTCAGTAGATGCTGAAAAAGCTTTGACAAAATCCAAAACCCTTTCATGATTAAAAAATATATAAAAACCACTCAATAAACTAGGAAAAGAAAGGAACTTCCTCAACCTACTTAATGGTATCTATGAAAAAATGCACAACTAACATCATACTTAACAGTGAAAGACTGAAAGCTTTCCCCCTAAGATCAAGAACAAGACAAGAATGTCCATTCTTGCCATTTCTATTCAACAGTGTACTGGAAGCTCTAGCCAGGACAATTCAGAAAGAAAAATAAATAAATAAAAGTCACGCAGATTCGAAAGGAACAAGTAAACTATCTCTATTCACAGATGGCGTGATCTTATATCTTGAAAACCCTAAAGAATACACACACACAAACTACTAGAGCTAATAAACGAGTTCAGCAAAGTTGCAGGATACAGGATCAATATGCAAAAATCAGTTGTATTTCTTTATACTAACAATGAATAATCCAAAAATCACATTAGGAAAACAATTCCATTTTCCATGAAAAAGAAAAAATACTTAGGAATAAATTTAACCAAAGAAGTGCAAAAGTCATACACTGAAAGCTACAAAACATTGTTGAAAGAAATTAAAGATGACCAAAATAAATGGAAAGATACCCAGTGTTTATGGAGTGGAAGACTTAATATGTTAAAATGACAATATTCCCAAAATGATCTACAGATTCAATGATTCAAAATCTTAGCTGCCTTCTTTGCAGAAATCGACAAGCTGATCCTAAAATTCATATGGAATTTCAAGGGACATCAAATCGTAAAAATAATCTTGAGGGCCAGACTGATGGCATAGTGGTTAAGTTCCCTTGCTCTGCTTCAGTGGCTTGGGGTTCACGGGTTCGGATCCCGCTTATCAAGCCATGCTGTGGCAGGCATCCTACATGTAAAGTAGAGGAAGATGGGCACGGATGTTAGCCCAGGGCCAATCTTCCTCAGCAAAAAAAAAAAAAAATCTTGAAAAAGAACAAAATAAGAAGACTCACATTTCCTGATTTTAGCACAGCTTACTACACAGCTACACTAACCAAAATGATATGGTATGGGCATAAGGATAGGCATGTAGATCAAGAGAACAGAATTCAGCGTCCAGATACAAACTCATGTATCTATGGTCAATTGATTTTTGACAAGAGCTCCAAGACCATTCAATGGGGAAAGCATTATCTTTTCAACAAATGGTGCTTGGACAAGAGGATATCCACATGCAAAAGAATGAATTTGGACCCCTACACATATCATATACAAAAATTAACTCCCAATGGATCAAAGACCTAAATATAAGAGCAAAAACTATAAAATTCTTAAAATGAAGCATATGAATAAATCTTTGGGACCTTGGATTAGGCAACAGTGTCTTAAATATGGCATCAAAAGCACAAGTAACAAAAGAAAAAATAGATAAATTGGATTTCATCAAAATTTAAAACTTTTGTGGATCAAAGGACACTATTAAAAGAGTTAAAAGACAACCCACATTATGGGTGAAAATATTTGCAAGTAGTATATCTGACAGGGGTCTAGCATCCAGAACTCTTACACAAACAGCAACAAAAAGACTACTCAATTTAAAAAATAGACAAAGGATCTGAATAGTCATTTCTCCAAAGAAGATATACAAATGGTCAATAAGAACATAAAAATGCTCAACACCATTAGTCATTAGGGAAATGTAAATCAAAACCACAAGATACCATTTCACACCCAGTCGGATAACTATAACCAAAACAATGAAAAACAACAAATGTTAGCAAGGATGTGGACAAATTGGAACCTTCATATATTACTGTTCAGAATGTAAAATGGTGCAGCTGCTGTGGAAAATTTTGGCAGTTCCTTGTAAATTTAAATATAGTGTTATCATATTATCCAGCAATTCTACTCCTAGGTATAAACCAGAGAAAATTGAAAACATATTCATATAAAATCTTGTACATGAATTTTCATAGAACAGCTCAACAGTCGAAACAACCCAAATGTCCATCAACAGATTAATGGATAAACATGTGATATATACATACAATGGAATATTATTCAGCCATAAAAAGGAATAAGTACTGATATGTGCTACAACATGTGTGAACCTTGAAACATTATGCTAAGTGAAAGAAGCCAAACACAAAAGGCTGCATATTGTTTGATTCTATTTATATGAAATGTCCACAATATGCAAATCCATAGAGACAAAATAGGTTAGTGCATGCCAAGGCTGGGGGAAGGGAGAAATTGGGAGTGACTACTCAATGGGTACAAGGTTTATTTTGGGATAATAAAAATGTTCTGGAATTAGACAGTGGTGACAGTTGCAAACATTGTGAATATACTAAAAACTACTGAATTATACACTTTAAAATGGTTAAAATAGTGATTATTATGTTATGTGAATTTTATCTCAATAAAACAAGAGAAGCTTAATCCACACAAAAGATTGCATGCAAATGTTTATAGGTGCTTTTTGCCTAATCTTCAAAAATTCAAAGCAATCAAGATGTCCTTCAACAGGTAAATTGATAAACAAACTGTGGTACATCCTACAATAGAATACTATCCAATAATAAAAAGTAATGAGCTATTAATTTACACAACAATACAGATGAATCTTAAATGCATTTTGCTAAGTGAAGGAAGCAAATTGAAAAGGCTACATATTACATGATTCCATTCATATGACATTCTAGAAAGACAATCTATAGGGATGGAAAACACATCAGTGGTTGCCAATAGTTTGGAGAGGGACAGGCACTTGACTAGGGGAGGCACAGACGATTTTTTAGGGTGACAGAGCTAAAGTGTATCATACTGTAGTTTGGATACAACATTATGCATTTTTCAAAACCAACAACTTTACAACACAAAAAATGAACTTTAATAAATTAGAATTCTAAAAAACTCAAATCAGGAGGTTGGGGGATATAAAATCCTATAGAATGCAAGCTGTGAAAAAAGAGTCTAACTGTATTACAAATGTATGACATAACCTCACTAAGGAGGATGGAGACTAAGGGACATGATTTAAGTAATTGTGGAAATGACAGAAGACTATAAGACTAAAGACAAAAACTGTACATAAGCACTGTACTCTAGTTGGTAAACTTGTTTCTCATGGGAATATGTGGCTAGAAATTCTGAAACAGACACACGTGTATACTGGCGTTGACACAATAAGTAAATGGATGGTAGACTGTGAATGCCAGGTTTCTCACTGTTGGAGAGGGAAGTTACAGATAAGCTAGGGAGCAGGCTAAAATAATACCTGTGGTACTGGATTAGAGTCAGAGATGTCAACATGAATTCATGTTTAGCTTAATATAGATATGGATGGATATAGAAATAACTATAGATATATATGTATACATGGGTTAGTGTACATAAATATATAGTCTAACATTGTCAGCTGAGAGGGCCTAGAAGTACTAACACCCCAGTAACAATGAGCACACCCAGCACCTAGATCTTGGTTTCTGATACCATGCACCAATAAAGGAATCTGGGCTCCTTGGAGAAATGTTTGACTCTGGGACTGGGACAGAGAAAATACAAGATGGATTGGAGCATCTTGTAGTGACAGAAAGTAAGAAAATGCTTTAAAAAATAATGAGGAGACGGGGAGGGGAGATGTCAAATGGACGTAGGAGCCAACCTAAAAGAGCTCCCAATGGCCAAAGCTGACATCATTTGAGCAGTAAAATAATGTACTATTGTATTATAACACAAAGTATAAAATAAACATCTGCGAATCAGTATTGATATAAATAAGTGATTGAATAAATAAAAAGAGGAAAAAAGACAAATCTCCCTTACAGAGAATTTCAAATAATTTGTGTAACCACTCTCCTCTCCAGGAGGGGAAGGTAAACTTCTCTCCCTTCCATTCCTTGAGTATGGCCTATGCTTAGTGACTTGCTTCAAAGAACAGAGTATAGAGGGTGGGGTAACTTTACAGAAGGGACCCCTGGTAAACAGTACCTCAACCAGGTAATCAAAAATATCATCAGTGATAAGTCATGTCAATAGCATGTATCCTTGAGATGATGTGATGAAAAAGGGACTTCACCTCTGTGGTCTTCATACCCCAAACCTATAACTCCACTCTAATCATGAGAAAAACATAAAAATCCTGAGGGATATTTTATAAAATATATGACCAGTATTTTGATGCCAAGGTCATCAAAAACATGGAAACTCTGAGTCAATGTCATAGATCAGAGGAAGCTAAGGAGACATGACATCTAAATGTAATATGGTATCCTGGCTGGGATGCTGGAACAGGGAAAAAAAAAAATGAGGCAAAAATAGTGAAATCCTAGTAAAGTAATGTACCAATGTTGGTTTCTTAGTTTTGACAAACTCGCCATAGTAATGTAAGATGTTAACAATAGGGGAAACTAGGTCAGGGGTATACAGAACCTCTCTGTACTATCTTTGCAACGTTTTTGAAAATCTAAAACTATTTTAAAATAAAAAGTTTATGTTTTTTAAAAAAAGAGATACTTAAGCACAATATGTGGGCCTCAACTGGCTCCATTTCAAACAAACCAACTGAAAAAAAGAGCTCCTTGAAGAAATAGCTGGTCCAAGTCTCAGGCAGGGAATATATAAAGCAAGCAGAAAGCCCAGTTATGCCAGAAAACAAGAAAGGTCTTGAAGACTGGTGGAGATACAGCAAAAAGACACAGAAGCCAACTTGAAGGGATTCCATTAGCAAAATTTTAGATAATTTGAGAATTGAAAAGAATGATGACAGTAATGGTGTACAACATGTTGAATTATTTAAAAGAACCTTTGAGTATATAATAGTGATAAAAGGAGAGAAATGTACCTAAACATATTACATAGACATTACCTTAATCTAAGTAATCAAACTTAACCAATAGTGGAACAAATTGACATCATATGCCTTCTGATGTGATGCAATGGGAGGTACAAATCACCTATGTGGCACTCCTGCCAAAAATGCTTAGTCAGAATCTAATCATAAGGAATAACTAGCCAAATCTTGATTGTGAACATTCTACCTTGACTCTTCAAAAATGTCAAGGTCATAAAATAAAAAGGTAGATGTAGTATTTTATACCATAATTTATTTATCCATTCTACTTTTTTTTGGATGTTCAAGTTATTTTTAGCTTTTGGCTATTATAAATTATTCAACTATGAACATTCCTTCACATGGCTTAGTGCACTTGTGTATGCAGCACTGTTGAGAATTTTTTTAGGAATGGAATTATAGGGTCATAACATATATATCTCTCCCTTCAACTTAGCTAATATCAAACTTATTTCCAAAGTTGTATCAGTTTAAAATCTCATTAGAGTTCTAGGTGCTTCACATCATTGCCAATGGTAGTTAGTCTTTTTATAACTTTTAGGCATTACGGTGGATGTGTAGTGGTATGTCATTGTGGTTTTACTTTGTATTTCTTTAATTACAAATGGGATTTGAGGATCCTTTCATAAGTTTATTGACTATTTGCATATCTTTTCTAATAAAGCACCTATTCAAGTCTCTGGCCCGTTTTTCTATTGGGTTATCTTATTGATTTGTTGGAGTCCTTTATATATCCTGGGCATAGGTACTTTCTTGGTCTTATGTATTACAAAATTATCTTGCATTTCACTGTCTTAATGGTGTCTTTCAAAGTTCTTAATTTTAATGCAGTCCAATTTAACTATTAGTGATTTCTTTGGTATTAAGAAGTTTTTCTTTACAGCAAGGTCACAGAGATATTCTCCTATATTATGTACCAGAAGCTTCATTGTTTTATCCCTCACATTTAGTGTGCTAATCCACTTGAAATTGATTTTCATGTACAATGTGAAATGGAGATCAAGTTTCTCTTTTTTTCTTCATACAGCTACCTAATGGTCCCAACCCATGGAGAATGTCCTTTCTCCTCTGCTCTGCAGTATCACTTTGGTCAGAAACCAAGCATCCATATGCACATGAGTTTGTTTTGGGGCTCTGTATTCTATACTATTTGTCTATCTTCGTGCTGATACGATACTGTCTTAATTATAGTTTTATAAAAAATCTTGATGGATGGTGGAGCAAGCTCTCCCTCTTTTTTTCATCTTTCAAAGTATCTTGGCTATTGTTGGTTTTTGCATGTCTATATGAATTTTATAATCAGTTCGGCAGTTTCCACAAAACAATGTCAAGATTCAAACTGAATCTTTAGATCATTTGGGGAAGAAATGATATTTTTATAATACTCAAAACTCAATTCATGAATATTTATTTAAATCTTCTGTAATGACTCACAATAATATTCTATGGTTCTCTGAATAGAGATCTTAAACATTTTTTATTAGATTTATTCCAGGTATTTGTTATATTTCTGTTATAAATGGTATCTTTCTTATTTCATTTTTTAATTGCTTGCTGCTTGTCCAAACAAAGGTAAATAATTTTTTACATTGATGAAGTGTCCAGAAATCTTGCTATACTTGCTTATTAATTCCAATAAGTTGTTTGTTGATTCTTTTGGATTTTCTATGTATACAATCATATGTGAATAATCATTTTTATTCCTTCTTTTCCAATCTTTACATTTTTGTCTTGCCTTTCTGTACTAGCTAAGACCACCAGTACAATGTTGAATAGAAATGATACTAGAGGAAACATTCTTATCTTGTTCTTGAACTCAAAGGAAATTTTTCACCATTTTGAGGTTAAGGTGTGACATTTACTATGGGTTTTTTTATGAATACCTATCATCTAGTTAAGTATATTCTCTTCTAATCCTACTTTACTAAGTATTCTTGTCATGAATGGATATTTAATTTTATCAAAAATGTTCTCTGTAACCTCTGAGTTTGGAGAACAAGGGCAGTAACCAGATTCCAAATCTCTGCCTTATTCTCCCAAAACAGCTGTCAAGTCAACAAAGAGAACAAAGACAACATTCAGGACCCATGCCTTCAGCATTATACTGCAACTTTCAAATAAGTAGAGGAGAAAAAAAGAAACAAATTCCAACAGAGCTCCTGAAGTCCACCCACCACCACTAAAGGCAGTGGGTACAGAAAGCAGAGGGAGCAAGGCTGAAAAGACTTCACGAAAGAACAGAGGGGAACAGAGGACTTAGAGTTAGCACAAAACCATTCCCAGAAAGGAAAAGTGAAACCATAAATGCCAAAACACTGAACACAGATTGGGACTTGTTAGTTAACAGCCCAGGCTATGGGGAATGGGTGGAAAATGAAGAGTGATAGCCTTCAAGAAGACACTGAAAGAGAATCACATATGTAGGGAAGAGGCAGCACCCCTTAAAGACAAGTCAGTGAAGAGAAAGAAAGAAATAAGAAGGAAAGATGAAGGATTCTGCAGAAATGAAGAGAAAACAAGACACATTGACCCTTCCTCTGTCTACAAAAATAGAAATAGAAAAAAAAAAGCAGATGACATCCACACAAAACTACTGCAAAAAGTCAGAAAATGTGAGTAAAAGCTGTCTACTAATTAAAAGACTCCCAAAAAGCCAATCGTGAAGATGAGGAAAACTCCAAACTACATTAAATATCCTCAAACAAGTGGTGATATGAAAGAATTCCTTGAATTAGAAGTACAAAACCTAAGACCAGAAATGGACACAAAATAAGAAATAGACCCAAAATAGGAAGAAATGAAACAAGAGTTGATTCAACTCAGAAAAGAAACAGAAGCAGATTATTATTTTTTTTTTAAAGATTTTATTTATTTATTTTTTCCCCCAAAGCCCCAGTAGATAGTTGTATGTCATAGCTGCACATCCTTCTAGTTGCTGTATGTGGGACACGGCCTCAGCATGGCCGGAGAAGCGGTGCGACGGTGCATGCCCGGGATCCGAACCTGGGCCGCCAGCAGCGGAGCGCGCACACTTAACCGCTAAGCCACGGGCCGGCGCAGAAGCAGATTATTTTTAAAGCCTCTAGATTCTGTATGTGATATCAATGATATATAGTGAATATATATATAATTTAAAATGAATCAAAGTCTTAGTCTTTTTTTCTATGCCTCACTTATTTATTTAACATGTCCCTGAATATTCTCCTTCCCCATGATCACTCCTCCAAATCTAAACCTACAAGAACACAGTGTGAAAAAAACAAATTGCCCATTCCTTAAATAAAGTGACTGATAAAGTATGATATGAACATGAATATAGGATATATGATCCACAGAAAGAAAATAGGAAAATTCTGAAGACCTAGATTATATTTTCGTCTCTGCTCCTATGACTTTAGGCCATGTCTCTGAAATGAGGGATGATGATGTTTTCATTTCCTTCTGTATGCCTCATCTATCTCTCAAAACACCTCTGAGGACAAAAAATATATGATCAACAGCAGAAAGTTGTTGGTTGTTGAAGCTGAGCAATTGGTATCACTGGGTTAATTGAACAAAGCTCTGTGCTTTCATGTCGTTGGATCTTTCCATAGTAATTTGTTTTAAATATAAGATTAATAAGGAAGATAATTTCCTCCTAAGAAGATATACTCAAAAAAGAGAGAGAGAAAAGAAAGAGGGAGGAGGAAGGAAGAAAAGGAAAAGGTGTTACCCAACCAGGTTGGTTTTGCTCACTGCCCAGAAAGCCAATCACCAAGACAAGGAGATTGCAGAGAGAGAGGGTTTAATCACAAGGCAGCCAAGTAAGGAAAGGGGAGAATGAGTCTCAAATCCACTTCCCCAAAAATAGGGACTCAGGGATACTTATGCGGTAGGGGGCAAGTTGGCCTGAAATGTGGAGATAGATGATTGGAGATGAGGAGAGGTGAGGTAACTGATGATCTGCGCAAGAGTAGTCAGACTTCGTGCCTCTTCACAGGATGCGTGTTCACAAAATGGCGGTGTTGGTATGACCCAAGGGTGAAGTTTTTAGCCTCTTGATGTCAAAAGGGTGCTGATCTGCCATCCGCATGGGCCCAGTTGATAGGTTGGTGGTCTCAACCGGCCTGAAGTAGACAAGGGGCTCTAATTTCTGAAAAACAGCTCAAATATCCATTACCATGGTAACCCAGGTGCCAGGGAGATGTTATCTATGGGAACCTAGTGGGAGTCAGAGAGCATATTGCCTAAACAGCACAGTTAACAATAGGCGGGGGAACAACTAAAAGCTACAATTAGCGGGCCTGCCCCATGGCTTAGCGGTTAAGTGCAAGAGCTCCGCTACTGGCGCCCGGGTTCAGATCCCAGGCACGCACTGAGGCACCGCTTCTCCGGCCATGCTGAGGCGGCATCCCACATACAGCAACTAGAAGGATGTGTAACTATGACATACAACTGTCTGCTGGGGCTTTGGGGAAAAAAAGGAGGAGGATTGGCAATAGATGTTAGCTCAGAGCTGGTCTTCTTCAGTAAAAAGAGGAGGATTGGCACGGATGTTAGCTCAGGGCTGATCTTCCTCACAAAAAAATAAAATAAAATAAAAAGCTACAATTAGTAATTGCAAAAAGGAAAAAAGAAAAACTTTAGTTCCTAGCTACTTAATCATCAATGGCTAACTGTTTGCCGGTTTCAAAGGAAGAAAAATAATCCTAAAAATTATATATGATTATCTCTAACATTCTTCTCCTAAGTTGTTTTCCCTCTCCTGTTTTGGTGGCTGACTGACACATAACAGTTGAAAAAGAAATAAGGTGTGATACATTCTTACTGATACAAGGCAACAATATCTATCTTAAATTCCTAAGAATAAGGTTACTTTTCTTAAATTTCAATTTGAGAGTCCCTCACCTCTACCACAACCCCTGAAAAGGCTGTATTTTACTTATTCTGAGAACACCAACCCCTTTCCCTCATTTATTTATTCTCATCTTTTCCCCTCAATCATTTCAGTTTAATCATCTACTAGTGAAGTACTTTTTTCCATTTGGAAATACATTTTACTTTGCAACCTACTGCAAACTTGCCTCTGTGTGTGTATAGTGTGTGTCTAATTGGACCACAATGTCACAAAACAATAATTCTTCTTATTATGTATGTTTGCTATCTGTTACTCTTACTATGTGTATTAGCTACTCTGGTATACATATTTGCTATTCTATTTTTTTAACACTGTTTACAAGCCACTAAACTGATTTCATGACTCACAATGGTCCCAAAGTTTGAAAAACACTAGTCACTACGTTTTCCCTGATCCCCAGATATTGTGCCCCCATCCAAATGCTAATCGTTCTGGAAGGCTATTCAGAGCATTCCTTAGCATCAGTGGACTTTGTCCATCTGACAATTTCAAGAATCAAATCTCTGCTTTATAGACAAAAGTCATCTCCTAAAGTCTGACAAAGGGAGTTCTCTGGGTCTCATGTGTCTCCTCCTGAATGGCATACATTTCACAGGAAGCAACACCAGTGTCTTTCAACTTTTGACTACACAGTAAGAAATACATTTTACAACCCAGTACACACACTTGAATACGCAAAAGCTTCACAAAACAAACACTTGCCCTTTCTATATGTGTTGCACTATATTTTCTATCCTATTTGAAAGAAAAAATGTTTTCTTATGCTTTCAGTCTGAAGAAGCATTTTATTTCTACGGCTCTGAGACCTGAAGATTAAAAGAAACAATGAGAATTGTCAAACGCAGAAAATGAATCTCTGTAGCTAGGGCCTTCACTGGCAGTTGGAGAAAGGATACTGCAACCTTCATCCCCAAGTCCTACTTACTTCAGGATGTCAAAAGAATGGCCGAACGATTTTTACAAAGTCCATTTTAAGGATGTAAAGCAGGTGCATGACGTTGTCATTAAAGAAAACGTATGAGTCTCCAAAACAGGCAGAAAACAGTCACACCGAGTGTGTCCCAACCGATCCCCTGAAGAGGGCGTGACACAGATCTCACAGTGGGGAAACGTATGAGGGAGAAGAGAACGGAAAAGGCAGGCAAATGTTAAAGACTTTCACCCGCACGCTAGCCCCGAATCAACCCCGACATTGGCGAAAGGACTCGAGAGGTCACACAGAGGTCGGGCGGTTGCCAGGATGCGCCGCGACCCATCCAGACGCTCCCACGACAGGGTCCGGAGCGTTGTGGTGCCACAACCTTGCAACCGCCAATGGGGCATTCTCCATAGAAATCTCGATTTTCCTTAGGGAAAAGTGTACTGTCAACCAGCACTCCAGGAGACGCTATTCAGACTCCACTAGACACTCACCCCTCCAACTAACGCTGGGGCGACAGAGCCCAGAGCTGGTGACGGGAAATGACGCAACAGAGGCGCCGGGAAGAGAGCGCGAATCACTGGCAGGCCGTCTCCATGACAACAGCCACCTACGAAATTCACCAGATTGGTCCCACTGCTCAAGGCAGTGGCTTTTGATCTGGACCTGGGAACCAAGGGTCGCGCTGGGGGCGCTAAGTGTGCCGATCTTCCCGCTCGCGATGGGGTCTTGGTTGATCCTCCACGCCTTCGGCTTCTCAGCAGAGAATAACGCCTGCGTTAGACGAAGAGTCTCAGGTTCCATTTATGTTATTTAGGAAGCTAAACTGGGTACCCTCCCTAAGGCATATTTAACATCCAGAGCGGATAATTTTTAACACTTTCATCCTTAGTACGAGAAAAACTGTTTTCAGTAATACACTGTAATCTTGAAATGGAATGAATAATAATGGCCAGTGAAATATTCTTTATTGAACTTCGTATATAATTATGCCAGTAAAAAAAAAATTTAATATAGGCCAAAAAGTTTTTAAATAATGGACTGATATTTTTAATTACATTAATGTATTTTTGGGAAAAGACGAAAAAACTTTTACCTATGTATTAGTTTGTTGCAGTAATTAATAATAATGTCATGGTTTCTGTTTTCGAGTCTTCTGCAAATTTATCAATGACTGATGAAATTTATCCTGGTTGCATATTCACCTTCAATAGACAGTATAGCCAGATTTGCCAATCTGTCATCCTTCGTAATTCGTTGAAGAACACTTTATTAAATACAATTTCAAAAGTTTCTTTCACATGAAGCAACAAATATACAAATAGGAAACATCTTAAAGGTAAGTTTGGCAGAGATTCATAAAAGTCTTATTTCAAAATTCACAGAAATTGTTTACAAATGGTTGTCAAATTTCTTTGCAGTACAAAAATTGTAAACACAAGTCCAAGAGGTCACATAGAAAGATGGAAGATAAGTATGTACAGCATTTCTTCTGTCTTGAAGATAAAAAAACAAAACCAATCTTTTCTTGTCCTTTTTCTTCCAACCAGTTTCTCCTTGTATTGCTTAACCTCCTTGTATCCAGAAGACCTCTTTCCCCTAAAAGGATACAAGATTTAATTCTAGTCCTGTCTCTGGCTGTGTCATTTCGCTCTACATCCCATCATTTGTAAAAGGAAATGACAGTGATGTCATGGAACATGGATGAGTAGGAATGTACAGGAATCTGTCCCTCCATGGAAACAAATTTTGAGCTGGCAGGACTGTGTGAAGTAACTCTTGGAATTCTGGAGTCCAGTAAAACACTTGCAGAGTCCAGATGGGAGACTGATGAAGAAGTTGGTAAATTTTGGTAAATGTCACTGTTACATGTATCGGCTACCATCCCCCATCACCCAGCACTATGGCAGGCAGCCAATGGGAACTTAATAATTCTAATTTATAATTATTCTACAGAATAATTATATAATTCTAATTATAGAATAATTCTAAATAATTTTAATTCTATGTTAGTGGACATACAATGAATAAAGATGTAATCTGTAACAATAAGAATATAAAAGAGGAGAGACAGGGATGTATAGGAACACATTGTTTAGGATCACCTCAAGGTGATCACTAAGAAAATAATTAAAAAATATACAGAAAAGGAAAGAAGGGAATCAAAATGGTACCCTACAGAAAAATCAAATAAGACTGAAAAAGGCAGTAATGGAGGAAATAAGGAATAAAAAACATATGAGACATACAGAAAACAATAGATATATGGCAGAGTAAAACATTCTTTATCAGTAATCACATTTAATGTAACTAGATTAACTCTCCTATCTAAGATAAAGATTGTCAGGTTGGATAAGCAAACAAGATCTCCCTATATGACATCTACAAGAGACTCATTTTAGCAATAAGGACACAAAGAGGTTGAAAGTAAAAGGAGGGAAAAAGATATTCCATACAAATAGTAACCAAAATACAGCTGGAATGTCTATATTATTGTCAGGAAAAAAAAGGACTTTAAATCAAAAAAGGTTACAAGAGATAAGGAGGAAAATTATATGTTGATAAAAGGTTCAATATAACAAGATACAGCAATTATAAACATATGCACATAACCACAGAGCCTGAAATTATATGAAGCAAAATTTGACAGAATTGAAAAGAGAAATAGAAAATTCTACAATAGTTGGAAACTTCAATGCCCCACTTTCAATAATGGATAGAACAACTAGACCAAAGATCAGTAAGGAAACAGAAGATTTGAGCAACAATATAAACCAGTTAGGCCTAACAAAATATATATAGAATGCTCCACCCAACAACAGCAGAATATACATTCTTCTCAAGTGCACATGCAACATTCTCCAGGATAGAGCATATGTTAAGCCACAATAAAAGTGTCAATAAATTTTAAAAGATTGATATCATACACATTATGTTTTCTGATCAAAATGAATGAAGCTAGAAATCAATAACAGAAGGAAAACTGGAAAATTCACAAGTATGTGGAAATTAAATAAAACAGGCTTAAAGAACTAATAAATCAAAGCAAAAATCACAAAGAAAGTTAGAAAATAACTTGAGAAGAAAGAAAACAAAAGCACAACACACCAAAATGTATGGGGTGCAGCAAAAGCAGTGCTAAGACGAAAATTTACAGCTGAAAATGCAAACTTTAAAAAAGAATAATCTCAAATCAAGAGCCTAATTGTACTCTTACAGAACTAGGAAAAAAAGAGCAAACTGAACCCAAGGCTACTAGAAGGATGCAAACAATAAAGATTAGAGCAGAGACAAATAGGAATAGATCAACAAAGCCAATAGTTGATCCTTTAAAAAGATCAACAAAACTGACAACTCATTATTTAGACTGACTAAGGAAAAAAAAAAGAGAGAGAGAGAGAAAATTCAAATTACTAAAATCAGAAATGAAATGGGGACATTACTACTGATTTTACAGAAACAAAAAGAATTATAAGAGAATACAATGAAGAAGACAAATTCTTACAAACACAAAATCTACCAAAACTTACTAAAGAAGAAATAAACACTCTGAATAGGTCTATAATTTATAAGGAGATTGAATCAGTAATCAAAGTCTCCCAACAAAACAAAGTTAAGGACTGGACAGCTTTACTGATAAATTCTACCAAACATTTAAAGAATCAACACAAATTCTCCTCAAACTCTTCCAAAACATTGAAGAGAAGGGAACCCATCACAATTAATCATATGAAGCCAGCATTACCCTGATACCAAAGCTAGACAAAGGCACTACAAAAAAAGGAAAACTAAACCAATATCCCTTACAAATAAAGATGCAAAAATCCTTAACAAAATGCTAGCAAACCCAATTCAGTAGCATATGAAAAAGATTGTATATCTTCACCAAATGGCATGCAAATATGGTTTAACATATAAAATCGATCAATGTAACAGATTACACATGAATTTCCACATTACTAAAGGGAATTAAAACACATGATCATCTCACTTGATGCAGAAAAAGCATTTGACAAAATTAAATTCCCTCTCATGGTAACACTCAATAAACTAGGAATAGAAGGGAACTTCCTCAACAGGATAAGTGCCATATGTAAAAAAAAAAAAAAAAAAAAAAAAAAAAAAAAAAAAACACAGCTAATATCATCCTCAGTGATAAAACACTGAAAATTTTCCCCCTAAGATCAGGAACAAAGGATGCCCACTTTTGCCACTTCTTTTCAACATAGTACCGGTAGTTCTAGCCAGAGCAATTAAGCAAGAAAAAGAAATAAAAGGCATCCAAATCGGAAAAGAAGAAATAAAACTATCTATGTTCACAGATGACACGATCTTAAATGTAGAAAACGGTAAAGAATCTACAAAAATACGGTTACAGATAATAAGCGAAGTCAGCAAATTTATGGGATATAAAATCAACACACAAAACTCAGTTGTATTTATATACACTTGCTATGAACAATCTGAAAAAATTAAAGAATTGTATTTGCAATAGTATCAAAATGAATAAAATAATTAGGAATAAATTTAAGCAAGGAGGCAAAAGACTTGTACACTGAAAACTACAAAACATTGCTGAAAGAAGTTAAAGAAGACCTAAATAAATGGAAAGACATATCATGTTCATGGATTGGAAGACCATATTGTTAAGATGACAATACTACTCAAAGTAGATTCAATGTATTCTCTATCAAAATTCCAACAATGTTTTTTACAGAAATAGAAAAACCTATCCTAAAATTCATATGGAATCTCAAGAGACCCCCAAAAAACAAAACGATCTTGAAAAAGAAAAATAAGTTGGAAGATTCACACTTCCTAATTTCAAAACTTACCACAAAGCTACAGTACTAATCTAAACAGTGTAATACTGGTAAGGGATAGACATATAGACCAATGGAATGGAAAAGAGATCCCAGAAAAAACCCTTCACATATGCGTTAATCGATTTTTCAACTAGTGCTAAGACTATTTAACTGGGAAAGGACAGTCTTGTCAAGAAATCGTACTGGGAAAACTGGATATTCACATGCAAAATAATAAAGATGTACCCTTACTTTACACCAAATACAAAAATTAACTCAAAATGTACCAAAGATCTAAATTTAAGAGTAAAACTATAGAACTCTTAGGGTAAAATATAAGTAAAAATCTTCATGACCTTGGATTAGACAATAATTTCTTATATATGACACCAAAACACAGGCATTAAAATGAAAATACATAAAGTGAACTTCATCAAGACTAGAAACTTTTTGTACAGCATGGTGGCTATAGTTAATATTGTATTATATATTTGAAAGTTGCTAAGAGACTAGATCTCAAAAGTTCTTATCACAAGAAAAAAGTAACAATGTGTGATGGATGTTAATTAGATTTACTGTGATAATCATTTGACAATATATACAAATATTGAATCATTACATTATACACCTGGAACTAAGATAATATTATGTGTCAATTATATCTCAATTTAAATAATTAAAAGCTTTTGTGAATCAAAGGACACTATCAAGAGTGAAAAGACAACCCACAGAATGGAAGAAAATATTTGCAAATCATATATCTGAAAAGAGATTAATATCCAGAATATAAAAAAACCCTTACGACAACAAAAAACAAACAACTCAATTCAAAAATGGGCAAAGGATATGAATAGGCATTTCTCCAAAGAAGATATTCAAATAAGCACATGACAATATGCTCAGCATCACCAGTGATTAGGGAGATGCAAATCAAAACCACAAGATACCACTTCAGACCCGTTAGGATGGCTATAATACAAAACAAAACAAAAAAAACAGAAAATAAGTGTTAGCAAAGATGTGGATAAATTGGAACTGTCATGCATTGCTTGTTGGAATGTAAAATGATGCAGCCATTGTGGTAAACAGTTTGGAGTTTTCTCAAATAGTTGAACATAGAATTACTACGTGATCCTGCAATTCGCCTCTTTAGGTATATACCCCAAAGACTTGAAAACAGGGACTCAGACACTTGTAACCAATGTTCACAGCAGTGCTATTCACAATAGCCAAATGATGGAAACAACCCAAATGCCCAACAGCAGATAAATGGATCATGCTATCACGTGGATGAACCTTGAACAAGAGAAACCTGATACGTACTATAATGTGGATGAACCTTGCAAACATTATGCTAATTGAAACCAGCCAGACACTAAGGGACAATTGTCATACAGTTCCACTTACACGCAGTGTGTAGAATAGGCAAATTCATAGAGACAAAGTAAAATGGAGGTTACTGGGGGCTAGGGGGAGAAAGTAATAAGGAGTGACTGCTCAATGTGCTTATGATTTCTTTTGGGATGATGAAAATGTTCTGAAATTAGATGGTGGTGGTGTTTGCACAATATTCTGAATATACTAAAAACTTTATTGTGCACTTTAAAATGGTAACTTTTCTGTTCTGTATATTTTACTACAATTTGAAACTTTAATTAGAAATACAATGGAAATGATAAAATTACATGGTCTCCAGGTCCCTTCTAGCTTTATGATTTGGATCTTGCTCCTCTATACTTACTTCTTGCTTCAGTAAATCTGAATTATTCTATGGTACTTGCACACAGGTGTCATATGCCAAATGCACATGCTATCCACTGTTCTAGGTCACCAATTCTTTTTAAGGTTACCCTCTGCTATAATGTCCACTAAATCTTCCCTGAGCCAAACCACTCCAATGTCCCTCGGCCCATACGTTCTCTCTCCTCTGAACCCCAGAAAAAATGGTACCGCTTTTGGTGCAACTACACTATCTTGTATTAAAATTATCTGTGGAAATGTGGGGTTTTTTTTCAATCTACTAGATTAAGGTTGGGTCCTGATTTTATTCATCTTTACGTACCCTGGTGGAATTTGAGAAGTGTCCTGCATTTCATTGCATTTAAATAGCTAGGCTGTGCAAAGAAGCCTGTCCCTCTGGAGATGGTCAAGGGACCACCTGCATCAGAATTATCTGGGATGTCGGTTGAAAACGCAGCATTCCTGATAATCTCCTCAGACCATTGAATCCATCTCAGAGTGCGAAGCCTGGGAATCTGTATCTTAAAGAGCTCTCCAGGTACGCTATCTAAAACTATTTATAAACCACTAGTCTGAGCCATACTTTGTAGATGTATTAAGGTCTTCAGGAGCTCTGGAAGACCCGCTTTCTCATGCCGCTAGCACCGACTTCTCAACCTCACAAACACCAGGTTTTGCAAACACCTCCAGGAAAGTGAGTCTGAGCGCAGCCTGGCGGCCCCGGGCTCTCTGGCGCAGGCGCAGAGCCGCGCCCGCTAATACGTTGCTCGCTCGCCTTAACGTCTTTGTTTTCTAACGGGTCGTCTGCGCCAGGAGAGTTAGGTCCGACTTTGATCTGGAAATGACTGGCCCCGCATACCGAGCAGGACATGATCGTGGGTCTGAGTGGAAGAGTGTCTGTGACCCCGGAAAACTTGGTGAGCCCTGGAGCAGCGGGTCGACGCGAGGGTTTCCCAGTAATCCTTCCGGCTTTCCCAAGCCCCGCGCACTCAGGTTCCATCCCAGCGCGGGTCCGGCCCAGGGTGCTTGCCGGAGCTGGGCCGGAGGCGGCTGGTGAGTGGGGCAGCAGGGACCCGGGGCCGGGGCCTGGACGGTTGAGCCTGGAGGCTCTGGGAAGTGGTCGTGCGGAAACACTCGGTTCTTTTGGGGGAGACAGGCGAGAGGGCCGCGGGTGGTGTGGCCGCAGATCCGGCCCGGAGGCGCCTCCGCGGCGGGGAGGTGGCGCCGGGTCTCTGCTAGTCGCCCGGCGTCCCCCTCGCTGCTGGGCTCAGCCTCCTCCCGCCGCTGCACTGACCGCGGGTGCTGGTCTCCGCTCTGGATGCGCCCCTGGGAGATGGAAAAGATCCGAGTGGCGTTCCGCTCCCCCCTAACTCGGCGAGGGAGGGCTTCTGTACCCGGGGTGTTTCTCGGGTGCTTACTGTGTGCCAGGTACTGTTCCAAGAGTTTTTGCCCGTATTAACTCATTTTATCCTCTCATTAAACCCATGAGATGTAGTGTTATTATCCCTGTGTTACAGATAAGGGAGTTGAGGCACACTGGGATGAAATACCTTTCCTTGAAGTTACAGAGCTTGTAAGTAGTAGCCTTTATTTTATGGTTCTGATGATGAGGGTTGGTACTTGAATATAGTAGGTGTTAATTATTTGTTGGTAGAGGTATTGACAAATTCTGTATATCAAATTCTGTGAATTTGTTATTTTGAGCCAATTTCCGTGAACACTGATGCCAGAAGACCATCTTTTAGTAGGTCTGAGAACTTGATTATTTGTTCCAGGGTTGGACTGAGGCTGCCTAGGCCCTCCTGCTGATTCCTTTGTGCATTGGCAAAGGCTCCAGGACGCGGTCAGCCCAATACCAGAAAGCAAAGCACCTGGAGAAGAGCTACTCCAGAACCTTCAGAACCCTATTCCTTCTGAATGAGATAATTTCTTAATATTGAAGGGAGTAGAATTAGGGGAGAATTCTTGCTGGATCAGAAACTGATTACAAGAGGAAGAGGCATGGTCAAAAGCATTTCAGATGGTTAGGGGAATAGGAGGTGGCCTGCGCTGTTAGGGCTGGAAAGTTAGTCACATAAAGAGCAGATTGGGTTTGCTGGTGCTGCAGCACTTTGTGACCATTGTGCTTGTGGATACAGTATCCACAGAGCAGGAAGGCAATCCAAATGACTAAAGTATGAGGAAGAAAGGAGGAAAAGAGAAAAGGAGAGACAACTTTCCACACCATGGTGGAGGAACCCCTTGGATGGAACCTGGGTAAGCATATGACCCTAACCTTGTGGAGACAGTGACCTCCTAGCCTTTCTGAAATATATCTGGAGGCTCCTCCACCGAGACTTTCATCACATCCACCAGCCCTCCTTTCCCCAATTCATGTGCATCCTCCAAAGCCAGGAAAAAGAATGCAGCTAGAGCAGAAGCTGCTGAAGGGAGCCTCACAGATCCTCTGAGAGCATCTTTCCTTAAATGTACACCATCACAATTTTAAAATTAATATATTCGAGGTAAGCACAGCAATAATATAATCTCTTTATGTTGTATTTGATGTTCTTTATTGTAAATGCTTTGCCATCTTTTAACTTGTAGCATTAACAGAAGCTCTGTGAGAAAAGCCAAGTACTAATAATGCCATTTTACACCGTGGGACCAGATTTTAAGAAAGGCAAATGCCTTGCCCGGGATTGCACAGCCCTAGGGTAGTGGAGCCATGTCAGTGGCCCTCTGTTCTGACCCTCAGGAGGGAGTAAGGGTCATACTACTGCCATACTCCGTTTGAACTCATAGCTGTGTGAGGAAAGTGACAAAGAGGCTGGATTTTATGCCTCAGATCACCTGGAGAGTTAAGACTGAGTTTGGACTTGGCTTACTGTTCAAGTCCTTACTTGGCTTACAGATCCATCCCTTTTACCTTTTATCATCAAAAAACTAGGGACTTAAGTACAGACATAAATATCTATTGTCCTTTTCTTTGTATCTGGGAGGAGGTGGGATTACTTTTAGGCGTTTGTTTTACCCCTTACACTATCGGGTTGCATTCAACTGGCCAGATGTAGACATTACTAGACCAGTGATTCTGGATGCCTTAAGATAAGACCTGTTCTCAGCTTTGCCTTTGACCAAAACAAAGCCGAGAGGAAGTAGAAGAGGGAAAGGCAACTATCTGTCTCGCAGTAAAGTCTAATCCCATGTGAGTTAAGGATTCTTCCTTCTTTTCTGAAAGTTTGTGTCATCTTGCCAAGCAGAGACACATTTATTTCTCTTTTCATAGAACTTCCCTTCTTAGGTGAGTCTGCCAAATTTTGTCCAGGATGGGACTATTCCCTGTTTGCCTGCTAACTGCCCTTAATGTCTTCCTCAACAATTGTTTACTCTGTTTCATCGTTAGGTTATTGAAGAACCCAGCCTTATTGGCCTGTTTCTTGAATAGTTTCATCTGAAACATGGACCTTAACCTCTTACGTGTCTCTGGTGATTTGAAAAAGAGTAGGTTTACTTTAGTCTTAGTCCCTTAGTCTAGGCAGACAGGTATGCGCCTCAGAGTTTGGGACCTAAAATTAAACTCCAGGGGTCAGATCTTTGGACTAAACGTTCAAGTCCAACATCTTCATTTTACAGATGAGGAGACGTAAAACCAGATTGGTTATTTTCCCCTGGTTTTATATAGCTACCAACAGAGCTATGACCAAAATCCAGATTACCTGGTAAATGCTTTTACCACAGGGCCTCTATCTGATGTTTCACTGATTCATGCCAAGAATGCCACCTGCACTGTGGTGGCACTTCAGTGGGGGCTGGAAAATTTCAACCTTAGATTACATAGATACAGCTTTTAGCATGGTTGGGATTTCCTGCAGGCTCTCAGGGTAGTCACCTCCCAGAGGTAGTCACTCTCTAAACCTCCATGGCACTCTGGAGTTGACGTCATGCTGGCATCCTGGGATCAGTGGAGTTTAGTTTCTTAGCCATTTAGGGGGCCACAGGAATGGAAAGTGTGACTCAGGTGTTCTTTCCCTGTTTCAAATCCCTAACTGTGTAGTGTAGTGAGTTTGAGTCCAGGATTTATCACTTGGTGTTGGGCCAAACTACTTAACCTCTCTATACCTAAAGTTCTTCATTTGTATTGTGGGAATAATGATCATACCCCTCTCATTGTTGTGAGACATAAATGAGTCAATGTTCATAAAATGCCTAGAATAGGCAGACCTAAATGACCTAAAGAATCTCCAAGTTAGATTCCTTTCACAGTTAGGTTCCTTTTTTTTTTTTAATGTAGAAACTTTCCCCAATGGGGTTTCTATGTATGTATCGTATGTGTCACATAACAAACACATAATGCATTATACAGTTATACATGTAAAGAGCTTATTTGAATGCAAAAACAACTACATTTGGGCTGCTTATACCATATAGTATATATACATTAGTTGAATTATAAATAATCTTATATCAGATTGGCACAGTTTACCAATCATCAGGATATTAATAAGCATGACAGTGAACCCTAAACTTCATATTGGCCATCTCCTTTGAACTCTGTCCTAGTTGTTTCTCTATTCAAGATATTCAGCTTATTTTTAGGTAGCCTATGTTTTAATGGTTCTAGTGACACAATTTACAAAGATTTTCAAATTTCAGATCTTCCTAGTTTCTCCTTACTCCAAAAACCTGAACATTTTCTCAACAATATCTCTTCTCCAGGATGGAATATAATATATAATAATGTAACAATATTCCACTATATACAAAATTCCCATTAGTTCGCACATCACCTTTATGGTAGCGTGGGTGCTCTCAGATTTTCAGAGACTTCTGTTGGGGACAAAGACTTGCTTTAGAGGCTTTGTAATTGACCTGCTGAGAGACACAGTCTTCATCTATTGTGTAACTGTCAATACTTTAGTTCCATTTCACTAGAGAAGTATTTCTCTACCTTTCAGACCTACCATCCCCCTTTATACTATCCTGAAATAAAATTTATAGATAGTATTAACTACCCATCGGTATAATTTCCAAAATACCAATATATTACCTTAACTCTAATATAAAGGGGAAGAAAAGTAATTTATAATAGAATAATATACATTTCACCATGTAAAGACTGGATGAAATAGATGCCTGCACTTATTCATAAAATCACTGTGAATACAACAGCTATAAATGCAGACTAATACGTGAATGTCATATTTGTGAATCTAATACCACGAGTGGTTTGATTTTCCTGAAATGGTGAATAATTCCTAATAACATTCAAAGAAAAAGAAGTATATTTCTTTGATTTTCCAATATATATCAAAGCTGTGCAAAATACTTTGTATCTATATGTAAAGTGGTGTTAGATTCTAGCCTCGGGTAACTATTAACAACATTTTTGAAAGTCAGGCAGGATAAGGGACATTCTTTGTTTTGCAGGAATGCCCATTATTACTGGCCCCCACTAAATTCCAATAGCACCATCCAATCAACATGACAACCAAAAAAAACCCTTACAAATCCCCACACTCTCCCTAGGGGGTAGTACTGCTGCCATGAGGATTACTGCAATAAAAGAAAGAAAGAATAGTGAACTGCCAACAAAATAATGATGGAGTAGCTTAAGGATCTGGGCTGCAAGAATGTAGGGCAGCCAACCTACCATAAGGCAAATTCCTATTAAGGAATGTTGACACCATAAAGCATGCAACTGGATTTTATTGCAAAGATCTTAATAAATTAGAAATTCTGACTCTCATTCAACCCAGTAGTAGGGCTTTTGTGTTCCCTGTTTCCAGTTGAAAGGCATGTTTTTGGCAAACGTGAAAATGGACAGTATCATCCTATTGCTCCTGAGGTTCTCCAAGCAGGGCTTCTTGGTGGATATCCTCGAAGGTTCACCTCCATATCTGAAAGGTTCCCAGTCGATGAGAAAGGAAAGACCTAGATCAACTCCTAACCCAGTGGATATCAAATTGTGCTGTGAGCAGAAACATAAGGGGAACTGTTATACAGTTTGTTGCCTATTGTCATGCCCAAGGGCTGTGGATGAATTCACAAAAGAATGGGTTAAAGAAAAAAGCTTTAATGAGGAAACTTAGAGTCCACAGATGGGCAAGAAGAAAAGACACAGATTCCCATATCCTCCCATTTTCCCAACAGAAAGGTTGCTGGAGCCATGATGCTCTGCTGGACACTCAGTGTAGGTCAGTGTTCCAGGGGAGGGCCTTGCTACTCTTCCTTCTAGGGCAAGTATAAGAACAACCTTGTTGTTGGGGAGATAAACAGACTACTTGGTGCCCGACAGTCTGAATGTGGGGTGTCAGCTTTTTAACAGGAGTCATCTGAGAAAGCTAGCTGCCTAATACTGGGAAACTTTGAAATCCCTGGGAAGTGTTGGCCCCACTGGCAGAAGGACGAAGCCATCTGTCCAATGGGAAGCTGAGTTTATGTTTTAGACCTCCCTGCTGTAAGAAGAGTGTTGGGTGGGGAGGCTGGTTCCAGCTAGCACATTTTTTCAGGCAACCTAGAGCGTGTTTCTACGGTTCTTTTTGGACAATTCAACTTGTCAAGTCATATGAACTTATTAAATACAAATACTTGGGCCCCATCATACTTATTAAGTCTGAGGCAAAGCCCAGGTGTCTGGAGTAACAAGTTCCATAAGTGATTCTGATGTTTATGTGTGTAACCTTTCTTTTGGAACCCAATTTTAGTCCCTTTCAGATACCCATTTTCTCCAGTCCCTCCAGCCACAGCTTCTATAAAAGTTCATACCTTCTTTTCTATAGATTCAAAGCATTAAGATTGAGCTATGAATAGCCCAGTGTCTCCAGCACTAATAGCCTGGTATTAAATCATTTCTAATCAGCAGGAATCCCAGGAGGCAAATTGGACATGATCACCCAGTTGGAGGGAGAACAACTATAGATACTGGATCTTCAGGGAGCTGAAGAGGGGAGTGACCAAAAATACCTGTCTCGGTGAGTGCTATCATGAAAAGACCACGAATTTGATATTTAGGAGGCATAAGTTCTAGTCTAAGCTCTTGCAATTCACTGGGTGACTTAAGTTACTCATGTTTTCTATTTGTCAAATAAGCAAGTTGGCCCAGATGAATTCAAAGTCAAGCTCTGTTAAGATGAGCTCTGTTAAACCTCTGATAGTCTATGACTGTAGACTTGTTTAGAAGAATACCTAAACTAGTTGGAAGAAGGGTGGGAGAACCAATGAGGGTAGCAGTGTGGTAGTCAGCATTTCTGAAATTTTGTTCTCTCTCAATGCCAAGAAAATGGTTACATCCATGCTTGATAGAGTCATCCTTACTTTTTGCTTTTTCCGGGGTATCTTTTCTACACTTGAGGGTCCACTCTTGTCTCTTTCCTTTCTCTCATTTACCATGACTAATCAGCTACAGTAACTAATAGCTCATTTTACTTTCTAATCCCCTACTCTTTGCTCGTCAGCTAGTGTATCTTCTTATTTCCATTTTTTTGGCTAAGCGTATTACTCAGTCACCCTTCCCATATTTCTTGATGTCTCTGTGCTCACCATGCCCGCTGTAAAAATGCCTGTTATCTCTTCTGGCCTTCTTCACTTCTCTTCCTCTGTCTCTTTTTATTTTCTCCACATATAAAGTTGCTTGTATGCATGAATTGCAAATTAGCTGTCTTTTTTTCTGCTGATTTATTTTCCTTGCTCTCTACATTAAACAGAGGTGACATTTGCACTTTAAATGTCTTTCAGATAGGGAGAGTTGAAAGGAACCAAAGCATCAACACCAATCATGCAATTTCTGAACAACTAGAGTTTTCAGGGTCAGCCATGGAAAGTCTCAGAGGAAATACTGCCCAAGGTCCTGCAAATGAAGAAGCCTGTAAAAGTGAGGACCAGTTATCAAGGCGGACAAAATGTCGTGTACAGAAGAAATCTTCTTTTGAGAAAAGAGCAATCAGAAAAGTGTCAATGACCCTCAAGGAAATTTTCACCAGGGAGAGAGGCCCTGAATCCAGTGAATTTAGTCTGAGCTCAAAACTTAATACACAGCAGAAAATTCCAAAGGGAACTAGATCCCCCATATCTAGGAAAAACTCCAAAGATAATTCAGACTTAATTAAACACCCAAAACTCTTCCCACTAAAGAAACCTTATAAACGCAATGAATGTGGGAAAGCCTTTAGTTACCAATCAGACCTTATTATCCACAGTAGAATTCACAGTGGAGAAAAGCCTTTTGAATGCAATGAATGTGGGAAAACTTTTAGCCGAAGTTCACACCTTATTGAACATCAAAGAACTCACACTGGAGAGAAACCTTATGAATGCAGTGAATGTGGAAAAGCTTTTAGCCGGAGTACTCACCTTAGTCTGCATCAGAGGATCCATACTGGAGAAAAACCATATGAATGTAGTGAATGTGGAAAAGCCTTTAGCCGAAGCACTAACCTTAGTCAACATCAGCGAACTCATACTCAAGAAAAACCTTACAAATGTAATGAATGTGGGAAAGCCTTCAGTGACCGTTCAACCATAATTCAGCATCAACGAATACACACTGGAGAGAGTCCCTATGAATGCAGTGAATGTGGAAAAGCTTTCAGTTGGATCTCATCTCTTATTGAACATCAGAGAACACACACTGGAGAGAACCCCTATGAGTGCAGTGACTGTGGGAAAGTGTTCAGTCGAAGCTCATCCCTTATTGAACATCAGAGAATCCACACTGGAGAAAAGCCCCATGAGTGTAGAGAGTGTGGAAAGGGCTTCAGTCGGAGCTCTTCCCTTATTATCCACCAGAGAACTCATACCGGAGAGAAGCCTTACAAATGTAATGACTGTGGGAAAGCCTTCAGTCAGAGCTCAACTCTCATCAGACATCAGCAACTTCACAGTAAAGAGTAATATTTGAGCTTTCATTAATGTTAGCACAAGAGCATGCAGTATAACCTCCTACAGCTGAAAAAATATATATATATATACTTGTTTGAATTTTCCTTCCTTCCTAGCTAGCTAGAAGCCAGTTTTAAGCTAGCTTGCCTTCCTTTTTGTAAACTAAATGCTCAAATGAGTGATCAATACAACAAGGGATTGACTTTAAAAACTTAATATATTCAATCTAATATTCTGGAGTGCTCCAACCTTAAGAGTATACAGCTACCTGACACTTTGCATTTCTTCATCTTATCTGTTCCTTGGGGGTTGGGTCCCTGAACAACCAGTGAACCCTCTGTTTCCCAACTACATCAGCCCCTTCACTTAAAGAGAAAATCCTGTGTGTGTGTGTGTGTGTGTATTTTCAATGCTTGCTGGCTCCAGTAGCAGAAGAGAAGGAGCTAGCTTCAGAACAGGACAAAAACTTCCCCCTAGTTTGGGGACAATAGTGTTGAGGCAAATGCAGTCTCTGGACTTATAAAGACAGATTTTTCTCTTCTTTTCTCCCTCACCTTTCTTTGCTGTAGCATATTTTCCTCAAAGTATAACCCTCATAGTTCCAGTAATGCGCCTAACTAATCCTAGTGTTATTTTATCTCATCCATAGCAAAAATGTCCTACAACTCTTATGGACATTTAGTTCCTCCATTATCTTGAAGAAAAAAAAATGCTGCCCTATTTTTTAAACTTTTCTTTTGTTTACAATCTTCAGAAAATTTATACCCTCTGGCTCTGACTCTTACCAGTCTTGGAAAGCTGATCTCTCAAGGACAAACTCAGTGCCTATTTCTCAGTCCTCTTCCTTCTTGACATTTGCAGAATTGGCACTTTTGGCCACTCTTATGCCTTAAAATTTGAGCTTCTGGGATCCAGGATTCTGTGCTGATCCACACTTTTCCTACCTCCCAGCACTCCTCTGATTAACAGTGATCAGCTCGGTGACTTTGGGCAAGAGTTGAACCAGAATAATCTCATTTTATTGGGTTATAAAACTTGAGGTTATTCAATTAGATTGTAAGCTTCCTGAAGACAGAAATCTTGTTTTAGATCCCTATTAAACATCACAAAGTGCTGAGTAGTCACTAAATGTCCCATAGTTATTGCTTACTGACACCTCTTTATCCCAGGTAATCAGTCTGCTAGCCTATATGAAATGGCTTAACAGTTGATTCTTTCTATTTTACTGCTGTTGCCAAGTCCTTGGTAGTTTGGGCCTAGATTACTAGATTTACTAGAGTAATCACATCATTACTGCCCTTGTCTCCCTGTCTTTATCTAGCTGCCTGACTAAACTACCACTTTGTTCAAAAAGAGTCCACAGTTTCCCATTGTCCCCAGGAAAAAGTTCAAACTGAAACTTCAAGGCCTCACACAGTTGGATCTATTTACTTATTTTCCATTACTTACCAATACACATGGGCAGGCCTATCCTTTGTCTCTGTTACACCCTCTTCTCACACTTGGCTTCTTTTCAAACTGTTCCATGGCACCCTTTTCCATGTCCTACTTTCTTCCTTGCATCTCCAGAAATCCTATCCACACTCTATAAAAGGCCCTGCTCAAGTCCTGCCTCCTCTGATACTTGCAGTCCCCCGCCTTCTTAGAAGTCCTTTGCAGGGATGGTTTGCATTATTCTCCTGCATTACACACTTTATTATTCTGTTCTCTGGTTCTTTCAGGTGCTTTTTTCCATAAGCTTTTTTGAAGTTAGAAATTGTTTTAAATCTTGAGAAGCTCCATCTAATACAAACTACAATGCAGGCCTGGACTCTAGTTTTAGTCTAAACCAGGAAGGTTTAATTTAATAAAATTAGCCTTTTGAATGGTTTTGTTTTGTTCCGTTTTGTCCCACCTTGAATTATGTACATTAACTCTTGGGACTGACTCTCCTTTAGAGCTCCTGAGATGCTGGCCTCTTGGCTTTCCAGTTCATGAGACTATTGTAAGGAGTGAGTGAGTTTATTCATGAAAACAGTGCCTGACATATAGTAAGTACTCAATAAATGCTAATTGTTATGATTCTACTGCTTCACATCTTCCTGTAGCCTTTCATTTCATCCCCTGCAGGGTCTGTAACTCCATTACCATAAATGAAAAACTAGGATCACAAGAAAATAAGTTAGAAGATATTTCTTCGAACTGCCATAATTGGCAATAGCCATCTATTTTATTATAACTCTATCATGTGTCAAAAATGACTCAAGATAGCTTACAAGATGTAGTAAAATAGAAAACCAAAAACACATACAAATCAGCATTAGAAAAAAGAGAAAGCACCCAGAAGATCAAGATGAGGACAAGTTATGGTATGCCATAGGGTTATTCAGTTAGAGATGCAAACTGAGCATTCTGGCAACCAAAGTGAGGTGATCATTTGCTTATATTATATTTGGAAGGAAAACAAATGTCTATTTTTCAAGGAAAGCAAAGCTTTCCTAATAGATTTAAGATGAATTCTCCATTAGCCTTCATGTAATTATACAATGCATTTGATAGCAAAATAAATAATATATCCTCCACAACACCTAGTATATAGTGGGTTCTCTAGTGAATAAATATTTAGTTCATAGGAGAAGGCTCAGAAAGGCAGGGATGGAGATTGTTCTTGGGGTGGAGTGGGGTTAGCAGGAGCAGGGAGCAGAGTATATTAGATAATCAAGTAATTAATGGGTGCCAGAAGAAAAGCTCTTTTCACACATTTGACTCATTTAATTCACCACATTGTGGAAAGAAAAAGTGAAGTATACAGATGTTAAATAATTTACCCAAGGACCAGGATTTGATCCCAGTTCTGCTGACCGGTACTGGACCCCTTAAGCTGTACCCTGGCAAGATCTGGGAAAGAAAGAGCTCTGCAAGTAAAGACATAAAGGTAGGAAAATGCCCTGTTCCAGTAGATGAACAACTCCCTGTCTATGGCAGAGAGTTTAATGAAGTAAAAAATGAGAAAGTTGATTTGGAATTGGATAACTAGATGATGGCAGCCTTGAGTACTAGATCATCTTTTAGGCAATAAGGGAATTACAGGAGGTTTTTGATCATGGTAATTGGGTTTCATTTCAGGGGGGAAGATTAATCTGGTAGAGGAGACAGGATGATTTGGAAAAGAGAGAGACAGTAGGCAGAAACTAGGTGGGAAGCTGGAGTCTCAGAATAGTGGTATTGGGAAACGGAGAGCAGCTAACGGATGAAGAAACGGTAAAGGAAAGATCCAGTGAAATTGGTGACGAGATAGGGGCAAGGAAGAAGAGAGACCAGTGGCTACGTTCCTTAATTGCTGTTGTTAAATGTCATGTAAGCTATTAGGGCATGGAGGGAGGGATTTCTTATATACAATCAGCAGTTAGTCGTGAACACAAAACATAAAAAAGTTGACTGTCTGATAAGATTAACCTGCATCTTTAAAAAGGAGTCAGTGTGGATCCAGAAACTTGGGATTTCCGGTGGGGAAGTCGGGTCAGAATGGAAGAGTGTTCCGGAGGGGTCAGCCTTATTTTAAGGAGAAACTGAGGGCCTTCAGATGCAGCCGAAGTCATCGTGACAGCTCACACTGAAGAACCACTTCGAAATAATCTCCTGCCTTACACGGAGCCCACATCCAGGCGCTCAGCCTGGGCCCTTACTTTTCTGCGAGCCCAGCAGGTGGAGAGGGAGAAAGGCTCCCGCGGAGGCCAGCTGCCTTGCCTCGTGGTAGGTCGCTGGGGCCCCTGGGCCATTCCTCGAGTGGCTTCTTGGGCGGGGTGGGGGCGCTCTGAAGGAAGATCCGCCAAAGAGCCAGGAGGGCGCCGCGTGGGGGGCCGGCCCGGCATCTGGGAAGCGTGGTGGGCTGGAGTCTCTCGCGCAGGGGCCGCCCGCAGTCCAGCCGAGCGCGAGCGTCGCCCGGGGCCGCAGTCAGTCCGGGGCTGGGCCGGGCCGGGGAGCGTGACTTGCCCCTCCACTGGACCCGTTTTTGTTTCTTTTTTTCCTTTTTAAAACAATAATTGACCAACTTTTTATTTAAGACAGTGTAGAACGAAGTGAGCACGTGTGGATTCTGGTTCTCGATTTACCTCCTGAGCAAGGATGCGAACGTGGTTTAATGCGTGACTACAAGTAGGGCTGGCGGTAAAGCAAGATCCGAAATAGTGCTCAACCTTATCACGAGAAGGAAGAAATGTTGAGTTACATATAGAGTGTGGGAACAGCAAGTGAGTTGTGCAGTTTTCTTTTACAAAAGGGCTATTGCTTCATATTTGCTGACTTCTTCTGTAATGAAAAAAGTATTTGTTAGTCATACAAAAACTTGACTATGCCTCTCATTACTTTTAATATTATTTTAATACTTTTCGGTACAACGATTTGGACTCTAAATTCAGTTTATTTTAATACTTAGTTTTAATGAAAAAGCTGCGTTTTTGGCTATGCTTACTAACTCAGCATACTCATTTTTCAATCCCATTTTTATGCAAATGTTTGTGATGAAATTCTGCTAGTAATTTTCTGTCTTTCCTGGTATGAATTAAGTTGTTTGCAAACTAATCAGAAGGTGTTGTGTTTTAATATTTTTAACAATTAAAGATAAAAAAGGACTATTGGTGTCTATGAAACCTGGATGTCTGAAATATTGTCAACACAGAGTTCGGAGTTGCTGAGGAATAGCCCTTTGCCCTCCTACTTGATGGCTCTTTATGCAATTTTGAGAGATGGAGGCAGCAGCTGGTGACAAATTTAACGTTCACATCCCATCAAAGCCATTTCTATCTTTTCATATCACCTTTCACCTTTTCTCTCCCAATACATGATATCTTTTATAATTTGGCTGTGAAAGGAAATGAAGGAGATAGGAAAGACTATCATAGGATGATAAAATTTAAGAAAAGGGGTTGGAGGAGAATCAAGACACCAAGTCCATACCTTTTATGATTTTTTTGAAGTTTTAATTTTTATCTCAAAGATCATAAAACCAGGCAAATCTACTTTAAACTTGTTCTCTAGGAAATAATTAAATTGATAAAACATAACATTTACTTATAAAAATTATGACAAATTTAAAACATACACAAAATTAGAAAGAATAGTACCATGAACTCCCATATGGCTATTGCCCAGATTCAACAGTTATTAAAATTTTGCCACATTTGCTTTATTTGCCCCTTTTTTCTTCCTTTGTTTTATTCTTTTGCTGAGATATTTTCAGTAAAACTGAGACATCATGTAATTTCATCCCTACATATTTCATTATGCATTTCTAAAAACCATGGACAATTTCTTACATAACCTCAATGCTACTATCATACCTAACAAAATTAACAGTAATTGTTTGGATACCCTTCATTTTATAGATGAAACACAACCTGAGCTACATCTTCTGTTTTGGACAATGGGGAGAAACTAAGGTAGCCCCAGGTCCGGATGTGGATCTGTGCTAAATTTCGGAGTTGAGACAGGACATTTCTTCTCACCTCTTATTCCATCTCAACTTCCTGGAGTAGAACTGTATTAACTGAGCCTGTTTGATCCTTCAGAATATTGGCTTCCTCTTGGGGACCTGCAGATTTGAGTCCTTGAGAACCATTTTCTAATATTTTTCCTCACTTTTCGTCTTCTCTGATAAGTCTTCTTCCCATGGTTAACCATTTCCTTACAACTTCATAGTCTAAAATGACTCTTCTAACAATGAATATGTGTAAACTGAAATTAAAAACACATCCCATATCAAATCCATCAGCAAATCCTATTGGCTCTACTTCAAAATTGTTCTAGAATCAAACTGTTTCCCACCATTTCTACCCTAACCCAAGATGCCTTCATATCTCTGCTAGATCATTGCCTTCTAACTGGTCTCCTTGTTTTCATCCTTGTCCCCCAGCCCCATCCCTAGCACATCCAGACACACAGTCTTTTCTCAACACAGCACCAAGAGGAATCCTTTTGAAATTTTGTTAAATCATGTCATTCCTGCTCAGAACTCTTTAGTGGTTTCTTATCTCACTCATCGTAAAAGCCAAAGTCCTTAGAGTGGTCTACAAGACCCTACATCGTCTGGATCTTCATGACCTCTTGAATCTACCCTCCTATTGCTCTTCTTCTCATTCCCTTTCCTTGTAGCCACATTGGCCTCCTAGTTGTTCTTAAACATGTAAGACCACTCTTGCCATAGGACTTGCACATTTGTTCTTCCTTCTGCTTGGATGGCTTCTGCCCAGATATCCACATGGCTCTCTTTCTCATGCAATATGTCATCTTCTCAATGAGGCTGTTTCTTGTCACCCTATTTAAAATTGCAACACATACCCCACTGGTATTTTCTATCCCTATGTCCTGCTTTATTTTTACCCAAAACATATACTCTGTACTTTACTTTTTAAAATTTTTATTGTCTGTCCCTCCTACTAGAATGTAAGCTTCATGAGAGGAAGGATTTTTATTTATTTTATTTATTGATGTGTTCTCATTATCTGGAAAAGTAAGCACTTAAAGAATGAACATAGAGAGAAACTGGTTTTTGCGTTTTTGTTTGTTTCAGATTCAGAGATGAGAACTTAGGCCAAGTTGGCAATTTCAGAGCAGAGCATTACTGAATAAGCAGTACCAGAGCCCATCAGAGACAGACACATTGAGAACCTTTCTCAACACCCTTTTTATGAAGAATCTTGTGTAGGTGAGAAGAGAATAGCAAAGCTCAGAAGATATTATGCAGGAACACATCGCAAGAAATGCCTTTCTGAGGAAAGGGGCTTTGAGAAAAATATTAGTCACTTACTCAGAAAACCCCACTGTGGAGCATGGGTATGAATGTAATAGATTTAGCAGAAGCTAAGACAGTATTCACTGAGCAACAGAGAGTTCTTACAGGAAGAAGAGCCCATAAGTGTAATATATGTGAGAAAAGCTTCAGATGGAATTCAAAGCTAATAAAGCATCAGATTATTTTTACTGGAGAGAAACCATACCATTATAATGACTGTGGGAAAGACTTGCATCACCATTCCAATCTTATTTGACATAAAAGAAAAAAAAATTCAGGGGCTGGCCCTGTGGCTTAGTGGTTAAGTTCAGCATGCTCACTTTGGCAGCCCAGGTTCAGTTCCTGGGTGCAGACCTACGTCACTCATCAGCAGCCATGCTGTGGCAGCATCCCATATACAAAATAGAGAAAGATTGGCACAGATGTTAACTCGGGGTGAATCTTCCTCAGCAAATAAATAAATAAATAAAGTTCAGAGCCAGCCCTAATGACCTAGTGGTTAAAGTTCAGTGCTCTCACTGCTTCGGTGGCCTGGGTTGTTTCCCGGTCACAGAACCACACCACCTATCTGTCACTTGCCATGCTTTGGCAGCAGCTCACAAAGAAGAACTAGAAGGATTTACAATTAGGATATACAACAACCTTGTGGAGGAAAGAAAGAGGAAGATTGGCAACAGATGTAGCTCAGGGCAAATCTTTCCCTGCAAAAAAAATTCAGACAAAAGTCCATATTTGTCATCAGAAATGCCATAAGAAGAGAGGTCTTATACATATAATGAATATGGGAACTCCTTTACTCAGCATGCTGTCCAAAGTCAGTGTCAGATAACACCTATAGGAAGGAGGCCTTAAAAATGCACTGTATGTAAAAAGGCATTTCCTTGAAGTACTTCCCTTATTGTACAAGATAGAATTCATATACATTCAATGAATGTGGGACAATTTTTCAACAGATGTCTTTCTCTCTCTCTCTCTCCTTCACCATATTCCCCCTCCTGTGTCCCTCTCTCCCTCCCTCTCTTCTTCCTTCCCTCTTTTATCAGTCCTTTATCAGAACTTTTATCAGAGTCTTTTAACAGAACTCATACTGGGAAGAAACTCTATAAATTCAGTAAATGTAGGAAAACCTTTAGTCAGAGTTCACATCTTATTCAACATCAGTGAGTGTGGGAACTCTTAAAACCAAAATGCACAGCTTATTTTGCATATAATATACTTCATACTGGAGAAAAACCAAAGAAATTTAATGAATATGGGAAGGCCGTCAATTGCTCTGCACACCTTATGAAACATCAAATCATTGATGTTGGGAAAGGCTGTACAAATATTGTAAATGGGAGGAGTCCTTGAAGCATAACTCATCTCTCAATAGCAATTAATGTATACAGGAGAAAAACATTATTTATCTAATCAGTGTGGGAAATCTTTTGATCTTGTTTAATCTCTTAACATCAAAGAAGAAATATTAGAGAGAAACCAAATTAATATATGCAGTGTGGAAGGATGTTCAATAAGCTTATCTCTTTCACAGTATCAGAGAATTATGAGAGAAAAATCTGCTTTCACAAAGCATCAAAACTTCATAAAAGATAACACAGACTCCTGGTTTCCAGTCCAACATGTAAAGAGCCTGGAAGTCATCACTCCCATCTTCACAACAAGAAAAAAGCTGAACAAACTGAAAATCAACAACTTTTCTTCAATCTTTCGGAGAATTGAAGTTATAGGGCAAACACCACCTTGAAAACTAGAGAGACAGACAAGTGGATATAAACAATCACAACTTACCTAGAGCAGAAACCAAGGCTGGCACCAGCTACTGATAGGATTAGTTAAAGGGTAATTAACTAATTGTTGAGTGTGGTGTGACTTGAAATCTCCTGGGGGTCCAACCTTAGTGGAGTCCCCACATTTTTATGAAGTTTACCTTTAGGAGTCCTACCAGGATCTCACTGTGAAGATCTGAGAAAAACCCTCTCCCTGCTGGAAGTAACCATTTTGAAATATGCCCAGAGTTGTTCCATTCTCCTTAACAAATGCCTCAAGGGAAACTATTTTACTAGAGCCTATCTACGTAGGGGAAGGAAAATACCCAACTCTAGCCCCCTCCAGCCTTCCTGTCTCACCTAGAAGGGAGGAGGGGTGCTGAGAAGTACTTGTGAAGGTCCTAGCCCAGGGTCACAGGCACACTAAAAGACTGAGGCATAATCATAGGATTATAGAACACTTCCCCCACCCCAACTCTGATACCTTTACCACCACATCAATATGGTTCCTGTATAATAATGGAGGATCACACATGAAAGAGCTGTAAGACTCAGACTATATAGTAGTCGAGGGAATCCCAAGGACAACAGAGAAGACAAAAACAAGGACATGAAGAAATTTTAGCCTCTGACACCTACAGCTACAGAAAACAGTAAACACAGTCTAACTCTCAGCCAGACAAACATAAAACCTAACACTAAAAGCCTATTTACCTCAGTTCCTTTTACCGTGGATAATACATCATGTCTGGATTTCAACAAATAATTACAAGGCATACTAAAAGGCACAAAACACACTCTGAAGAGAAAAAGCAAGCATTTGATGAGAAGCTGACTCAGATATGGCAGAGATTTGGGAATTATCAGATCAGGAATTTAAAATAACTATGATGAATATGCTAAGGGCTTTAATGGAAAAAGTAGACAACATACAAAAATAGATGGATAATGTAAGCAGAGAGGTGGAAACTAAGAACAAATCAAAAGGAAATGCTAGAATTCAAAAGCACTGTAACAGAAATGAAGAATAGCTTTGATAGGTTTATCGGTAGACTGGACACAGCAGAGCAAAGACTCAACTTGAAGACATGTCAATAGAAACATCCCAAACTGAAAAGCAAAGATAAAAAAGAATGAGAAAATCAGAACAGAATATCCAAGAACTATAAGATAATTACAAAAGTGTAACATGCCTAATGGGAATACTGAAAGGAGAAGAAAGAAAGGAGCAGAAGAAATATTTGGAGAAATAATGGCTGAGAATTTTTCAAAGTAAATGATAGATAATACATAACCATGGGGAAAAAACTGATGTAGGAACAAAACAATGTCAGTCATACTTATCATTTTGTGAAACACTTAAGAATCAAAATGTATCTGAGTCCTCTTCACTCCCCAGAAAAAATATTAGCTACTCAAAGGCCAACTTGTGTGTATTTAACTTTCCTAGGCCAGGGTCTTATGCACCAAGGCTTCTTAAATATTATAATCGCTACCTCAAGCATCTATTTCTCTTCTTCACGTGCTCTTTGGGAATTGCTGAGGGCAACTTTTGAATAGATTATTTCCGTTTTCCTAACCCCAGAAACACTGACTTCAGGAAGCTATTACAAGGAGAGAGATTTGGAGGCCTTTGAAGTGAATAACACCATCCTGCTGTATAAGCCAAGGAAATACCCACCCCCAACTCCCCAATTCTTAAAACCAAGAGAAATAAAAGATGCAGTTCAAGAAGGGAATAATGTGGAGGCTGAATCCCAGGACCATCTGCAGCAGAGCTGCTTTCTCCTCTAAAACCTGATTAGAGAACAGATGCCTCTAATAGCCAGTTTATGAGCAAATATGGAACCTGCTGTGTGAATATTCCATTTAGTCCTGCGTTCTGCATCACCTGACAAGTTACTCCTCAGTTACTCTAACCTCTTTTGTGTGTTTCTCACTCTGGCCTCCTCTATGAGAACTTTCATTCCACCCATTTTACCCCTCTCCTCCTCCTGTTTTTTTCTCCACCCTTCTCAGTTACTGCCTCATTTCGAATAATTGTTTTTATATGTTGCTGAATTCTATCTGCTAATATTTTATGGAGGATTTTTGCATCTATATTAATTAAGGATGTTTGTAGTTTTCTTTTATTTATTTAATTTGGGGGGTACTATCTTTGTCTGGTTTTGGTATCAGGGTAATACTGGCCTTATAAAGTGAGTTGGGAAGTGTTCTCTCCTGTTTTCTAGAAGAGTTTGTATAGAATTGGTGTTACTTCTTCTTTAAACATTTGGCAGAAAGTGAAACCATCTGGGCCGGGAGATTTCTTTGTAGGGAGTTTTTAAATTATGAATCCAGTGTTTTAGTAATTATAGGGCTATTCAAACTGTTTAATATTGATTGAGTTATGGTAGTTTGTGCTTTTATAGGAATTGGTTCATTTCATCTAAGTTATCAAATTTATGCAAGGATGTATGCAAGGTTGGTAGTGATATTCCCTTTTCAATTCGTGATATTGGTTATTTGTGTCGTCTCTCTTTTTTTCTTTTTCTTGCTAGAGGTTTGTCAATTCTATTGATCTTTTCAAAGAACTAGTTTTATGTTTCATTGACTTTCTATTTTTTATGTTTTCTATTTCTGTTCTGTGTTATTTCCTTCCTTTTGCTTGCTTTGAGTTTATTTTGCATAGTTTTTTAAGGTGGGTGCTTAGAAAATTGATTTGAGACTTTTCATCTTTCCTAAATTTCTCTTTCAACACTGCTTTAGCTGTGCCCCACAAATTTTGATATGGTGTATTTTCACGTTTGTTGAATTCAATGTAATTTCTAATTTCCTTTGAGACTTCCTCTTCACCTCATGTGCATATTTGTTTAGTTTAGACATGTGTCATTAGTTTTCATGTGTTTGGAGGTTTTCTTGTTACCTTTCTGTTAATCAATTTTTAGTTTGATTCCATTGTGGTCAGAGAACATAATCTGTATGATTTCAGTTCTTTTGAATTTTTTGAGGTTTGTGTTTTGGCCCAGGATAGCCTCTATCTTGGTTTATGTTCTGTGGGCACTTGAAAAGGATGTGTATTTTATTTTTGGGTGAAGCCTTCTCTATATGTCAGTTAGATCCTGGTGGTTGATGTTGTTGTTGAGTTCTCTATACTTGCTTGTTTCCTGCACATTGTTCTATTAATTGTTAAGAGTTAGGTCTTAAAGTCCTCAACTATAACCGTGGAGTATTTTCTACCTTCTCTGTTTGAGGTGCTTATAAGCTGTACCTATGTACCTTGTACTTACCTTTTCTTTCCCTGCTTTGTTGTTGTGTCAGAAGTCCCGTTGACCACTGCCAGATTTGGTGATTCACTAGGAGGAATCACAGCACTCAGCATATAGTCATGGCTGTTTTATTATAGTGAAAGATACAAAGCAAAGTCAGCAAACAGTAAAGGCACATGGGGTCAGAGTCAACCATATGCAAGCTTCCAAGAGTTCTCTCCCAAGTGGAGTCACACAGAATGTGCTTAATTCCTCCAGCAACGAGTTGTGACTGTCAGGAGTTCAGCTGAGCCGGGAGAGAGAGATTTGAGCTGTCCACTATCACAGTAGCTAATTAAAGCAACAATGAGCCCAAATGAAAATAACAATGTGAAACCTTTAATCACTTACTGCAATAATATAAGCAAGAGGTTAACACTGGAGAAAGTTTCAACTGCCCCCTGTTTTATTTCCCCTCCATGAAATTGCTTGCTGGTTAAGGTCAAGTGGTTCATCACAGATGTGAGGGTCATCTCACTTTTGAGGGAGCCCCAAACAAAAGGCTCTGGCAGTTTTTTGGATGCTGGGTTTGCAGGGAGGGCTAGGAAAAGTACTGAGTCTGAGTTAGGAAAAGTATCTTCAATATTTCTCCCTTTTCCTCCCATACAGAAGCCTTAGAAGAGGTACCTGAAGAACACCTCTGCCCAAGGTCTCATATAAAGAGAACTAGGAATGAGGTGCCTGGGCTAGAAATGCAAATATGTGAAGAGCATGACTGCCCAGAAGGACCTGAGTCCCTGACTGCAACTCCCTTCAGAGACCCTAGCCAGCTTTGGTGTTACTACAGACAAACAGAAGGGAAGACCAAAGGGATCTAGATCCCCTATAGTTTGGACTAATGTTGATCTGACATCTTGAACACTACCTCTCTACCCAGACCTTACCCCCTTAAAGAACAAACAGAACTAGGGCAGAGGCTGAGGTTCCTCCATCCCTAAGGAGAACTGGAGGCCTTATGCTCTGGTCAAGGTATTATAGGGACTGGACGGCAACCCAGGTTGCCAAACCTTTTCAGCTTTTTTAGATACTGGGCACAAGTCACTGTTGTGCTGGGAAAGCCTATAAGCCTGATCAAAAAATTACTTTAACTGAATTTGGAAATAACTCTCAGATTAGATGATGAACTGATGTAACTTTGTGGATGGGCTCTTTTGGGGCAATATGCACTAAAGGGTTTGTAACTGATACTGCTGAATATATTGTGGGAATAGATGTATTAAGTATGTGTAATACTCTTGATTGTAAGAGATTCCCAACGCATAAATGCCATGATTAGAACAATATAGTGGGACAAGTGCACAACTGGGCGTCCATCAGCTTCCCCAGCCTAGTCACGTCACCACTGTGAAACAGTGTAAGATATGGCAGGCTGAAAAGGCCACTATACCGATTGAGGAGCTAATGGAAGCAGAAGGGCTTTAAAAAGCTATATTGCCTTTTAATAGTCCTATGTGGCCAGTAAAAAAAGCCAGTGGTAATTGGCACCTCACTGGGGGCTACTGAAAGCTCAATGCAGCATTAGTCCCCCTTGCACCTGCAGTTCCAGAGATCATAACAATCACAGAGTCCATTGCCCAGACTGAAGGTGCCTGGAACACAATGGCGGATGTTGCTAATGCCTTCCTTAGAATCTTATTGCATCCAGAGGATCAGAAAGCACTTTGCCTTCACATGGCTTGGATTACAATACATTTTTACCATGCTAATGCAAGACTACCTAAACTCTCCCACAATTTGTCACCAGTGGATAGACTAAGACCTAAAAAAGGCTGGAATCTCACCACATGTCTTTAGTACCATTATATCAATGACATTAGTCTGATTGAAAGGCCTAAGGACAGCATCCAGGCTGCTTTAGATAAGACAACTCCATATCTGAGTCACTAGGAGTGGTAGATAACTCTGACAAAATACAGGGGCCAGCCACTGAAGTAAATTTCTTGGGAAGCATGCAAGCCGATGCCAGAAAAAAATCTTGAGCCTGTTAAAGAAAAACAGTTGGACTTAAAATCTCCAGGAGACAAAAAGAAGGCACAGCATCTGATGGGCTTGTTTACGTATTAGAGGCAGTTTGTACCTCACCTGAGGATCCTACTCAGCCCATTATATAAGATAACCCAAAAGGCAGCCACCTTTGAGTGGAGCCCTGACCAACAAGAGGCCCTAGAAATTATCCAGCAAGCTGTACAGACTACCCTTCCACTTGGGCCAGTCAGCCCTAATGACCCTTTTGAACTATAAATGTCAGTGACTGAGAATTATGCAGACTAGAGCTTGTGGCAAAAAGATGCATCACTATACAACAGTGCCCTCTGGGCTTTTGGAGACAGTGCTTGCCTGACAACGACACCTAGTCTATCTGATTTGAGAGACAATTATGGCTTGTTATTGGATGCTGGTGGACATTGAAAGACTAGTAAATCAACAGCAGGTGTTCTTAAGCCCTGACATTCCCTTCATGGGATGTTGTTATGCCGACAACATAGTGGGCATTGCCCAACGAGTACCCATTATTCAACTGAAGTGGTATAACCAGGAAAGAAGTAAACTAGGCATTAATAGAGTCTCATATCTACATTGAAAAACTAGCTATTCACCTTCGAAATACGGCTATCTCAGATGTGGGGTCTGTGCCAGCACCTCAGGCTTCTTGGGGTCTTTGGTACACCAAGGATCCTGAGAATGGCTGCACCTGGTTCATGGAGGGATTTGCTAAGTCAAAGGCTGATGAGGTATACTAGGATGCTTCTGCTATGCAACTCGAAAGAAATCCGCTTAAAATCATACATGGAACAAGGAACTCTGGTCAGTGGGTGGAGTTGTGGGCTGTGGTGCGTGCCCTGAAAAACACCCCTGAAAATGCACCTTGTTAGATTTTCACTGACTCGTGAGCAGTAGCCAACGGTCTGGCAGTGTGGTCTAGTGCCTGGCAATAGGGTGATTGGATGAACAACTGTTGGCCTCTGTGGGGACAAACATAGCAGCAGATTGCACAAGACCTACATCCCTACTCATGACCCATCTAGCTGCCCATGGGGAAAAAACCTTCAAGGATGAACACCAATGGAATCAGAAGTTAAGCAGACCTGTGCTGCCCATATAAGGACCATACCCACCTGGATACACCATCATACAGGGTATAGTAATCTATCTACAATCTATGACTAGGCCAAAAACAAATCTTGGTGATTCCAGCATATGAGGCCAAGGAAGTCTGCCAAATGTATCCAGACTGCCAGCTACACAGCCAAACAGCAAAGGGAACTCAGGGACACATTGTCAGGGGTACCAGACTTGGCCAGTCATGGCAAATAGACTATATAGGCTCCCTAGCCTCATCTTGAGGGTATCGCTGAGCACTGACTGCAGTAGACAACTTTTCAAGGGTATGGAACTGCCATCCTTGCCCACAGAGCAGATGTGGGTCATACTGTTCAAGGACTCTTTAATGGACTACGTTAGATATTTGGATTCTCTGAATACATCCAATCAGCCACCTTTATAGCAGTAAGTACCCAGAAATGGGCAGCTACCTGGGATATTCTCTGGATCTTTCATGTCCCATATCATTCCCATGCAGCAGATGATATTAAAAGATGGAATGGACTCAAAGGAAAAACTGAAAAAGATAACTGAACAACTGAGACTCAACTCCTAGTGCAGCACACACACACACTTAAGGCATGCAGTTTGGTCCTAAATGTGGGAATTCCCAAAAGGGTACTTCCTATTTTAAAGAATATTTAACTATAAGTTGAAGGTGAGGGAAAAAGCCCAGTCTGTCTGCGTGAGACCCAAATCACTGTGGGAGATCAAGATTTGGCCACCCTGAAATATATCTCTTTACCTTGTTTTCTCTGAAGGACATTTCACCTCCCCCACTAACTGCCTAAAGAATTTGACATGGTGGCTCCTTCCTGGAACAGATCTTCTATCATGATGGCTGTAAAGATAATGTAGGATAGAGGTTATAATAGGAAAGGCACCAAGCCTCTTTTATCAGAAACTTTGTCTCTCCCTGACCGCATTATCTATAGATGACCCTGAAAAGAATTGTCCTCCTGCCCTCTGAAGTCCCAGGCCACTACCCACCCCCAACACGCTCCTCGCCTTTAGCTGCAATACTTAAGCAAGCAGCTTAGACAGAGGGATGAGTTGCTCATTTCTGAGTTTCTCCCATGTATACATGTTATTAAACTTGGTATTATTTTCTCCTGCTAACCTGTCTTGTTGATTATTTGGCCAGCCATAAGAACCTCAAGGAAAAGGGCAGAGGGAGATTCTCCCTCTTCCCCCGACATCACATAATTCATCTTTCTCACCCAATTTTTTTTCCTACAGCACCTACCCCTGGGAAACCAGGCCACTAGAATTACGAGTAGCAACAAAGAGCCAGGACAGGGCAATTCTGGCCTGGTGCTTCTTTTGCTGCCCAGCTATGCTTGTTGGATTTGGCATGGATATTGGTGATAATGATAATGAATATGCTCTGACAGCTCCTAAGGTAGTCCTGGCATGGCCCACCACATCAGAGAGTGGGAAATGTCCTAAGATGGCACAAGGAATATAAGGAAGAAATTGCCAAGCCACTTAGGAGTGAGTCCAGGCATATGATTTGGGGAGCATTGGGAAAAGGATGAAGTGACCACTGCAGGCCTGCAGCTGTAGAATGAGAGCAACAACCCTGGCTGGTGGAAAGTGAACACCTTAGACCCTGGGAGGTCAGGGTGGAGGGAGGGACCATTAATTTCTCTCAGCTCTTATCTTCAAGGCATCTGGCCAAATTAACACAGACTGCTGCCACCACCCTCAACTTGACTGATGGCCAATGGACTATCTTAATTTAAGAACTCTCAGAAACCTCCCAGAAGCGACTGACTCCAGGAATGGACAGCTTCCACTCAAGAACAAAATCACCTTTCTGGATACTGATATGATCCCCTTTAGCTTTATCCTGTTAATTCTATATGGGCAAAAGCCTTTATTGTGGTTTCTGTGGAAAAGAACAGGTGAGGAGTGGTAAACAGGTTTAGGATTGGCTAGTTTGAATTTTTTCAGCGGGCTCTGAGTTGTAGGGGCTGTCCTGAGTTGTCTGGTACCTGGCCCTGGGATTATCAGGACAGGGGAATAGTGGCCTAGACAGTAAAAGCCAAAGAGAGGAGGTGGGGAGGGATGTTGTGGGCTCTGTATTGGTTAGTTTGCATATGAAAGATATGCTGCTGGGGGCAAATTGTTTGCTACCTCTAGGAATTAGTTAATCCTGGGAAGGGAGTGTCTCCCCAGTCAGCAAGGCCCCAGATGCCAGAGCATCAAGAATACAGAAAGTAAATATGATTAATACAACCTATTAAGTCTTCGTCACCCATTAGCTCTCAGCTCAAATGTCACTTCCTTAGGGTAGCTTTCTACAACTTTCCAGACTGTCATTTTGCACTCACAGCTCCTTCACAATTTCTAGCTTATATGATTATTTCATTAAAGTCTATCTTCCTAACCAAACTTCCAAACCAAACTTCCTAATCAAATCAAACATTAGGACAGGTAATTTGTCTTTTTTATCCACCTTTGTACCCCAAGTTACAAAACAGTACTTGGCACACAGTATTGTTCAAGAAATACCTATTGAATAAATAAACGATTGAATATCTCTGGGTCTTGGTCACTGCCACACCAAAATGAAAAAAACTACAGGACTCTCCCTTTTACCTACAAGTTAAATTCCAAAAGTCAGCAACTTAGAAGCTATTTTCCAAGGAAATACTGCTTGGCAGATAGGATGGTAGGTCAAATCCTAAAAGCTTATGCAATGAATAATATCCCTGATGTCTTTGACTTACAAACCATCATAACAATGTGGGAAAAATGTGTTCTGAGTTACGTACATGAGAACCCAACACTTTCTTCTCAATGCAGTTGGCTTCTGTAGCTGCCACTCTGAAGTCAGCAAGGATTTGGAATGAGGCTCCATCTGGTATGAAGGGAGATGATACCAGGTAATTTTCTAACACTTTACCTTTCCATGGAGATATCTGTCCATAATCCCATGCATGTATAAATGAGAATAAATCATAATAAATTTAACTTTCTCCTTAGATGTTTTGAAACATGCAAAGATCAACTTAGGATTCAAATTTCTCTCCAGCACATGCAAAGGTGAAATAGTTTCTGTTTATAAATTGAGGACTGCCTGAATTCCCAACCACTTACCTGACTCTAAGGTGTGTACAGAATCATTCTGCAGGAGGTTTGACAAAGCTTCATAGATAGAGGCTAGAAGAATTTTGCCAGGGACATCATGTGGTGGTGGTCAAAAGAATTATCCATTAGATAAGGATTCTGGCCCCAACAATGTCACTTACTCCCTGAACACAAGTCAGTCATTTAGCATGAGTCTCAGTTTCTCCTTTATTTTCATTTATCCCACAAGATTCCTCTGATAAAAAATTTAAAACACATGAAAGTGCTTTAAGAGCAAAATGCTCAGATCTTCGTATTTAATAACTTCATATTTAATAACAAAAAACTTATTTAACTTATAAAGTTATAAACTTATAACACAAATAAAGTGATGACTAACATTGAGTGCTTACCTATAAGCCACTGTTCTAAAGCTTTACATGAATTCATTCATTGAATCTTTAAAAAACCCTAGAAAAGACATCCATAATATTATCCATATTTGAAACATGAGGACACTGAGGAAGAGATGAGTAACGTAATCAAGGTCTCACAGCAAGTAAATTGCAGAGCTAGGGCTTGAAGCCAGGCAGTCTGGGTCTGGGGACCACATTGCTCTATCTTACCGTGCCTCCCTACAAGGGAACACACCTTTAGGAAGCGGGATTCCCTAAAGGGGGTTAGTAATTGCATTGTCCCCTCCCCTGATCCATGCGAGGAGGCAACGCAAGCGTTTTCTTAGGAATTTCAGAGACCATCCTGGCACACACAGCAAAGTGTAACGGAGAGAAGTGGTCTGGATGACCTGCTGTGAGGGTGACATAGAGATCCCACGCATTCCGCTAACACCCCACCCTGAAGCAAGAGAGATGTTCTTTTTCCCAGCTTTCCTTTTAAGAGTTCTCTTCTGAGACGTCTGTTTTTCGCTTTTCCACCTTTTGGAGATTTTCTTCTCCCCCTGAATCTCATCTTTCTGTTACTCATATCTTTCTCTGAGGCTTTGAAACAAACAAAAGACCCCACCACTCACCACCTCTTTGGTATTCACAGAGGATTTTGCTGTTGTGGGAGATCAAAATTTGGCCACCCTGAAATATATCTCTTTACCTTGATTGTTTTCTCTGAAGGACATTTCACCTCCCCCACTAGCTGCCTAAAGAATTTGACATGGTGGCTCCTGCCTAGAACAGATCTTCTATCATGATGGCTGTAATGATAATGTAAAATAGATGTTACAATGGGAGGGGCACCAAGCCCCTTTTATCAAAAAACTCTATCTCTCCCTGACCACATTACCTATAGATGACCCTGAAAAGAATTGTCCTCCTGCCCTCTGAAGTCCCAGGCCACTACCCACCCCCAACACGCTCCTCGCCTTTAGCTGCAATACTTAAGCAAGCAGCTTAGACAGAAGGACGAGTTGCTCATTTCTGAGTTTCTCCCATGTATACATGTTATTAAACTTGGTATTATTTTCTCCTGCTAACCCGTCTTGTTGATTATTTGGCCAGCCATAAGAACCTTAAGGAAAAGGGCAGAGAAAGATTCTCCCTCTTCCCCCGACACTGTTTTACCTTAAATTTCCCTGGTAAAGCAATCAGAGATGGCTTCAACCTCAGCAGCTTAAGCTTTATATTCCTTCACGTGATTTTCCTGCTTCTTCCCAAAATCTCAGGCTGAAAAGTTCTAGGTTGGGTTTGTTTTTCCGAGTCAAGACTCATATTTCCCAGAGTACCAAGCCTCTCCGTCCTACCCCATCCCTGCAGTGTTGCCCAGACCCACGCACTGGGATGTACTTGTTCTTGTCGTCAAACAACGGCTCCAAACCTCGTTTCCGATACAGTCTTACACACAAGAACTCTCGCACACTAGGACTTGACTTCGCGTACAGCACCCGGGTATGCACAGCCTTCTCCCCGCCCTCCAAGTTCAGTCGCTGCGGTTATGGAGCTTATAATCGACACACCGACTGGGTCTCTCACCCCCTTTAATAGCAGGCAAGAGCGCGCGGAGCCTCGGATCCTTCCACCCAAAGCAGAGGTGGCCTCGGGAGTACACTGCGCAGCAAACGCCAGGCAACCGCGCGCCCCTCCTTGCCTGGCCTAAGCCTCTGAGAACTACAGTTCCCAGAAACCCCCGAGACTCGCAGTCGTCACAACTCTCAGACTCCATTTCCCAGAAGTCTTAGGGAGAAGTCCCCCCCCCCTCCGCGACAACCCTGTGTGACGTCATCGGCTTCCTACTGTTGGGGTGCGGGGAAGTCCTGTAGAGATATCGCTGGGCCTCGTTTGGGGAGGGTAGACTAGCCTGAATCGTTGCTACTCTTTTTTCTAACAAAGTGATAAATCAGAGTGAAGCTTTCACTCTTTTTCGTTAGATTTTATTCATTTAACATGTATTTTCCGCACCTAGTATATATTCAGTTGCATTTCTCATTTGTGGTTTGTGAGATTGAAGGTGAGTCACTTTCTTCACTGAATATTAATTCAGCCCCATCAAAGAGGCCAGGATCCTTCCCCTAACACTCTCCCTGCCGCCCTCCCCTAACCCCAACACACACACACACCCTGAAAAGCGTAAAGGGCGGAAAAGCAAAAAATAAACACTTATTCTATCACTCAGATAATTAAACATATTAGTAAATGTTCTTTCAGCCTTTTTTTTTCTTCTGATACCTATATGTTTATATATGCTAGATATGGAGAGAGAGAGATTATGTGTATATGTGTTTATACATAACAAAAAAGTTATAATTTGTATGTAACAAAATGTTTACTATAGACATTCATCTTGAACTTTCCCCGTGTTAATGTTTTACAATATAATTTTTAAAGATACCATCAAAGAACTAACTAATCCTGTCCCTGTATTAGCATTTATTTTCAGGCTTCCTAAACATCAGTGTTTTTATTTAGAACTCCTAGCAAATGCTTCAGTCTGTTATTGTCAAAACAACTTTATAAAATTATTGTTAATTTTATTAGTTGTGATAATGGCATTATGGTTATGTTTAAAAGGAAGAGAAAGTCCTTATTGGTTAGAAGATACATACTGACAAGTCAAATGATAAGATGTCTGGGTCTTACTTAAAAATACTCCAGGAATAAATAAAAGTGGGGCTGGAGGGGGATTGCTAAACAAAATTGGCAAAATATCAGTCATTGTTGAAGCTGGGTGAAGGATACACTGGAGTTCACTACACATTTTGTGTCTATTTGCATTTTGTGTCTATTTGAAATTTTATGTAATAACATTTTTTAATTGTATATTAGCATTCCTCTTGGAACAAAGAGGTCAGCTAATTCCCTCCCACCTCACGTTCAATTCATCCTTTGATCCTTGCCCAAATGATGAATTTTCACCTTCAATGTCATCTCCATAATGCCCAGTGATTCCTTTTCCTGAAACCTAATTTCTTACTAGCATTTCCACAGTACATCTGAAACTAAAGTAAATCTCAACTCTTCCCAGAACACCCCTTTTACAACTTCATCCTCTCCCACAGCTCACTCTCCTCCTGGTCTCTCATATACACTTGACTTTGGCATCTAGCTTATAGCCTTCTGCTCTTGTTCAGGTCTCATTTCATTCTGAGTGACATCAATGTGCCTGACAGAGTAAATACTCAGTAAATATTTGTTGAGTCAATCACTGTTACATGGATGAATCATCCAGCAAACGTTCTCCCTTTTATCTAGAACCCTAGGGTCTTTGCAGGCAGGAATCCCTACACCTGTGGGTAATGTAGCATCTGCTGCCTGTGCTTTTTCTCTCCCACTGGTGAATCTAATCCCTCCGTTTTAATACTTGTTCAAAAAGTTCTCCTCCTCCTCAGCCTTTAAAAAGCTGCGCCAGCTGCTCCCCACCCACAACCTTCTGTCCTTCACACTTTCCACACCCACCACTTAGCTCTTATCCATCCCAACCTTGTCAGAGAGACCATTTCTTTCTGCCTCCTTTACGACTTGGCTTTCACACTCTTCAATTTTCAATCTCTTCTTTTCTTGTGACTCATTTTCATTATCACTTTAAACAAATCTAGTACATCTCTCCTATTTTGAAACATCTTCATTAAACCCACATCTACTTTAGCCGCTAAGACAATTCTCTGCTAATATGGCCAGATTTCCATCCCTTTAGACTACTACTTATTTCTTCTATTCTCCACCTTAAATTTGACCTATCCCCTTGAAACTCAACTATATCTTTTCATAAAGGAAAGAAAATTAAAACTACACTGTAATATCATTTTAACCAGATTGGCAAAAATTTCCAGATTTGACAACATAGTTCTTGTTAAGATTGTGGAGAAAGAGTCAGTCTCATATGTTGCTGGTGGCGGAAGCAACCTCTGAAGGGGAATTTGGCAATATCTGACAATTGCATATATCTGCATTTATTTATTTATTTATTTATTTAAATTTTATTTATTTATTTTTCCCCCAAAGCCCCAGTAGATAGTTGTATGTCATAGCTGCACATCCTTCTAGTTGCTGTATGTGGGACGCAGCCTCAGCATGGCTGGAGAAGCGGTGCATCGGTGCGCACCCGGGATCCGAACCCGGGTCGCCAGTAGCGGAGCACGCGCACTTAACCGCTAAGCCACGGGGCCGGCCCGTCTGCATTTATTTAAAATGACACATACATATGGTGATTCATTGAATAGTTTTTAATAGCAAAAAGTTGATAATAACCTAACTGTCGTCCATCATGGAATTGGTTAAATAAATTGTGGCCATCCATACAACAAAATACTATGCAGTTTGTGATGGTTAATTGTATATGTCAACTTGGCTAGGCTATGGTGCCAAGTTGTTTGGTCAAACATTAGTCTAGTTGTTTGTGTGAAGGTATTTTGTAGATGTGATTATTTAAGTCAAGTTGATTTACCCTCCATAATGTGGGAGGCTTCATTAAATCAGTTGAACACCTTAAGAGCAAAAGCTGAAGTTTCCTAGAGAAGAAGGAATTCTGCCTCAAGACTATAACATAGAAATCTTGCCTGAGTTTCCAGCCTACTGGCCTACTCTAGGGATTTTGGACTCAAGACTGCAACATCAACTCTTATCTGAGTTTCCACCCTCCTGGCCTGCCTTACGGATTTTGGACTTAGCCCCCACAATCGCATGAGCCAATTCTTTAAAAGAAATCTCTCTTGGTCTTTCTTTCTCTATATCTATAGGTTCTGTTTCTCTAGAGAACAGTGAATGATACAAAGCTATAAAAAAGAATGAAGATGCTGTCTATATGGCAAGATCCCCAGAATATATTTCTGAGTGAAAAAAACCAGGTACATAACACTCTATGCACTATATCCTGTGTTTAAAAGGAATTGAAACAAGAATATAATTATACTTACTTATACCTGTATTAAAACTCTGGAAGGGTACACAAGTTTATTAAAGTGGCTACTTGAGAGGGAGTCCTAGACAGATGGAGGACAGAGGTATGAGTGACAAATTTTTTATTACATATATTTGTATTGTATATATTCTACATATTTTTTATACTTTTGTGATTTTTGAACCATGTCACTGTTTTTTTACCTATTCAAAAACTAAATTTTTGAAGACTCTACTAACCCCTAATTGCTAAATTTACTCTGCCTGGTACAAATCCTAACTCAATAGCATGCTATACCACACACCAATCTTTCCTTGGAATTTCCTCCTCTAGCTTCTCAGAGCTTTAACTCTGCTAGTTCTCTGACTTGCCTTACCTCCCTTTCTTTGACTCCCTGTTTCTTGAATATGGACATTCTCCAAAGTTATCTTGTGCATCATTCCTCTGGCTCTTTGTCCTTTCTTTCTGCTGCAGTTTAAACCATGCTTCTGTGTACCAGGTCTGCATCTTCACACACAGCCTTCCTCATGACCTCAAGACCCACATTTCCAACTACTTCCTAGGTGTCTTCAGACCCATATCAATATTCTGTTGGCACCACAAACAGATGTGTCCAAAAAACTCATCATCTTCAACTCAACTTTTTCTACTGGCTACTATGTTGGGTGGTATTCCCAACCCTCAAGAGGGCATTTTTATGGTCACAATAACTGGAGAGTGTTACTTGAATTTAGTGGGTAGGAGTCAGTGATGATAAACATCCTAAAATGCCTGAGGCAGTCTGGCACAGCAGGAACTGTCCTACCCAAATGCCAATAGGGTAATGCCCTCACCATCTATCCCATCATCTTGGTTCAAAATATGGTGTCATCTACAGTTGTAGAGTGTCATCTACCACTCTTCTCTTTTCCTTACCCCACATTTAGCTGATCACCAACCCCCACTGATTCCACCTCTGAAATGTCTGTTCTCCTTTGCTGCTGTCACTGGCTTAGTTCACATGTGAGCTCTCAGCTACAACTTTGCAAAGGCTTCCTAAACTGGCCTCTGCCTCTAATCTTCCTTTTCCCACTTTTCACATTGCTGTCATAGTTATCTTCCCCCAAAACATATCTAATCATTGCACTCCTCAATTCAGTGAGCGATACAACTCAAGCCCTAGCATGAAAGCCTACTTTTCCAGCCTTCTCTTCACTTCTAACCCATGAGAGGCAAAGTAGTCATGTACACCTCTTCTGTGCTCCCCTTTGGGGAAGGATAAAGTCCTGAGAAATAATAACTGGTCCTACTCAGAAGCTCCTAGGATTCCCATGCAAAAAATCACCATCCACGTGTTTATTGGAATCTCCCTTTCTTCTGTACGAAGATCAAGGTCCACCTCCTTCTAGGACTTAGTGTTGGACCAAAGACACAGCATCAAGTCCCAATGGATAATGGCCAAGTCTGGGACATAAGACACATGTGCTGAGTCTCTGCGTCTACCCCCATCTGACCCAAACTGCATTGTTAATGGCAGACACTCTTCCCTAAAACCCACCTTACTTAAGAAGCTTTTGAGGAAACCAAATACTAACTTACTTAATAGTTTTCTAGAACTAAGACATCAGTTTCACAAAGTTGCATGGTCTGGGAAAAGCCCACAGACTCAGGGAACACAAGATTCTGATTTCTGTGGTACCACTAACTAGTTATGTGATATTATGTAACAAGACCTGAGCCTCAGTTTTTCTTACTTGAAAAATTGGAGAGAATTACTTGCCCCACATCCCCCAAAGACCTCTTGTGAGAATAACATGAGAAAATATAAATCAAAGTTATGATAAATGAAGAGGCAAATACTCACCCAACTTTTATTTGAGTCCAAAATAGTATGAACTTTAGGACTAAAAGTTGGTGAAAGAGTGGGCTATACACTCTTTCCCACCACAAAAGCAGTCAGAGAGTGTCTCCTCTCAAATTCTAGGAGTTTTCCTCACACAGCAAAGAACTTGCTGGGACAGCCTGGCCTGTACAATGGGAGAGTAATATTAGCTAAATTAGCTTTCATAGGCAGTGCTTATGTGAGTCAGGTGCTGTGCTAAGCACTTCACAGGTTTGTCTTATCTGATCCTCGGGACAACTGCAACAGATAGGTACTGTAGTGGTTTGAATGATGTTTACAGATTCTTGATACTCCCTTCAAAAGGTGGAACCTAACTCCCCTCCCCTTGAGTGTGGGCTGGACTTATTCCACTCTCTTCTAATGAATAGAAAAAAGTGGAAATGACAATGTGTGACCTCAGAGGCTAAGTCATAAAAGGCATTGCAGTTTGCTCCTTGCTTGCTTTCTTAGATCACTTGCATAGAATACCCCTGCTCACTGATTGTTGTGGTTATGCACCCATACACACATACATTCATGGACCCACAGAAAGGTCGGGTCAAAAATTACACTTCTTTAAGATTACATGTTAGAGATTGTGTTCATTGCCTCCTCCTTTTGTGACAAACTGAATATCACTAACTTGCATCTACCTTGTCGCATTCATCATGTAGGCCCTGGGCAGAGCCAGGAGGTCATTGGAGAATCAGCCTGGTCTAAGGCAGGATTTCTTGACTTGGCCACAAGCTCTTCCGCTCCACTTTGAGCTAGCAGCCTGGACTTGTGTCACTCTTGGTGCTTATTGCCCTCTGCCTTACAGGGCACCATGCCCGTGCGTATCTTCTCCAGACAGTGTTGTAAGCATCTTGTGGGCTGAGATCACATCAATCAGTAGATCTCTGGTGCCTGGCACACCCATCCTGAGGGTTTAATAAACGTTTGTGAAGTAAGTGAGTGAATGTTTCCTGACGATAGATGGCGTCAGTAACACTCCCACTGTGCTTCCTTTCCTTACATGCCCAGCTGCAGCTTCCTTTTGCCTCTATTTGCTCCTCCATGTGCATTCTTTACCGTTAACTCCTCTGAGCCCCACCAAGAGGCTGATCTCTATGGACGGCACAGGGTGGAAGAAGATAGAGGTCAGAATATTATTCCCCCACTGGATCTGGTTAGAGCATTCGTCCTTGTGGTGAGCTGAATAATGGCCTCCTCAAAAATACCTAAGTCTCAATCCCTGGAAACTGTGAATAAAATCTTATATGGCAAAAAAGGACTTTGCAGATGTGATTAAATTAAGGATCTTGAGATGGGGAGATTATCCTGATTATGAGGGTGGACCCTAAATGCAACCACATGTATCCTTATAAGAGGAAGGCAAAGGGAGATTTAATAACAGATACAGAAGAGGAGGAGGCAATGGAGGCAAGTATTGGAGTGATGCAGCCATAAGCCAAAGTATGCTGGCAGCCACCACAAACTAGAAGAGGCGGGGAATGGTTTCTCTCTTAGCACTTCCAAAGGAGTGTGGCCCTGCCAACACCTTGATTTTGGCCCAGTGAAACTGGTTTCAGACTTCTGGACTCCAGAACTGTGAAAATAAATCTGTTGTTTTAAGCCACCAAATTCATGTTAATTTGTTACAGTGGCCATAGGAAACTAATACACTCTGTCTTTGCTCTTTGAGGCTCAGGGGTGGAAATGTTTTTCTGCAATTGCTAGATGCTGATGTTCCACTGTCCTTTGTTGGTTCCCTCTCTTGGTTAAATTTTCTTCAATTAAACTGCTTGAGTGTGCCATCAGTTTCTTTCTGGGGCTCTTCCTTAGAGGTAGAGTGAAGAAAATAAAGGATCACATAAGAAGAGGTCCCAGAAAATACCTTCCTTCACCAATAGAGCTGCTCTTTGTTTCCTGTTCTTCTTGGGCAGCGCTAAGGCCATCAGCTCCTCAGAACTGTGGTTCCGGATTCCCCTTGGCCCCGTAGTATTCTGCTGGGAACTACATTTCTCAGAGGCCTCATTAATGATGTATTCTCTTGAACCTGGGCCTTGAGCCTTGATGCATTCTTGCTGGTCCAAGATCGAGACGAATCCTCCCACCCCTCAGGGGTGGGTTCATCCATGGTCCAGGAACCTGGAAGCCCATCTGAGGCACAGGATGTGTCCAAGACAGGGTCTAGAATACAGGTCTCATCCCATTGTGAGGTCATTCCTATTGGCCCCCCTTTTCCTACCCTCTCCACACCGTCTTCACAGGGACAAATCCAGAGAGAGATATACTTCTCTGACTTTCTCTTGTTGTATCAAACTATTTTTCCTGGGAACCTCTCTCTACCATTAGCTGGACAGAGATATGCCACCACTAAATTTAATAATTACAGTTTACAGAGGAAAAAGTTAATGGATTGATTTTTTTTCTCAACATTAACTGGTTCTGCCATATTTCTTAAATGTTTAGCAACTTGCCAACACTCTCCAGCACTGATAGACCACAAAATGAAAGAACAGGGAGCAAAGTAATTATGTGTGGTTTAACAGTATATCTTGTTCCAATCCAGCAAACAGGCATGATTTCAATTTTACAGTGTGTTTTTGTAGTAGAGCCAGAGTTTTTTCAGGGAAACAATTTGATTCCTAACACCTATGCATGAAGATTGCCAGTGGAAACCTGAGCTGTGTTCAGGCAAGGACTCAGACTGGGGTGGTGGTATGGTCACCCCACAGAGGCAGGATGGATCTCCCCCACCCAAATTTGGTTCAGATATCAGCTGATGACTCTACACAAGCACCAAGAGGGTATGAAAAGGTTTATTATCCACATAATGAGACTTTCTGGGGAGAGCACAGCGGGCTCCCCAAATGGTCTGAAAACAGCTTGTGAGAGAGGAGGAGGGGTTTTTAGCTTGGAGTTTTATGGTGGATAGGGAGTGGGACTGGGATGAGAGTTCCCACATGTGAGCCAGGGATTGCGTGGTTTGAACACCCTCCACTAGGACACCAAGGGAGGGAGCACCAGGGCTTGCTTATTAGCTTGCCCAGGTATCGGGCAGACGGAGAGGAGAGGTAGCTTGCAAGCTGTCAGCAGACAGTCATCAAAATTAGAAATAGACTCTTAATTAGAGGTGGTTTCTTCATGAAGAGTCAAGAACCTTATCAGAAAGAACTCATCCTAAGGGAAGTGAAGGTGGCTATGTATCAGATGTCAAGGACAGATGGCCAGTAGCTGAGTAAAGGATGACTTTGAGTACCACATACTGTCTGATATTTATACAATCCTCTGTCTCAACTGCTTGAAGTGTAAAGAGGAAGAGTACTAATAAAGATCAAGTAAATTTTTTCAAAGAGATCTTTCACCAAAAATCTCTATTAGCCCTGGAAGGCAAAGGGGACATCCCTGCTTTGTAGCACATGTAACAAAGGATCAAGAGTGGGGATGACAGGGCCAGCCCCGTGGCTTAGTGCGCGCGCTCTGCTACTGGCGGCCCGGGCTCGGATCCCAGGCGTGCACCGACGCACCGCTTCTTCGGCCATGCTGAGGCCGCTCCCCACATACAGCAACTAGAAGGATGTGCAGCTATGACATACAACTATCTACTGTGGCTTTGGGGGAAAAAAAAGGAGGAGGATTGGCAAGAGATGTTAGCTCAGAGCCAGTCTTCCTCAGCAAAAGAAAGAAGAGGATTAGCATGGATGTTAGCTCAGGGCTGATCTTCCTCACCAAAAAAAGAAAAAAAGTGGTGATGACAGGAAGTTTCTGAGATGGAAGGAGAGGTTACAGGGAGAGGGGTCTTCTTTGTGGCTTATGCTTGGAAAGCTCTTTCTATGGTTACCTCTTCTGATCCTTCAGGACTGTGGGAGATTCTATTTTCAAAAATGGCAAAAGCAGTATTTCCAGTCCAGAACCTTGCCACTATCTAGCAAGAGGCAGAGCCTATTTTCCCACCCAACCTCCCAACCTGAGTGGGACTTTGTTACTGCTTCCATGAGTAGTATTTGGCAGAAGTGCCAGTGCATGCATGACTTCAAGGCTAGGTCATAAAAGGTGAGATGCCATTTGATACCTGGCTCTCTCTCAGAATAGTTACCCTTGGAACCCAGCCACTACACTGTGAGAAAACCCAGGCCACCTAGAGAGGCAACCTGTGGGTGATTTGGCCTATAGCAATACTGAGGTCTCCGCAGACAGCCAGCCTCAACTGCCAGATATGTAAGCGAGTGAGCCTACAGGTGATTCCAACCTCAGCCTTCAAGTCTTCCACCTGAGCCCCAGACAGACATCATGGAACAGAGACAAGCTATCTCTCTACGCCCTGTCCAAACACCTGACCCACAAATTCATGAGTATAATATGTTGTTAAGCCACTAAGTTTAGGATAATTTTTTATATAGCCATAGTAACTGGAACTCAGTTCAGATGTCACCTTAGAGAGGCTTTTCCTGATCCCCCTCACCGAAATCACACACCCCTAGTCAGTCTGCATCATATTACCCTATTTTATTTTCTTTATAATTTTGTGTGTGTGTGTGTGAGGAAGATCAGCCCTGAGCTAACATCTGCCAATCTTCCTCTTTTTTTGCTGAGGAAGACTGGCCCTGGGCTAACATCCGTGCCCATCTTCCTCCACTTTATATGGGACGCTGCCACAGCATGGCTTGCCAATCGGTGCGTCGCTGCGCGCCCGGGATCCGAACTGGCGAACCCCGGGTTGGCGCAGCAGAGCGCGCGCACTTAACCGCTTGCGCCACTGGGCCAGCCCCTCTTTATAATTTTTTTATTGTGCTAAGATTTACATAACAAAATTTCCCTTTTTTACCATTTTCAAATGTACAATTTAGTGGCATTAAGTACATTCACAATGTTTACAATAATCACCAGCGTCCATTTCCAGAACTTTTTCATCATCCCAAACAGAAACTCTGTAGCCATTAAACAGTAACTACCCATTCCTCCCTCCCCTCAGCCACTGGTAACCTCTAATCTACTTTCTAGCTCTACAAATTCGCCTATTCTAGGTACCTCATATAGGTGGAATCACACAATATTTGCCCTTTTGTGTCAGGCTTATTTCACTAAGCATGATGTTTTCATGGCTCATTAATGTTGTAGGATGTATCAGAATTCCTTCCTTTTTAAGGCTGAATAATATTCCATTGCATGTATATACTACATTTTGTTTATCCTTTCATCTCTTGATGGACATTTGGGTTGCTTCCATCTTTTGGCTATTGTGAATAATGCTGCTATGAATACTGGTGTACAAATATCTGTTTGAGTAACAGATTTCAATTGTTTTAGGTATATACCCAGAAGTAGAATTGCTGGATAACATGGTAATTCTATGTTTAACTTTTTGAGGAACTGTCAAAGTGTTTTCCACAGTGGCTGTACCATTTTACATTCCCACCAGCAATGCATGAGGGTTCTGATTTCTAAGCAATACTTGTTATGTTCCGTTTTTTTTGATAATAGCCATCCTAATGGGTGTGAACCACCTCGTTGTGGTTTTAATTTGCATTTCCCTAATGAGTAGTGATTTTGAACATCCTGTCATATGCTTATTGGCCATTTGCATATCTTCTTTGGAGAAATGCCTATTCAAGTCCTTTGCCCATTTTCAAAGAGGGTTGTTTTTTGTTGTTGAATTATAGGGGTTCTTTATATGTTCTGGATATTAATTCCTTATCAGATACATGATTTGAAAATATTTTCTCCCATTCTGTAGGTTGTCTTTTCACTCACTTGATGGTGTTCTTTGATGTACAAAAATTTTTAATTTTGGTGAGGTACAAATTATCTATTTTTTCTTTTGTTTTCTATACTTGTGGTGTCATTGCCAAACTCAGTGTCATACAGATTTTCCCCTATATTTTCATCTTAGAGCTTTATAGTTTTAGCTCTCACCTTTAGGTCTTTGATCCATTTTGAGTTAATTTTTGTATATGGTATAAGGTAAGAGTCCCACTTCATGTTTTTGTATATGGATATCCAGTTTTCCCAGAAACATTTTTGAAAAGACTCTCCCTTACCCATTGAATGGCTTGGCACTCTTGTCAAATAGCAATTGACCATATATCTGAGGGTTTGTTTCTGGGATCTTTATTCTATTTCGTAGGTCTCTATGTCTAGCCTTATGCCAGTATCATACTCTTTTGATTATCGTAGCTTTGTAGTAAGTTTTGACATCAGGAAGTGTTCTTATTCTTCTTTCTCAAGATTGTTTTGGTTTTTCAAGGTCCCTTGAGATACTACAATGAATTTAGGATGGATTTTTTCTATTTCTGAAAAAAAAATGTCATTGGTATTTTGATAGGGATTACATTGAATCTGTAGATCGCTTTGGGTAGTATTGTCCTTTTAACAATATTATCTTCTAATCCATGAACATAAGATGATTTTCCATTTATTTATGTCTTAATTTCTTTCAGCAATGTTCTGTAGTTTTTAGTGTACATGTCTTTCATCTCCTTGAAATTTAATCTCCTTGGTTAAATTTATTCCTGTTTTATGGTTTTTGATGCTATTATAAGTGGAATTATTTCCTTAATTTCCCTTTTGGGTTGTTCATTGTTAGTGTATAGCAACGCAACTGATTTTTGTGTGTTGATTTTGTATTATGCAATGTTGTTGAATTCATTTATTAGCTCTAACAGGTTTTTTGTGTGGAATCCTTAGAGTTTTCTACATATAAAATCATGTCATCTTTGAACAGAGATAATTTTACTTCTTCCTTACAATTTGGATGCCTTTTTTTTTTTTCTTTTTCTTGACTAATTGCACTGGCTCAAACTTCCAGTAGTATGTTGAATAGATAGTAGGTGAAAGCAGGCATCCTTGTCTTGTTCCTGATCTCAGGGAAAAAGCCTTTAGGCTTTCACCATTAAATATGATGTTACCTGTGGACTTTTCATATACGATCTTTATCATGTTGAGGACGTTTCCTTCTATTCCTAGTCTATTGAGTGTTCTTTTTTTTTTTTTTCATGAAAGCATATTGAATTCTGCCAAATGCTTTTCCTGCATCAACTGAGATGACCATGTAGTTTTTATCCTTCATTGGATTAATGTGATGTATTTCATTGATTGATTTTCATTGAACTATTGTGCACCTGTGAACCATTGTGCACTCTGGGAATAAATCCCACTTGGTCATGGTATGTAATCCTTTTAACATGTTGCTGAATTAAGTTTGCTAGTATTTTGTTGCTCTTCATAATTTTTATCAATATGCATAATTATTTATATATGTTTTCTTTACATGAGAATGTAAGCTTCATGGATGGCAGGAATTCTGCTTTGTTAACTACACCTAGGATGGTGCCCAGCTCAATACATTTTTGTTGACTGATTTATGGCAACTTAACAATGAAATAACCAGAATAGGAGATCAGGAAAAAGGCATTTGAGGAGCTGAGAGGGTGCCTTTGGAAGCACAGATAAAACTCTCCCTATGGAATCCCAGAGTTAGGAGGAGTTTGAGAAGGTCAGTCTCCACAAAGTAGGCAGAAATAGGACTACATAAATATTCTGTCTCCAGGTTGTTGTTGCCTGGTAAAATATATAATACAAGTATATGTCAATAGTCATAGTGAACTATTGTGGTAGGAAGAATTCTAAGATGGGCCCCATGATCCTTTGGCTCCTGGAATTACTCTTGTGATTACGTTAGGTTACATAACAAAAGAAATTTTGCAGATGTAATTAAGGCTTCTAATCCATTAACTTTAAAATAAGGAGATTATACTTGTGGGCCTAACCTAATCACATGAGCCTTTTAAAAGTGGAGAGTTTTCTTTAGCTGGTAGCATGAGAAGGATTTGACTGTGATTCAGAACTTTGAAGATGAAGGGGTCTACATGAAAAGGACCTGAAAAGGGCCTCTAGGAGCTGAGAGCAATCTCAAGCCAACAGCTGGCAAGAAAGTGGGGATCTCATTCCTTCAACCACAAGGAAATGGATTCAGCCCCAGTGATCTCAATGAGTTTCGAAGCAGATCCTTCTGCAGATCCACCAGATGAGAATGCAGCTTGGCCACCACCTTGATTTCAGCCTTGCAAGACCCTAAGGAGAGAACCCGGCTGAGCCCACCCAGACTTCTGAACTACAGAACCGTGTGATAATAAATGGATGTTGTTTTAAACCAATAAGTTTGTAGTAATTTGTTATGCAGCGGTAGAAAACTAATACAGCTGTCATCTTGAATTACATTATTTCTGGCTTTGGTGTCTTTCCAACTAAATCAGTTTCTTTAATGTGCTGAAAAACATGAAGGAGTCTTCAAGATGGAGAGAAACCAGAGGGTGTATCCTGCAATGGCCGTAAGCTTCTACTTATTTGAACAAGGAGATCGAGAAGGTTATTTTTATTCTCTGTAATGAATAATTATCTGCTTATATCAGTGTCCATGTCATTTCCAGTTAGTTTAGTTCTAATCTACTTATGCCTATCATCTTCTACCTATCACCTCCTACCACTCTTTGCCATTTACCCCACATAACAGCAATTGTTGCAAGATTATGTGCTGTTTGGGAATTCTTTGTAGTCTTTCAAATCTTTTTATCATGCTGCTTTCCCTTTATTTCCAGAATGTCCTTTCCTCCTCCCTTCTCTGTTTGGACAATTCCTGTAGTTCCATCAAGACCCAGATAAAATGTCACCTTCACTGGGAACCTTACCATTGAGTAAAATGCCTTGCTGTTTCTTGGTTGAGCACAGCACTTAGTTTACATCTTTAGTACAGGTGACATCTCATTATATAATTTTAATTGTTCTATCTATATAAATAGATTGAATAGATGGTGAACTCTTGAGACTGAATTTTATGATCTTTTTATCCTCAATCTCTAAGAAATACGGGTGCTCAATAAACTAATTTTATTAAATAAATAAAGAAACCCATAGGCAAAGCAGAAATTGGATTCGTTCTCTGAGGTGAAGGTGATAAATTCAGCTTCAAGGGTGTTTAATTTGACAAACCAGTAGGAGATCTGAGTAGAAATGTCCAGTAGGCCGCTGGCAGTGCAAGATGGCAGCTCAGAGACGAAGCAGTACAGATCATATTGTTCTTCAAAGTAATCTCTTCCAAGCATCATAGTTTCTTTTATATTGCCTTAAATGATTTTATCCTTCCATGTCAGATCTTTCTGCAAACTATTAATAACGCAAAGTACCCCAATTTGAGTAAATTAAAAACAAAAATTATAGCACTTCAGAGTAAAGATTGTTTGGGCCATTTCTGTATTCTTGTGGATGCTTTTGAATACCACCTCTTTTTTTTAACTGTAGTCACTTTTATTATTCATTCAATTCCTCAAATTTTGTTTTTCCTCAAATTTTGCAACTACATTGATAAATTTTAACATTCTATGTGTATGGAATTTCTTTGGCAACTTTGAGTTATTTTATATTTTTAAATGTTGTTTTTCATTTTGCCAATTTCTAGAAATGTTTACCATTATTTCTTCATTGTCTTAAATGGCACATTAACTTTAACTTCGTGTTTCTAGGAATTCATAGCCCAAACTTTGTTATTTCATATGGAAGAAGTCACTCTAGTGACTAGTTTTTAAGAGTACAGTACATAGATCAGCAGTATCATCTATGAGCTTGTTAGAAATGTTGAATATTGGACCTCTTTCCAGACCTCCTGAATCAATAACAAGACCCCAGTGATTCATAAGCACTTTAAAGTTTGAGAAGCACCACCCTAGATTGTTCTTCAGCAAATTTATGATCCATGTATATCAGATTTGAAGTACTAATATTATATTGAAGTTTTTGGTTACTGAGTATAATCTTTTTTTGTGTAATAGATAAGAAGATGAAACTGACTTACGATCCTTAACTTCCCCTAAATTGAGCGTTTCTTTATATGTCAAAAAAATGAAAATTGCCTGGCTGAAATTTTACAGAAATCTTCAAAAATATTAGAACTCATGTATCCAATGTTTTTACTCTTGTCATTGTCTATTTCTTTTCTTACTTTACCTATCTGTAACTGTATAGTTAAATAAACACTATTTGGGTAAAATGGATGAATTGGTTTTTCAGCAAATTAGTCTTTCATTAATTTTTGTGTAATTGATTTATGACAAATTGATTTTGAATGAAATGGCCTGATTCCACAGAAGGAAAACTCTGTTGAAAGGGTGGTGAGAAGTGGCTCAAGCACCCAAAAGAATCAGTTTTAGGGAACCTAACTATATCCATTGTATAATTCTGTAGCTCACTGACGTAGAGAAGTTAAAAACCTGAAATTCCATTGACAGTAAAAAATAGTGCTGAGATTTGATCTTGGATCTAAATGGTAATGCTAGTCTCTGTCCATTACTCCATAATCAATACAATATAGACGTTCACTAAATAAACACTGGTCATTTGCTATTTTTCGTTAATTGAGGGTATACCAGCAGTCCTCTGGTCCACTGATGCAATGAAGAAGTTTGCCTTTATGATGATGATAATGTGATTTAGAATTTCAAAAGCTTTTGACAAGGAGCTTCATCAAAGGTTACTATTTTTTTTTTTTAAAAGACTCATTTTATGTTTGAGGAAATTTTTTGACAAGGAAGTGTCATAGAGATGGAATGCTGAGTATATAAAAGGGAAGTTCCAAATTATCATGGAGGTTGAAAGAGGTGCACAGCTATGTATTCTTGTCACTAGAAGAAACCCAGTTGGCTGACCACTCAGAGGGTAGGATTACTTTTGGTGACTTGCTGGTAGGCATTGTGATAAGGTGGGAAAATATGGACTTTGAAGCGCTTAAGCCAAAAAGAATTTGAATCCGACTCTACCACTTTCCATATGATTGACATTCAGTTACTTTACCATTTAAATTTCAATTTTATCACCTGTAAAAATAGGTATAACAACACAAACCTCCTACAGTTGTCATTAAAGAAAAGGGGGGGAGGTGGATAATGCATGTTAAGTAGCGTGGAATGTTGCTTTTTAATAAATCATAATTATTATTGCTGTTTTCATCATCCAGGACCTGGTCTCAAGTTTTTAACACTAAACGTGGCCATAAAATAGGGGTTGATAGGGAGACTGATTCACATTGATCAATGTAAATAAAATCAGTCATTTGAGACTGATGTATAAAACAGAATGCTAATTCATTAATTAACAATGAGAACTGCAATTGTCATGAGGACTGGAATACTTCATGACTACAAACATTGCATTGTCTCCTAGTAATCAGCTCTACAGGGGAAAATAACTTATCAGAAAATAAAGGTGTGGAAGAAAAAAGCCTAGAAAATGTGAAATTTGTGCAAGGGGAATTAGTTGTGTGATTCAAAATGTTTTGGATCATGCTAAAATAGCCTGATGCAGATCACATCAACATTGTTATATCTGCCTGTAGTTCTTTAAGCCCCACTAACTCACTTAACACACTATTCTTTCATGGGCCCTGTGCCCCTCTATTTTCTCAGCCTCTTCCTAGTTTCCTCTCCTATTTTCTCCAGTCTGGATGCTATAATTTACCTAGGGACTTGGGCCATGATTACTTTTCCCCTAAAGAATAGGATTATTATAATGAATATTGACCCCTCTTCCCCCTTATAATGTATTTGCCCTACTTAACTTCCAACCAGTTGCTCAATTATAAATACTAATTGAGTGCCCACCATGAGACAGTGTGCCCACGGGCTTGTGCCCTCTTCCACTGCCTGTCTTCTTCCTCTTTACTCTAAGAGTCCAGGCTCTGTGATCACTATTTATTCCTGATTAGAAATATTCCCAAATTATCAAATCCACTTTCTTATTTGCATTTTTTACAATGAGAGAATTCATAAGAAAATGCATCACAGACTCTAAATACAATTCTCAAATTCTGGCACCTGTTTTGGAATATTTTCTTTACCTTCTTCCTCTTCTTCCCTTGCATCTGTCTTATGTAAGCAGACTTAACTGGGCCTGGAGGAGAGGCAGTGTCCTTGCTCCACACTGCCACTTACAGGCTGTTGTTTCTGCCTCCTCCCTAGAATCCCCCAGCTCCACTGAGACATCTGTCATCAAACTAGATCATCCACTACCCCTTCTTGTTGAAGTCATGTACTGATCCCAGGTCACTCCCTCATTCACTACAGATTATAGCACCCGCCTCACTCTTCCCATGACTGCTCAGACCATCCTACTTGGTGATTTTAATATGTATGTAGTCAATTCATCCAACACCCCATGCTCTCAAGTCTTTGGCTTCCTCTCCTCTAGTGAGCTGGTTCTCTCTTCCTCCTCAGACATCTACACATATAGTCACACCTTAGACTTTGTGGCATTACCAGTAAGTACACTCCTCAAAACTTCAAGCATCCCACTTCCTGACTACCATCTCCTATCTTGTCAACTTCCTCCCTCTAGTACTGCAATTTTAATTTTCTTCAACCCCAACAAAACCTAAAATTGTAAGACGTGTGTGGCTTATTTCTGCTTGCCTCACTCCCGTCCCACCTCCTCCACCCCCACTTTAGCCCTTACTTTCATTTCCTCCCAGCTTAAATTCCACACGTTATTATTACAATTCCTCTCTTTTGGGTCACACTCTCCTAGAAATATCCTGGTTAAATCCAATTTTCAGCTTATTGCATCGCTGCCCCCATGCACTGAACATAGCTAAGGAAAACTCAAAGATGATGATCGGTCTCATTTAAAACTTATGGCCAAATACCTCAAAGCGACTGTCAGCGCTGCCCTCCAATCCCACATTTCCTTAACCAATCACTTTCCCACTCCATAGGAGGTAACTATTCTATGCCTTATCTCCTCTCATCAAACATCTAACAGCTCTTCACTCACTTCTCATTCTCAGCTGATGACCTAATTTCTATGAAAAACACAGAAGCAATCAGAAGATAACTTCCACATCCTTCCTCCACCAACCCCCCTGAAACCATAGCTCTATGTTCTCTTCTGTTTTAACAGCTACTATTTTAAAGTCAACTCTTCCACTTGTGCACTGAAGCTCATTGCATCTTGCTCCCTAAAGGACTTCACTCGATGTATCCTTTCTCCTTTCTGGATCATCAATTTTCCCCTCTTTACTGGTTCAATCTCAATAGCATTCAAACATACTGTAATAGGTCTTGTATAAAGAAAGTCTTCAACTTCACATTCCCTTCTGGTAACTACCCCAATTTTCTCATTATAACGAAACGCCTCAAATGCTCAAATTTGCTGTTCTCTAATTGCTTACTTCCTATTCTCATGTTAACCCCCTCAACTCAGATTTTAGTTCCACCAGTCTACCAAACTGCTTTTAAGATTGCCATTGACTTCTTCACTGCCAAATCCAAAGGTTAATTCTCAGCCTTCATCTTATTCAATCTCTCAGGAGACATAGTTGATCATCTTCTCATTCTGAAACACTTTTCATTTGGCTTCCAGTATACTATACTATGTTGTTTATCTTCCTACCTCACATGCCGCCTACCTCACACATGGATCCTCGTCTTTCTGATTTCTAAAAGTTGGAGTTTCTAAGGGCTCAGTCCTTGGAACTCCTCTTTATCCTATACTCTCCTAGGCCACAGCATCCATTCTCATGATTTTAAATATACACTGTAGACTCCCAAAAGTGTATCTCTAGAGTGGACCTCTCCCTCATAATCCAGACTTGCATATCCAACAGCCTACTTGATATCTCCACTTGGATGTCTAAGGCATCTAAAACAACACTTTGCCCAGAGAGTTACAATTAAAAACACAATGAAAATGTTGGCAAAGACGTAGAGCATTGGAAACTCTCAAATATGGGTAATGGTAGTGTAAATTGTTACAATTCTTTGCCAAACCATTAAGTAATGTCTACTAAACTTGAATATATATATGCCCTATGACACAACAATTTCACTCCTAGGTACATACCCAATAGACATGGTTGCACATGCGCACCAAAAGACATGAACAAGAATGTTCTCAGTGGCATTATTCATAATTGCCTCAAAATGGAAACAATCCAAATGATCTACCTGCAGTAGAATAGATAAATAGAGCTACATTCACAGCTACTTGCAACAATACAGATTAACCTCACAAACACAATCTGAGTAAGAAAAGCTAGACACAAAAGCATATTTTATGATCAAAGATTGAAAACAGGCAAAACTAATTTATGGCTTTAGAATTTAGGATAGTGGTTACCTTTGGGGAAGAAGAAAGAGGTTCTGATTGGAAGGGAGAATAAGAGGGGTTACTGGGATGCTGGTAATGGCTCCATGTCTTGACCTGGATGATAGTTATACAGATGTGTTCACTTTGTACACTTATATTTTGTGTTCTTTCCTGTGTTCAATAAGTTCCAAAACTGAATTCTGATTCCTCATCCCCTCTGTGAACCTGCTCCTTCTTTAGTATTCTCCATCTCAGTACATGGCAGCTCCTTTCTTCAAGTTGCTCAAGCCAAGGCTCCTAGAGCCATTCTGTTTTCTCCTTCTCTCACACTTTCATGTCTAAACTATCAGCAAAACTCGTCTGCCATGTTTTCAAAATATGGCCTCAATCCAAATACTTCCTACCACTTATCACTAATACCTTTGTCTAAGTCACTCTTAGCTCCTATCTGGACTATTGAAGCAGCGTTCTAACTAGACTTCTGCTTGCACTCTTGACCCCCTACAATCTCTTCCCTATACTGCAACAAGTAACCCTTTTAAAACATGGTTAAAATCATGTCTCTCCCCTGCTCAACATCCTCCACTGACTTACTATCTCATTTGGAATAAAATGCCAAATCCTTAACATTTCCAGCTGTCTCTCTGACATCATCCCCTCCCACACACTGCACTCCAGCCAGGGTTCCTAAAACTGCCAAAGATGCTGCTATCTCAGGACCTTTGTGATCACTAATCCCTCTGCCTGGAACATTCTTCTCCCAGATATCTGCCTAGTTCATTCCTTCACTTCCTCCAGTCTGCTCCAATGATACATTAGAAAGGCATTTCCCAACCATCCTACCTATAATAGCACCACATCCCCTGGTGGGGATTTCTCACAAGCCCTTCATGCTGCTTCATTGTTATTTATAACCCTTATCACTACTTGGCATTTTACACATTTATATTTTTTTTGTGAGGAAGATCAGCCCTGAGCTAACATCCATGCCAATTCTCCTCTTTTTGCTGAGGAAGACCTGCCCTGAGCTAACATCTATTGCCAATCTCCTCCTTTTTTCCCTCTTTTTCCCCCCAAAGCCCCAGTAGATAGTTGTATGTCATAGTTGCATATCCTTCTAGTTGCTGGATGTGGGACGCGGCCTCAGCATGGTGGGACAAGCGGTGCGTCGGCGCGCACCCGGGATCCGAACCCGGGCCGCCAGTAGCGGAGCGCCACACTTAACTGCTAAGCCACTGGGCCGACCCCTTACACATTTATTAATAATAGGATGTGAGCCCTGTGAAAGCGGAGATTTGGTTTTGTCTGATTCTGAACCCCAACCACTACAAGGTCAGGCACCTCATAAACACTGGCTATGGTTGAATGATTTTTAATGAAGACCTAAATGTTTAAGGAGTGACTAGGTTATGTGATAATTTCTCCCTTTCCCTCTTCCCTCACCCAGTTATTGGATAAAAATCTAGTTAGGTGGCCCAATATCTATAATCTGGTGGCAGATAAGAAAATTGCCAATCTAGGACCTAGAGGAAAATGTTTGGTCTCTATATGCTCAATCTTGAATACGGAAACATCTAAAAAAACTACATGTGAAGATACTAGAATTTTTTGTAAACAGTAAATAATTCTTGCCTCATAAAGAACTGTCTGGCTTTACTGGTTATTCCTGAGATCTGCTTATTTCTGGGCAATTTGTCAATGGCTATTAGACCTATAATATAATCTGAATTCGTCTGCTACTTTTCTGGACTAATTATAACTTCAAGGAAAGGCTATAACTCTTAACTTCTAATTCCCCCCTTTAGATTTTAATTTTACCCTACTCTTTCAGTATGATAAATATTAAGGAACTAATGTTTGTGTTATACTAGTGTTTATGGCATATAAACGACAAAATTAAGGAAAAAAAAGACTTTAAGAAACCACTTAAAATAACTTCCTCTTTCTCCTCTTAAGGGTAAGAAGGAAAAAAAGTGCATGGCTAAGGGACATGTCAGATGATAAAGGACAAAACCTTAGTTCACCACAGTGTATAAACAGATTGACATGTCTAAGCAAGAGCAGCAGTTGCAAATCCATCCACTTTGGGAAATAGGAATGTGTTCTGGCATAGCTAGTAGAGGTGTTTTTGAGGTACTCAAAAAGGAGATAGAGAAACCAAGATCATGTTAACTTCTGGAGCCTCACTGCCTATTCCTTCTCCTGGCCTGTATCATCCCAGAGTGGTTAGCACATTCCCAAAGTCTAAGACGGAGGAGGACAAGCAAGCAGAGGGAAGGTGGGAAAGATCAGGTCTTTCTTTTTGATTCTGTTTTAATATAGGAGGAATTAAGTTAGGCAGTGATCATCTATTCTTGGTGCTCTGGGTTTGCTCTAACAGATGTATGAAGAGATCAAATTAATGGGACAAAGTGGGGCCTTTCAGGGCTAATGACAAATTTCCACATAAATTCTATTCCTTCATATAGGAATCAGAGTGGCACAAGCACAGGAGTCTTCCCACGCTGGACAGACTCTGGTGTTTTCCACCTTGGGATCTCTTCTGAAATGGGAGGACCTTCACCCAGATACAGAAACTTCATTTCCTTGTACTGTGGGAGTGGCTCAGATTCCAACCAAAACTTACCCTATAACCTGAGATCCATCCCTCTGCCAGTTTCCACCTTTCTACAATGGGAAAACTATAATTCCTACATAATGGAAGCCTTGAAAAATGAAGAAATACCAAAATGACATTTCTTTATAGATGCTTCAAATTACAACAGAAAAAGGTCCTGAGATCCACATGGCTACATTATTTCCAGAATTTTATCTGTTCTTCACAGTCTGGCATCTTCAGTTAAGGAGGTGACAGAATTCTGATGCAGGTCACTGGCAGTTATATAAGTGAAAAAGACTGCACTGATTTTTTTCACTGTAAAAAAATTCGCTTTAAAATCTGCAGCAACCACTCCCCCAATCTTTGTTTGTGGGAAGAGTCTAGAATTCCTTTCATATAAATAATGATAGATTTCTGTGCTACCCTCTGTTGTCAGTGCTCTCCATTCTCAAGGCCAGGCTGGGAAATTGTCAGGTGCTCTTAAAAGAGGTGACCTGATAATTAGACTGTATCTGAAGAAAATATAAGGGGCTCATCTCTTTATAGCTAGACCCATATTTATTTCTGGCTCAAACATCCTGACCAAGGTTGCCAAAAATGGCCATGCAGACTGGGCTACACATCTCTAGAGGTGTCATTCACACTGTCATCTGCTTCTGATACCAGGGGGCCAAGAAAAGCAAGTGAAGTGGCCATTAGTTTACACGACCATTTAATTTCTGCACTTTAGTGAAGAAACAAATTGACCCTACCTCCCAAAGCTTGTGAGAACCCAATTTACAGAACAAGATGACAGTCAAAATTACATTACATGTACTGAACACAGCTAATCTGTGAGGCTTCTAGGAGGAGCAACAAAAAGAAGCTACTAACTAAAGGAGTGGGTACTGAAATCTAACCCAGTTGTTCTTCCAGGGTACACATTAGGAGTTTAAAAAAAAATAAGCCTGGGTCCCAACCGATAGCCCAATTAAATTACAGTCTCTGGGGGTAGGGCCTTGGCAAGAGAATTTTATAAAGTTCCTGAAGTGATTCCACTATATAACTTGGGTTAAATAACACTAGTTTAAACTGTAGAAGAGGATCTCTGTAGTTGTCATAAATTCCTAGAATGTTAAAACATACTGGAAGAGAAAATAATAGGAAGGTTTAATACTTGTATCGAGTTAAGCCATTATATGTTACTGAATTACTAATTTGAGGGTACTTTATAATTCTTTTTATTAGGAACCAGTTACTTAAACAAATGCATTAGAATAGGAGCATAATAGATCCCCAGTCTAGTTACTGAAGCACAAATGCTTTCTATTGCCAAAACATGCATAAATATACACATTCTAGATGCAACACAGCAAAATGCTCATGGATAATAATCCTATTCAAAAATATATTGTGAATATACAAAACTGAATATAAAACTCCAAATGACCTTTGAAATCATCTACTCCAAATCCCTCATTTCACAAAGGAAACTGAAGCTTAAAACAGTTGAATTTTCCAATGTCACAAAGTTGCTCAACAACATAACTGGATTACTTCAGCCCAATGTACTTTCCATTCCATAGTGTGACAGGGAAAAGTCAAAATATTTTAACAGTTTCTCAATCCAATCTGATTCTCAGGACTTACAAAAGGACAAACTAAAGTAAATGCATCCCCTACATTATGATGTTCCTAGAACAGTCATATGCCAGGGTGCAGTCTCTGATGTTTATTGAGAGCAGAACGATATCTGAAGGCTTTTCCACAATCATTACATCCAAAAGGTTTCTCTCCTGAATGAATTCTCTGATGCTGAATAAGGTAAGTGCTCTGGCTGAAAGTCTTCCTGCACTCATTACAGTTATAAGGTTTCTCCCCAGTGTGAGTATTCTGATGTTCAGTCAAATGAGTGCTCCGGCTAAAGGCTTTGTCACATTCATTGCACTTATAGGGCTTCTCTCCGGTGTGAATTCGTTGATGCTGAGTCAGATGGGAACTCTGGCTGAAAGACTTTTCACATTTATTACACTGGTAGGGTTTTTCTTCTGTGTGAGTTTTTTGATGTTGCGCAAGAGATGAACAATGTCGAAAGGCTTTGCCACACTCAGCACACTCATAAGGCTTTGCTCCTGTGTGAATTCTCTTATGTTGCGTAAGGTGTATGTTCTGGTTGAAGGCTCTCCCACATTCATTACACTTGTAAGGTCTTTCTCCAGTATGTATTTTTCTATGCTGAATAAGGGATGAGCCATAACTGAAAGTTTTCCCACATTCGTGACACTGATAGGGTTTCTCACCAGTATGAATTCTTTCATGTTTGGCAAGAGATGAACTCCGAATAAAGGCTTTCCCACATTCCTTACATTCATAGGCTTTCTCTTGGGTATGAGTCTTCTGATGTTGATTAAGGTTTGAGAGATAACTGAAAGCCTTTCCACATTCACTGCATTCAAAGGGCTTTTCTCTGGTGTGAATTCTCCGATGCTGAGTAAGGGATGAGCAGTAACTGAAGGCCTTTCCACATTCATTGCATTTGTAAGGTTTTTCTCCAGTGTGAATTTTCAGATGTTGAGCAAGGGATGACCAGTAACTAAAGGATTTTCCACATTCAGCACAATCATAAGGTTTCTCCCCAGTATGTGTTTTCTGATGCTGAGTGAGGTTTGAGTGCTGACTAAAGGCTTTCCCGCATTCATTGCATTCATATGGCTTTTCACCAGTATGAATCATATGATGACGGATAAATGTTGAGGGCCCATTGAAGGCCTTCCCACATTCATTACATTTATAGGTTTTCTCTCCAGTATGAATTTTTTGATGTTGAGTAAGGTGTGTGCTCCTGGTAAAGGTTTTATCACATTCATCACATTTAAAAGGTTTTTCTCCTGTATGAATTTTCTGATGTTCCATAAAGTGGCCTCTCTGGCTAAAGGCTTTTCCACACTCGTTACAAGTATATGGTTTCTCACCAGTATGAATTCTTTGATGCTGAACAAGATGGGTCCTCTGACTAAAGGCTTTCCCACATTCATCACATTTATAGGGTTTTTCTCCAGTATGAATTCTTTGATGTTGAGTAAGAGATGGACCCTCAATGAAGCCTTTTCCACACTGATCACATTTATACGGTTTATCTCCAGTATGAATTCTTTGATGGTTTATAAGGTTTTCACTCCGGCTAAAGGCTTTTTCACATTCATTACATTTGTAGGGTTTTTCTCCAGTATGTGTTCTCTGATGGCGAATAAGAGCTGAACAATAACTAAAAGCTTTCCCACACTCATTGCACTTACAAGATTTCTCTTTTTTAACTGGGTTTGAATTCTGTTTGACACTTGTTTTAGCAGAGGTCTCTTCTGGAGATATTTCTTGTTGTGTTACAAGGTTTAAACCCACATTGATGCTTTTTTCAAAGTCATTATTTACAGGGCCTCTCTCCCAAGTGGGTATTGTCTTTTCAGTTATTTTTATTTCTCTTAGCAGTGGCTGTTGGTTTGCCTGCTGCCTCTCTACACTGCTTTCAGATTCCCAACTTTCTAAGAAGTTGGAACTACACGGATCATCCTTTTTGCATTCTCCCAATATTGCCTCTTGAGATGGCTGTTCCTCAGAAATGTCCAGCTTTGGGACTGATATGTCATTTTCTGGTCTTGTCTCCCACTCTGAAAGAAAAAGAAAATGCCTGTATTCTCTGAACAGAGGGGAAAAAAACCTGTTGCTGTGGGAATGACCTAATGAAACTAAAAATAAAGCCCTCAGGAAATTATGAGGATTTTCAAATATAGCCCTGTTATTTGGAAAGAAAGTTGGAAGGAGCTAACAATAATGATAAATTAAATATGTACGTGGCAAGGGAACATCTAATTCAATTTCACAGATGATCTCTAAAAACCAGTGAGGGAACTAACTCCATTTGAGGCGACAGTAAATTAAAAAGTGACCACAAAGATGGCTAAGAGGAGATACAGATGGACTGAATCTAAAGGAGGCAGTCTCAACAGGGATTCTTTGCCAATGAACAACAAAACAAAAATCTAAGAACTAAGATTTCAAGACAGGACAAACAGGAAAGAACTGGCTAAGATGCCATGGTTTTTAGCGTGGAACACTGAAGAAAGAGTCACATCACTGCTAGAAATGGGAAAGTTGAAAACAGTAGAGGAAATAATTTAAGGGGAGGAAGATACCAAGTTCAGCTCTAGGCATTTTTGAGAATTAGGAAGAGAAATGGAGGACTAGACTATGGGGTGTTTGTGGGCATGGAAGATGCCAAAAGTAGCAGGATAGCCAAGATGTTCAAATGTAGGATAGGAAACATCAGCTCAAAAGAGCAAGGAAAAGAATAGCTAAAGCCACAGGAACATATGTGAGAAAAGAACAGAGGTAGGGGGAAGACCCTTGAGGGTCTTTAGGGTAATGGGATGAATAAAATATACTAATGAAAGAAAGCAGTTTATTAGCAAACAACAGAAGAAACAAAAGACAGGAAAGTACATAATCAGGAAGTAGAGCTTTGCCCAAGACAAGAAAGATGACAACTAAAAGAAGCAGGGTAATCAGTGCTGGCAGATTTAGTAAAGAAAATATTTCTCTGGTTCTACCGGTAACAGGAGGGTACAGCAGATCCCAGAGAACCCTGAATCTCCTGTGCTGCCAGCCCAGTCACTATCACCATCATTATCACTTCAAGCATGAGCGGTGAGGCAGAAACTCAGCACTGCCTACTATCCCCTCCATATGTGGTACCATGGGTAATGGTGCAGCATACACAAATGCAGGCAGCCTCATCATAGCAATACTTCTCCAGCAGGAACAAGAAGATCAATAACACAGGTTTTGAGGAACAGGCAATTGTTCAATATAAGAAATGGATATGTTTCCATTAACAGGAATGACACCAAGAAAGGTACACTTATACAGCAGATGGCCATAAGGAATACTTCCTGCAAGCTCTTCACAGTGAAAGATAAGGAGACCACGGAGTCTGATGCTATTAAAGGAGAAAAAGGTGGAAGTGGCTGATCTCCAGCCCTGGTTGGAGTCCCAGGTGAAGGCAATAAACATGCAACAGGCCATGATCAATGCTATCCACGTTGTCATGTCTTCCATACAATAACCAACAGAATTACCAGAATATCAGGGGTGGAGCAAACAAAGAAGAAATGGACAAAGTTCCAGGAGGCCAGACTGAACAGAGCCACCCCTTCTGCAGAAAGAAATTCCTACTTTACTACATGCAAAGTCTATAAGCCTTGACCACAGTATTCCAACACTCCTGTGCGTGGAGAAATAATAAAGGGTGCTGACAACCAGGCTGCAAAAGAACACGGTAGACAAGTGAGACAGAATACACATCAGGGTTATTGATCACAATTCTGCAGAGGCCAGGTCACCAAGACAGCCTGGAGAAGATGGCAATAAAGAGGATGAGAAAAATGATACAGACAAGGCCCAGGTCACCAAGACAGCCTGGAGAAGATGGCAATAAAGAGGGTGAGAAAAATGATACAGACAAGGCCCAGGGCCAGTGGCCATCTCATTGTAGGTACCATCACAACTTCTGTTATATGTACAGATGCCTATAAAACTGTAAATCATTTTTATAGAGATGAAAGCAGCCAAGTGACCAGCTAAGAATAAGTCTGCTCCGAATGCTGAAGAGGGCAGGACCAAGGGCTAGCTTACCAAGACTACCATCACTGGGTCACATTCCAGCATAAAAAGTAAACAAAAGAAGAGAGCTAAGTACTTCAAGTGATTGTCTTCTGCCTACTGACTGGATTACTGGAACTATCTGCATTATCTATGCAACCTGGGTTTTTTATTATCTAAATAAATCTCTCTTTGGTAATGACTAAAGCATTTTTTGAATAGCCTAGGATTTTTCAATACATATTTAAATATTTTTAAATTGTTTTCAATCTGCTCAAGTTGGGATTTTTAAAAACTTCATTCTTAATTTGTAAAGTAATAAAACTTGACAACTTGTTTTTTCCAAAAGTTAACAAACTGTAAGCACAAGTTAATAAACCTCTTATTAAAAAAAAATAGTTTTCTAAATTGTGTTCCATGAAACCATCTTCTAAGAGAAATATTTTAAAGGGGGGGAGAAATGTCATATTCTCTGCAACCCTGTTGGAAATTCCTAATGCCCAAACTACATAATAAAGATCTCTCTGAGTGTTCTTCCTGTAAGAAATCTGCTACAATTTTAGCTAATCCAGTACTTTCCAAATTTGAACATGGCTTGTTTTTTTCCTACCCATAAAAGAGGACCCCCACTCCCACTTCATTAACTCTGGAGATATCCCCTTACCTAGAGTGACTAAGTTTGTACATTTTTCCAGGGGCAGATCTTTGAAGAGGTCTCTCTGCGCAGTTTTGGAATTGATGGTTTACAGGAAAGTTATTCATAATTTCAAGGATAGTCTGATCAAGTGATAAGATCAGAAGCTACACCCTGAGATTAAGAAAGGAATAGGTAATGAAAAAATCAAGGCTGTACCTATGAAACTCACTTTTGCAGAGCATGGTTGGGGAAAGCAAGGAGGCCGATTGGATGGTGGCAAAAAAGATTAACAGCGTTGAGTAAAAGTATTTGAAAATTAAGGTTACCTATTTCTGTCTGAAGGTACTAGCAATAGAGCCTGGAGATCCAAAGAGAAAACTATAAGGGCTGAAAAGTCAGGTGATAATTACGAGATCAGGGTCCCAAAGGAGGTGGTAAAAGATGGAATCCAGAGTCCAGGTTAAGAGGTTGCCTTTAAAAAAAAAGCAGGAAGGATACCTCCTCTGAAAGGAGTATAAAAATAGAATATATGTTAAGACGGTTAGTGTTTTGACAAAACATAAGAGAGTCCAGATAGCTTCCTATTTCTCCACAGGAGACACTTTAAAAAGAAGCAAGTACATCTACATTTCAGACATAAAAACCTCTTATCAGGCTGATGACACTCATGTGCCACTTAGCCATTACTTACCTCCAAAGGTATGTACTGGAATGCTGGGCTCCATGATCCATGGCTCTGTCCCTTGCTCTAACTGGGAAATCACATCAGGTTTGGAAACTTGGAGTCCTGCTCACGGGGAAGAAAAAAAAAGGTACCTATCTGCAGTAAGGGAAAAGTGCCGTATCAGAATTCAGTCTCACCACTTTGTTTTTAGAGGAAAGGGTATGTGGGACGCATCTGATGGGAGTGAGTAGAATACAAAGCTTCACTGTTACAAATTCCCAGACATGGGTTCAGAAAAATTATTAGTTTGTCCCTTCCTTGCTAGGAGAGTAGAAACCTTTTCAAAACTTTTCAAAATTTAGGAATCTTTGGTTCCTTAACTTAAAAGCAAAACTCACCTATGCAAGAGAGAACCCTCCTCCCTCCACACCCTTACATATTTTTTATTTTTTAAAGATTTTATTTATTTATTTATTTTTCCCCCTAAAGCCCCAGTAGATAGTTGTATGTCATAGCTGCACATCCTTCTAGTTGCTGTATGTGGGACGCGGCCTCAGCATGGCCGGAGAAGCGGTGCGTCGGTGCGCGCCCGGGATCCGAACCCCGGCCACCAGCAGCGGAGCACGTGCACTTAACTGCTAAGCCATGGGGCCGGCCCGACACCCCTACATATTAACTTAGAGATGTCATCCTTACCTATAGAGACCAGGTGTGTATAATTTTCTAATGTCACATCCCTGAACAAATCTCTCTGTACAGGATCCAGCTGTTTCCATTCTTCCTGGGTAAAGTCCACTGTCACATCCTTGAAGGTCACTGATTCCTGAAATACCAAACACATTTCTGCTTAGCCATAAAGCATTTACTTAAGAAAGGGGTGAAGTTAGCAATACTTATGGAAGTTAAGGCAAGCAAAGGGCTATCTGAAGAAATATTTTGTTATTTCCTCCTTTGTGAAATGAATATAAAAACAGTACCTCACTAATAGGGTTACTGTAAGAATTAAATAAAAAAATGTTCAATGTGAAATGCTTAATTTAGGGTCTGGCATATAACAAGTGCTTAGTCAACACTAGCCATTGTTGTTGTTATTCATCATCATCATTACCTCTGTGTTCCAAAATATATCAAGTATGAACAGTATACCTACTAACATCAATAATATGTTTTACTACCTACAATGTGTAAGAATAGCCAAAAACATTTTTGAAAAAAAAATTTGGGGAGAAGTCTTGCCCTATCACATTTCAAAATATACCAAAAGATATACCAAAGTATACCAAAGATAAAGATAAATTAAAAGAGAGTAGCTTTGTATGGAATAACACTCAACGAAACAAAATATAGAGTCCAAAAACAGACCCATGTTTATAAGAATTGAATAGGATTAAGCAACTTTCTCATTAGTTAAAATATGCTGGATTAGTCACTAAAGGGTGTTATAACAAATGACTGTCTATTAGAGGAAAAAAATAAGGTGAGTTCCCTACTTCATGGCATAGACAAAATTTCTGTTGGATTAGACGTTAAATTTTAAGGAAAAAGCAAAATAAAACAGAATAAAAGACAGGAAAATAGTTCTATAAGCCATGTGGAAGGCAAAAATTGTAAGATAAAGACAGAGATTGATAGACCTAACCACATAAAAATGTAAAACTTTTATAATAAACCATAAACAAAAGGCAATATTCTGAGTTCCTATAAATAATTAGCAAAAAAGATGAACAACCCACAACAATAACAAGAAAAAAAGACCAACAACCCAAACAGGCAATTCACCCAAAACATTGTTAACAAACCATGAAAGAATGCTCCACTCCACTAAAAACCCAGTAAAATAAGATATTAGATTAGCCAACACTGCTGAAAGTGCACATGTGTACTATGGTGGGAATCTATGTTGGAGGCAATCTGACAGGATCTACTATGAAAACTTTAAGTGCATATATCTTTCAATCCAGTTTTATCCTTGTAGGAATTTAGTCTTCAGAAACACCTCAGCGTGCAAAGACATACGTACAACTACCCTGGCAACACTGTTTGTGTGGAGGGAAAAAAAATGTAAACTTAAATGTTCATTAATAGGATAGTGGTTAAAGAATTTTTGGTATATCCTTACTAACGCACTTTATGTAGACTTTTTAAAAATGAACTATCTCTACATGTACTGACTAGGAAATACGTATACATATTAAGAACAGTATACATGGTATGATCTCACTTTTATTTTTATGAATAGGAAAGTTTATACGTAAATGCACAGAAAATAACCTGAAGGAATATACTACTAAATGTTGTCAGTGGGACTTGAAGGCAATGCAGGGGAACTTCCTACTTTTTTATTTACTATGTATCTGAAATTGGGTGAGTTTATGTTGTTTTAAAATAGATACATAAATTATTGGGACTTCTGCTTCTAACCACAACAGAGCAACTGGACTAGCTCTCCCAGTGTAAACAACTATAAAACTGAACAATATATCTGAAACAAGTGTTTGAACAGCAGGCAGGACAGATCTGTGATCTCCGTGAGAAGGGAGACAATCACATGGGCCTTCCAATCCCCTCAGCTTCCTGCCTGGAGGCACTCTCCAGACTGCAGAGCAGGGAGGCAGAGCCCTTGCAAAGCATGGTGGTCTTACTGAGCTGAGAAGACAAAGGTGGCAGCTCAGGAGTACTGAGGCAGGGAATCTGCAGGATGGATACTGGAGAGGAGAGAGCTACACAGAAGAAGAGCTCCAAAAATCTGGTGGAAATACAATCTCCACGGGCAACAGCAAGTTACCAATGACATAAATGAACCCCGAGTTAAGAAAAGACATGCACAATAAGCTCCCATGAACAGTTCTAGCACACTTTCGGAGCACGGTAGGTTTAGCAACAAGTTAAAGCAACAAGTCTGGTTCGCTCAGTCCTTGCTAATCTCCAGGGAAATTCGGATCCACGTTTCTGAACCTTGAACAAGCTCTGAAAACTAATGCTTACAAAGTCACCAACTGATGATGTTATTGTGTGCCTGGAGCACTGGGGCAGGATGCACAGACTGTGAGCACTGTTTAAAGTACACGTGAAGACATGATGGACACACGGTGTCAAGTTTGGGGGGGGTCTGCACCACAGCTGGTCAATAGCAGGTATATGCTGAAATGATCAGCTCCTTTTAAGAACCCTGGACAACAAAATTCAAGCAGGCTGCCCTGGGTAGAGACATTTCACACGTCTCTGTGGATCACAGCTAGAGAGAAACTCCATCTGTGTGACCATCACAGAGGGGGGACTTGGAAGCCTGCACCTGACTTTTCTGGATTCTGCTTATGAATATCTTTTTCCTTCTGATCCTGTTTTGTATCCTTTGATGTAATAATCTTTAGCCCTGAGTTATGCTACAGAGTTGGGTGAGTCATTCTAGCAAATCACCGAACTAAAGGGTGGTCATGGGCACCCCAAAATACAGTCCTAGAGTAAGGCTATGCTAGATGAGCCCTAACAAAGCTTAGCGTTCAAAAACAAACCTCAAAAGGATCAAGCTGTGGCCAAGATGGGATTAACAAGGATTTACCCTTCTGAATGAAATAACCAAAATCCAGACAAAATATATGAAACAACAGCTTCCAAGATGCCAAATCTCAGACAACAAACAACAGTGGTCCCTGAGAATCAGGAAACATATGAAGTGAGCCATATAATTGCTCCAGCTTACTGCCTTGAGAGTTTCCAGACAGTAGTGCAGGGAGGGGGAACCCAGGAGCTGACCAGCAGACTCCCTGAACTGAACAGACAATGCCGAGAGTTTGGGGAAATCTAGGTGACTAGAGTTCACAGAACAGAGTACTGTAGAGGAGAGAGCTACATAAGGAAATAAGCAAGGAGAACTGCAGAGGTTCCCACCTGAGTATTCAGCAAAGTACCAATCAGCATGTGAGTGTGATGAGACTATCGGAGGCAGAGAAAGAATCATCCAAAAGGATTCAAGGGAACAGTACCAGTGCTCAAGAAGGGCTTGAAATAGAGTCTGTTCCCATCAGTCAAACTGGAAAACTTCATAATTCATTAGGCATTGGGTAGAATACTCAGAAAGATCCTGCCTCAGTAGTGGGGAATAATGGCCTTAGACTAAATGCTGTTCTGGATTCACCTAACAAATCTCAAAAGCAAGAACTGAAAGGAACACAATATTTCAAGTAACTTAAGTGCATCCCAGAAAAGGGCTCGAGAATATTTTATAGGAATGCAAAAGTATGCAGAACCCAATAAGGTAAAATTCACAGTATCTGGCATTCAATCAAAGGTTATCAGGCATGCAAAAAAGCAGGAAAATATAACGTGTAATGAGGAAAAAAAAAACAATCAATTGAAATCAACCCAGAACTAACAGAGATGCTAGAATTAGCAGACAAGAACATTAAAAGTTATTATGATTATATTCCATATGTTCAAAAAGTTAAGCAGAGATATGGAAGACATTAAAAAAAAGACCCAAATGGAACTTCTAGAGCTGAAAATGAGAATGTTCTGAGATGAAAAATACACTAGATAGTATTAACAGCACATTAGGCACTGAAGAAGAAAAGATTAATAAATTCAAAGACAGAAATAGAAACTATCAAAAATGAAACAGATAGGAAAAAAAAATTTTAAAAAAGAGATAGCATCAGGGAGGTATGGGACAACTTCAAGCGGCCCAATATATGTGCAATTGGAGTCCCTAGGAAAAAACGAGGAGAGAGGAACAGAAAAAATATTCCAAACAATGAAATTATAAACCCACAGATCCAAGAAGATCAATAAAATGCAAACACAAGAAACACAAAGAAAACTACACCAAGACATATCTTAATCAAACAGCTCAAACCCAGTGACAGAGAAAATCTTACAAGCATCCAAAGAAAAAAAAAAGACACAAATATAAAGGAACAAAAATAAAAACAACAGTAGCTTTTTGTTGGAAACAATGCAAGCAAGAAGACAATGGAGCAACTTCATTAAATACTAAAAAGAAGGAAAACTGTCAAACTAGAATTGAAAAACAAAGGTAAAATGAAGACTTTTCAGATATAAAAACTTGAAAGAATTCATCACCAGCAGACTGCCCTATAAGAAATCTTAAGGAAGTCCTTTGTGCAGAAGAAAAACAATAATAAATGAAAATAAGGATCTACACCAAGGTTTCTCAACCTTGGTGCTACTGATACTTTGGACCAGATAATTCTTTAAAATAATTGTGGGGGGCTATCCTGTGTATTGTAGGCAGCATTGCTGGCATCAACCCGCTAGATACCTGTAGCACTCCCCACCAAGTTATGACGATCCAAAATGTCTCCTAACATTTCCAAATGTTCTCTGGGGGGCAAAATCACCCCTAATTATGAATCACTGATCTACATAAAGAATGAAGAACACCAGAAATAGTAACTACATGGGTAACTATAGACAATTTTTTTCTTAGTATTTAAATCTCTTTAAAAGATAATTGCTTAAACAAAAATAGTAAGTATTGTCAGGTTTATAACATGTATAATTAAAATATATGGCAACAAAAGCATTAGGAACTGGGAGGGGAGAAATGAAAGTATACTACTGTAAGGTTCTCATATTATTCATGAAATGGTATATCACTTAAAGGTAAATGGTGAGAAATACGTGTACCTAAAGCAACAATTAAAATAACCAAAGATTTATGGCTAAAAAGCCAATGAAGGAAATAAAATGGAATCATAAGAAATATTGAATCCAAAAAGAATAGAGGAAAAAGGGAACAAAGGCAATACAAATAGAAAACAAACAGCAAGATGACAAACTTAACCATATCAATAATCACAGTAAATGTAAATATACCACATTAAATGTAAATGGCGTAAACCACCCCAATTAAAAGGCATAGATTGCCAGAGTGGAATAATAAAAAGCAAAACGCAACTACATATTGCCCATAAGTAACACACTTTATTTGTTTATTTATTTTTATTTATTTATTTGTTGTTATTATTTTTTTATTTTTTTATTTTTTGTGAGGAGGACTAGCCCTGAGCTAACATCCGATGCCAATCCTCCCCTTTTTACTTGAGGAAGAGCGGCCCTGAGCTAACATCTGTGCCTATCCTCCTCTACTTTATATGGGACACCACCACAGGATGGCTTACCAAGCGGTGTGTCTGTGCATGCCCGGGATCCGAACCTGCAAACCCCGGGCAGCCAAAGCAGAGCGTGTGCACTTAACCGCTTGAGCCACCGGGCCGGCCCTGTTATTATTTTTATAATTTTATTTATTTATTTATTTCCCCCCAAAGCCCCAGTAGATAGTTGTACGTCATAGCTGCACATCCTTCTAGTTGCTGTATGTGGGACGCAGCCTCAGCATGGCCGGAGAAGCAGTGCGTTGGTGCGCGCCTGGGATCCGAACCCGGGCCGCCAGCAGCGGAGTGCGCGCACTTAACCGCTAAGCCACGAGGCTGGCCCTATTTATTTTTTTTTTGTGAGGAAGATCAGCCCTGAGCTAACATCCATGCTAATCCTCCTATTTTTGCTGAGGAAGACTGGCTCTGAGCTAACATCTATTGCCAATCCTCCTCCTTTTTTTCCCCAAAGCCCCGGTAGATAGTTGTATGTCATAGTTGCACATCCTTCTAGTTGCTGTATGTGGGATGCGGCCTCAGCATGGCCGGAGAAGTGGTGCGTCGGTGCGCGCCCAGGATCCGAACCCCGGGCCGCCAGTAGTGGAGCGCGCGCACTTAACCACTAAGCCACAGGGCCAGCCCAAGTAACACACTTTAAATACAAAGACACGAATAAGTTAAAAGCAAAATGGTGGAAAAAGATATACCATGCTGACACTATCAAATATCAAAGTAAATCTCAAGGCAAACAATATTACCAGGCATAAAAAGGTCATGTCTCAATGATAAAGGGGTCAATTGACTAAGAGGACATAACAATGCTAAATATTTATGTACCTAATAACAGACCTTCAAAAAATATGAAGTAAAAACTGATAGAATTGCAAGGAGAAATAGACAAATCCACATAATAATGGCCCAAAATTTCAATGCTCCATCACAGTAATTGATAAAACAAGTAGACAGAAAATGAATAAGGATACGAAACACTTGAATGACAATAATAAACAACTTCACCTAACTGATATCTGTGGTATACAGAACAATGGCCCTCCTAAAGATATCCACATCTTAATCCTTGAAACCTGTGAAACTGTTACCCAAAATAGCAAGAGACTTCGCAGATGTGATCAAGTTAAGGACTCTGAGATGGGAAAATTATCCTGGATTACATGAGTGGGCCCAATGTAATCACAAGAGTCCTTATAAGAGGGAGGCAAGAAGGTCAGAGTCAGCGTAGGAGATGTGAAGACAGAAGACAAATCAGAGTTAGAGAAAGAGACTTGAAGATGCCACACTGATGGCCCTGAAGATAGAGGAAGGGGACACAAGCTACAGAATACAGTCATGCATTGTGTAACAACGGGATATGTTCGGAGAAATGCATCATTAGACGATCTCGTCATTGTGTGAACATCATAGAGTGTACTTATACAAACCTAGATGGTATAGCCTACCACACATTTGGGCTATATGGCACTAATCTTACAGGACCACCGTCGTATATGTGGTCCGTTATTGACTGAAACATCATTATGTGGCGCATGACTGTACAGGCAGCCTCTAGAAGCTGCAAAAGGCAAGGGAACAGATTTTGCCCTAGAGCCTTCAGAGGAATGCAGCCCTGCCAATGCATTTTGAACTTCTGACCTCAAAAACTGTAAGACAGTAAATGTGTTGTTTTAAGCCACTAAGCTTGTAGTAATTAATTACAGCAGCAATAGGAAACTAACACATTCACAGAACACTCCATCCAATAACAGCAAAATATTCATTCTTTTCAAGTGCTCACCACTCATTTACCAAGATAGACTATATTCAGGGCAAAACAATAGGTCTCAACAAATTCAAAAGGATTCAAGTCACACAAAGTATGTTCTCTGACTGTGCATACGTTCATTATCTTGACTGTGGTGATGATTTCATGAGTGTCTGTCAAAACTTATCAAGTTATACACTTTAAATATGTGCAGTTTATTGTCACAGTACAGGCATAGCTCAGAGACACTTCGGTTCTGTTCCAGACCACTACAATAAAGCAAATATCGCAATAAAGCGAGTCACACGAATTTTTTGCTTTCCCAGTGCATATAAAAGTTACGTTTATACTATACTGTAGTCTATTAAGTGTGCAATAGCATTATGTCTAAAAAAACAATGTACATACCTTAGTTAAAAAACACTTATTGCTAAAAAATGCTAACCATCATCTGAGACTTCAGTGAGTTGTAATCTTTGTGCTGGTGGAGGGTCTTATAAAAAGAGCAGTGTCTCTGAAGCACAATAAAACGAAGTATGCCTGTACACCTCAATAAAAAATAAATACCCAAACTACTTGGCAAGAACTGGGCCCATTTCTTTGGTAAGATGATTTAGTTGTGGAATAGGAAGTAAGTAGGGGGAAAAAGTCTAAGAAGGTACCTGATTAAAGGAAGGCTCAAGGTTGATTATACCCGGTGGAACAATCATTACCTTTTTGTCAAAATTCTCAGTTATGATTTTTCCTAAAACAGTATCATGTCGCTTTCCTCCTCAAAAATCATTAATGGTTCACAAACGGCCTGCAGAATAAAGCCTTCGACTTCTCATCTAGACACTCAAGGCCTTTCATATTCCAACCTTATTCAACTATTTGTTTACCACTTGCCAAAACAAACAATGTCTTCCAAATTTTTCTGAATCTTATGTAACACCTGCTAATTGTTACTTGTGAACCCCTGCTCATAATCTTTTCCATACCTGGAATCCTCATACCTCCCACCTTACTTGTTCAAATATTCAAATGCCACCTATCCTTTGAGAGTTAGTGCAAATCTCACATCCTCCATGAAACTCTCCTAATCCTTCTAGACCACACACATTTTTTTCATTTTCTATTTTCCACAGTACTCATTTCACCTTTCCTATATTTATCTGTTTTGTCTTTTAGCAGGCATTATTCAAGTAAAGGATCCAGTTTTGTACTTCTTTTGCTCTCTCATCACTGGAGGATGGCAAGATACTAAGCAAGAGGTAAGTAGTGAGTTAATTAAGCTGGAAAGGCAGAGCTAGGAAGAAGGCCACTGGGCAGATGGGAGCCCAGAATGAATTGCCAACACTGATTTTTGGATAAACAGACCCCAAAGAAAAGAATACACACAGTCCCACTCTAAGGACTGAAATGCACTTCAGGAAATCCCAACTTACCTGAAAACTGGCTGATGGGAATAGAGTAGGTCTCCCTTGGAGAACAGTAGACTCTGGAGAGGATAGATCTATAGGAGGAAGAAGAAACCACAATGAATCATGCCCAACTTAGCTGGTCCCAGCAATCAATAAAATCCACTTATTTTTTCAAGACCTAAAATCTAAAACTCCTAGAAGAAAACATAAGAAAAAAACTCCTTGACATTGGTCTTGGGAATAATTTTTTCAATATTACACCAAAAGCAAAAATCAACAAATGGGACTACATCAAATAGAAGCTTCTGCAGAGCAAAAGAAGCCAACAAAATGAAAAGACAAGCTATGGAACAGGAGAAAATATCTGAAAATCATATATCTGATAAGGGGTTAACATCAAAAATATATAAGGAACTCATACAACTCAACGGCACAAAAAAAAAAATAATCCAATTAAAAAATGAGCAGAGGACTTGAATAGATATTTTTCCAAAGAAGACATACAAATGGCCAACAGGCACACAAAAAAGTGCTCAACATCACTAATCATCAGGGAAATGCAAATCAAAACCACAATGAGATATCACCTCACACCTGTCAGAATGAATATTATCAGAAAGATAAGAGATAAGTGTTAGTGAGGATGTGGAAAAAAGGGGACCTTTGTGCACTGTTGGTGGGAATGTAAATTGGTATAGCCACTATGGAAATATATATATACCACATTTTCTTTATCCATTCACCCACTGATGGACACTTTGGTTGCTTCCATATCTTGGCTATTGTAAATAATGCAGCAATGAACATGGGGGTACAGATATCTCTCTAAGATAATGCTTTCATTTCCTTTAGATACATACCCAGAAAAAAGGGCTTGCTGAATAATATGGCAGTTTTTTAATGTCTTGAGGAGCCTCCATACTGTTTTCCATTGTGTGTATACCAATTTACATTCCCACCAACAGTGAGAACATGTGTGTGTATATATAAAATGTGTGTGTATATATATACATATACACACAATATGCTATATATATACACATACACACACACACAATGGAATATAAATAGCCATAAAATAGAAGGAAATCCTGCCATTTGTGACAACATGGACCTTGAGGGCATTGTGCCAAGGGAAACCTAAAAAAGCTAAACAAATAAAACAAAGAGTAGAATGGTGGTTTCCAGGGGGTGGGGAGTGGGGAAATAGGGAGATGTTGGTCAAAGGGTACAAACTTCCAGTTTATAAGATAAAGAAGTTCTGGGGATCTAATGTACAGAGTAAATCTTAAATGTTCTTACCACACACACACGCACACACACACACAAAGACGAATATGTAAAGTGATAGATGGATTAACTAACCTTATTGTGGTAATCATTTCACAATATGTAGGTGTATCAAATTATGTTGGACAACTTAAACTTACAGAATATTATGAATCAATTGATCTCAAGGTGTAAAAAAATTTTTCTCAGCAATGTTTTGTAGCTTTCAGTGTACAGAGCCTGCACATTTTTGTTAGATATATTCCTGTTTCATATTTTACATGCTATTATAAGTGGAGTTGTTATTTTTATTACAATTTCCAATTGTTCATTGGTAATATAATGAAAGACAGTTGATTTTTTAAAATTAAGCTTTTTGTTTTGAGATAATTGTAGATACACATGCAGTTGTAAGAAATAAAACAGGTTCTTTGTACTCTTTAAAAAAAAGGGGGGTGGGCCGGCCTGGTGGCGCAGTGATTAAGTTGAGCACGCTCCAATTCAGGAGTGTGGGGTCGGCAGGTTCGGATCCCAGGTGCAGACCTACACCACTCATCAAACCATACTGTGGTGGCAACCCACATACAAAGTAGAGGAAGATGGGCACAGATGTTAGCTCAAGGCCACTCTAGCTCAAGCAAAAAGAGGATTGGCAACAGGTGTTAGCTCAGGGCCAAACTTCCTCACCAAAAAAACAAAAAAAAAATTGAGGACAAATACAAAGTATAACTCAAACCCAAATAATAATATAATGTTAAGACTTCTAATGATATTAAACAAATGCAAGAAAAAGGACTGTATGATAATAGTTAGGATAAATCAAATCTGACTGCATAGCCATACCTAAAGAATGTAAAGACAACGACAATGCAGAGGGAAGTCTATACTGACATGTCACAGGGCTCTGTCCTTACCCTGACCTGTTCAATGACATGTAGGAAGAAACAGAAGAATACTAATTAAATATGCTAGTGACAGAAAGTTGGAAAGGACAACTAAAACACTGAATAACTAAGATTCTTAATTATTCTGACAAGCTGGAACACTTGGCCAAAAAATTAAACAATCATAAATGTGAAGTCCTGACATTAAGGATAAAAAACAATTCTATTATACAAGGATGACATAGATCTAGTTCACTGAAGTTTATGTAAAAAAGATCTCAAGTTTACAGTATAATATTGCTGATTTTTTTTAAAGCTAATACAATCTGATACTAAACAGTAGAAGTATAATCCAAATGAAAAGAAGCAGTACATTATACTTTTAGGTATTTTTCAAACTATATCTAAAGAACTATGTTTCCTTTTAGGCAATGCAGTTTAAGAAGCATGCTGTCATGCAGCAGAGTTTTCAAAGAAGAGGTCTAGACATAGCACATGAAGACCCATCAAAGGTTCTGAGGCTATTCTGCTTAGAAAAGAATTTGTGAGTAGGAGTTGTAACAGCTGAATTCACATATCTGAAGGGAAGTAATGTGAAATGGAGAGCTGTCTCTTGCTTTTGGGGACTAAGAACTAAGATCAACACAGAAGTTACAGAAGCAGACACTTCTGCCTAATATAAGGAACTAAAAAAAGAAAGAGCCAACAAGGGAATAGTCTGCACCCAAAATGGAGAGTTTAACGCCACACTTGTTCAAGCACAGGCTTAACAGATGGCCATCTGCCAGGGATATTTCAAAACTGATTCTTGCATTGAAGGGAAGATTACCAAGACTTTTCTGACTGCAAGATTATCATTCTAATATTTAAGAAACAGAAGTCATGTGAGGATCACAAACATTCTGAATCATTGTTCATTTTCATTCCCCAATCTCGAAGCCAGGGAGAATTAACTCTTCCTCCAAGTCTCTCCCCATAATGTAAATGAATCTCGCCCTTAATGTAATTCAGTTTCTTTTCTGGATCCTTAAATATAAGGCTCCCTCGTTCCACCTCTTCCATCTCTGTCAAGTATTTTATCTCCAAGTGATAACTGTTCTTTTGCCACCAACATCCCACTCTCCCCCGAGGCGTCCCCATTACCTTCCATCTCAGCTCATCCCGTTCCTCTGGAACCTGGACATCAGAGTTTCCCAAGCAGCCTATCTCCGGCTGGGTCCTTGGTCTAGGGCTCAGATGTCCAGCAAGGAGTCTGAGCCCTTACACACGCTGAGATTGGCTGCCCAAAAGACACAAGATGGGGTCAGCAGCGTCCGTCACAGGATCACATCTCAGAATTTTGCAGAGTGCCCAAGAAGTCCTTAGAAAAGGGAAGTGCCTAGAGAAAGCACTAAACAGGCATGTGGCACTCCTGCTGAAAAAAAAGAGTGGAGATCGAGTACGCAGGTTCAGCCCCAGATTCCAAAAACCCTTGGTGCCTACCCTAGAATCTGCCCAGAGGCGCCCACAGACCCGGCCCGTTACCTCCGTGCACACTCGCGGGCTCACACCCCCGCGGGCTCACGAAGACACACCTGTTGCGGAGCAGAAAAGCTGGAAGGCGGACAAGCAGGGCGGGGCCCGGCTCCAGTCCTTCCTCCTAGACCGGAACAAAAGAACAAAGCCCTCCAAGGGATCAGCGCGCAACCGCCCCGCACTGGAGGAGGCGAGGGGCGCCCCCTTCGAGGACTCCCCAGCTCCCTCTCGGAGAGGCCGCCTCAAGCAAAGAGAAGGGTGACGTCACGCGGCCGGAGGGCTGGCGGTTGCCATGGTGATACCTGGGCTTCCCTTTCTCTGCAGCAACCCACACACTCTGATCTCGGGTCCGGCAGCGCTGGGACAATCACCAAACCTAGCGAAGGGAGCCAAAGCGGCTGGACTTCCCCAGCACCAACGTCTTTTCACGCCTACAGCCGGCTTCAACGGCCACTTCCGGTCGTGCCAAGAGAACCCCGCCCCTGCTCGCCGGCTGCTTTAGACTGCGCCCGGCTGACACGCAGGACTACGATTCCCAGAATGCTCCACGACGCTGAACTCCATTTCCCAGAGGCCTCAGCCGACGTGCAAGATCCCGTTTCGCGGGGCCGAGCGCTCAACGCCGCAGTGTTTGTTCCTAAATGTCTCAGGTAGAGGTATGCATTAGAGTGGTGACGTTCAAGCTTGTGTGACCGGACTGATTGTAAGAAATACACATTTACACATATATGTAATTTAAAAACCCAAACAAGCATTTAACGATGCATTCCTTACCTTTATTACCTGTGTTGCATTCTATTTAGCGTACTATTCCTTTGTCGTTTTAAAAATTCCGGTCGTAACCTATTATATTGCTTTTATGACTCTCAAATGGATTGCCACGAACATTTTAAACCAGGACGTGGTGTTACCATGTTTTGCCCTACAGTAGTGCATCGTGTATGCCTACTTCAGCCAGCACGAAGCTGCGAATGGAGCCCAAGCCCACTCGGTCAGTGTGTGCTTGGCGGGAAAAAAATACAACAGAAATCGGTAGTTTTTATTATCTTTAAATGTGTGGCCCACGCACTTTACTATGCTTCTGTGCGTCTCCAGCATTTTTATAGAGGGGCTAAGGTCAAGTCACTCAGCCTGTTGGCCGACAAAACACTAAACTTGGAAATTCTGACACTGAGTGTATGAAAACAAAATTACAGTCAAAGAAAAGAGAACAATATCTAGAAGTCTCTAAGAGCAGATTTCAGAAAAGATCTACTGTAGGAACCAGAAAATTTCAGGAAACAATTTGGTATTCTCAGTAGATTGCAAGAAGACATGGCCTGAATGAAACAAGAAGGTGTGAGAGAATAGACTGAAATAAAGATACTAGATGGCAAGGCATGAAAATATACAGAAAAATATTTAAAATGCAGCAACATAATTAAAATCATACTGGAAAAAAACTGAATTGATGCTGTGGAAAAGAAAATCAGTTATGTGTAGGATATTCTTTTAAAGCTCCTCCATGATTCAAAAGAAAAAGATGAATGAAGTAGAAGAGAAGAAAGTGATAGATATAAAGGACAGAGGATGGAAAGCCAATATCTGGATAATTGGTCATCAGGAAGGAGAGATCATATGAAATTAGCTACCATTTAACACTTTCTATGTGTTCTAAGTGCTTTATATCTATTATTTAATCCTTAAAACAACCTATTGAAGTTATTTCCATGTGATTATTTCTACTTTACAACAAAGGAAACTGAGGCACAAGTAACTTGAGTAACTTGCCCAAGGTCACATAGCCAGTAAATAGAGAAGCTAGGACTTGAATTTAGTAATTTGGTCCAAGCTCTCACTTTTAATCTCTAACACTAGACTCCCTAGTAAAGAGATGAACAATTTCCTGAGTTTAAAAAAGAATAAATCTCTTATTCATTGTTTGTGAAAGTGAAAAATGCTACAGCTACTTTGGAAAACAGTTTGCCAGTTTCTTACAAAACTAAACACACTCTTACGATATGATCCAGCAACTGCACTTCTTGATATTTCTGCAAATGAGTTGAAAACTTATATCCACACAAAAACCGAAACGCCAAGACTTGGAAGCAATCAAGATGCCCTTCAACAAATGAATGGATAAATAAACTGTGGTACATCCATACAATGGAATATTATTCAGCAATGAAAAGAAATGAGCTATCAAGTTACCAAAAAACATAGAGGAACATTAAATGCATATTGCGGAGTGAAAGAAGTTAATGCGAAAAGGCTACTTATTGTATGATTCCAACTATATAACATTCTGGAAAAGGCAAAACTATGGAGACAGCAAAGATCAGTGGTTACTAGGAGTTGAGGGAGGGAAGGAGGAATGAATAGATGGAGCACAGGGGATTTTTAGGGCAGTGAAACTATTCTGTATGATACTGTAATGGCAGATACATGTCATTATACATTTGTCAAAACCCATAGAATGTACAACACACAGAGTGAACCTCTAATGTATATATAGTCTTTAGTTAATAGTAATTTATCAATATTAGCTCATCAATTGTAACAAAGGTACCACACTAACGCAAGATGTTAATAATATGGAAAACTGGGGTTGGGGGAGTGAGGGTATATGGGAACCCCGTACTTTCTACTCAATTTTTCTGTAAACCTAAAACTGTTAAAAATAATGAAGTGTATTAATTAAAAATATATGATTGTTAAAGGTGCTTCTGGTAAGGTCTTAGAAGGAAATGAGGGACATGAAATTAGAAACTGGAAGAAAAGTGATTCTTGTCATAAAGTGGCAGAAACATGGCTGAATTGTGCTCTACGGTTGGGTGGAAAACAGAACGTGTAAACAATAAACTTGAACATTTAGCTGAGGAGATTTCCAAGCAAAGTGTGGAAGGTGTAGCCTGGTTCTCCTTGGGTTTATAGTAAAATGTGTGAGGAAAGAGACAAATTGAGGAAAGAACTGTTAAGCAAAAAGGAACTATTTTTTTTGATGGTTTGGAAATTTTTCAGCCACATGTTATACACATGAGGCTTTCAATACATATTGAGGAAGGGGATATATATACATGCAGAAAGAAATATATATACATATAATTCCTGTCCTCAGTGACTTGTCTATCTAGTTTTAGCGAGTAGGTCTACACATAAAGTAAGCAACCATATGAAGCAGCATATAGATACTCCCTGAGTGTATAAGCAAAATATTAATTGAGTACCTACTGTATGCCAAGCACCAATAAGAAACACTATCTGCATAGAAGGTATAATTTAGTGAATAAAAGCCAAAGTTTGAGTTTTTACTTGGTGCCAAGCTCTAAACACTTTACTTGAATTAATTCATTTAATTAACTCAGGGTGCCAAATAGAGAACAGAAAAGGATGGAAATTCACATAAAATGCATAGGTTGATTTGTTGACAAATATACGATCCTGCCTTAGTACTATGTGCGCCTAATGTGTCTTTTTGCACAATGGCTAAGATGTGAGTAATAATCAGATTTTTGTTTTTACTTGAAAAATATAAAATGAATATCTTAGTGTGTCATCAATAAATATTCATATATAACGCACATTTTAGTGGCAGAAAAAGTATTACGTCCTACCAATGAAGGATTTTTTAAAAGAAAAATATTTACCGAAGTTTAACAGATACACCAAAAAGCGTATGAAAGTGAACTACTCAATATATTTACACAAAGCAAGCACACCCATGTACCCAGTATCCGATTTGAGAACCAAAATCATTACCAGAATCCCAGAAACTCTTCCTAAGGGTAATGGGAAACTCCTGGTCACCACTTCCCAAGGGTAATTACTATCCTGTTTTCTAATATTGTAGGTTAGTTTCACCTGTTTTTGAACTTTCAACAGTTGGAATGCACTATAGTATGTATTCCTTTGTGTCTGGCTTTTTCCCGCTCAATATTAGGTTGTGAGATTTCATCCATGTGGTTGTGTGTACTTGTGTTTCTTCACTCTCTTTGTGCTGTGGTATTCCATTGTATGAAAAAAACACTCACATTTTGTCTTTTCCACTGTAGATGGACATTTGGTTTGTTTCCAGTTTAGGACTAAAGTAATAACTAGTTTTTATTTCTTGCAACTCAGCCCGGACTCTCTTCCTTTACCAAGATTCATTCTGCCATTGAAAAAAAAAAAAAATTTAGTCCAGTAAAACAAAGTTGCAGTTGTGTCCAGCCCTTGTTCGTTGTTACTCTAAAACAAACAACCTGTTGATTAATAATTTTAGTTCAAATACATCACTAATTGCTTTCTATTTGCATTTTTTTAAGCACAAGAAGTTTTCGGTATTTTTTCGGTGTCTAACTTCAATCAAAGCCAGAGTTCCAAATAACTTTGGCAAAAAAAAAAAAATCATATGTACACCAAATAAAAGGATGTGATGTGTATAAATTATGGACAACAATCTTCTATAGCATAATTTATATCAAAACTGCTTCATGCCTATCTCTTCAGAGGAGGTTGTTTCCCATAAAACCATTGAATTTCTTAAGTTTCTCTCCCTTCTTCCTTACCATCACTCTCTTCTCTCCCTCTCCTTCTCCCTCTCCCTTCTCATCCCTCTTCCTCATCTCTCTGTTTAGGCGACGTGACTTCTCCGTTTGCTATCGTTTTCCTTCTTTCTTAAATTACTATATGATACCAAGAAGTAGACAAAAGCCAGTAGCAGTAATCTATGCACCGAACCGGCTCAGGAAAACATGTGACCGCAGCTTTAGCCTCTGAGATCCAAATATAACAAGGCAGAAAGAAAACATACTAGAGTTGGATAAATTTTGAGAAAATGAGCTCCTGCCTTGGCCAAAAATGAAACTATGATCTACCTTTTGGAAGATAGCCAGGTTCCAGGGCGGGCAGGAACTCACAAACCATATATAAATTTCGGTCTTAACCCGACTGGAGCGTGGAAGCGCGCTGTGAAATGCAAAGCACTGTGCAAACACAACAGGATTGATGCTCCCTTGGGATTGATGTGGGCCTGGGCGCTTACCAACACCAAAGCAAGGAGACGCAAGGAAGGTTTTCCTCGCCCTCCACTTGGGACACCAATCAGCGGAACTAAGTCCCTCTCTGAAAGCCATTAGCCTTTATCAAGGAGCCTCAATGCCTGGAAGTTCCAAACAAAAGCTACACGTATCAAGCCTAGAGTTAGGATGAGTGTCTGATTCCACTTCGCTGGGAAGTCAGTTTGGTTCCAGTTGAGGATAATACAGAGGCCCAAGTCTCCTGGAGAAGCTATTGCTGACGCGGTGAGGAGGATTCCCCCTCTAGTGCTCTCAATTCTCGCGCTGCCCAAGAGAGGTGACCTCCAGCCAAACGTCCGCTTCAACTGAGGGTTTCTATCCAGTTTGCAGTGTTTTCTTATGACAGGGGCCATTTTTATCCTGACCGTTCTTTTTTTCTTTTGCTCTTGTGGTAGGTCAACTGGTGGAATTTCTAGTTAAGGATTGACATAAGAGGACATTGTTCATGTAGTCGTGGCCGAGTGGTTAAGGCGATGGACTAGAAATCCATTGGGGTCTCCCCGCGCAGGTTCGAATCCTGCCGACTACGGCACGCTTTTCTGTGACTTGTTCTCAGTTCCGGGGCAAAACTCGTGGTGTGGCTCCTGCGTGTCACGCAGGAGGCAAACTTTGATTCATACGTTCCCCTACACTCTTATTTTTCTTCGCCTCCGCATTTCCTGCCTTCGAAATGCTGCTTAAAGCCTCAGCGGAGTCAACGGACGCCTGTTTCAGGGTTGAATGACTCCCTTCTGTGTTCGCTAGGATTCAGATCGCAGTCGTGAGCGTCGAGAGGAACCAGTGCACCAACCAAGGCAGGTAGCGAGGACACTTTTTATTTTTCCTTTTTATCTTTTATTTTAAGGCTCTCACATAGCGCCATCTCCGGCCTTCCCACCGCGCTGCCTGTTCCCGGAAGTGAGCGAGGGACTGGTGTGGACTCAAGGCTACACGTGGACCGTTGGGCTCGGACGCTGAATCGTGTAATGTACGGTTGACAGGGGGACGCACAGCCTGCAGAGCGAAGGAATAAGGACAACAGTGACTAGCTTTATGAGGATTCCTTCAGAACAGCATTCTTGTCCGTTTCCTTGTTAGTGTAGTAGTGAGTATCTCCGCCTCTCAAGCAGGAGACCAGGGTTCGACCCTCCTGGAGGGGAGAAAATTTTGATTCTTAGAAAGTACCTGCCGGTGGACATTTTCTGTTCTTCCAGTCAAATATGTACCAACGAAATAGTCAATGACGTAGTATTCAGTAATATGAAGAGAAAAATAGCATCTCTACAGTGGAGAAATTGGGTTTAGGTACCTCCTTAATCAAGTGATTCATCCAGTTTTGGGACAAATCAGAATTACTTCTGATGTGATGTACTCAGGAGGGTACAACGTCACTTTTGTGGTATTGCTGGCAAAAATGTGTAATCTGACTCTATTCAGAGGAAACATCAGACAAACTCAAAGGACATTCTACAAAGTAACTGACTTGTACTCCTCAAAAATAGCACTACATTATTATGAAACACAAAGAAAGGTTAAACATTCCAGACTAAAGAACACAACTGAATGCAGCACATGACCTGGGATTTTCTTTTGCTATAGAGGATATTATTGGAACAACTGGTGAAATCTGAATAAAGCTTGTAGATTAAATATTATTTTATCAGTGTTAATTCCTGATTTTATCAGTATTAATTTTTCTATGGTTATATAAAAGAATTCCCTTGTTTTAAGAAAATACTGAAATATTTAAGGGTAAAGGGGTATGTATTTTCAAACTCAGTCTCATACAGTTTGGAAAAAAGTATATATACATATAAATGCTCTTCTGTCATATATATATGACAGAGAGAGAGAGAAATGGAAAAGAAAATACAGTAATATGCTAAATATGCTAACGTTTGGGGAATAGGGTGAAAGGTAGCCAGGAATTCTCTGTATTCTTGTAACTTTTCTGTCAATCTGAAGTTATTTCAAAATTAAAGTATTTCAAAATAAAAAATTAAAAGACAAAAAACCACAATAATTGAAAAATATGTTGGGCCGCCCCGTGGCCTAGGGGTTAAGTGAGCGCGCTTCACTGCTGGCGGCCCGGGTACGGATCCCGGGCGCACACCGACACACCGCTTCTCTGGCCATGCTGAGGCCGCGTCCCACATACAGCAACTAGAAGGATGTGCAGCTATGACATACAACTATCTACTGGGGCTTTGGGGGAAAAAATAAATAAGTAAAATTATTAAAAAAAAAGAAAAATATGTTCATCAAAATCTAAAGGTGCAAATATACAGTTTGAACCATAGATATGAAAGAGGTAAGGAGTAAATTAATCAATAGGAATTTAGAACTGATGAAGGAATGAGATGCAAAATACTATAGTGAGCAAGGAAATTCCTAACACATGAGAAAATCTAAATAAAGAATGCATGCCTAAAACAACACTGTTTAATAATGACTGCATTTCAGGATATAAAAACCAGATATTACTAAAATTCAAAACAGCAATAACATGTAAGATGGGAAGATGTGACCAAATCCAAATCATTCTATGCTCCCTTATAATGATGAATAAGGTTAGAATTAGAAGTATACTCAATACATACTTTGGACCAGTTGCTGAATGGATGAGTGTTAAAATCAGTATTTCTGTGAACCACGGTCAAAGCCAAACAGATTTTTCATCCTTCCAAGATAAAAGAATAAATCTGAAATTTTAATTTAAAATTAATTATTAACATTTTGTCATGAAATTTTGGTAGTCAAATTTAAAAGTTAATATTACTGTGTAACCACTAGATTATTCCTTCAGTAACTTGACTACACAGTTGAGTGATCAATGCCCCTTCCTTTTCACCTAACAAATTGAATCTCATTTGTCTCTATTACTTCTTTTCTTCATAGACAAAATATTCTTTTTTTTTATGGAGGAAAAATGATTCATGATGGATAAGAACTATACAGGCACTGATGAGCAATCAATGCAGGCAGGGCTTGAAGGGCTACAATCCTTGAGAGAAGAGAAGCACATGATATGAGTTGCATGAGGGCTTGCCTTGAGGGCATGCTCTATTTTGCAGCATTTTGGAATAGCCTTCAAACGGAAAGAGGCAGTTGCACTGGACTGAGGAGACACTCATCAGTGTTTTGGGCTACCAAAGTCCACAGAACCTGAGGGTCAAAATGCAGATGATGAGGTAACCACAGAGAAGGAGCTGAAATTTCTATGTGTAAATTCTCATTACATCATGGACTAATTCCTAAATTGCACATACTCAGGAAGATGTTCCAAAATTCTGTAGGAAAGAGCTGCTGGAAGGCTAATATCTGTAGAGATTCAGCAGCTGCATGGTTCTGTCTCTCCCAGTTGCAGGAAACTTGGTAAACATTATCAGCTGTCATTTGAGACTTCAGAAGCATTATCCCTTAGCAGTAAGTGACAAACCCTAGCTGTAAGGACCACACAAAAGGAGTAAGGGCTAGGACTTAAAAGTACAGAAAAACTAACATAGACTAACCATAACAAATGCTCAATCTTTGTGTATTCAGAAAGACTACCAGAAAACTCTGAATGTTTGGAAAGAAAGCAATACATGCCTACATACTCCATGGCTCAAAGAAGAAAATGCAATGGCAATTTTAAAACATTTTGAGCTGAGTGATGATAACAAAAATATACGATATCGTAATTTGTCTGATGTAGCTAAAGCTGTTCTTAGATAGAAATCTTTACCTTTAACTGCATATATTAGGACAAGAGAAAGGTTGAAAATCAGTGATCTAGCTCAAGAAGCTATAAAAAGCCAGAAACTTAAATGCAAAAAGTAGAAGGAGCTATTAAAATAACTGCAGAAATCAATAAATGGAAAGAAGACATACATCAGAGAAACTCAACAAAGTAAAAGGTTGGTTCTTAGAAAAGATTGATAAAATAGATTTACCCTGAGTAAGACTAACCAAGAAAAAAAAGAGAGTAAGATAAAACACAAAATGCCAGCAATAGGAGTGAAATAGATGATATTTATATATATCCTAAATATATTTAAAAAACAAGAAAGAGGTATTATAAACATCTTTAAGTCAATATATGTGAAGCATTTGATGAAATGGATACACTCCTTGAAAAACACAATATACTACAACTGACACAAAAAGCAATAGGAAATCTGAATTGTCTTATGCCTATTAAAGAAATTAAATCCACAATTTAAAAAGTCACTGATATAAACCCCCAGGCCTAGATAGATTCACTTGTGAATTCTTTTCTACAATAAGAGATAAATACCAATCTTACAGAAACCCTTCCGGAGAACAGAAAAAAAGAGAACATCATTCAACTCATTTTATGACATCAATATAACTCTGATACCAAAAGTTGAAAAGAGATTATGAGAATGGAATAGTATAGGCCAATATCTCCAAACACAGACTCTAAACTGTTAACCAAAATATTAGCAAATCAAATCAAGCATTTTTTTTGAAAAGCTAAAACATCATGACCAAATGGGATTTATTCTAGGAATTCAAAATTGGTTTAATATTTTTAAAATGTAATTTACCACATCACTAGAATAACTATAAGAACTAAATGACCCTCTTGGTAGACAAAGAAAAAGAATTTGATAAAATTCAACATCAATTCTTGATAAAACTCTCCCAATGATGAATAGAAGGGAATTTCTTTAGTCTCATAAAGGTTAACTATAAAATACCTACAATGAACCTGAGTTTGGGAACATGACAAGGATGTCTATATTATTTCTTCTACTCAACATTGTGCTGGAAGTAAAAGCTAGTGCAATAAAACAAGAAAAGAAATAATTGATATTAACATTGGGAAATAAATAAAGCCTTCATTGTTGGAAGATAATTTGCTTATGAATGTACAAAACTGAGAAGACTCTAAATCTATTGGAATTAGTAAGTGAATTTACTTACTAATGGTTACTCCCTTCCAGGTCAATATGTAAAATATCTAATATGTTAATATATAGTAGCAACAAGCAAGCGAAAAATAAAATTTTTAAATTCCATTTTCAATAGCATTACAAACATTAATTAGCTAGGAATAAGTCTAACAAAAGTGTGCAAGAAATTTACACTAAAAACTACAAAACATTACTGGGATAAATTAAAGAAGACCTAAATAAGTTAAGTGATATACCAGGTTTATATTTTGGAAGATTCAATAGTGTTAGGATATCAATTTTTCCTAAATTGATCAATAGACTCAGTGAAATTCTAGTCAAAATCTCAGCAACTATTTTTGTAGAAATTGACTGATTCTAAAATATATTTGGAAATGCAAAAGAATTTGAAAAGTCAAGTCAATATTGAAGAAGAAAAACTAAACTAGAAGACTTATGCTGCCAATTTACAAAATAGATCCTGGGTCAATTCGGTCAGGCAAGGATGGCCTTTTTAATAAATGATGATGGAACATTTTGATATACATATAGAATAAAATAAACTTTGACTCTTACCTCACGTTATAAACACACATTATAAACGAAACTATTTCATGATAGACCTTCATGTGAATGAAAAAAACAGCAAAGTTTCTAGAAGAAAACATAGTAGAATATCTTCATGGACATAGGTGAGGCAAAGATTTCTCAAACAGGACAGAAAGAATCTGAATCATAAAATACGAAGTTGATGAGTTAGACATTTTAAATTAAGGATGTATTGGCTGCAAAAGACGCCATTAAAAGAGTGAAAACACAAGCTGTGGAGTGTGAGAAGTTATTTGTATTATTTGTATACAATCAAATGAATAATATCCAGATATATAAAGAACCTCCACAGATTAATGTGTTAGACAGACAACCCAATTTGAAAATGGGCAAAAGACTTGGCAGATACTTTATAAGAGATTCGAAATGGTCAATAAGCATATGAAAAGTCACCCACTAGAATGGCTAAAATTAAAAAGTCTAACACTGCCGATTGGTAGTAAGAACATTTTCGCATTGCTAGTAGAGTATAAATTAGTATAACCACTTGGAAAAAATGCTTCACTATGCTTAAAAAAGCTAAGCATAATGTTTCCTATGACTCAGATATTCCACTACTTGACTATATAACCAACATAAATAACATGTACATGCATGTTCATAACAACTTTATTTGTAATAGTCAAAATTTGAAACCACCTAGATGTCCATCAGTGGTAGAATGGAAATGTGGAATAGTATACAGTCCTTATGAAGAATGACTACTGTGGGCCAGGTCGGCCCCGTGGCTTAGCGGTTAAGTGCACGGCTCTGCTACTGGCGGCCTGGGGTTTGGATCCCGGGCGTGCACCGACACACCGCTTCTCCGGCCATGCTGAGGCCGCGTCCCACATGCAGCAACTAGAGGGATGTGCAGCTATGACATACAACTATCTACTGGGGCTTTGGGGAAAAAAAAGGAGGAGGATTGGCAATAGATGTTAGCTCAGAGCCGGTCTTCCTCAGCAAAAAGAGGGGGATTAGCATGGATGTTAGCTCAGGGCTCATCTTCCTCACACACAAAAAAAGAATGACTACTGATAAAACAACATGGCTAAATCTCACAGAGGTAATATCACTCAAAAGAAGACACAGAAGAGTGCATACTTCACATTTCCACTTATAAGAAGTACAAAAACAGCAAAACTATTTTATGGTGATAGAAATGAGGAGAGTGATAGTCCTTGTGGGAGAGGGCATGCACTGACTGGGATGATACTGAAGAAACCGTTTTGTATTGCTGAAAATATTCTACATCTTGATCATGGTGATTGTTGGACAGGTATAACCATAAGTTAAAATTCATCAAGCTGTACAATTAAGATTTGTGCTCTTTATGGTATGTAAATTATACGTAAGTTTAGAAAATGGGAAAAATTAAGGCAAAACAAGGATGGTTTAACTCAAACAAAAGCAGGGAGAATTCCTCATTAGCATTTGTGCATTACAAGACATAATAAAGGGTATTCTTGATGTTACAGAAAAATAAGGAATCTGAAAATTGAAATTAATAGGTGAATTAGCATAGCAGATGGTTTCATGGTCAATATATAAAACATTAAGTGTGTTTATATGTACCAAGAACAAGCAAGTGGAAATTAGAAATTAAAAGTTCCAATTTCAATAGCATCAAAAATGTCAACTGCCTGGGGTAAATCTAATAAAGGATGAGAAGATATCTTCATTAAAATCTTTTATGTATAACTGAAAATTAATGCAAGAGAAGAAGTAGAATAATATAAATACTTTTCAATCTAAAAAGAGGCAAGGGGGCAGGAATTAGAGAACAATGATCATATTAACAAAATTAAAAGAATAGCCACAAAACTCAACGAAATAAATATTTTCTTGAATGTTAGTAGACTAAATATTTCAATTAAAAGACAAAGGTTGTCATAATGGAAAAATATTTACCCAAACCTGTATGCTCTTTATAAGGCGTACAATTTAAACATGTGGATTTTAAAAAAGGATTAACATTAAAGAATGTAAAAGACATATCAGAACAAGTAACCAGGAAAGATAGATCAGAACCACTTTAATGATAATAATTTGATATTTGTAGACTTTCAAGAAAGAAGCAATACTAGAAATACTGAGGCTATTTCATAACATCAAGGGCAAATTTAGTAAGAAGATATTACAATCCTATATTTCTATGCACATAACAACAGCTTCAAAGTATAGAAAACAAAAGATTGACAGAGCTAAATGGAGAAATACAAAAATCCATAATCATAGTTGAATATTTCAACACTTCTATAGAAACAACTAATGAGACAAACAGACAAAAATTTAGTAAGGATAATTTAGTAAAATTTAGAAAGGAAATTTTAAGCAATAGGATTATTTCTATACCCAACTGCAGAATATCTTTGTTTTTGAGGTGCACATGAAACATTTAACAAAATCACCATATGCTGAGCATAATGCAAGTCTCAACAAGTTTCAAAAGATTGAGATCACACAGAGTGTGTTCTCGGAGCACAGTATAATTAAATAAAAATCAATATCAATAATATAAATAGAAAATTCCCAAATGTTTGAAAATTAAATAATACAGTACCAAATAATCCCATGGGTCAAATAAGTTAAAAAACTATAAAATATTTTTAACTGAATGATAATGAAAATAGGATATATCATGACTTGTGCCATGAAGCTAAAACAGTACTTAAAGTCTAGTTTTTAGCTCCAGATTCACACATTAAAAGAGAAGAAAAATGGAAATTTAATGATATAATTTTTCATCTCAAGAACCTAGCTAAAAAATCCTGTAAATTAAACTTTAAAAAGTTAGAAGAAAAAAATAAGAAGAATAAGAGCTGTAATCACCGAAAAATAAAGAAAAAACAGAGGAAATCAACAAAGCAAAAATTTGTTTTTTAATTAGTAAAATTGTTACCCCAAATCAAGACTGATTTTTTTTAAAGAGGAAAAAAATCAAGGATAGAAAGAGGACAACATTAAAGATCTTCCTGACATCACGATCAGAGTTAGAGGATAAAATGAATAGTTTTGGGGGAATAAAATTGATAATAGAGGGTAAATTACAGGTTTCTTCATACATACAACTTACCAAAGCAGACATAAAAAGAAATTAAAACTTCAAATAGTCTGAAGTCTATTAAAGAAGTTAAAATCATAATTACCTTCTGTATTAGTTTGCTGTGGCTGACATAACAAAATACCACAGATTGGGTGGCTTAAACAACAGAAATTTATTTTCTCACACTTCTGGAGGCTAGAAGTCCAAGAGCAAGGTATCAGCAGCTTTGGTTTCTCCTGAGGCCTCTCTCCATGGCTTGCAGATAGCCACCTTCTTGCTATGTCCTCACATGGTCATTTCTCTGTCCATGCTCATCCATGGTGTCTCACTGTGTGTCCAAATTTCCTCTTCTTATAGGGATACCAGTCAGATTGAATTAGTGCCCATCCTAACAGCCTCATTTTAACTTAATCATATCTTTAAAAGCCCTATCTCCAAACACAGTCACATTCTGAGGTACTGGGGGTTAGGGCTTCAACACATAACTTTTGGGGTTATACAATTCAGCCTATAACTCCTTCTGACAAAGCAAACACTATGCAAAAATGGCTTCACTGTTGAAATCTTAAAACAATAAGGAAGAACTAATATTATACACATACTCTTTCAGAAAATAGAAAAAGTAAAAATACTTCCCAATTCTCTTTAGAGGCCAGCATAATCGTCATACTAAAATCTGACAAGGATGTTACTAGAGAGGAAATTACAAATTAATCTTTGTGTCAGATGCTCTAGATGCAAAACCACTAAACAAAATAAAAGCAATCAGTTCCAGTAATATATAGAAAGAATAGTCAAAAAGTAAAGAAGTAATGTTTTTTTAGTAATATGTAATTTGTTTAATATAAAAAATAAGTAACTTTAAATTTATCACAAAGTACAAATGATCATATCAGTAGGTGCAGGAAAAGCATTTGACAAAATTCAAAGACATTCATTTAAAATTTTCAGCAGTCTAGGAATAGAAAGGAGATTTCTTAATCCCATGATGCATATATACAAAATCCTACATCTAACATCCTAATTATGATAAATATTTAACACTTCCTCCCAGATATTGGGACCAAGACAACCATCACCTCTATCACCACTGCTATTCAACATCATATTGGCGATCTTAGCCCATGAAGTAAGACAAGACAAAGAATTAAAAGATACTAAGATTGGAAATGAAGAAATAAGACTGTCATCACTTGCAATTGATATGATTATGTGCTTGGAAAATCCCCCAAATCTATACATTATTAGAATTAATAAGTATTAATTATAAGTATATTTATTATATACTTATAAATATATAAGTATATAATTATAAGTATTAATAATAAGTATTAGAATTAATAAGTAAAAATAGCAAATTTGCTGGATCTAAACCCTAATATTCAAATATATGTTGTATTCATATATACTGGCAAAAATAGACAATTTTTAAAAATGTCGTTTACAAAAAATAGCAAGAAAACTTTCAATAACCTAAAAAATGTATGTAATAAATATAATAATTTACATTTATTGTATTGTATTATATACATTACATTTACATGTTTACTACTACAATATATGTAGTAATATACAATAAATGTAATAAAAATGTGCAACAGTGCTACATTAATAGCTCCAAATCACTGTGCGGAGAATTTTTTTTTTTTTTGTGAGGAAGATAACATCTGCCAATCCTCCTCTATTTTTGCTGAGGAAGACTGGCCCTGGGCTAACATCCGTGCCCATCTTCCTCCACTTTATATGGGACGCTGCCACAGCATGGCTTGCCAAGTGGTGCATCGGTGCGTGCCCGGGATCTGAACCAGCGAACCCCGGGCCACTGCAGTGGAGCGCGTGCACTTAACCGCTTGCACCACCGGGCCGGCCCCAAGAGAGTTTTTTTAAATATCTAGATAAATGAAAGGATATACCATATTCATTGATTGAAAGACTCAGATTCAATGTAATTGAAATGAAATATTTAAGGAGAACTTTTGGTAGAATTGGCAAACTGTCTCTAAAATATATATGCAAGTAGAAAGGACCCAGAATAGCTAAAGAAATCTTGCAGAAGAAGGATAAATCTGGAGGACTTTTACTACCACATAACAAGATTTATTCTAAAGCACTAATTAAGAAAGTGTATTATTGATATAACGATAAACAAAGAGATCAACAGAACAAAATAGATATGCCCATACAAAACCACACACTTATAGCAAAGTGTCATTGCAATTCAATGGAGAAAATGATAGATTTTTCAAGAGGTGGCTCTGGGTCAACTGAATATACAAAGGAAAACAATGTGGACATTGATCTCTTCCGTAAACTATTCCCTAAGGTAATTCAAGATGGATTAAAGACCTAAGTGTGCAAGGTAAAAAAATAAAAGTTATAGAGGAAAGCATGAGACTATCTTCATGAACTTTGGGTTGGCAAAGATTTCCTGTTTAATAAGCACAAAAGGCAATAACCATAAAAATGATTGATAAATTGAACTTCTTTAAACTTAAGAACTTCAATACACCCAAAGACACCATTAACAGTGTGAAAAGGCACAAAATAGAAGACGTTTGTAATACATATATCTCACAAAAGATTTATGTCTTGAATGTATAAAGAATCCCTTAAAATCAACAAGAAAAAAAGATTTAAAAAAAATCAGATGGTGTGAATCTGGGTAGAGTCTCCTGGGGTAATGGCTGATATGCTGGTCACTAACAGTAGGGTCCTCTTTGAAGGATAGTGTAAGTCAGCTTCCCCTTAGTGTGATACTGACACATTATTTTTAACCCTCTGGGAAGGCCCTCCATTTGTGGCAGTAACCATCTATTTCGCTCTCCTTCAAGCGAATCTTTCTACACTACAGAGGCTAGAAAGTTAAAACTACATTTCCTTAGCTCCCTTGCAGCTAGGGTTCTAGTTGTGATTTCAGCTTTATCTTGGAGTTTTCAAATGTGGAAATGAGGCATCTCCTGGTTCCATTGTTTTGTGCTGACAAGAATTGTCATGGACATGTTGGGATTTTCTGCAGAGGAATGCAAGGTGAGGCGCATCCATTGTTTTGCTAATTCACATCTAGGAGACACAGTGTTCTCCAGAACATGTGATTCTCAAAGCGTGGTCCCCAGAGCAGCGCCAACAGCAGCATTTGGCAACGTGTTTAGAAATGTAAATTGCTTTCTGAGTGTTCTGTATTATCATAAATTCTTTATTTTTCTATTTGGTACCCATTAATTACAGGGCCAAAATAACAGCCAGAGCTATGTACATCTCCTGCTATCCAGAGCCCATCTTCTGAACCACCTCCTTTATCTAATTCTCACACACCAAGCCAATATTTCCTCTGTCGTGAATCAGCCCAGAGCCAGGTAATAGACAACTAGGGATAGCACCTATGCCCTAACGCTCACCAGAATTATTCAAATTAGCCAGTCCTAAACTGTTTACTGTAATCTGCCTTTCCTTCCTTGTGGAAATCCCAGTAGAGACTGTGGCTTACGCCTTCCCTTTGCTCTTTTCTGCCTCTTGACCAAAACTGGTGCTTCCCCCCATAGTCTCATGTGGTGTGCCATGCCTCTTGTTTCTAGGGAAACTGTGAGTAACATGAAACTTTTCTTTCAATGGCATTGACCTCTCCTTGTCATCACTCAGTCACCTTTATAAATTAAGACCCAGGCACAAATCATTGACTTGCTTTCTGTCATGATAGATAGCTTTCATGCTAAATTTTGAGAACCACTGCCCTAGAGAGAATATTGCTGTTGCAGAAGCCTCCAGATCCCTGCACTACAGTTCAGGCAATAGATGCCTGAAGTCAACAATTCTAGTGGATGCATCCTGATTTCCCACTTTCTTTTTCTTTTTTTTTTTTTGGAAGTATTAATGATGACTTTAATTTTCTTCTTAATATTTTTTTCTCTTTTCAAAATTTTGTGATAACAATGAACTGTTTTTATAATATACTTTTTAAAAATTTTTTGTTTATTGCAGTAACATTGGTTTATAACATTGTATAAATTTCAGGTGTACAACATTATACTTCTATTTCTGCATAGATTACATCATGTTCACCACCCAAATACTAATTACAACCCATCACTGATTGTAGAGACAATAGCAGCCTCTCTGGGAGACCATTTCTGCAGGGTTGGATTAGAGCTGGCACCTGCCTCCATCCCTCTTTTCCAAAAATTTTGTAAGCTTCTGTATTCTTTATTAATCTCTTTTGTTTAAAAGTGGCTTGAGTGGTTTTAAGTAATTTTGATTTACATATAATATAATGCAGTATTGATGCAAGAAAGTACATAAACCATGATTAGACAACTCAAGAAATTTTCACAAAGTGAACATACCTATGTACCCAGCACCCAGAATGAGAAACATAACCATTTCCAGCATCTCCAGCAGGCCTCCTTGATACTGGCTCAAGACAAGGTTGACACAAGGGAAGCCATATTGTAGAAAAGAAAAACTCTATTGTAACTTTGAATGGCCTCTGACAAACTAACACAGCTGGATATGCACCCTCCAGGAGACCTAACTGTTCTGTAGATTTTATGACCCCTGCTTGTGCATGTACCTCCCAGCTGCCATAAGACGATAACTTCAGTTTTTCAAGTTCCTTAGGAATGTGATGACCCCTGAACAGAGAATCTGTGCTGATAGCCATCATCAGTGAAAACTGAAAGATCTCGTGTGGCACTCCCAGTCTGCAACACTAGACGGTCAACATTCCTAACCTCCTCCCCAATAACCCAATGGCCTATATAACTGCTGTAAGATGTCGTGCCCCCTTAAGGTGTTTCTTTTGCACATGAGTTGGCCATCTTCCCTCTTGCTAGCAAGCTGTAATAAAAAGTCCTTTCTCTCCTACCTCCTTGCCTCTTGACTATTAGCATGTCTTGTGGCGAGCAGAAGGCCCCACATTGGGCGGTAAGACCCTCATGGCTTTTCCCAGTCATAACCACCTTCAACAATCACCTTCCTGATTCCTAACACCATAGATTTCCTTTGCCTGTTTTGCACTATATATAACAAGTCAAGGATCTTGAAACTGTCAAGGATCTTTGTTTATTTCAGTCCAAGCAAAAAAGGAATTGATTAAAATCAGTTCACATTAAGCACAGCCACTTTCTTTTTTTGCTGAGACTTTTTAAAGCATGAAATGTTTCTGTTATTCCTTCATATTTAACTCCTTCCAAACTAGATTTCCAAAGGAATTTACCTAAAATGTTATATTCTTGTTTAAAATGAGTAGACCAAATAAAAGAGCCACAATGTGACTAATTATAGCAACATCTATATCACAACTTACATTTTACTTAAAATTTGCATTTAGTCATGCCATAACCTGACATGATTTTTAAAGAACCTTTATGTGATTGATATTCATTTTGATAGGAAAGGCAGTTCAAATAATGGACTGCTCAGTTAAATATGGAGTCTGGCTCCCTTATCCAAAACTCGACTTAATACTCCCCTCAGAGCAGACTCCACTCCATTAAACCATTGGTTTCTTAGATTGATTTTATCTCAGTAGAAAAGCAACGTTCCTTCATCTTTTACCCCTACCCCACCTCCCCCTTTTCACTCTTCATCTTTCTTCTCCCTCCTTCTCTTCTTTGTTCAGATGATAGGATAGATCCCTCTGTCTTTGGTGTCTCTTCCTCTTCCTCCCTTTAAAAATTAGATTGACCTTATAAGCAGGATAGACAAAAACAATTTCAGGGCTTGGAAAAACACTGTGACTGAGAAACCAAGGTCGAAATGTAAGGAGAAAAAGAAAATCTGTTGCGCTGGTTAAATTTGGGAAGAAATAACTCCTGCGTCGGCCCAAAATCAAACCAGAGTATGCCCAAAGGCCTAGTAACATCACGGCGAGGGGATACAGAGGCGGCTTTTCCACACCATTTTTCGCGCCCTCCACCTGGGACGCAAATCATTGGAACCAATTCCCTGCCTGGAATCCACCTCTCACAGCTTTATTCAAAGAGGAGCCTTGGGCTCCAGGAAGTCCAAACATTCCGGACTAGAAGAAAGTTAGGACCTGACTCCCCTTTGGTACGGGCTAGGTTTGGTGCCAGTGGTGGTGAGTACAGAAGCCCGCACCAGCGCGGCCAGGTCCCCAGAGCAGGCAGGCGCTGGCGGGGTCTTACCTGAACTGACCTGAAATTTGCTGGTAACGCTGATGCTCGTGCGGTGAGCACTCTTGTCTCTCTCATTCCAGTGCTCTTGATTTCCGGGTATGTCCTTTCCTCTAGTTTTCATTCCACCTCAGCGTTTCCAGCAAGCGCACCCAAAGCACGGGTTTGTACACATCATGTTTTAGACTGCCACGTGATTCTTGTCAATTTACTTCTCCCACGCAGGTGTAGTCGTGGCCGAGTGGTTAAGGCGATGGACTAGAAATCCATTGGGGTCTCTCCGCGCAGGTTCGAATCCTGCCGACTACGGGATATTTTTTTTCTCTCTCTGAATTTAGTACTGCCTCCTCCATTGATCAGTTTGACAATCTGAAATTACCCGGAAAGGAACTCACTAACCGCTTCCCACCACGACAGTGCAGACTTCTTCACTAAACTTGCCCTGCTCCAACCCTCACTCAAAACTTTACTGCCACAGAGCTCTCATCGTGAGATGATTTTTTTTTTTTAAATTGCCTCTATAGGCAAAAAACAAAACAAACAAGCAAAACTAAAAACAACAACAAAAAAAATCCAAGCTCTTTGAGCGAAATGCAGGTCTCGGCGATGCAGACTCATTTCCTGTCCTTGAAAGCCCCGCCTCGGATTTTCTTCTCCGCCGAATCACGCCCTTCTTGAGAGACCACAAAAATATGTCTCACTTGAAAAAGTAAACTTCATGAAATCCTTGACTCACTTCTCCGTTGCAGGGAGTCGAACCTGAGATATCTGTTTATGATTTTAGTAAGAGAATCGTCACACCAGCAGGTAAACCAACATTGTCTCGCCGGATCATCCTGTCCAGGAGTCTGGGATCGGGGGGAACGAGAGGTATTTTTTTCCTTCGAGCACTTCCTTTTTAGAGTAGTGGTGTGCATCCTCGCCTGTCACCTAGAATGCATATGTTCAATTCCCGAATGGGATGGCTGGATCTTTTCACCGAATTTTGTGGCCCTGACAAACTGTTCTTGTTCTTCTACACAACTATTAAATTTCTTCTTCTTTTAATTTATTCTTTTCAAGACAACCAAATGTAATGAAATAGAAGCGAGCTGCATAAATCGTGTGATGAGTAGTGCTAAGGGAAAATAGTAACTTGACAATGGAGACACTTGACAGACACCACCTTAATCAATTGATCATAGTTAGCATTTTGAGTATTAGGATAATCACATCATGTGCCTCCCAATATGATGAACTGAGATGGACACATCCTCACTTGTGTGGTATTTCTGCTAAAAATACATAATCTGAATTTAACGTGCAGGAAATGTCAGACAAATTCAAACTGAGGGGGCATACTACAAAATACCTTGACCTACTTATTTTACTAAATGTCAATGAGTGAAAGACAAAGAAAGATTGAGGAACGCTTCCATATTAAAGGACTAAAGAGACATGACAACTGAATGCAATGTATTTTTCCCGAAATAAAGGATTCGCACAATTGGCAAAACATTAACAATGTCTGTAGATTAAATAAGAGTTTTAATCCTGGTTTTATAATTGTTCTGTGGTTAGGAAAGAGAAGGTCCCTGGTTTTAGAAAATACACAAGGAAGTATTAAGGCGTAAAGAGACATCTTGTCTGAAACTCACTCTCAATAGCTAAGAAAAAAATTACATAGATGTAAATCTATCCATATCTATCTATCGAGAAAAATAAAGCACATATGGTAAATTGTTAACATTTGGTGAATCTACATAAATGATTTATGAAAATTCTTTGTACTATTCTTGCAACTTTTCCATAAATTAGAAATTATGTCAAAAGAAAAAGTTGAAAGAAGAAAAAGAAACCAATAGAACAGTAAAGAAAAAACAGACTCATTGAAATAAAAACCCAAATACCATTTGAACATTTGACATAACATAGGTGATGAGGAAATTATTAAATATGAATTTAGATCTGATGAAAGAATAGTATGTAAAATTCTGTACTAAGCAAGGAAATTAATAAACATTATTATTATTATTATTTTTGCTGAGGAAGATCTGCTCTGAGCTAACATCCGTTGCCAATCTTCCCCTTTTATTGTTTGAGGAAGATTAGCCCTGAGCTAACATTTGTGCCAATCTTCCTCTATTTTGTATGTGGGTTGCTGCCATAGCATGGCTGACAAGTAGTATAGGTCGGCACGGGGGATCTGAACCCACGAACCCAGGCTACTGAAGCAGAGCATGAAGAACTTAACCACTACGACAGAGAGGTGGCCCCTAAACATTATTTTAAATAATGACTATATTTAGATTTTAGGTACAAGGTGGAAGTATTATACAGCAGTGTCATGTATAGTTGGAGGGTGTGAATATAATCAAATTCTGGGGTCTCATGATTTTGTATCAGGTAAAAATGGGAAGTGCATTGAATGGTTGAGTGTTACATCAGTTCTTCTGTGAAGTCACCATCAAAGTTCATAATCAAGAAACAACCATCTAGGATATAAAAATAAACCTGAAGTTATATGCAATATTTTAATTTAAACATTAATGATTACCATTATGTTATTTAAATATTAGTGGTTAAAATGTAAAAGAGTGATTTGTGCAGCAGGATTATTCACCAAATTATTTCTTCAGTCACTGTACTTAACATTTGAAGTAATATGTACATGCCCACTTTCAGCTAAGCTCAAACATTATTTGTCTCTGTTTCTTCTTTTCATTATAGACCATATACAAAATGTATGTGTGTGTAACAAGTGGAAATTAAAATTCAAATATTCCATTTGCAGAAAAAACTTAAAAGTTTAGGAATAAATCTAACAAAAGATGTGCAAGAAATCTGCATTAAAAACTGCAAAATATTGCTTATGGAAATTAAATGGAGGAAAATGCTATCTATGTTTACTTTTTGGAAGATTCAATTTTGTCAAGATGACAACTACTTCCAAATTGATCAATAGATTCAATGAAATCCCAATCAACCTCCAAATACATATTTTATGGAAATTAACTCACAGTTTCAAAAAGACATTTGGAAATGTAGAGCAACTTAAAAAAAACAAGAAAATATTGAAGAAGATAGCAAAGTTGGAGGACTTATACAACATATATATCAAGACTTATATGTAATTACTTATAAATCTACAGTAACTAAGACAGTGTGCTATTGGTTATTATACATATGTAAATACCAAAACATCATCTTCATATCTATGATATCAACTTGGCCAGGTTGAACTACATTCTCCAGAATTCCCTTTTCTGTATGTTTCTTGTTGGATGGTCCTCAAGAGATATTCTTGTAGGAGATTTGGAGGGACAAAGTCAAGTAGCAGATATTTTGTAGCTCATACTAACTCATCTGCTGACTTACCTTGTCATGAGGAAGCAGTGGGGCCTGCAACTCCCCCAGCTTCCCCTGGATCCTCTTTCAGTCTCCTCCTTTCCTGGACCAAATGTGTGAGTTTAACTCCAAATGAAGTGCCCTGGCCTTGGAACACCTGCACCACCAAGGTCAGAGGCAACCAGAGCTGATGAAGATTTCAGTCTATCACATGGGGCTCCGCTTCATGCTTGTGGGTTCCAGCTTGTTCTAATCTTCCCCACTTTACATCTATCTTCTCTTATTGACAGTCTGCCCTGTGAACGTCAAGCTTCAGCATTATAGAGACTACTTAGCCAGCTCTTACAAATCATATATATATATGAAATTTATGAAATTTATATATATCCATCCCAGTATTTCTGCTTCTCTTATTGAACCCTGACTGCAATTTTTTTCATGGACTTGTTCCAATTGTTAACCCTTGAAGAATGTTGACCAGGAATAAAATTGGTTGCAGTAATGTATATATTCAAGAAGAAGATCATGGAGAAAAAGGATGAATAAACACTAACAAAGGGAAGGATGATACCCCACCAAGATTTAAAGTCGGATTGGTGGACTTAAAATGATCAATGCTATAAGTACTTCTGTTTTTCACCATGGTGGAGTAACTGGGACCAGACTTACTCTCCCACCTTAACCTAGAAAACCCAATGAAGTATATGAAACAATGTTCTTCAAGCAGTAGACAACTTCAGACAGTGACTAACTCTGATACCTGGGAGAAGGAAAACAAATGAGAAAGAAATCACCCCAGCTTACTGCCTGGAAACAGATCAAGAGGGACATTTCATAACGATAGAGGAGTAAATACATCATGAGGACATAACAATCCTACATGTATATGTACCTAATAACAAAGTTTCAAAATACATGTAGCAAAATCTGATAAACTGCAAAGAGAAATAGAAAAATTCCTCAAATATAGTTGGAGATTTTAACACCTCTCTCAGTAACTGATAGAACAAGTAGTTAGGAAAATCAGTAAGGATATACAACTCGTGAACATTATCAACACACTTGACCTAATTAATATTTATAGAATACTCTATCCAACAATAGCAGAATATATTATTTTCAAGTGCTTATGGAATACTCACCAAGACAGACCATATTTTGGGCTATAAAACAAATCTGATTAAGTTTAAAAGGATCAAAAGCATAGAAAATATATTCTGTGACTACAACAGAATGAAACCAGAGATCAGTAACAGAAATTAAACAAAATACTTCTAAATAACCCACAGGCCATATAAATATCAAAAGGGAAATTTAACTTTTTTAATTAAATGAAAATAACAACAAAATATAGCAACATGTCTGGGAGGCAGCTAAAGTTTTGTAGAGAGGGCAATTTATAGCAAGAAATGTATATATTGTAAAAGAACAAAGTTCTCAAATCAATTATCTATATTTCCACCTTAAGAAACTAGAAATAGAAGAGCAAATTAAACTCAAAGGAAGCAGAATGAAAGAAATATTAAAGAGAAGGGCAAAAAAATCAATAAAACAAAACAGAAAAACAGTAGAGAAAATCAATAAATCCCAAAGTCTGGTTCTTTGACAAGATGAATAATATTGACAAATCTCTAGCAGACTGATCAGAAAAAAAAAATCACAAATTAACAATATCAGGAAAGAAAGAGGGGACATTTATATGGATTCTACAGACAATAAAAGATTATTATGAACAATATTATGCCAATTAATTTGACAAATTAGAAGAAATGTATCTTGAAAGACACAAGCTACTAAAGTTCACCAAAAAAGAAATAAATCATCTGAATTGTCATATATCTACAAAAAATAGAATTTGTAACCAAAAATCTTCTCATAAAGAAAGATCCAGGCCCAGATGGCTTTATTGGTGAATTCTACCAAACATTTAAAGAAGGAATAACACCATGTCTACATAAACTTTTCCAAAAATTAGAAGAGAGAATACTTCTCTATTCATTTTATGAGGTCAACATTACTCTATCAAAACTAGATGACAGTTTGAGAAAAAAATTACAGACCAAGGCTCCCCAAGAAAATAGTTGCAAATGTTCTTAACAAATTTTAGCAAATTGAATCCAGCAGTTTTTAAGAAGGATAATATGCCGTGACCAAGTGGGATTTATCCTTCTGATGCAGATGGGACTAGTAATTATTGCTTTTCAGTTCTCAAAGGAGTCATTTACTATATGTCTATGAGGAAAGATGCAGACCAAGACGCTTTGATTCCAATACTCAGTAGCCCTGTGAATTTAGCAACTTCTCTCATTCGCACATTTTCTATTTGTAAATGTGGATGGCAGCACTTCGTGGAACTGTTCTGAAGGTTAAATGAAGTTGTTAATCAGAAGGCATGTGAAATTCAGAGTTGTTAGATACTAGTATTATTTTTACCAGATCAATTTCCATGCCACACTACTCCTTGTTTCTTCAACCAGATGACAAGAGGTGTAGAATCATGCTCTAGTTTTAAAGCAGGTGTGGGCACGCTTTAAATCCAAACACAAAGAAATACATATACTTTACCTGAAAATTCGAAAGAGAGAAAAGCTGAAAGAAGAAAACAAGGAGTAGCTATGAGTCCAAAACTCGAGGAAAACTAGTATTAAGTTTTTGATAAATAGACATCAGTGCTTGCCTGTCCGTAACTTGAAAAAAAAAGCGACCGGGACCGTGTAGTCGTGGCCGAGTGGTTAAGGCGATGGACTAGAAATCCATTGGGGTCTCCCCGCGCAGGTTCGAATCCTGCCGACTACGGAAGTTGTTTTCTTTTTTTCCGAGCGAATATAATTGGGAATTTCTTGGCGGAGAGAGAAAACGAAACAAACCGCAACGTGTAAGATCCTTGACTAAACTTGTTCGGTTCTTTGCCCGGGCCAAAATTGCACAGCAATAGAGAATGGAAGTTGCTATTACTCTACTATTTTTATTAAAATTAAAGGTGCCTTAGTAAGTAGAGCCCTAATCATATTCCCGTCAGCGAAGCCTCCGCACAGATCTCGGGGACACCTCGTGTTTCCTTGCCCTCCAAGACCGCTTGAAGCCTATATTTTCAAGACAACTCTTGATAGTGTTTTCTTCCTCCACAGAAATAAGTCTTATTTCCTAGATCGCAGTCTACGGTGAATTAGCAGAGAGACTCCGTGGAATCAAAGGTTCAACAGCTTTGGTCGCCTAGATTCGTTGCTTGCAAATCTAGTACGAGAAACACCGTCAAAGAAAACGACACCATCCCTGTAGGGAGAGCAGGCTGTGCTGCCAGGCCCGAGCGTTTCAGCTCCAGGGCAGAGGTGGATGGAGCGAGCGGGCCGGGAAAAGGGCTGGAGCGAGACTTGGTTGGTGGCGGACGAGTCCGAGGGAGCTGAAATGTAGATTTGCCAAATGTAATCAAGCAAGTAGAGCACAAATCTATAGGCTAAAAGAAGGCGGACAGGAGGATTTCATTTTATTAGATATCTTTAAGAGGGTGGTTTCAAGTTCCTCCTCGTTAGTATAGTGGTAAGTATCCCCGCCTGTCACGCGGGAGACCGGGGTTCGATTCCCCGACGGGGAGGTGAACGATTCTGTTTTGTATTCATAGTTACTCACTTTGGAATTCCTGGCAATCATGTAGCTACTGCTTAGGAGCAAATACCGCATTCCATATTTCTTTAATATGAAATTGCAGAACTCATTCTGGTTAGCGATCTTGAGGAGCGGACCTCGGAATCCGTGGGCGGTGCTGCAGCTTCTTCCGGAGCGCGCCCGGTGATGGCATCTGTGAACTGAGAACACAACAACCTGGGAACTCGCCTGTCAGTTATTCACGACAACCGCACCCTCCCCAGCTTCCGTCACTCGTAGTCCTGGCTGCTCTGATCAGAGAAACATTTCAGTGCAATTCTAAAATATCAAAGCCACAGCTATTTTAAGGCCCAGAGGAGAATCTAGGTTTAAATGGCACAGGACTTAGAATACTCATTGAGAGTTAATAAGAATATAATAATAGTCCAACGCTTGCCTCGCATTTGCATGCAGAAAGAGCTACTAGGGCAATATGCCAAGAAAAAGGTCAAAAAGCCCCTGTAGGTGTTCAAGTCCTCCATCCTCCTAGACATCAAACCCTGGAATGATGATACCTACGTGGCACAGGTGAGGACTCACATGTGCTCCATCCAGACGCACTGGCTGACCTGGACAACTCCAAACTGGTGCACCTGAACTATAGCATCCACAAGATGCAGATCAAATGTGTGGAGGAAGAGGACAAAGTGGTCACAGACTTCCAGGAAGAGGAGATTCCCCAAGTTCCAGGAGCATGTGAAGAGTGTCAACATTGCCATTTTCAACAAGACCAGAAGCTCCCAGCAAAGCGCTTGTGAATGTGTGTCAGACTTTATGAATTAAAGACTGAGCTTTCTGAAAGGAAAAACAAAAACAACAACTATTATAAACCCATAGCAATCAAGACAGAGTGGCACTTAGGGATGGAAAAAACCAATGGAACAGAAGAACGCACCCTAAACAGACTCATTCATACAGTCACTTGATTTAAAACAAAGGCGACCCTGCAGTGCAATAAGGAAAGACCATTCTTTTCAACACATTGAAATTCTATAAACTGGTGGCTCAGCTGAGCATCCGTACAGAAACAAATGAATCACAACATACACAAAACTCAATCAGATGCAATGTACATTTAAACATAAAAGGGAAAGCAATGTTGCTTCTGAAAGATAACATAGAATAGTATCTTCATGACCTAAAACAGAGCACAAAAAGCAATCACCACAAAAGATATGTGTTTGCATCAGACTTCCCCAACATTTTGTTCATTGCTAGCCACCAGTAAGCAAGTACAAGGCAAATCTCAGAGAAGATATTTGCATCACATATGCCTAACAAAAGACTGTGTCCAGAGTACAGATTTAGATATAAATGTGTTGTTATGACTTTGTTAAATTGACATTTGTTAAGTGGAGCACAGGATGCTGGATGGTGGATCGAATTGAGGTTCAACAACAGACCACAAGAGAAACTGAAACACAGAGGTTTATTACTCACAGGTCTTGGAGGAAGCACATGGACACATCTCAAGGGGCCACATGGGGAGGTCAAGGCAGAGTTCAGAAAGAGTGATAGGACCTGGGGCGCATGCCTTTATTAGGGTCCATGGGTGGAGTGCTTTGGGGTTCCTGGGCTAAGGCTGGATTGGTCAATTCAAACCAAAAGGGAGGGGTTTTGGTAAGGTCAACAGGGCTCTTATCAAAGGGGCTGCATCCAAAAGGATGGAACCAATTCAAATGACTTTGTAGAGGAGGTGGACTTTAAGTAATGCCTTGACATCTGGGGCTGATTTTGAAGATGGTGGAAAGATGCCTGTCAGAACAAGAGCAAGGGCATTGAGGGACTTCTGTGACTGAGGCAGCTCAGAGTAAGAGAGGCTAGGAGGGGTGAGGACACTCCTGTATTTGGCACCCTGCTGGCTTCTCTTCTGCTCCATCTCTTCCATCCTTTAGCCTTCCTTCCCCCACCTCCTTCTTTTTGTTTTTCCACATGTTCTCTGCTCCTACCTGAACCTTTTCTTCCCACTTTCTTCTGGGTGGGAACCAAAGTACTGAGGCTCTGAATTTACATTTTGTTTCCTAAATCAACCGTAAGGCCCAAATAAATGTTCTTGGTCTTTCAATGTGCTGGAGAAGGTAGAAAGAGAGGGCTGGCACCAGACAACTTTCCACTGGAGTCTTTAAACTGTAGGATAGAGGCATTGAACACAATGAGTACTAGCGGGAAACTGTGCTACCAAATTTGTGAGCTTTACTCTAACTGATCCAATTTTCATTTTTTATTTTTACATCCCATTTCTTTACAATCTATGTTGTTTGACTCTCATTTCTAGTCATCTTTGAGCCGCAATAGATGAGTAATGAAACAAGAAACTAAAACTTGCAAATGTGATACTTTGACATACACAACAGATAAACTGTACCAAACTACGATGTGAAAGACAAACTACCTAAGCTCAAGTTCTTTTTACCTCACTTTATTTATATATTTTATGGTAATACCATAGCAAGAGTAATTCCAAATGGATTCGTGTTCCAAAGATCAGATCACTGACTTGTCTAATCTTATCTCATCCCAGTCATTTGCTTAGTTGACAAATTCTGATCACTGTCACAGACCTCCTTTAGTAATTTCTGTTCTAAAGTCATCCTATGACTAACCCTGGCCCCCCAAACTCTTGTAAGTCCCCTCCCTAACTCTACCCTTTGAGTCACTGAGACTCTTTCAGAATCGGACTCTCCCTTGGCCAGTAAGTGTAATAAATCCTGTTTACCAGGATCAACAGGCTTCCCTGATGGTCTTTGTATGGGGTTCAACATGGATTTTGTTTTTACTCTCAAACTAGAAATATTCCTGGGCCTGGCAGCCAATGCCTGAACACCCACCTTCTGTGGTTTAACAAACCTTTTCTACTCTTGAGCTCTGGAGTTTTCAGGCTGAGAAGATACAATGGACGTGGTGCTCTTTATAAACTAGTCATTTATATGATGCTACAATACCAATTACTGTTATTATTGCTCAAAAATAGGTAAAGCCTCATTGCTGTTGAATGATATTCCCCAACGTTGGGCTAACAAAACACTTAATACACAATGGGTAACATTCCCACACTCCAGACCAGCAACTTAGACTTATCTATGGAGACAAACTCTGAATAGAGTCAGGCAGTAACATTAATTTCCAACTGTCGCCATTGTCAATGCAAACACAGCGGATCTGCCTCCACACAAACCCAAGTCGTTTGGCTCCCTAGCTATAGACACAAACCCAGGCGGAGTTGAAGCTCAGCCCTGCCACTAACTAGCTGGGTGACCTTTGTCAAATTATTTTACTCCTATGGGCCTCAGTTTCCAGATTTGTAAAATGAGGGTAATAGTAGTGTTTACTTCAGATGCATGTTGTGAAGATCATACAAGTTAACATACACAAAGCACTTGGAAGACCATATATGTAATCAGTACTTGATAAGTAGGAGCTGATATTAAAATTATTTCTATGCATAAACTACGCTAGGATTGAGTCTGCTAACCGCTGTTTTTTTTTAAAAAAATATGTTCCCTGTAATACTTGTAAAATGTGATTTCACAATTACATTTAAGCAAGTCCTTCGTCTAGATATCATTTTACTGTCCAGTGTGGGCAAATCAATCATTGGTTTCTTCATTGTTAAAATGGGGCTAATATTACCTATCTGATAACGTTATGTTAGTAATTAAATGAGATAATGAATGTAATACCAATTCAATGCCTGGGACATATTAAGGGTTCAAAAAATGGTAGCTGTTAGAGTAAATACTGTTTTATAAATCCTGAGTTCCCTAGAATAGACAGCAGCAAGGAAAGCACCTCCACCCCAGGAGAGGATGTAGTCTGACTGTGATGCTGAGCAAATTCAACTTGTGTAATTAAGGAAAAGAGAATTGTCTTCCTCAAATCAGGCTTAATAGTACGTGATGTTCACACCCTAATAGATTCACGCCTCCATTTGAGGCTGATGTCAAATATTTCAAAACACAAACGTCTCTGAATTGGAGGAAGTTTATTTGACCCAAAGAATGACGCAGCAGGCAAAGCAGAATGAGTAGTGAAGATGCCAACTAGAACGCAGAAGGTCCGGTTGCGTTTGGAGCGCTAATAGACAGGAACTACATAAAGGAGGCGTTGGAGGATAAAACCGTAGTCGGCAGGATTCGAACCTGCGCGGGGAAACCCCAATGGATTTCAAGTCCATCGCCTTAACCACTCGGCCACGACTACCTATGAAAGGGCATTTCGTGTTAACAGTTTTGAAGGTGTAGCGAGTGGTGTGCTTCCTGATAACTGTGTACCAAACTATCTTTCACTGTTACTTGATATTACACTATAACGCAATATAGTAAAAGATGTTTTAGTGCGTGATTATTAGGTCAGGCAACAAAGAATTTCCTATGTCCGTTCAAGGCTTCTCACTCTTGCATGAAATAAGTCATCTACGGCAAATTGAAATTCAGCAGAGGAAGGTGGAATTCAAAGAACCATTCTGAGACAAGAGATTCGAATTCTCTATGCCCCAGAACTATACTGCCTAATCACCGTTGACGCGTTCGTTCATAGGTATTTGTCAGAAACCAGCAGAAAGGAAGTTTGGAGCTGAGGGTGGCCCTAGGAACCTCAGACCTGCAAATACCAATGACTGGAAACAGGCTGGAAGAAATCTGGGGTAATCAGAAACCGCGGAGTCATTCGCGTTTGCTTTCAGCGTTAAACACTAAAACAGAAATATCTTCGATAGCCTTAAACGGCTTTGCCCTTTCTCTGCCTTAAAGAGACTGGTTGAAACTCGACTTGAGCGGGGGTGCAGGGTGAGAGGGGGCGGAGAGGGACCAGGAGCTGAAGAAAACGATGCTGGGAAGGTCTCCATCTCCTCAGAAAAGCTCACTCCTTTTCTCCTTCCCCAGAGAGGGAAACCCGCAGCCCTAGGAGTCTGGCGAATATGGAGAAGCAGGTTGGATAACAGGTGTTCCAGTCTGAGGACGTTCTCTATCCCTCTATCCCACACAAGAGGTTGTGAATCCCAGATTAAATCTAGCTGTATTAATAGGATTGTTTCTGGGTTTAGAGACTTGATTCAGTGAGACACTATAGGATCAGGTTCTTTTTTTTTTTTTTTTAGTGAGGAAATTAGGGATTATAAGATTGAGTTCTGGGAATTGTAGAACTTTGCCAACACCATCAAGTAGATTCAGACAGACTTTCAGACACAAACAGGAGAAATTCTTTCATGTCTGAGGCCCTCAAACTGTCTCATAGTTAAAGCCCTCCTATATCTGTTTTCGTTTAAAGCAGGCAAAGAGAGGATTGCTCCTCTAGCGGGTTGAATTGTGTGGCCCAATAAGATATATTGAAGTCCTAACCCTTGGTACCTGAGAATGCGACTTTATTTGAAAATAGTCTTTGCCAGTGCAATCAAGCTAAGATGAGGTCCTATTGGATTAGAGTAGGCCCTAAATCCAAAGACAGTGTCCTTATAAGGAGAGAGAGATTTGGAGACACATAGAAACATAGACACACTGGGACAAAGGCCACGTGAGAGGGGAGCAGAGATTGCAGTGATGTAGCTACAAACCAAGGAACGCTAAGGGTTTTCAGTGACAACCAGAACTTCCATCTGAGATTTTATCTCTTTTGACTAAAGTTTTCCCTTTAATACTTCCTTTAGTGTATACCTGCTGATGAAGAATTCTCTCATCTTGGTGTGTCTCAAATTACTTTTACTTAGCCTTTATTTTTGAATTATATTTTCATTTATTATAGAATTTGGGGTTGGCAGTTATTTTCATTTAGCACACTAAAGTTATCATGCTATTGTATTTTTTTTTAATTTTTTGTTTATTGCAGTAACATTGGTTTATAACATTGTAAAAGTTTCAGGTGTACATCATTGTACTTCTATTTCTGCATAGATTACTTCTATTGTATTTTTGCCTTCCGCTCTTTGTGTTGAGAAGTCAGATCTCAGTCACATTTTTGATATGAAACTGATGAACCATTTTCTCCAGTATTTAAGATTTTGTATTTAATTGTATCAGTTTAACTACGGCATGCCTCTGTTTAGATCACTTTTTTATTAATCTTATTGTAGTTTGTAGGGTTTTTTGCATCTGTGTTGATTTTTTAAAAATCAGTTTGGAAAATTATCACCCTTTGTATCTTCAAACATTGCTTCTGCCTTTCCCTTTCCTTTCCTCTCCTCTCCTTTCTGGACTCAAATGATTGCATGTTTGTTACACCTTCTAACTTTATCTCCTATGTCCTTATGTATGTCTATCCTTTTACTTTCTATACTTCAAACTAGAAATTTTCTTTCGCCTTGTCTCTGAGTTCACTAACTTTCTTTTCATCTGGGCATAATCTTCTTTTAAATCAATTAAATTCTGGATTTTTTATTAGTTAATTTTTCAATTCTAGATATTTTTTTTGATATATTTTTTCAAAATTGCCATGTATTTTTTACTGTTTCTTGTTCTCAGTGTCAGGGAAGAGGGAGAATCCTCTTCTGCCCCTTCCCTTAAGGTTCTTCTGACTGGCCAAATAATTAAAATGACAGGTTAGCCAGAGAAAATAATACCAAGTTTAATAACATGCATACATGGGAGAAACCAGGGAAACTGAGTTTTCTTAACACAATAGCAGAAATTCTCATCTTAAATACTATCTTCAGCTAAAGACAAAGGAGGATGTTGGGGGTGGGTGGTTTGGGATTTTGGAGGGGAAGAAGACAATTTACATGAAGAGGGAAATGTAAATGTTTGTCAGACAATGCTTTGCAGGGCCACCTATGGAAAATGTGGCCAGAGAGACAAGAATTATAGTAATCAAGAATATGTAGATTTAAGTCTTCTCTTTCCTAACTGATAAGAGTTTCCAGAGACAAGGCCATCTCCACCCCCCCCCCCCCCGCCAGCTTCTTCCCAGTATGCAGAGGGAGATACATTTACAAACGTAAATATTTGGTAAACAGAACTTTGAAAAGAATGGGCTTAGTGAGGACTCTGGCAGTCTGTCCATACTCAGAGTTAAATTCCTTTAGGCAGTTAGTGGGGGAGGTCAAATGTCCGTCAGAGAAAACAATCAAGGTAAAGAGATATATTTCAGGGTGGTCAATTTTGGTCTCCCACATCAGTTAGAATTAATCTATCTTTTCTTTTTTCTCTTTGAAAATAGTGGACACTTAAATATACAATAGTGAATCCTTACACTAATGAGAAGGTAAAAAAGAATTTTAATATTTGGTTAGAGTGCGAATTTAAGTAGGTTGGAAAAAAATCATTTCTATTCTTTATGTAATTTAGGATTAAAGAAGGATAAAGAAGAAGTCCATCAACATTAAACCTTTTACATATACAGTAAAGTATTTGGGACAAATAAGATTTTTAAATGACTCCCGATGAAGATATGATTACAACTCATGAGCTTAGAGCACAGTGGGGTGGTAGCTCATGTAGGCCTTTACCACTTTACTAATGCACTCCCTGTGAACAAACTTTGGGATCTTTTCTACTTTATCTATTAATCTTCAGGGAGCAGCAAGACCTTCTGGCTAGAATATGGTTTATGAGATAGTTATGACTTGGAGATAACTAGTGCCTTCACGAGTAGACAAGAGGAAGCCCAGGGAATCTACTTTTAGATGACACAAGATTTAGAAATCTCACTGAGCCATGAGAGAAAATGGCTGGTATCTACCTTCCATTTACACGCCTACTTCTTCAGCAATACATGAAAAAGATCAGAATTTAACGGATTCCTCTTAGTGGAGAGTGCCCAGTAGGGGCCAATGAGAAGCTGCAGTAGAGATCCAATTACCCTGTGATAAAAATGAGCCTGTTCCCCTCCCTTCTGTCTGACCTACTTGTGTCTGAGTCAAGTCTCCCCAGACTGCATTATCAGAAATCCACACCCTCTGAGAACTGGTTTACCTCGTGTCTTGGCTTCAGTCATGGATGTAACTTTGACCTAATTTACAAGACCAGGATTAGTGAAACATTCAACCACAATTAGAAGATGATTTTACATTAGTAGTGTGATGCTTAATTTCTACTTGCAAAATTTGTTTCTTATTTATTTAAAATTAGATTAGATGACATAGAGGAGAAAATCAAATGCAGAAGATTCTTTGCCTGGGGTCCATGGACTTCAAGTATTCCATAAACACCCTGAAGTAGTTTTCAAAATGATAAATGTATGTATCTAGGGGCACCTTTGTGAGAAAGAGGTTTCATAGATTTTATTCAATATGATCTGGAGTCCAGAGCCAAAATAATATGGTTTGAATTTTTGCTCTGACTTCTTTATTCTGTGAAAGAGAAGGAGAAGAATTTTCCAGCAGTATTTTGTTTTGGGGGAAATAAATAAAATGACTGAGTGAACATGAAGACTTCAACCCAATTCCCACAGACTGATACCAGCAACTTCTCTGATGTGGAGCTGACCCCAGTCTTGCAGGGAACTCACCATTATACTGAGGATGAAAGCCCAGTTGGAATCTCCAGAGCTCCCTGAAGTCACACATGATGTTCACTGATGTTCACAGTTCAAAGCAGGCACTTGAGATCCTAAAGCAACCTTGGAATCTTAGCCTGAGCTATGGTCTCAGTCCACCATCAAACGTTTCCTCAGCTCCTCGTTTACTTTTACCATGGTATTGCTGCCCAGACAACCAGTCCATAGACTATGCCCCTATCTTGCATCTTATATATGAAAAAGTGTGGGCCAAGACTCCCTTTTAAACAGTATCTTCAATCTCTGCTCAAATTCAAACATTCAGTTTTTATTCTTATTTGAAGAATATGCTATTAGCCTCTAGTCATCTGCAGTTTCCCCTAACTCTCCCAATGTGGGTGTTATTTTATTTATACTTTTGGTCTATCCCATCACTGTAAACCAAAAATCTCCAAGGGCAGAACCAGTGGTTAGTGTCCTGCTTAATTCTGTGTCCATAGCACTGAGCAGAGCAGTTGTCATGGCATAGGAATTTCGCCTTCCTAATTCCAAGCCTATATACTCTTAGGACAGTGGTAGGCTGTGCAAGCTGTATCACTGAATCTGATGATGTGGCTCATTAGTTAAAAGAGGAGGGAATTGTACAGGTGCACATTGCAAGCCAGAGCTCTGAATTCACTTTGAAGAAATAATTTCATTTGGTTACATTTTTGTTCTTATTCCTGTAAGCAATAGTTTCTACTTAATTGGGAAGATAGAACAGAGAGTTCTCATGTATCCCACACTCAGTTTCTCCTATTATTAAAATCTTACATTAGTTTGGTACACTTATTACAATTAATAAATGAATAATTATAATTATTATTAACAAAAGTTCAAAAGTTATTTAGATTTTTTTAGTTTTTACCTAGTGTCCTTTTTCTGTTCCAGGATTCAATTTAGAATGCTACATTATACTCAGTGATCATGTCTCCTTAGTCTCCTCTTGGAGACTAAGTCTCTTAGTCTCCTCCATGTCTCTTCTTTGCTATAGCAGTCTTTCAGACTTTCCTTGTTTTTGGTGATCTTGACAGTTTTGAGGAGTATTGCTCAGATACTTTGTAGAAAGCCCCTCATTTGGGATTTGTTTGATGTTTTTCTCATAAGTATACAGGAATTATGGGGAGGAGTTCAGGGAGGAAGACCACAGAGGTAAAGTACCATTTTCATCATTTATATTATATCAAAATGTCTTATCACTGCTGATGTTGACCTTGGTCACCTGGCTGAGTCGTGTGTGTCAGATTTCTTCCTTGCTTACTCTTTTTCCCCATTTTCCATGCTGTACTCTTGGGATAGCAATCACCATGCAGAGCCCACAATTAAGGAGTGGGGAGTCCTGTTATTTGGAACTCTTCTGCACAGGAGATTCCCTGAGAGACTGAAGTTGGTTCCACATCGGGGAAGCTGCTGGCACCAGGCTGCAGGAATTGGTTTTCAGTCTTCATGTTCACTCATAGGTATTTTATTTGCTTCCCAAATGTCTCTTCTCCCCAAGTTATTTATTTATTCAATAATTTATTTATATCAGCAGGGAATCATGGATATTTATTTTATACTTTGTGTTGAAATCCAATACTATTTTATTCATTGTTGCTCAATTGTTCCAGCTTTGACTGCAACACGCCTATATTTTTACTTCTTTTTCCTCCCCCCCCCCCCCCCAGAGATCTCAGAACTTGGTACAAGCCCTAGCCCTTAGAAATGCTCATGGAAAGTTTGTTGCATGGACCTGAAGTCCTTCAGTTATGTTGAAAGGGCTCATGATTCTAGTGTTGCTTGTTCCTAAGGCTTCTGGAAATCACGTTTATTTACCCTACTTGGCAGAAGAGTTTCATTCTTCCTTCTGGAGAGTGAGTGGATAAGGGGGCCATAGGGGCGTGGGAGGAGATGGAGTGGCTGAGATACAGGGAGGGAGATGTTCTGTTAGTCCAGCGGCCGCGGTCGCTCACACTGCAGAGTACGCGCCCTGCGAGCGGGGCCCGTTTTAACCTAGTAGTAACCGCGCGGCCTCTTCAAGCCGGAAGTATCTCCTTGCATATATCAGATGTCTTTAGGAAACATACATTGCCTCGGCAGAATGCCGATACTGCTCCAGAGGTCTTGTTGGGAAAGTTCGAATCCTGACATCTGCTATTATTTACTCTTAGTAAAGACCATTTGCCTCTCTCCTCAGCCTTTCGCTTTGACAAGCTGTGATCCTTCTGTCTCCTGCCATTGCTGGGGCGGCAACGAACAGACGTCATGTCCCATTCTTGATACCAGGAAATTTTTACAGCTGAGGAATTTGAGACAGGCTCATAGCCGCTGCCCGTAAAAGAGCCAGATTATAGCCTTCTCAATGAGAACCATGTTACAAAACCCTGCTTTGAAAACGGTCAGGCTTTTCATCGTGCTTTTACCCTCTGGTCTCCACGAAGTGGAGCCTTTCCGGGAAGCAGAAGGCATCTCTTGGCGTCCTGCTTTTGTTCCCCTGGGCAACGCCACACCTGGCCAGGACTGGCTGGCACACCACGTCAAATGAAGTCATAAACAATATATATGTCACGAAATTAAGCTTCTAAGAGTTTCCCTTGCGTTCGGAGAAGAGAACGCGGGACAAACGCTCTGGAGGCGCGAGCCCTCGCCGTTGCCGCAGCAACACAACCCGGCAGCCGTGCCCGGCCAACGCCTGCGGGAGCCGCCTGCCCCTGCGTCTGGACAGCCGGCTGCGGGCAGCGGGGCAGAGAACGGCCCCGCGAGCTGCAGAAAAGGCAGAGGGGCGCTAAAAAGCACGGACTTATCTTATCTGTCCCTAGAAACCTATTTGCTTTTGGATTTTGCACTAAGAGCCCTGTGCGCGAGAGAAAAGGCGTGTGCCTTGGCTGTAGATTAGTGAAAAGTAGGATTCGAATTTCAATTTTTGTAAGAAGGACTACTTGAATTCAGAAATGAAGATATATTTCTATCAGGAAGGAGTGCTAAAGCCACTGTTTACTGTGTGGTTCCATGGTGTAATGGTTAGCACTCTGGACTCTGAATCCAGCGATCCGAGTTCAAATCTCGGTGGAACCTAAACTTTTCCTCATTTCTCGGTTCTGCTTTTTGTTGTTGTTTCCCTTTTAGGGGTGGTTGGCAAGGAATCCCCAGTTCACATAAACCCAGAGGGTGATCCAGAAGGGGAAGATGACACGGACTCTGAGTAGGATCTACTGATTCCCTGCTGTATGTTCGGAGCAGGGGACCATTCCTCCCTCCCGCTCCCCCCACTCCTCTCCCACTTAACAGATAATCTTGAGTTGAGTTGAACTTTTCCTTTGATTTACTGCTTTATAAGATGTAGTGAACTCACGTCGTGTAGGAGAAGAAGAATTCTCATGGATATGAAACATTGCTGCCCAGAGAGAATGAGACTTCATAATGCCTATTAGGTTAAATGACCAAAATTTATAGCTGTTTCATTTTCCGCTAAGAAATGAAGATTTGTGAAAATCTATTCATACTTTAAATAAGTAATTTCTTGAATTGTCTCAGGTATTTGAACACTACTGGATGCCCACGCGAAAACTTGAAGCATTGTCAACAGACCAAGTAAAGGTCCAGATACATTTTTTAAGCGTTTCCATGGGGTTCCTTTGGTCATTTCTATGACATTAATTTACTACGCAGAACTGCTGTCTCTAATGAATATGTTCCATATAAATCATAGCGCTTTCAAATTGTATCCTAAGATGTCTTTGTGATCATTTTATCTTCATAAAACCAAGTGCTCCTATTGCAAGTGAGTTCATTTTCTGGGAAGTGTCTGTATTTGTCACAACTTAAGGCAAAGAAGTTACTGGGACTCTCAAGAAGTAAGTCCAAAGTGCTTTCTTTAGTTTTATTTCATCTATTTGTATTTCTAAAAATTGTATATTTTTATTTCAGATACAGGATATCAGGCTATAAATAATCTTATAGATTTTACTTTCTTCACTTAATATTATATGGCTAAAATTAATTTTTACTTTCATTGCAAGTAGCTGCCATTCATTCACATTAGCTTCTGTATAATATTCTACTGTATCAATATACCACAGTTCATTCATCCACTTTTTTGTTAATGAGAAACCTACAGAGTTGTACATAGTATGAATTTGGTTTTCAGTTATGTCAGCTCCGGGGCCACAAGAAATTCAAAATTGTTTTAGGGCAGAGGAAATCCCTGATTCTGTAACCACATATTTAGCTGAGAATTTTTAACACTGAGCTGTCATTTTCTCCCTCCAAATGCTTCTGCACAGTAGTGATCACTCACCCTTTAGTATTACTCAATCCTTCTAATTGCTCCAGTATTTCCTAGTGTCACCTGCCAGCAGAATTATATCTCCCAGCATAGAATGCCATTGCTAGGTCCTATGCCACCACTGCCTCTAAAAGCTCAGATATCTACCTACTAAGCTCTTTCACCCTTACTAGGAAGCAGTTCTGTGCAAGACTTATGCCCCATGTTTCTTCTGAAAGAAGAAATCTTGCCTTTGTACATTTGATTGGCAAAGCTTAGGACACATGCTGGCATCCTAGCTGCACAGAAGCCTAGGAAATTTAGTTACGTCTGCTCCCTTGAGGACACACAATTCATTGCTAGGGAATTCCTCCTAGTATGTGAAGTCTTAGCCATATTAGACCACTATGTTTATCAATGTGATTATCACCTACAATTACTTTTTCATAACTTCCCAAACTTTTCTTCTTCCACTGTTTTTCTCTTCCATTATGATTCATCAACAGATTATATTCTAAAGGTAAGTTATTAAACACAGCAAAAAACAAAAAAAAAAAACAAAAAAAAGAATTAGATCATTAAGAAATAAATTGTGAAAAAAATCACTTTAAAAAAGAAATAATAAAACCACAAGTGGAAACTATATTCATTGATATTAAAAGCTCAGATGTATAGTTTGAACAGTAAATATAACAAAAGCAACGAATAGTTTAGTGAACAAAAAATTAGAACTGATGAATGAATGGGATACAAAAAGCTATAAAGCAGAGGAACATTTAGAAATAACATGAGAACATCTAAACAGTGAATGCATAAAACAATATCGTGAACAATGACTAACTTTTGAGATGTGGAAACAAAATGGAACTAAAATAATAGATAATAATAATATATGAAATGGGGTTTTGTGGTCACGGTCAAATTACACTAGAATTATGTATTATGATAAAAGATTAAAAGTAAAGTTCAATGAGGTCATAATTCATGCAAATGATGAATGAATGACTGTAAATCAGTGTTTGCCTGATGTCATGGCCAAAGCCACACAATAACCTTTGCAATGAGGAATTGAAAATGCCAGGATATAAAAATAATTAAGAAATTTTACTGAAAAAATTATTAGCATTATATTTAATATATTGTATTACATATTAATATATTGATATATTATAATTATATTATAATTAAAATTTTAGTAGTCAAAGGTAAAAGATTGATATTATTGTGCCTCACTGTCATTTACTAGATTTTTCTTGTCACTCTACTCACAGTTGAGCCAAAAAATAAACACCCACTTTCAACTTAGGTGGACCTCCTTTGTTTCTAAGCATTCCTTCTTTTCTTCACAGACTTTATTATGCTTGAATAAATGAAGATTTATCATGATAAAATACGTAATTTTGGAGTTTTGCTTCCTTGTGCAAGTTTAATACGGCAAAGTAAACATTCTACTTTTAAATTATGTTGACCAGGTGGAAAGAATTCTCGAATAGAACCTTTTCTTTAAAGACTCAAAGCCAAAATAGATAATAGTTTATAAAGTTATTTTAAAATATTCTAGAAATGAAAAATTAAGATATAGGCACACCCTTATTATTCCTCACTGTATTCTAATGTATATATTCATAAAAATTTGTTGAGAACAAGTGTATGCTGTTCTTCTTACTGCTATCTAACTAAAGAGGTCTCTCTTAATATTTATATTAACTTCCTTACATTAATTTAATTTTTATTGTCAATATTACATAAAATTAACAGATTTTCACAAATTATTAATTATTGACGTTTACCCCTGAAATAGTGAAAATTCCATTCGTACTTCAAATGAGTGATAATATTTCAACACATAAAGCACATAAGAGGATTTTCACTCTATGCTTAATTCTTATTCCTGTTTTAAACGACTGTTCAGATAATAACAGTAAACCTGGATGATATGCCTTGTTCACATCACATGTAGTCTTACACTGACTAGATATGATGGTAAACAACACAATCTCATTATTGTTTATTAAACGTAGGTTAAAGGATGCCAGAAATGATATGGAAACAGGCACCTGGCTATTTGGCTTAATGAAAGCAGAGGATGGAGCAAAATCAAATAGTAAGGTTTTGTTGAATTCAAGGCTGAAATCAAACTTTGATACATCTCTGTGACAGATGAGGATTAAATTTAGATTTGTTAAGTATACATATTAGGACTTTAAGGGAAACTATTATAATAGAAATGGAGTGTTTAAATTAAACTTATAATTTTGAGATAATTGTAAATTCACATGCACTTCTAAGAAATAAGACAGATCTCCTGTACTCTTTACCCAGTTTCTTCCCAATGGTAACATCTTGCAAATTATCCTACAATATAAGCAACTGGATATTGACACAAATATAGTTAAGATAAACATTTCCATCACCACAAGGATCCCTTATGTTATCCTTTTACAGCCACACCTAATTTCCTCCCACCCCCGCTCCTTCCTTAAACCCCGTCAACCACTGACTGGTTCTCCATTTCTATGATGTTCTCATTTGAAGAATGTTATGTTAATGGAATCACACTGCACACAAAACTTTTCAGATGGACTTTTCTCATTTAGCGTAATTCTTTCAAATTGAGATTTTGATTTACATTTCCCTTAATGACCAGTGATGTTGAGCATACTTTCATGTGCTTATTGGCCATTTGCATATCTTCTTTGGAGACATGTCTATTCAAGCACTTTGCCCGTTTTTAAATTGGGTTGTCTTTTTGTTGTTGGGTTATGGGAGTTCTTTATATAGTCTGGCTATTAAGCCTTTATCAGATATATAACTTGCAATTATTTTCTTCCATTCTGCGGGTTGTCTTTTCACTCTCTTGATAGTGTCATCTGATGCACTAAGCTAAAATCAAGGTGCCAGCATGCATGCATTTCTTTCTGGAGGCTCTAGGGGAGAATCTATTACCTTGCTTAATTGGGTTGCTGGCAGAATTCAGTTTCTTGTGGTTGTAGAACTGAGGTTCCCATTTGCTTACTGTAAGCTTACAGCTGTTTCCAGCATCTAGAGGCCACCACATTCCTTGATTTGTGGCCCCCTTCTTCCATCTTGAAAGTCAGCAGTGGTGGGTTGAGTTCTTCTCATGTCCCATATTTCTGGCCTCCCTCTTCCACTTTTAAGCACTTTTGTGATTAGTTTGGGCCTACCCATATAATTCAGGATAATCTCCCCATCTCAAGATCCTTACCCTTAATCACATTTGCAAAGTCCTTTTTGCCATGTAAGGTAATGTATTCACAAGTGCTTGGGATTAGGGCATGGACATTTTGGAGATACCATTATTCTGCCTATCACAGCATTTATTGAGTGTCTTTTTTCATTCAGTTTGAGATCTTCCTGGTTCTTGGCATGACAAGAGATTTTCAATTGACACCTGAACAATTTGGATACTATGCTGTGAGACTTTGGACTTTAAATTTTCTGTTTTAGCTGGCTTCCTCTGACACTGCTCTGACAAGCGAAGTGGTGGGGGGACCTCCTGATTGCTACCAGGTGGCAATAGAATTCCAGGTTCCCCACTCAGATTCTGTTGACACCCAAAGTGGGGGCTCCTTATTATTGCTGTGCAGGAGAGGGAGTTCTGGCTCTCCACTAGGCTTCCATTGATACTTTCCTGGCTTGGAAGTACCTCATTATTGCTCCCCATGAGACCTCCACTGACAAGGCGTGTGTGTGTGTGTGTGTGTGTGTGTGTGTGGCCTTGTTACACCTGAGTGATAATGAAAGTCTTGTCTCTCCACTAGGCCTCTTCCGACAGCACCCCATTAGGGAGAGTGACAGGCACCTAATTACTGCCAGGTAGTGCAGGCTCCCCATCGCATCTCCACTGACTGGGTGGAGGGAGGGCCTTTTTACAACCTGAGGCAAGTAAAGTCTCAGTTTCCTACTCTGCTTTCTCTGAGACACTGTGTGTGTGTGTTGGGGTGCGGGGAGGTAGTTGACGGGGAGAGCGGGGAGAGGAGCACCTTGTTACAGCCTGGCAAGGATGAAAGTCTACGTCCCCCACTCTGTCTTTGCTGCTGTGTGTTAAGGTGGGACTACAGTTTTTTCTACTTCCATCTTCCTGGAAGTAGAAATCCCTAGAAATGAAGTTTTTAACTTCACCATATACACAAAATTAACTCAAAAATCATAAATCCTAAGACTAAATGTACAATTTAAAAACTATAAAACTTTTAGAAAAAAAAGCGGGCTTACGTCCAAGAACTTGTCAAATCATCATGACTTTCTATTGGGGAAGTGCTCTCAGCCTCCCATTCATCCTTGCTTATTTTGATTATATATATTATGTAGCACGTGCATGGACTGCCCATTTAACCCTTAGGGACACTATGGTCTGTTAACTACAGTCATGAGGTGGGTAACGACATTTCGGTCAATGATGGACTGCATATATGACGGTGGTCCCGTAAGATTATAATGGAGCTGAAAAATTCCTATCGCTTAGTGACGCTGTAGCCATTATACTGTCGTAGTGCAATGCATTACTCACACGTTTGTGGTGATGCTGGTGTAAACAAACCTACTGCACTGCCAGTCATTTAAATGAAAGCACATACAATTATGTACAGTACCTAATACTTAACAATGATAATAAACTACAATGTTACGGTTTATGCATTTACTATGTATACTATACTTTTAATCATTATTTTAGAGTGTACTCTTTCTACTTATTGAAAAAAAAAGTTTACTATAAAACAGTATGCTGTGTTATGCTGGCAGCAGCCCCATACATCTCAAGTTTACTATATCTTTTGATTGCATCATTTCTCTTGTGTTTGATTTAATCTCATGTTGTTTTGTTCATCATGGCCTCTAAAGTGTACAAAATCCACTGTTAATGTTGCCAGTAAGAGGCCACGTCCAGTGATTAATCTGGAAATGAAATTAAAATGGATTAAGGACTACAAAGGTAGAAAATCAGTTATGGTTATTGCTTGCCAGTCAAGCATGTCCCATTCCACCATAGCTATGATCTTGAAGAACAAGAACAAAGTGATGGAAACTGTTAAAGGATCTGCTTCATTGAAGGCAACGAGACCAACAAAAATTTCACAAGTGTCTATATCAGACATGGAGAAACTTCTAATGACCTGGATTGAAGACCAGATACAGAAGTGTATCCCTCTCAGCACCATGATGATCACAGCCAAAGCAAAAGTTTGTGCATGATGTTGAAAGAAAAAGCTGGACTCAACTGTAATGTTGAATTTACTGCTAGCTCTGGGTGGTTTAAACAATTCAAGAACTGTTATTCGTTACATAATGTGAAAGTGAGTAGTGAGTCTGCGAGAGCTGATGTGTAGGTAGCTGAACAATTTTTGGAAACTCTAGATGAACTGATTGTGAAGGAAAATTATTTGCCAGAGCAAATATTCAATATGGATCAAACCTCCTTATTCTAGAAACAGATGCCTGAAAGGACTTTCATCCATAAGGAGGCCAAGTCAATGCCAGGTTTCAAGGCTTTTAAGGACAGGATAGTAGTCTTGCTTGAGGGCAATGTTGCAGGCTACAAACTGAAACCCTTTGTGATCTGGCACAGTGAGAACCCCAGGGCCTTCAAGCATATCAATAAGCACAAGGTTCCAGTGTACTACGGGAGCAATAAGAAGTCATGGATGACGCAGCTCCTCTTCCAAGATGCCCTCCTGAATTGCTATGCCAGCAAAATGAAAAAGTACTGTTTGGAGAATAACATACCTTTCAAGATTTTATGTATTGTTGATAATGCTCCAAGATATCCTCGTTTTAGTGGTGATCTTCATACCAATACCAAAGCAGTGTTTCTCCCTCCAAATACCACCTCTTTGATCCAACCAATGGATCAAGAAGTTACAGCAGCTTTTAAGACATACTACCTGAGGAGGACCTTTTCCCAGGCTATTGCTGTAACTGAGGGAGACACTGAGAAGACACTGATGAAATTCTGGAAGGATTACAACATCTATGACTGCATCAGGAACCTTTGTTGGGCTTGGGGTGATGTCACCACAGAGTGTATGAATGGCATCTGGAGGGAGACACTCAAGAGGTTCATCCATGACTTCAAAGGATTTTCCAAGGATGAAAAGTTTGCAAAAATCAATAAGGCTGTGATTGAGATGGCAAAAAACTTTAACCTGGGTGTGGATGAGGATGACATTGAGGAGCTCCTAGAGGTGGTTCCTGAGGAATTGACTAATGAGGAGTTGTTGGAACTGGAACAGGAATGCATACCTGGAGAAGAGGCAAGAGAAAAGGAAACTGCAGGAGAAGAAAAAGAAGAACAACCTTCAATAAAATTCATAGTGAAGCGTTTAGCAGAAGCCTTTGCAGACCACAACAAGCTCCTTAAAAAGTTTGAAAACATGGACCTCAACCCTGAAAGGTTTTCATTAATAGAGAAGATGTTCATGGTGCATTGTCCGCTTACAAGCAAATCTATGGCGAAAAAAAGAAACAAACCAAGCAAAGCATCATGGACATACTTCTGAAAAGAGTGACACATCCTCAAGAAGAGCCTCAGGCAGGTCTTTCAGGAGGTATTCCAGAAGAAGCCATTGTTATCATAGGAGATGACAGCTCCATGCATGTCATTGCCCCTGAAGAACTCCCAGTGGGACAAGACGTGGAGGAAGACAGAGATATTGATGATTCAGACCCTGTGTAGGCCTAGGCTAATGTGTGTGTTTGTGTCTTAGTTTTTAATAAAAAAGTTTAAAAAGTAAAGAAAAAATTAAAATTTTTAAAAATAGAAAAATTTTATAGAATAAGGATACAAAGAAAGAAAATATTTTTTGTACAGTGTGCTTGTGTTTTAAGCTGTTTTATTAAAAAGTGTCAAAAGTTTAGAAAAGCTAAAAGTTTATAAAGTAAAAAAGTTACAGTAAGCTAAGATTAATTTATTATTGAAGAAAGCAATTTTTAAAATAAATTTAGTGTAGTCTAGGTGTACAGTGTTTATAAAGTCTACAGTCGTATACAGGAATGTCCTAGGCCTTCACATTCACTCACCACTCACTCACTGACTCCCCCAGAGCAACTTCCAGTCCTGCAAGTTCCATTCATGGTAAGTGCCCTATATAGGTGTACCATTTTTTATCGTTTTACTGTATTTTTACTGTACCTTTTCTATGTTTATGCATGTTTAGATAAATATTTACCATTGTGTTACAATTGACTACAGTATTCTGTTCAGTAAAATGCTGTACAGGTTTGTAGCCTAGAAGCAGTAGGCTATACCATGTAGCCAAGTTGTGTAGTCAGCTATACCACCTAGGTTTGTGTAAGTATACTCCATGATGTTTTCACAGCAACAAAATCACCTAACAACGCATTTCTCACGACATATCCCCGTCATTAAAGATACATGACTGTGTATCTCCACAGCTCTGTAGGTCAAGCCCCCTTGGCCGACCCTCCAACTGTGCTGGTAGTTATGGTAATGGAGAGCCTCTGGCATCTATTGCTTTGGAGTCCTGTTATCCCCTTTGCTATTAGCAAGCCAAGGTCTGTGACATCTCTCCTTCAGTGAGCCCTGGCTTGCAGATACGGGCTACCCCTGAACTTCTTCATGATTCTAGTGTCCTTCTCACCAGCACATTCCTGATGGCCTGGATGAACAGTGTGTCCTCTGGGCCTTCCTGTGGAACATAATCCTCTGGTAAGTCTTCTAGCTTCATATAATATAGCCATTCCAGCATGCCAACTGCCCTGTGCCTTTAAACCCCTTCTTCAACCAGCTGCCACAGCAGCATCTCAGGCATTTCAACCTCTCTCACCACTTTTTTCAGGCTTCTAAGAGCCATTCTACAGAGCATTTGTCTCATTCACTGGAATCTTGTCAGGATGCTGAATTCTGGTCTTGAGAGAGTGCCTCCAAGTCATTGAACTCTTGCTTTTTAAATCTTATGTTTTTTCCCCCTTGATCCCTCTCAAAACCCAATCCCATGGGTATTTCCCTAGCTCCTGCTGGTACATGCTAATTCTTGAAACTCCTGTAGGGTGTAATCTTTCTCCTCTCTTACCAGACTCAGTGTATCTCCCTCTGATTGTTCTGTGATTTAACCCTAGTTATTGACCTGGCTACTAGGAGAGAAAGTTGGAACAGCTCCTGAGGGATCTCCTATTGCCTTCAGGGAAGAAGCCTCTGCAATGTCCTGTGCAGATGTGCTAGCTCTTACTTGGTAGGAGTGGACCACTCTGCAGTTTCTGAGGATACACAGCATTCTTTAGAGTACACAACCTTCAGGCACATTCACCCAGATTTCTCCTTCTGTGTTTCAGGGTTCCAGTTTTTCTCAACTAGGGCTCTGACGGTTGCATAACAGACCTGCATCTGCTAAGCAGTCAATCATCTTCTAAGTTCAAATGACCCTAACTGTAAGGTTCTGAAAATGCCCTTCAGCTGTGTCAGTTCTCTGTCAGCAGAAGATAAGGGCCTCTCTGCAAGCTACTCTGTGACTTCTGGATTCTTTCTTCTTCCTCTTGTGCCTGTAATCAGACCTTGATCCTACCTTCCCCTTCCCATAATTTTCCACTAGACCCTGATTTCAATGTTTTAATTCTGAAAGTAATGTGGGAACTGATTGGAAACACTAATGAGGACGCCCGTTCACATGCAGGTTTGTGTTGCAGCAGTAGAATAAATAAAAGAATTGTGCTACGTTTTTACAGTGAAATACCATATGGCAATACAGGTCAACAAGTTCTTAATACATGAATCATGGATTAATCTCACAATATATAATATTGAGTGAAAGAAAACAAAAATAGTAAATCTGTATACTTCAACTTACATACAATTTTTTAAAACACAAAAGTTGCCTATGTTATTAGCTAGGAAGATAGTGGTTATCTTGGTGAGAAGTGCCGGGGGTCTTGTCGGAGCTTCTGGGATGCTAATTGTGATCTACTTCTGTCTGGGTCACACTGATGTGTGGACATTGTGAAAAGTCATAGAGCCATATGCTTAAGAGTTGTGCGTATTTCTGTGTCTGTTTTACTTTGATAAAAACAAAAATCACTGTTTGCCTTGAGATATTTTTTAACAAAAAGAATAAAATCCAGCATTTAATATGGAGATTGCTCTATGCTAACGATTTTTCTAAGAATGTTGCAACATATTAAACCATTACATCATCATCTTTGAGGATAAGAGACTGATACAGCGATCTTAAGTAACTCACTCAAAATCGCACAGGTAGTAAGTGGCAGAATTGATGTCTGAATCTGCCAGTGAACCTGCGGAGTGTGGCAGCAGAGTCTGGGCGTGTAATTCTCAATCTCTAATAAAGAGAAAAACAGGAGCTTTGAACGCGATTCTTCCATCAAGTAAATCACAGGCTGAAAATGATAACGAATTTAGGAAGGAATTAAGTCTAGCATGGTAGGCGTATAATGGGGTAAGAAATTTCTCCCGGAAAATCGGGAGGAGTGGAAGGAGAGATTGAAGGGAGAAGAGGAAGGATGTAAATTTTGTGAGACGCCTTGAAGCCTGATGCCAATTTTATCAACTGGAGATGGAGGAGGGGCGCCGGCAGAGCAAGTGCGGCCGCACTGGGGACTTCCGTGACTGCGGACGCTCAGATTTAGAGCGACCGGAGATAGTCCTGTATTCAGCGCTACTGGATGCTTCTCTGATCCATCTCTTTCATCTTTTCTTTTCTCTCACCAGGAATTTTCTTCTCACCTTCTTTCTTCCAGTTGGGAACCAAATTAAGTGAATCTAATATTTGTTTCCCAGAATCGTTTGTGAAACTCACATAAGCATTTAAAGCCTCTGAAAGTGTTGGAAAAGGTCAGGAGAGAGCAGGTAGGAAGTGGAGATTCTAGGATGCAGATAGAGGCATTTAACACATTTGTTACAATTTTTACAAACTGTACATTTCTTTTGCTGAATTTGCGGTCACCTTTTTGTTTTTCCGGAGCAAACTGGTTTTGCTTTGTTGAATTTTAAAAATCCCACTTATTTTTGAATTAGGTGGGAACTGAATTTAAAGCAAACAAACAAACAATACTAAGACCTATCCCTGTTTTGAGAAGCAAGAGGAGTTGTTTACTGGGACCAAAGGAGGGAGAGTTGTCAAGTGGGAAAGGATCAAGTTTCTTCCTTGGAGGCAATACCAGGCTATCAAACTGGGCATAAATAGATTCTAGACTATGGTCTTATCGCACTGGGCCACAACTAAAAGACCAGTGTATTTCTTATTAGTAAGTAGCAGTGCTTCTCATTCTTCCATTATACGGATATTCCAAAGTATATTTAAAAAGTTAAAAATTGATGGACTTTTCTGTTTTTTTAAATCGTTGCTATAACACCTAATTCTGCAGTAAATGTTGGAGCCTGTCCCAGCTGTCCAGTGTATCTCATGGATACCCATCAGAGGCTGACAGAGCAGAAAGCTGGTCTATCAGAACATCTCCTGTTTAGTCTCCTTCCATCAACCCATCAGAATAAGTTCTTCCAGTTCTGAGGATAGAATGTTACTTGCCGATCTCGTGAAACAGCTTGATAGCCATGTAAATGATGTCAATTAATAAGAAACATTTACTGCATTAAATTAGCTCTGATATTAGCTCTCATAAGGAGAGCTAAACTTCAGCACAACTATTTTATTTTCGTGTGCCACAAGCTGTGTGGCTATAGTCCAGTGGTCAAGGCGATGGACTAGGAAGCTCTTTGAGATGTTTCTGTGCAAGTTTGAATCCTACGGCCTGGGAATCTTGGGGTCCTCGGAAAGATGTTCTGATCACATATTAACGATTTAAATATTAACAATTTGAGGACCTGCTATTCCCGCGGGGGGCGAGGTTGGGGGGGAGACTGGTGCCGCTTACAATTTCTGCCTGCTTCCCACAGATGTTACTGTAACTGGTTTGTTTCTTTAAAAAACTCGATTCGAAACTCCAAACAGCTAGATCTTTTTTTTAAAAAGTCAGTTCGACTCAGTACTAATGATGGTTATAAGTGGATTTTTAGTTTCTCATCTTAACGCGCTAGGCCACGACAGAAACACAGTGTGTGCCCTGTCAGTAAATAGAAGTGCGCCTCTTTCCTTTTATCAGTTGCAAGATCTTCCACTATATGGATGTTCAAAATTTTATTTTAAAACTTGATGGTCATTTTGAGTTTTTCAAATCGTCGGTGTACTCATAATTCTGCCCCGAATAGTAGAGCATGTCCCAGTCCTTGGGTGTATCATCTCATGGTTCCTCATCAGAAGCGGACAGAGCAGGAAGCTGGTCTCTCCGGATGGCTCCTGCTTATTCCCCTTCCATCAGGACATAAGAATAAGGGGCCCCTCCAGTCTCAAGAGGAAGAATTACTTGCCACTTTGCCACAACAGCATGATAATCGTCTAAATGATGTCAAAGAGTTAGAAACATTGACAACAAACGTACTTTCCGGTAGAAAATGTGACCTATTGAAGAGAGCTGAAGTCAGCGTGGCTCCTTATGGTAATGAGCTGCAAGGCTTCCGTGTAGTCGTGGCCGAGTGGTTAAGGCGATGGACTAGAAATCCATTGGGGTTTCCCCGCGCAGGTTCGAATCCTGCCGACTACGGCACCGTTCCCCTAGCAAAGGTAATCCGTTGACGCTCTACCAGTTTGAGAATCTGCTAGAAGTTTGATTGATCTCCAGCCCGACTAAAGGGCATCTCATTATGTACCAGTAAAAAACTCGTGCTTTTCCAAAGAGCAATTAACAGAGATGAACATGACTTCTCTATTTTTATTGCTTTTTAAAAAACAGTTCTAATGGTGTTCTCTTTTCCCCCCAAGAAAAGCTTTCCTTCTTTCGTTGCTTTGCATACAGATATCCTATTGTACCAATACCATTTGTTGAAAGACTATCGTTTCTTCATTGGTTTTTTTTTTTTGTACCTTTGTCAAAAATGAATTGGCCATATTTGTGTAAGTTTATTTCTGGAGTCCCTATTCTGTGTGATTGCTCTACTTGCCTATCCCTCTGCCAATACCTCGCTGTCTTGATTACTTACATTTATAGTAAGTCTTAAAATCAGATACTTCAGTCTCTCTCATTTGATTTTTACTTTTCAAAATTGCTTTAGCTATTCTAGCTCCTTTGCCTATCCATATAAATTTTAGAATCAGCTTTTCTCTATCTATAAAAAACCTTACTGGGATTTTGATCAATTGCATTAAAACTACAGATTAATTAGGAGAATGGACAGGGTAATGCTGGTGTTCTTTTCTCACATGTTTGCTGATACTTTCTTTTCAGCATCTTTGAATAGTTGCTTCATGCATTCTGCCCATGTTTTATAGTTATATTCAGTGGGAGAGTAAGAGCAATATGTGCTTACCATATCTCACCTGGGAATAGGAATTTAGGATAATTTTTTTTTTAAATAATGATGAAGAGACCAAGATCTCTTGGGAATAAAGAATGTGATAGCAGAAAAAGGCAGTTAACAGAAGATTTGGAAGATTAAATTTAGAAAAACTCCAACAAAAGTAGAAAAACATCAAAGATGGAAAATAGTAGTGAAAAGAAAATCGAACAACTAATTTAAGAGATTCAATATCATCTGATTATTGGCAGTTCCAGAAGGAGACAAAAGAAAAATTGGAGGGAAACTTTATTGGGAAATACAAGAAAAATTCTCAAGACTGAAGGATTTGATCTAGATGGAAAGGATTGCCCTTTATTGTTAGTGCTTTTAGTGTCAAGTTTAAAAAATATTTCCCCAGTTCAAAGTCATGAAGATATTCCCCTGTGCTGTATTATAGAAGTTTGTTTGCTTTATTTATTTGTTTATTTATTTATTTATCTAGTTATTTATTTAACTTTTACATTCAGAACTACGATCTACCTGAAATTGGCTTTGTGGATAATGTGAAAGGGATCAATTTAATTTTTTTCTTTGTGGATAGACATTTGATCATTTTTTCCTTATAGATATTCACAATTTATGCAAAAGCTATTCTTTCTCACCATTTCTGCAGTGCTCCCTTGCTCATAAAGCAGGATATTAAGTGTGGGGGTCTAAGTCTGAATTCCATTTAGTGCCATTGTCTGTCCTTGGACAATGCCATATTTCCTTAATTATGCTACCTTTACATCTTTAGTATTTGGTAAAGTCAGTTCTCTGCTTGAGCTTTTCTTTTTAAAGATAACCTTAGGCTACTTTGGCCATTTTCAGTTTAACATTATATTTTAGTCAATTTATCAATCTCCAAAAAAAATCCTGATGATATTGTTCCTAAAAATGCACTGACTCTATAGGTCAATTTGAGGGAAAATTGATAGCTTTACAATATTGAGTGTTCCAACCTAGATTTCTTTCTGGGACTTTGATGTTTAATATGCCATTTAACAGCATATTTATTTGAATTTTCTTATTGCGTGTTGTTGCTTTATAGAAATGCAATTAATTTTTATATTAGTGGAAATGTATAGTGGCACAGCCACTCTTGAAAAAATTTTTAGCAGTTTTTTATAAAATGAAGCATGAAAACACTATATGATTCAGCAATTGCACTCTTCAGTAAACTTATATTTACACAAAAACCTGTAGATGAACGTTCCTAACAGTCTTATTTGCAATAACCAAAAATTGAACACAACAGAAATGTCCTTCAGTAGGTGAATGGCTATGCAAACAGGAGTTCATCCATACCGTGGAATGCTACTCAGCAAGAAAGAGGAAAAAGCTAATGATAAATCAACAATTTGGAAGGATGTTTAGGGCACTATGCTGAGTAAAAGAAGCCAATCGCAATAGGTCACATACTTCACGATTCTAATTATATTATATAATTTTAATAATATGTAATAATTATATTATCTAATAATATAACATTATCAAAATGACAAAATTATCAAAACAAGAACAAATTAGTGGTTGCCAGGGATTTAAGGATGGTTGGAAGAGGGTGTGGGCTTGACTATAAAAGGATAGTGCGAGGGAAATTATTGCAGTGATGTTCTGTGTATCGATTATGATGGTGGTTAGGTGAATCTATACGTGCGATAAAACCTCATAGAACTATACACAAACACTATACCAATGTTAATTTCAGACTTTTGATATTGTACTTTAGTTATATACAAAGTAACTCATGGGGAAAATTGGGTGAAGGGTACATGGAACCTCTCTGTACTATTTTTGCAACTTACTGTGTATCTGTAATTATTAAAAGCAAAAGTTTTTTTAAAAGTTAAAAATATCATGAATAGAAACTGTATTTTATCAAATAATTTCTACACATTGAGATTATCATATAATTATTGAGATATCATATAATTATTCTTTTACCTTATTAATACTATAAATTAAAAGAATTTATTTTTACGGATTGAGTTTTGAATGTTAAATCACGTTGCATTTCTGAAATAAGCCCAAATGTACTATGATTTATTATCTCTCCTATGCATTGCTGGATTTGTTTTGCTAATACTTTTGAAGGTGTTGCCTCTAAATTCACGTAATATCCTTATCCAATACTGGTATCATGGTTAGTCTGACTTCATAAAATAATTATCTGGGTCTTTTTTCTATTTTCTTTAATAATCTGTATAAGAATAGTGATTATCTTTTGTAAACATAAGAATTATACTGATTTGGGCTTGAATTTTTATTTTATTTATTTATTTTTTGTTTTGTGTGTTTTTTTGGGGGGGCTTCAATTTTTATTGTGAACACTTATTTAAAATACAGGTTCAATTTTGTGTATTACAGAATCATTAAGACTTTGTATTAATTTATTTTAATTTAGGAAATTGTATTTTTATAAATTTGTACATTATTTTTAATTTTCAAAGTTAATGACAAAGATTTACTTTGTCACTTTTCACTTTTGATATCTGCTGGAGTTGTAAAAATGTTTTTCCCATTACTGATATTATTTCTGATTTATTTATTTTTTGTTCAGTTTTCCAGGAGATTCCCAATTTTGTTAGGCTATTATCAATTTTATTGAGATTAACATTTTTATAGAAAATAACAAGTGTTCAAGAGAATGAAGAGAGGATGAGGAGAAATTGGAACTCTTGTGCACTGTTGGTGGGAATGTAAAATGGTGCAGCAGCTATAGAAAACAGTATGGCAGTTCCTCAAAAGATTAAACGAGGAGGGGGTGGGGGAAATGGATGAAGGTGGTCAAAGTGTGCAAACTTCCAGTTATAAGATGCTTAAGTTCTGGGAATGTAACGTGCAGCATGGTGGCTATAGTTAACAATACTGTAGTGCATATTTGAAAGTCATTAATAGACTAGATCTTAAATATTCTCACCACACGCAAAAAATTGTAACTATGTGAGGTGATGGATGTGTGAACTAACATTATTGTGGTAATCATTTTGTAAGATATACATATATCAAATCATTACGTTGTACACCTTAAACTTACACTATGTTATATGTCAATTATATCTCAGTAAAGCTGGAAAAAAACTAAAAATAGAAATACCATATGATCCAGCAATTCCACTTCTGGGTATACCCAAAAGAATTGAAAGCAGAGACTCGAACAGATATTTGTACACCCATATTCATAGTAGCATTAGTCACAATAGCTAAAAGGTAGAAGCAACCCAAATGTCCATCAATGAATGTATGGATAAACAAAATGTGGTGTATACATACAATGAAATATTCAGCCTTAAAAAGAAGTGAAATTCTGATGTATACTACAAAACGGATGAACCTTGAAGACATTATGCTAAGTGAAATATGCCAGTCAAAAAATGAAAAATACTGTATGATTTTGCTTGTTCTAGATACCTAGAGTATATTTAGAGAAACAGAAAGTAGAACCGTGGTTGGCAGGAGTTGAGGAGAGGGGGAAATGAGGAGTTATTGATTAATGGATACAGAGTTTCAGTTTGAGAAGATGAAAAAAGTTCTGGAGATGAACGGTGATGAAAGTTGTACAACAATTTGAATGTGCTTAATGCCACTGAACCGTACACTTAAAAATGGTTAAAATGGTCAATTTTATGTTCCGTTTATTTTATCACAATGAAAAAAATCAGAAAAAGAAACAGATTACCATTTTTGTTGGCTTTGTTGAAAATCTCCACTTTGTATTTATTTTCTATTGCATTAATAGCTGCTCTTTGTTTCATTATTTCCTTCTCTAAAATTTCTTTGGAAATAAATTAGTGGTTGATTCCTAATTTCAAGTAATGAATGCTTATATCATTACTCTTAAGCATTTACTACATTTATATATATGTATTTAAGGGGGTCCCTCTAAGTACACTTCTAGCTGCATAGTACTTGTCTTGATATGTACTATTTTTAATTAAAATTTATTTAAAAATAGTTTCTAATTTCAATTGTGATTTATTCTTTGAACCACAAATTACTTAGCAGCATTTTACTATTTTGTAAACAAACACAATTTTTAATTTTCATGTTTTGATTTATGGCATAATTTTATTGCTGTGAAATAACAGCATCTAACCCTGTTATGTTTTTGGAGCCTTGCACTGTGGCCTGGTAAAACGTCAAACTTGAGATAATTCCATGTGTGTTTGAAAAAGTTTGAATCCTGAGTTAATATGTGCACTGTTCTTTATATATGTATGTTATATGAATTGCATTACTTTGTTTTATGGTTATTTTTCCATTTATGTTTTTTATTAGTTTTTCAGACAAGTATATTGTGCAAAAATATCCCATCATTATTGTGTTTTTATCTGTTTCTCTTTTTACTTCCATCAATTCCTGGACTTTTTCTCCATTTCTTAATATTCCAGAAGCAAGAAATTCTGGATGGAGCACAATTTACCTAATAGCTATGACTAGGCGATACTAGGTACTACCTCCAATTGAGCTACTGCAACAAGAAAAGTCTAGAAAAAAATCTCTTTAATTTATACAAGCTTTAGAATATTCATTGAGACTTAAGAGAAATATTGTTACTTAGAAATACTTTCACATATTTCCTTCCTCAAAAGAAATGAGGAAAATGTAATTTAAATATAATTTATTTCATGGGAAACTCTGGATAACGGTTGAGGAGAAGTTGCAGTAGAGATTTCAATCACCCTGGGCTGAAAAATGAGCCGGTTCATCCACTGGGCCTGACCTAGATATATCTGACTCTGGTCTCCCAAAACTGCATCATCAGGAACCCACATCCCATAAGCGCTCTGAGATGAGAGAGACACTCAGAACCGGTGTGACTAGAATCTCAGCTTCCGGTGTGGGCCGGCCTTTGCCTCCTAATTTACAGTGTGGAGGTTGATGAATCATGCAGCCGGAATTTAAAGAGGATGTTTCTTTAGCAGCTTCATGCTTAATTTTACTTGCGTGATTTCGTTTTTTAATAGTTACAATTAGTCTACATGATATAAAAGAGAAACCCAAATATGGGGGATTCTTAGTCTGGGGCACAGTCTTCAGTAATTTTGTGAATTCCTTGAAATGGTTTGCTAAGTGGTGTGTTTTGGGTCTAAGTTCATCTTTGTGTGAGAAAGTACGCAAGTTTCCATTCCATATGTCCTGCGGTGCTAAACCAAAAAGGGTTTAGAAGTCTCCCTGGATAACAACACAGTCCATTAAAGGGAGAGCAAAGAAATTGCCAGCTTTATTTTCTTGTTTTGAGAAATGCATAAAATGCCTTTCAGTGGCCACGAGGGCCCAAGCAAATTCTTTTTTGCACTCTACATGCGCTCAGCAGCTCTTTCCCCCATGACAACCAAAGCTTACCAATCTACTAAGGATGAAGCCCCATCTGAAGCTCCTGTGCTCACTGGCAGTGCCCTCATTGGTTTTTCATGTGCTAGTAATGCTGGTACCACACCAATACCAATACCATACCAATACCAATGCTGGCACGTCCCCTAAAAAGTGAACTGCTTGGAGACTTGTCTGAGCCATAATTCTAAGTCCATTGTGAAAGTTATTCTTGATCTTTCCTTGTATATTACTATCTTGTTGCTGCCCAAGATAAACCACTCCCTCTTTTATAATCGGGATCCGTATGCTGCACTCCTACTGTTCATTTTGTCTATGGAAGATCATGGACCAGCACTTTCTGCAGAGAAGCATTATCAATTCTTGTGCAAATCAAAATTTTCCATTTTTACTTGTATTTTAGCTTTCCATCTTTTCCGTTCCATTAGACTGCCAGTTACAATCACTTTCTCCAATCCATCCCTGGATGGGCTTTGTTTCATGTATTGTTCATGGAGCTTCCTTCCTAGTAGACACCAATCTCCACAAGGAGAGGGACTGTGTCTTTGTCTTGTTTACCTGTATGTCTCCAGCACATTTCACAGGGCCTGACCCTCCACAGGAGTTCAATAAAACTAGTTAAACAAATGATCTTGAAGGAGGCGCTAATTTAAAGTCTTTTTTCCAGAATAAGAACTTTAAAAAATATATTTCTCTGTTTGAATCCTTTGATTTGTTTCAATTCTAATTTCTTCTCTTCCCAATTCCTTCTTCCTGTTTTTCAAGTTTATATTTATTTTAGAATGGCCCTAGACCAAGAATTGACTAACCAGAGGGACAATGGCCTGAGAGAATGGCTTATTCACTAAAGGAGGGGAGGTTTCATGTCTGTATTTTGCAAGCACTAATTCTGTATTCCCTTTCAAATTATTTCCTTTGGCTATGTTTTTCCTCTGTGCTCTTGTGAGTTAGAGGATAACACTTCCAGGCTGGAGATCACGCGCAGTTGTATTGGGTGAACCCAAGCAGAGTCTGGTACAAGGTCCTAGCCCTTAGAAGAGGCTCACTGTAAGGGTTTTCATGGAATTGATGTTTTGCAAGTTCCTTGTGCTTTTGTTTGTTTGTTTTTAATCACGGAGACTACTGGAAGGAGAGGCAGGCCCCCTTTGCAATTTTGTTCATGCTAGTTAGCAGAGGAGTTCCATTCTGCTGTCTTCCTCCGCCTGGGCGAGTGCACCAGAGAGGAGGAAGCGGCTGTGAGCGAGAGGAGCGGGCAGTGCTGGACGATTTCTCGCTGCCAACACAGAGGCCTCTGTCGCTGAACTCGCAAAACAGTCTTGAGGGCGGATGTTTTACCCCGAGGGTCACTGCGCCGCCTTATTTAAGGAGGCAGGATCTCCTTGCATTGTGTAAGTCTTTGTGCAGTCGTAGGAAAATGCCTATACATCCACTGGGACAAGCGTAGGCAGGTAGCCTGCACCCCCGGAATTCCACCAACACAAATTCCAAGAACAACTCGGCTAAAGCTCTGTTGCAATCTTGACAGAAACTTGGTGCTGAGCAGCCTCGTCGTGTGCAGCCCAGCAGAGGTGAGACCAGGGGAGAGCTGCAGGAGAGAGAAGGGCTCTGTTGGACTCATGTGGGATCGACGCCGAGGAACCCACCTACCCCCGCCCTAGAAACCGATTCATTACTAGGGGAGAACGCTAGGTCTCATAGAGAGGTCTCTGCGGAATAGCAGCAAAGGACGTCTTTAGTACAATTTGGAAGCCTTCCCTGGGCACCTTCCTCTTGATGAAGGCGAGTATGATGGGTCTATGATCTTTAAATGCTGCATCTCTGGTAATGCTCCTTACCAATCGCTACACGTGACGAAATTCAGACTTTTTCTTCAAACACACCTTTTCCATTTACTCGCAAGCACAGCTTCCCTTGCAAGTTTTCTTCCATGAATGCACCAGAGATTGACACATTAAAGCTTGTTTTCCTAGCAGCAATGCACCTGATAACTAAATAATCTATGTGGAGAAAAATGTCACATCGCTGAAATTGAGCAGAGTTGCAGATAAAAGATATGAAATCTCTAAGCCTCATTTTCCCCGTATATATAGGGACGAAAAATACCTACTTTTCCGAACTTTCAAGCATTAAATCATATAATGAATGAAAGACGTTCAATCCAGTGCTGGTATATGTAAGAAGTGCTCATTCAGTTTTTCTGCATGAAGAAAACAAGGACTAGGACCACCAAGTTCCTGAGTTAATTGGACCGGGGTGAGGGGGCTTTGTGGGTTCGTGTACTTGGCAAAAAATAGAAGAAGATAAAATACAATAAAATCTCCTAGGATTTTCTTCCAAAGAGTGTCGTGAGTTGACATGCACTAAGAGTTTTGACTGATAAAGTAGACTAAATATTTTCAGTAGAGTTACTCTAACTCATCATGGACAATTACGGAAAGGGCTCTTGTATGCGCGGTTCCATGGTGTAATGGTTAGCACTCTGGACTCTGAATCCAGCGATCCGAGTTCAAGTCTCGGTGGAACCTGCTTCCTCTTGTAGTCTCCCTCGCGTCTTCCTCCTGGAAAACACAGCTCACCTAAATGGCTGAAATCAATTTGGCCCGTCATATCTCCTGTCAGTTCCTGCAAGTCCCGACACATCCGCGTCTGGGTGAGGAGGCGGGAATGGAATTCCATTCTAGTTTAATGGAACTTATTTCATGAGGAAGAAAGGAAGCATCAGGAGTAAATACAGGAGGAAGATGGCAAAAGCCCTGCACTCTGCTGAGACTAGAACAACTCTAAGAAAAAGCGATAATCGACTCATAGAAAGTTTATTTTCTGTGCACATTAAAAAACATGTTTGAAATTGTTAAATATTGCAAATATAGGAAATAAATAATTTTAATGGCGTTGGAGAATATACAGTTAATAGCAAATTTCCCTTCTGCCCATGGCTTCCAGCTGCAGTTTTGCCCCCGCCCCTACCTCCTCACCCACAGACCGCTGAACCCAGTTCATATGTATAAAATACAGTCAGACACACCACACACACACAGAAACCAAATGTGGAAAATCTTAAATTAGGTAACTCTAAGTGGAAGGGCATATGGGTCTCATTATTACATTTAAAAAATATCTACAGATTTAACATATTTCAAAGTAGAAATTTGAGGAAAATCCATAATGGTATTTTCATTGCAATGTTCATCTGGTCATTTGCCACTCACAAAATACCAAACATCCCTCTTTCTCAGCTAAAATGAGTGACTACTGCTATTTCTTTGCTAATTACATTTTTTGTAGAAGTTTCTTTTTTTCATTTGTTCTTGTACTGTTTTGCACAGGTCTTAGGATTTTTGTTTTTGTTTTTATTTTTTTTTTTTTCACTTTTAGTATAGTATTGCCTTGGATAAAGTTAGTTTGGTTTTCTTTTCCTGGCTTGGAAATTTTCAGACATTTCACATAGGCTATGGGCTGGGAAGATTCCATCCCAACAAGTAATCTCATTATGATACCAGGTTGTGTGTAAGGCTTTTAAGCAAATTTTTTTCTCACAACCTACACGTATCACTAATTCAGTGTGCTCACAATGCAGATTCTCCCCCTCTTCTCTGGTCTTATTCACTGCCTGCTTCTTCTCAATACTGCTTCTTTGTGTAAATTGCTTATCCAAACATTCACATCCAGGTTCTTCATCATAAATGAGTTCTGTGAAGTGTCTGCTACTACATGCAAACACATTCCATTGTTCACAACCAGAAATTGTTGGTTTTCTCTCTCATAGTGTACCACTAACTGTAAAACACTATGTACTTCTGAGTTTTTTGCAAGTACTGTACTAGAAAAACACTCCTTATGGTCTCATTACACCACTTTGACCTTCACAGAATGTAGAATCTACTCTTCATACTCCATCGTTCATATATACAGATCTCTTTTAGTTTGGTCAGAATTGAAGTTTGCTTTATTCTTTCTTATATTCCTAGATACGTACATTTTCCCTAGATACATACATAAATGTGAAAAATTCTCTACTCTGCAACTGTAAACCCCTAAGTCTTTATTGCATACATTATTGCCATCAGAAGATTACACAGATGAGTTGAAATCAGAAAATTTAAAAAAGATACGGTCAGTAGACATTTTGTCTCTACTGAAAAACTGACAGCCGTGGTTGATTAAAACCTATAGCCATATAGATTAGTCTGGTTATCACAGAGGAGGAGAGGAAGGATTGTGGAGATTCTTTTGTTGTCTGGTTTTTCTTATTATGCCTGAGAAGATTCAGCCTAATTTAAGAAGAAGAAGGTATGAATGAAGTACATATATATATGTCCAGAGAATTAGAAATTTAGTTTACCAACAATTGGTACCAACTACTTATTATATATGGATGATAAAGTTGTCATGGGAAAAAATGAATTTTTTTTTCTATTCTTCAATTCCAACCAGAATAAAGCATTTCTTCAAGATTATACATATATTTGAGCCTGAAATCCTCACATTAAAATCTTCAAGTAGTACCAACCGAGCTATTTAAGCACTCTGGAACCCTTTATTGCTCACATTAAGAAAAGAAAGGATCCAGGAGCTGGCCCAGTGGGGCCGCAGTTAAGTTCTCGTGCTCCACTGTGGCGGCCCGGGGTTCGCAGGTTCATACCGGGGCCGATGCACCGCTTGTCAAGCCATGCTGTGGCAGCGTCCCATATAAAGTAGAGGGAAAAGGGCATGGATGTTAGCCTAGGGCCAATCTTCCTCAGCAAAAAGAGGAGGATTGGCAATGGATGTTAGCTCAGGGCTAGTCTTCTTCACAAAAAGAAAAAGAAAAAGAAAAGAAACGGTCCAGACAGTACTTTCAAGTGTGATCAAGGTCATTTCTGCAACACTCTTCCATCAAGAGTATTACCACCTACATCAACACTCTTTTAGTGTCTGTTTCCTAGGATACTCTATGGACAGATCATTTTATTGTCTACAAACTAAACATGCCCTGCCACCAGCTCAGAAGTGTTCTGGTATAAGGATTGTCCTAAAATGGAATAAATCATGCCAGTGACCTTTGATCCCCTCAAAGTTCAGTCATCTCTCACCATGCAAGTGGCCCCATTTGAGATTGTATTAATGTCTCTCATTACCCACATGATGATCCATTGTGAAGTGGAGCTCAAAGAATTTGGTCAAAATCAATATTCTTCATTCTTATCCCGAAAGAATTTTGATATATTGAATTTCAATTTTGAAATTAAGAGGTAAAACAGAATTTTGTCACAAGAGAAGTGTTGCTATAGAGGAAGAAAGAAAAGAAAAAGAGCAATTGTAACATCCAGAAGCTGGCCTGGCACTCAGAGCCAGCCCATGTTATTCTCCTATTTAACATCATAATTTCACAGAATACCAACATCAGACATCAGACATGGTTACTCTGAGATCATGATAAAGTGAGAGAAAATAGGCGACTTCACAACTTTGTCTAAGCTCAGACGAAAACAAGTCACTGTGCCACCCACAAAATACCAAAATGAGTGACTGCTACTTCTTTACCAGTTACAGCTTTATCCTCACTCTAGTCTGCCTCCTTACAAATAAGATCAATTGAGGTACCCAGTCATTGAACAGCCCCTGCTTTCTGACAGCTTCTAATCTGGAGCAGAGCCCCCCTTCTTTCGACCCTCAGCCCAATCACCCAACTAAAGCCCAAATCCTAGAATAGGTTCTTTCTAATATCTTCTTAAATGAAACACCTCATGATTCCACTAGTGTGTGTTCTCCCTCACTGAATGAATAATAAACCCAACCGGTTCAACTACGGGTGTGTTCCTGATAGTCTGGCTGGAGGGCATTGACACTATCCACATAATGCCAAAGATTTACAGTTTGTTTTTGGAATTCAAAGCAGACATTTGAGTTAATTATGTTCCATGAATCAAGGCGCATTATTGTTACTGGTCCATAGAAAGTTCTTCTTTTGACTTGATTGATCGATATTTTCCCTTTCTCACTGTAACATTCTACGTCTTCTAACTCCAGTAGCAACAGTTTTTACTGTTTATTATGTAACATTTTATTTGAATGTTTTCTTGTGAAATATGTAGCTCTGTTTGCATGAGTTTTTGTTATTTTATATGAACAGTAAAATGTTCCTACATGGTTTTTACATTAATTTGTTAGTTTCTCTCATTGTATCTTACTTCAGTGTGTGCATCCACCTAGTTTTATTTATCAACTCACTGAGTCCTAGACAAATAGATTGACTAAAAATACCACCAGTATAAATACCACTAAATTGAACATACTCATAGATTTCTTCCTATAGACTTGTGGGATATACAGCATAGAACAGAATGAAAAGTTGCATCACATGGTATATATATCTTTTATTTAGTTAGATGGTGACAGATTTGTCTCCAAAATGACTCCATAATTTTCAACCAGCAGTTTAGAAGCATTGAATAGTCCTACAACAGTATCAACGCTTCAAAATTTCTGTCATTCTAACTTTTATCCATTTAAAAGAGGTCAAATGACACGTCATTTTTTAAAATTGTGTCTCAAAGATTACAATGATTTTTAAACACCTGTTGAATTTCTAGGCCATCTCATCTGTAAACTAGTCTTTGTAAAGACCGTTTCTTTTTTTTTTAAAGGCTATCTATCTCTTAATTGATGGATTTTCTTCCTGTCTCCATAATGGACTCCCTCTAATCTCTGCCACAAAGGTAACTTTGAATGTATTTAATGTTTACATTTTTACTAGAATTTGTTCCTGCAAAGCAGATGTCAATTTTTTGAGCATTTTATTTTACATAGATGATATTTAACCATATATCTCATTCTGTTACTAAAATTTTCACAATTTTTAAAAGATTTATCCATATAGTTATGCGTAGATCTATTCCTTTTAAATGCTGCATAATACTTTCTGGTGTGAATACACTTTCTTTGACACAAAATACTTCTTAGCTGAATATAAAATCCTACACTTACATTACGTTTCCCTAAGAATCTTGTAGGTGTTTTTCCTACTCTCTCACACCATTGAATATTATTCTAGAGAGGGCTGCTTCCAGCATGATGTTTTTTTCCCTTAGCAATAAAGTGATCTATTTATTGGCTTCCTAAATAATTATTTCTTTATCTTCAAAGTCACATAATTTTGCCAGGAAATATACTGCTTTTGTTTTTCTCTAAATGTTATCACCTTTTTCCTCTGCCCCATCCTTGCCATCTCTTCTCTCTCATCCAAAACTGCTCCCATCTTTCTGTCTTCCAGACAAGAACTTATAAGCTGCTGAATCTACTATTTGTTTCTTCCAATCATTTGTGAAACTCACAGAAACACTTTTGTCCACTGAAAGTGCTAGAGGAAATAGGGAGTGCTGACATAAGAATCTGCTCTGGGCTCTCTATGCAGCAGAACTGAAGCATTAATTCTTCCTAACTAAGACATTTGTTGATCACTGCTTTGTAGAGTTTTTAAAATCTCACTGCCTTCTAATATATGTTATTTAACTCGTTTCTCTCTGTCTCTGGAGCCAAAATAGTTGTTAGCTTTCTTTTAAACTAGTCTTAGACTGTACACCCAAATCCTGTTGGTTGAAAAAGTCTTTTCCAGGATCTGGTGTCCAGAGCTGAAAAGGTCTAGTGTGTGAGCGGCTCTTTACAAACTGTGAAGAAACACCCTGCTCAAAAACAGGCAAACTTCCATGGATCGATGAAAGATATTCCCTGTGTCAAAGATAACACAATCACCAAACACCCACGGGCAGCAATATTCTATCCCAGGCTAAATCCAGCATCTTAAATCATACCCCTTTCCGTGGCCTTATCACCAGAGAGGGTAAATCCAGAACAGCGAACCAACTCTGAATTGTAGAGGTAGGTGGTGGCGTGAATCCCCAGCATAGGCAGAAGCAGATCAGCAGCTGTTGAGGTGGTTATGGGGGGCTTGGAGCCAAAACCAAGCGACATCCAAGTTCCATCCTCCTGCTTTCTTAGTTCTGAGACCTCAATCATATTATTTACCGTTGTGGACCCTGTGGTCTCTCTGATGAGTATGTTGTGAGGATCTATAAATAAGACATGTAAAGCCTCTGGAATGGTGGTGTGTAGTAAGGGCTTGAAAACTAGGACCTGCTATCTATCATTCTGGGGTAATAACAAATCTAACCATGAATCTGCTAGCTTGATATTTTTAGGAGTGTCCCCTGAGAAACATACGGAAACCTAAGTTCACGAACCTACCTGAAAGCCCTCAGTTTAAATGCCATCTCATTGTGTGGCATTGGGCAGTGTCTTCATCTTCATTATACGGAGATAAAAATATGGGGTTCATGCTTAACTCGTATCTTCTTGATGCATCTTAAGTGTTCAATAAAAGTTATCTGTCAGTATCACCACTTTTTATGAATCCTAACATCCCTTGAGTTGACAGTAGCTATGAGTTGACGGTGGTTAAGGAGAGTACCACGGTGCCATTAGAGCAAAGGTGGCTGGAGTACGACACAACGTTATGTCTGAGTGACTTCCTGCTGGCTGTGATCTGAGACATTTAATGAAGTAAAAGGAATTGCCCTCTGTAGCTGATGCCAAATTTGAAGTATTCTCGACAGAATGTCTTTTGTTTGAATCTGCAGGTGGAGGATCCGTGTTGGAGAAGAACAACTTGGAGTGCAGGAACTTGGGTTGGTTTTGGTTAAATTACCTTGGAAAACCCAAGGAAAGTCATGCAGCCTTCCCGGTAAAACCGTAGTCGGCAGGATTTGAACCTGCGCGGGGAAACCCCAATGGATTTCAAGTCCATCGCCTTAACCACTCGGCCACGACTACCAGCTCGCCATCATTTTTAAGGGCTGAGGGGAACTAGCAGTGGATGTGCGGAGCGTTCCCAAGCAGAAGGTCTGGCAACAAAAAGTTGCCTCGTTCTGTTCAATCCTGTCCCTCAAGAAGGAAAGAGCTCGTCCAGAGCAAATCAACAACCAGCTGGTGATGCTGCAATTCAATAAAAGGCTCCTAGACTAGCGACACTAATTTCCTGGGCGCTGGAGCTTGTGCACTGGCTGCTGACATCCGCAGACACGCACGATCACACCTAATTCTCAGGAACAGGCGGAAGAGGAGTCTTGAGTTGACAGCTCTGAACAACCTCGAGGTCGCAAATGCCAGCGGGAGAAGGAACGGGAATGAAGGAACGCGCGAGATTGAAGGGACGTCTGCACTTACAGAGTTAAACTCGAAATCAGGAATGTCTTCGATGACCTTAAACTGACTTGTCCTTCCAAAAGAACGGTTAAAACCTGACTGGGGCGAAAGTTCGGGATGAGAGGCGGAGAAGGGGGGCTAGTTTCTGTCCTGAGTGGAAAAGACCAGGCAGGGAAGGTCTCTGACTCCTTCGGGGAAAGTTCACTCCTGTCGTCCTGGGGAAGAACCGAGACCATTCCGAAGAGACGGAAGCCCTCAGCCGCTGGAGTCCGGGAAAAGGGAGGCACTCAGAATCCAGACTTCCCAAGAATCCGAACTGAGAGAGAGGACACTCTCTGTCCCGCCCAACGCAGAAAAGCGCAAAAAAGAAATGACAAGGTGTAAATGTTAGAATAAATCTAGCTAAATTAATAGGATTGATTCTTGGGTCAGAGACTACTGTCGTCTACTACTACAGGGCGATAATGAGGGGGAGGGTTGGACCAGATTCGTTTTTATGGAAATGTCAGGAACCCTAAAACCAAGGACTTTCTCTCTGAGTTCTAGGAATGGAAGTGTGTCACCAGCGCATAAACTAGTCGATTTAGACAGAATCTCGGATACAAAAGGAACATGACCTCCATGGATGAGGCCGAATATGTTAAAGCTCTCTCACATCTGTTTTCCTTTAGCATAATAAGAATAATGCTCCCCTCACTGTATTCTTGCAAATATTTTTGTTCTTACTACTCTAGCACTTGCTATGTGCTCATTTAGGCTCACATAGGGTTTCTGAACTTTAACACAGCAAGTTCATTTTGAAGTTTATTGTCCTTGAGCAATCTTCTCAAAGTATTGCCTCTGAGCAGCAGGGTGTGCACTACCTGAGGACATGTGAGAAATGGGAATTCTCTGGCTCAACTTCAGATCTACAGACTCAGAAATGAGGGAAGAGGGGGGAGGAGGGCCGGGAGATCCGCTAGTTTGTTTTAACAAGAAGCCAGCTGGGTAGTTCTGATGCCCACTGAAGTTTGAGAACCACTTTCCTAGGCAAGTAATCTTAAACTGAAAAAAAATACGTGCTGCACAAAATTATTTTTATTTCTCACTGTGAGAGTAAAAAATAGATAATAAAAAATGGATAAATATTTAAATATTTTTGCTTCATCTGCCTAATAGAGAATTACAAAGCCACTAAAATGTCATTTTGGAAACTTTTGTAATTGCTCTGGGAAATTTTTATTATATAAGGTTCACTGACAAGAGCAGGATACAATAAACATAACTTCAAACAAGCAAAAAATTTTGCCTGTGAAATACTGGGGGAAGTGGAGGAATCCTTGAAAATGTTGCAATGCTGATTTCTGGGTAGTGGGATTATGAGTTAATTTTTTGTTTGTTTTCTACAGTGTGAAGTAATCATTATCAAGTTTTATAAGTGAATAGCAGAGCAATGTATTTTATTGACTTATTGGTTATTTATTGATGTTGCTCAAGAGTTGACATTTGCCTTAAGTGGTCCTTGGATTAATCATCTTTGCTCAATGCACTCTACAGTGAATACATTCACCTTGAACTTGTTCCTCAAATAATCAATGCCAGTTAGAGATTGGGAGAATTAATAAAGACTTCTACATCCCTTCTTGCTTGCTGACATTTAACTGGGCTTTTTAAAAATTTTAAATCATTTTTAAAGCACATTGAGGTAGAGAACAGTTTTATACATCTTTTACATTTGTAATACAAATTTTCATATTTTTAAGGCTTGGGGAACTGTTTTATTTGAGGTATGTTTCTAAACATGTGTAATTATTCCTACATATGGCTACAGAAAAAGAAAGTTTCGAAATAGGTGAGACAATCCTTTAAATCAAATGGTTGTGTGTTTTTTAGAAGACTGCTACAGAATCTTCCTTATATGGATGCCCAAAATTTTATTTTAAAAATTGATGGTGACTTCGAGTTAGTCAAATCATTGCTGTATTCATGATTCTGCGCCGGATAGCAGAGCATGTATCATCTCACGGATCCCCATCAGAAGCGGACAGAGCAGGTAGATGGGCTCCTCGGATGGCTCTTGCTTGTTCCCCTTCCATCAGGCCATCAGAATAACGGTCCTCTCCAGTCTGAGGAGGAAGAATTACTTGCCACTTTGCCACAACAGCATGATATTCGTCTAAATGATGTCAAAGAGTTAGAAACATTGACAACAAATGCACTTTCCGGTAGAAAATGTGACCTATTGAAGAGATCTGAAGTCGGCATGGCTCCTAATGCTAATGAGTTGTAAAGTTTCTGTGTAGTCGTGGCCGAGTGGTTAAGGCGATGGACTAGAAATCCATTGGGGTTTCCCCGCGCAGGTTCGAATCCTGCCGACTACGGTACCTTTCCCTTTGGAGAAGTAATGTGTTGACCCTTGAAGAGTTTGAGAATCTGCTTGAAATATGATTGTTCCCCAACCAGACTAAACAGTCTCTTATTATGTACCGCTAAAACACGCTTGCTTTTCCAAAGAGAGATTAACAGAGATGAACACGACTTCTCTATTTTTATTGCTCTTTAAAAAGTAATTTCACCACAGTTCTAATGGTGTTTTCTTTTCCCCACAAAACAGCCCAGGCTTTGGTGTACCTCCCTGTTTTCTGCAACCCAAACCTTGCTTTGAAGGCAGCCTTTCCTGAAGAACAGCGTTAGCAGGAGTGTGTTTGCCTCTCCAAGGAATTGCACCCTTATCAGGGCTCTTCTCCAGTCATGCACGTCCTCGTTCACATCAGAAAAGGAAATTCCAGGAAATCTTGTACGAAATACAAGTGAAAGCCACGACTCAGAGCTCTAGTCACCAAGTGGAGAATCCAAAGTAGATATTAATAAACAAACCACTACACAATTAAAGAAATTGAGTAAAGCCATTTTCTTTGAAATCCAATCCAAAGAGTCATTGACATCGCACCGGGCTGGCTTGTCCTGGGGTCCAGGACAGTGGTGAACAGAGAGGGACTAAAACTGAAGTGAGATTTTGACTCATTCTGGGCACAGAATTAGGAAACAAAATCCCATTGTATGATAACAAGTATGGGTTAAGGTATTAAAGGAATGGGAATCACAGTTGAGCACCTTCCCAGGAATTCCTAGGAGAATTTGGTCTATCACTGCCTTGGCAGCTTAGTGGAGCTGGTCTTCACATCTCTTGTGGAGATCTGTGTGGAACTGACATATTTTAGTGCACCTCATCCAAGAATGCTTCTAATAACTTTTCGTAAACACAGTAGTTGCCTTATTCTTCATTAAATATCAGATCCCTTCGTCTTTAATGTGTGTCTTCAGAGGCATAAAGCATAATAAAAAGCATTGAGTTGCAAAGCCATGTGGGTCAGTGATGCTAAGCTGTGACAAGTCCTCTTTGCTGAGCAGTGCTGGCAGGATGAACACAACTTGCTTCTGTCTACTAAGACCTGGGTTTCTGGAGGATGAACTTGCTCTTTTTCTGCAAAACTCACATCTCTCATCTCTCCCTCTCTCACACCCAGCATACTGGTTGCTTTGACTCTGAGAAACTAATAGAATTCTAGAATATCAAAGCTAATGAAATGTTAAGACTCTTCTGGGGAAACAATTCCTAGTTTTAGAGTTGAGGAAAGTGACCCACATAACTTCAATGTATAGAATTTAAAAATAAAAATTTGTTTAAAAAGATATCTTAGAAAATAAGGTTAATAGTATAAGCAGGAGTTCCTCTGATTCTGAATGCTTCCCTCTGGAGAAGACCATGGAGAGTCAAGCATGGGTTCTGGGGGCTGGAGCAGAAATCCTCAGCCAGGACTGATCATTACACAGAATTTTGGTTTGTGGAGTATCGACCTGTGATCTGGTTTCTGAATACTTTCTAAGATTCTGAGAGGAGTTATTATCTCTTTACTTTTAAATTGTTGAGTTGTCGTGTAGACAAGGAAAATAAAACCGAAAACAAGACATACTGGTGGACAGGGTCACAAAAACCAGAGTAGTAGCAATTGCAACAGAGGATGTAAGTAAGGAAATGGAGACCTGATAAAGCAATACTTTACTTCCCTTGGTCATTTTGATATTCAGAGAGAAGCTCTAGAGAAGGAGCACATTTCCAGTAGAAATGTATGTGAGCCAAAGATGAAATTTAAAATTTTCTAATAGCCATATTAAAAATTAAAGAGACAAGCATAATTAATTTTAATAAGATATTTATTTCACCCAATATATCCAAAATATCACTTAAACATGTAAGCAATTTGAAAAATTGATGACGAGGTACTTTATGTCTTTTTTTTTTTTCTTGTACAGATTCTTCAAAGTCTGGCTTGTATTTTACACTCAGAGTGTATCCCATTAGGGACCAAGTGCTCAATAGTCACGTATGGCAAGTGGCTAAAGTATTGGACATCACAGATCTAGAGTGTGTAGAGAGCATAAAACTAAGTTGGTACAAGATTGAAACCAAGGGACAGTCTACACAGGAAACAATTGGCTACAGTCTAAGATACAAGTCTTCTTGGTGCACACTTCTGAGTGCCTTCAGGACTATGGTCTCTGTAACACCCAGTAACTAAACTCACTATTTCAGTGCACTCTTACCTCCTTCAGTATCTGTCTGTGAAAGCCCAGTGAGTGCTGCTCACAGCTACTGTTCCAGTGCTGTGGGTGGCACCTGTCCCAGCATGGTAGGCAGCTCCTGTCTGAGCATGATAAGCAGCTCCTGTTTCAGAACAGTGGGCAGCTCCTGCCTCAGCATGGTGGGCACTGTCAATCAATTTCAGGGACTGTTTCTGGGAAGGTAGAGGCCAGGAAGTCCATGTACCTTCTCCACTCATCACTCTCTTTTTTCATTTGTTTCAGCAGTGGGGGGTCATTCGTCTCTGGTTGGCTGAGTTGCTGGCCTTAAAGTCAAGGTAGAGTTCCTCAATTGTAAAAATTGAAGATTAGCTTCTCCACTATTGGAGTCTCTCACTCCCAGGTTCTTCACCTCCTGAAATACTGTGCATCCTTACAGACTGCCTTCCTGTGTCTCTTACTTTGAAAAACCTTCAAGTTTATCCCCCATCTTCTGCTTCTATGACCTTTAAGTTGTCTTTACCATAACTTTGTTTAAGAAAATGCAACAATAATATTAGTGCTTCCATAGTTCTTTGCACATATGTCTCATATCAAACTGTTTCTATATTTATCATTCATCCTGCCTGCCAGCACGTGTCTGTTTGAAGAAATGAATGGTTTAAATTATAATCTTAATTCTCAAAGTCAAGATGATCAATTATGAAATCACTGTAAATGATTTACACTAATGTAGTGGAAACTAACCGTATCTGTTAATATAACTAGTGTTGTATCCTCTACTATATAGTATGTTCCTTTAGAGTGTCCTTTCATCTCTTTTGTTTTCTTGGCACCATGTAAGTCTCAAAAAAGTAGATGATCAGTTAATCTATCATTTCTTTATATATTTTAAGAACCATTGATATTTCCTTTGTTGCATCTGTTAGTCTTTCAGAAGCAAAAAATAACATCTTAGATAAAATGCTATTTGTGAGATATCAATGACTGCGAAATGGAAAGTGCCACTTCTAAGTGGCAATTGCAATAAACACAATGAAAACACAGGATTCAGAGTACTCATTAAGACTGAAGAGAACTAATGTTGCCTAGCATCTGTCTCCCTTTTACATGCTTCCTTCTTCAACAAGAAAGGGAGAATATCACAAATCAAGGGCTTCTTCTCAATGGAGACCTTAGAGGAAGGGTTGAAAAGGAGCTGAAGTAGAGATTACAATCACCTCTGGTTAAAAAAGAACAGGGTTCCATTCCACTCTGTTGGGCCTACATATATCTCATTCAAGTGTCCCACATGTGAACTGTGAGGAACTCACACCCCATGAGCCCTCTGAGAAAGGAGAGAGAAACCCCAAGAACTGGTTTCATGAGGACCTTAGCTTCAGGCATGGGTATATTTTTGGCCTCCTAATTGAGGTTAATGACTCACGCAGCCACATTTCAATGATGGTATTTCTTTAGTCGCTTTGTACTTAATTACAGTTTAGTGATGGAGAGGCTTATTAGTTAAAATTAGGTTATGGGACATAAAGGAGATTCTCAAATGCAGAGTGTTCTCAGCCTGATGTCCATGGTCTCCAATGGTATTTGTGAATTCCCTGACGTGGTTTCCACAATTCTTTTGTGTCGGGAGCATCTCTCTGAGAGAAGGTTAATAAGTTTTATTTTACATACCATGGGATTTTAAGCCAAAAAATAAATTAAGAATCTCTTTCTTAATAACTGCATGACCATTGAATGAGAAGAAGAATTTGCTAGCTCTATCATAGTCATGTATCTGATAACGGACTTGCATCTGGAATATGTAAAAAACTCTTACAACTCAGTAAGGAAAAGACAGATAACCCATTAACAAATGGGCAAAGGGCATGAGTAGGCATTTCTTCAAGAAAGATAGACAAATGGCCAATAAGGACACGAAAAATGCTTGGTATCATTAGCCATCTGGGGAATGCAAATCAAAACCACAATGAGATACCACTTCATACCCACTAGGATGGCTTTAATGAAAATGCCATATATGACAACAAGTGTTGGGGAGAATATGGAGAAATCAGAAGCATCATACACTGCTAGTGGGAATGAAAATGGTGCATCCATGTTGGAAAACAGTCTGGCAGTTCCTCAAATGATTAAACATAGAGTAACCATATGACCCAGCAATTTCACTCCTAGATATATAAATAAGATGAGGGAAAACTTATAAGTAAATAATAAAAATAGTAAAACAAGTTATTTTGAAGTATTTTGAGTGAAAACTAAAATCTCCCTTCAATTAGATGCTCAGCTATTCAATTTCTGTTTACAGCAGCAAACGGAAACCAGGTCTGATATAACCTTCCAGAGTTAAAATACATGCGTATACATAATCTTTTCATTCTATTTTTAAAAAATCGTTGCTATTACATATTATTCTTCAGTGAACGTTAAAGCTTGTTCCAGTTGTGTGATGTATCTCATGGATCTTCATCAGAAGCTGGCAGAGCAGAAAGCTAATCTCATTCCAACAACCTGTCAGAGTAAGGAGTCCTTCCAATTCTGAGGATAAAGTGTTACTTGCCAATATGGTGCAACAGCATGATAGTCATCCAAATGACATCAAAGAACAGGAAACATTGACTGCAAATACACTTTATGTTATGTGATTTGATATTCTAAGGGGAGTTAAATGTCACCGTGGCTATTTACTTTTCTGAAGCAGCACGTTACCGTGTAGTCGTGGCCGAGAGGTTAAGGCGATGGACTAGAAATCCATTGGGGTCTCCCCGCGCAGGTTCGAATCCTGCCGACTACGTCATTCCTCTTTGGAAAAGTCACCTATAGACACATTACTAGTTTGAGGGTCTGCTGTTGCCTCCCAGAAAGAAACTTGACTGTTCCCAACGTGGCTTTTCGCGGTACCTGTGAAAGACTTCACCTGTTTCCCTAAACAGCAGGAGATTAACATTACTTCTCTGTTTCTGTTTTTTTTAAGTAATCGACTACCGTTCCAGCGGTGTTTTCTTTTCGCCCAAGAAAAACTCAGGCTCTGGTGATGCCTTCCTGTTCCCTGAAATCAAAACCCTGCTTTGAAGGCAGCCTTTCCTAAAGAAAAAAGTTAGCAGGAGTGTTTGCTTGTCGAAGGAATTGCACCCTCATCAGGGTTCTTCTCCACTCTGCATGTCCTCATTCACGCAGAGAAGAAAATTCCAGGAAACCTTGTATCAGATACAAGTGAAAGCCGACTCAGAGCTATAGCCGCCTAGTCGAGAATCCAAACTGGATATTAATAAGCAAATCAATACACAACTAAAGAAATTAAGTAAAGCTGTTTTCTTTGTAATCCAATCAACAACTTCACACTGGGCTAGTTTGTCCTGGGGTCCAGGACAGCAGTGAAGAGAGAGGGACTAAATAATTAAGTGATATTTTTACTCATTCTGAGCACAGAGCCAAGCCCACTTCAGATGCAGAATCTCATTGTATAATTAACAAAGTATGGTTAATGTATTGACCAAAGGAATGATAACCATAGCTGAGTATCTTCCTAGGAATTCCAAGGAGAATTTGGTCTAACACTACCTTAGCAGCTTAGTGGAGCTTGTCCTCACCTCTCTTGCCATTCAGAGTTTTCTCTTTTTTCTTTGAAGTCTGTTAGACATACCATTCTCCTTTTCCCATTTCTGATAGCAGTGATTTATGCCTTCTTTTGATCAGTTTATCCAAGGGTTTAGCAATTTTGTAATTTGTTCCAGATAAAATTTCAGCTTTGTAGGTCATCTTCATTTTGTATTTCTATTCTAATGCATTAAATCAGCCATTTTATTCATTATTTCCTTCCCTGAGATTTCTTTGAATAATATTTATTGATTATTTTCTAATTTCTTTGACCATATCATTAGATCAATGCTGTTCAACTTTTTTTTTAGTTTTACATAGGTAATTAAGAGCTTGAACATCCATCTAAGTGTATCTTTGGCTACACAAAACATATTTTCATATAAATTATTTTCAGTGTCATTCTTTTCAATATAGTTTTTAATTCCCATTTAGATATCTTCTTCAAAGTATATGCACATTTCTAATCTTGCAAACACATCATAATTTTCAGTTTTTAATTGATATCCAGCAAAATGTATTGTGGTTAAACACTAGTATCTATCTTTTAGAACTGTTAGAATTTTGGAAACTTGCTTTGTAACCAGCAAAGGGAAAGGTCTGTTTTTTTTTCAAAGTTCCATGTGTGCTTGAAAAAGAGGTTTGTCTTCAGAAGTTGAACCGTGTAGCGCTACCTATATGTAAGTTAGGTCAAATTTAGGAACTGTATTGTTTAAAACCTTTACATCCTTATGTTTGTTTTTTTTTTTCTCTCTCTCTCTCTCTTCTCCATTTTTTTTTTCTCTTTTTCCTGAGGGAGAGATATTGTGTTAAAATATTCTAACTATGATTGTGGCATTATCTCTTTCTATTTCTAATTTTGTAAATTTTGCCTTATACATTTTAGGAATCTTTGATCCCCTTTTTTGCATCTCTTTGTCTTCCAAAGCAACATTCTACATAAGGCATTCTAAATAAGATGCTATTTATGAGATATTTATGGTTGGCAGATGGCAAGTGTCATCTTTAAGTAGCACTTACATAAACAAGAGGACACCCAGTGGGAAAACAATCTGGGCTTAAATTACGTACAATTCAGAATACTCATAGAGACATAAGAGAAGGAGTATGCTTTTGATTCTGCCTCTCTTTTTCCCACATCTCTTCTCAGTAAGAAAGAGATAATATCACCAATCAAGGGCTTCTTCTCAATGGAGATCTCAGAGTGGGGTTGAAATGGAGCTGAAATAGAGTTTCAATCACCCTCTAAATAGCTAAGTTCCTCTCCATTCGGCTGGACCTACATGTGTCTCTTTCTAGTGTCCCAATAGTGTTTTGTGAGGAACCCACATCCTGTGAACCCTCTGAGAAAAAAAGAGAGAGAAATTCAAAGAATTGATTTTACTAGGATCTCAGCTTTGGGGCATGGATGCACTTTGGCCCCCTAATTAACAAGATTGAGGTTAATGAATTCAAATTGAGTTAAAGAATTCAAAAGTGATATTTCTTAAACAGCATCAGGCTTAAAATACAGTTTGGTGATTTTGAACTTTGTTAGTTAAATTAGATTATTTGACAAGGAAGAGAATTCAAAATGCCAGGAATTCTCTAGTTGGCATGCATTGTCTTCCACAGTTTTTGTGAACTCCCTGACTTGGTTTCCACAACTGTATGTTTTGTGTCAGGGGCATCTCTTTGCGAGAGAGTTCATGTGTTTTATTCTATACGCCTTGGATTTTGAGTTCCCCTTACCCCCCAAAAGAAGTTAAGAATCTATTTTCTAATAACTTCCTGACCATGAGGTGGGAGGAAGAAGAATTTTCCAGGTGCTTTTTGTTGTTTGAGGAAACACATAAGATGCCTACGAGAGAATAGGTGAACTCCAAACAGGTGTCTTCTGTTGCAAGTAGTTTTTCTGACATGGGCCAAGCATTGTCTTCCAAGTGGCAAAGCTGCGCTCACTACTAAACCCGGGAGGAAAGCTTTATTGGAAATCTCTGTGGTTACTTCCATGGTCCATGTATATTTATGATGTTCACAGACCCAAAGCAGGGTGTGCATGTGAACATGCACAATGAGAGCAAAAGACTTTCGAGGTTTTGCATGAGCCACGCTGCTAATCCCATTACTAAACTTATTCTTCATCTTTTCTTTCAAATTGTTGCTCCTCAGAGTTAATCACCTCTTCTAATAAACTGCCTCCTATGATGTTCTCATCCTGTAGGGGGAAAATGGTAGATCCACACTTTCTTCCTAACAGTTTCTCCAATGCTCATCCACCTAGAAATTTCAGTTTTCATTTTTATTTGTGCATGCCACCTTCTTTGCGCCATTATGTTGCTGGCCATGAGTAATTCCCCAAACTCTCCGTGTGTGAGTTATATTTTATTTACGTTTGTAGAATATCCCTCCTCATAGGCACTCATCTCCATTAAGGGCAAGGACTGTTGCTTGTGTCTTGTTTACCTTTGTGTCTGTAGCACCAAGTGCAGCATCTGGCCTACCACAAAAATTTAATAATATTTGTAGAAAAAAATGATCTTGATGGAGCTTCTAATGTTTAGCTCATGGTAAGACCCTAATCAGTATATTTCCTTTCTTAAATCCTCTAATTGTTTCAAGCCAAATTCCTTCTCATATCAATTCCTCCTTCCTCTTTCTAAGTCTATGTCCTCACTTATAATATCTCCAAGCCAGTCAAGAAGTGGCTGTCCACAGGACCATTAGCTATTACTGTGTTTGAAGAGGCAATTCATTTACTGAAGGAGGGGAATTGTATTTCTTACATTGCAAGCTCTAGTTTTTAAATTTCCATTGAAAAAAAAATTTTCCATTGGAGAAATTCCTTCCATTGTCCACATTCTTGGTCTGTATTCATGTGAGATGTAGAATAAAATTTACTTGATTTGCTAGATCATGCATATCTACATATTGGTTGCAGAGAGCCCAAAACCTGCTACAAAGGCCTGTCCTACAGAAAGTGCTTACTATAAGTGTGTTGAATGGAATTAAATTTAAAATTCACTATATGCTGAGGTTGCTGGTAGGAGTGATTCAACTCCTTTGTTTAATATGAGCCTTTTAAATGTCTCACTTCTCAGGAGGCCTTTCTACTGTCTTCCTCCAAGTACACACGCGGATTAAGGCGTCTTGAGGAGCTGTGAGGGAAAGGGGACAGTGATGTTTTCCTCTGGTAATCCAGTGATCCGTGTCCATTAAATCACAGAGTACATACTTCTTAGTGCAACACACGATTTTACTGAGTAGTCACAGCCAATTGTATACTTGGGAGTGTTAGCTGCCACAGTATTAGAAATCTTCAATGCAGTAAAATCAACTTTGCACCATGACTATGAAATCTACGAGGTTCTAGCTGGGTAGGGTCAAATTCTGACATCTGTGATTCTTTATTCTTTTGCAAAAGCCATTTGCTTCTCCCCACAGTCCTTTAGGTTGACAATCTGGGATTGCTCCTCTCTCTTGCCTTTCCCTTGCCATTGATGGGCAGTAATGATCAGTCCTTGATGCGTCTTCTACTGTTCTTGGTACTAAGGAAGTTTTCTTGTAACAGAGCTTGGAATAGGTAACAGGAGTGCAGAATATTGTTCTCAAGTAAGAATTTTGTTCCAAACTCTGTTAGAAAAGAACCCTCCATAGAGCCTGAAGTATAAGTATAATATTTTAAGTTTTTGTGTTCTCCTTGGGTAGAGTGGTGGAGCCCTTTCTAGGAAGCTGGTGGAAAGCCCTTTTTTCTCTCTGTAGGTCTAGAAAGGTCCAGGTCTGGCTAACATGACATGCCAAATGAAGATATCACTGAGTGAAGCACCACCTCTCCTTTCACAGTGATGACCTTCATCCTTCTGCCTCTATCAACAGATTCTCCAAAAACTCTACTTGTCTGTTTTGGTCCCTGTGATATCTCCAGGTCCAAAAACAGATTCTAGATTACAGTAAGCACTCAGTGAAAGAAGTGTTGAAGACAAGATGTTTGTAATGGCCATATTACAGAAGAATAAGTTTCTGCAAAGATTTTGTTTTGTTTTGTTTTGGTTTTGCTTTTGTTTTTTGGTCAGGTTATAGAGCTCTAGAATTTCTGCTTTTTTTTTTTTTTTTTTTTTTTTTTTATCATAGTCTGTATTTAGACTTGTCTCCAATCAATGAACTTACACCTTGGATGCCCAGATTAAATGTTTTATTTTCTACAAATAGAGATATTACAATGTTTTCTTAGTCATTTAATAAAAGTATAGAGTCATTAGGATGAGCTAATCCAGCCCACAAAAGCAGGAAATATTGACATCATTCCAAAGTATTGCCTTGTAAGCAACTGCCTTATTTGTTTGTTTTTCTGCAGTCTCTGAAAGCTTAGAGACCCAACGCAGCACAGGAAAGAAAGAAGGAAGGGAAGGAGGGAGCCATTGCATTATTGTTCTTCACACGCAATCTAGGATGGGTTAATTTGTTGATGTTCCCTCCAGGGAGAATTAAATGAGAATCAACTAAGCCCCAAAGCAGTGATGGATACGACTGCAGGTGGATTTGCAAGTTGTTGTACTTTTTCTTCTTCTCTTACTGGGTCCCCAGAAATTCTCCAATGGGCAGTGATTCTCCAGGTGGTGGGCCATATCTGGTGAGCCTGAAATCAAGAGGAGAAAAATAGGAATTTGAACCCTAGACCCTCAGAATAAAAGTGTGCTACTCTATCAACTGAGTGGTCCATGTGTGAGGGAATATAAGGGTCTTTCCCAAGTCTTGGTAATTCCCATTTCCATCCTGGGCCGTGAGGATCTGGGAGTCGGCGGCTGCGGAGCTTTTCTTGCTGAGCAGATCATTGTTGATCTGTACATTATTGCTGATAAATAAGGGAAAATGATCTACTTTCCCAAAGCAGTCATTTTCCCTCCATGGAGTCAGGAGAAAAGCACCAGGGCTGAATAATACAAAAACTTATTGAGGGACACTGATGGCCATTTGAGAAGGGAGCAGTGCCAAGCTGATTATGAGGACCAAAGGATGAAGGATCTGCTTGCGGCCTTTTAGGCATATGTTGCAGGCAAGGGAGTCCTTGGCTCAAGTGTCATGCTTCCTCTTGGTCCCTTACCCCACACCACCCAAATCCTGTACTTTTTCCTTCCTTCGCCTGCACTTCCACTCAATTACTCCTCTTTTTCTTCTCTCTCCTTATATCTTCCCTTTTGTCCACCTGCTCTCCAGTCTCCTTTCTCGTTGTCTCTCATTCTTTTCTTCTTCTCCATGTTCCTCTTCCCCTCCTCCCATTGTTACCTAGCATTTCCCAACTGAATACTTTCTCCTCCATTACCCTTGCTCTAGGACAAGGTGGAATCACACTAATCCGCCGTCTGCCTCTGCCCAATACACAAAGATTCCCCATTATTCCAGGCCTTTTTCTAATGCTTCCCCTCTGCAGTTTATCTTGACTCCATCCCATTCAAAGACCAGAATGACCTGGCAGTTGGGGGAGTATCCTGCATGGCCATGGTCATGGTAAGTCTTTGATTCAATGTATGTTTCTGAGCACCTCTAGTGAGAGTCAAGCAAGCAGCGAGGGAGTAGGCAATTAAGGTGGAAGACCAAACTGGAGACTGTTTTTCATTATTCTGTGAGCTTTGAACGTAGTTGAAGAATGAAAATGTGATAATCCTGTTACAGGAGGATGGGAGGATAAGAACGGTTGTGAGGCTGTCTCTGGTAGCACGATCCTTTCTTTCGACTACCATTCCTGCTTTGGGATATTTTCCATTGACGAAGGAAGCAGAAAGTCTCCGAAGGTGCTTGAGGATAAAAGGTGCTTCTAGCAGAGGATGGTTTCGATCCATCGACCTCTGGGTTATGGGCCCAGCACGCTTCCGCTGCGCCACTCTGCTTTCATAGAAGACAAAAGAGTATTTTTCAACCTTGATTCTTATCCACTTGCCCAACACCTTACATTTAATAAGGTTGCTTTCTCTGTCCATTCTTCATTGTTCTCCTCTTCTATTCATCTCCTCTATGCTTTTCACTTTCTTTCCTGCCCTACAGGACATGTTTCTATGTACTGATATGATTTTCTGTGTACTGATATATATGTAAATATGTATATATATACTTGACGTAATTGCAGACCCACATACAGTTGTAAGAAATAATAGAGAATCCTTTAACTAGATTCCCCCAGTGGTAACATCTTGGACTGTTACAATACCACAACCAGGATATAGACATTGAGACAATCCACCAACCTTACTCAACTTTCTCCGTTTTACTTGTACTCATTTGTGTGGGGGTGGGGGGAGTGTTTAGTTATATACGATTTTATCACATGTGCAGGTTCCTGTATCCATCAACAGAGGCAAGATACACTACGGTCTCATCACAGCAAGAATGCCTCCTGCTGCCCTTTAATAACTTTCCCCATCTCTTCCCAACACTCCCTCCCTAACATCAGAAAACCAGAAATCAGTTCTTCATTTCTCCAATTTAGTCATTTCCAGAATGTTGTATAAATGGAATCATATAAAATATAGCATTTTGAGGTTGGTTTCTTCTCGGCATAGTTCCTTGGAAATTTATCCAAGTTGTTGCATGCATCAATAGTCCATTCCTTTTTATTGCTGAGTAGCATTCCATAATACGGATATTTCAGAGTCGTTTAAACATTCACCTAGTTATCTGGATTGTTTCCGGTTGGGGCGATTACAAGTAAAGATGCTGTGAAAAGTTACATAACAGATTTTTGTGGGAACATAAGTTCCTATTTCTTTGGAGTAAATGCCCAAGAGTGCAATTACTGGATTGCATGGTAACTTCATGTTTAGTTTTATAAGAAACTGCCAAACTGTTTTCCTGAGTGACTATATTATTTTACATTCCCACCATCAGTGTATGAGTGATCCAGTTTTCCCCATCCTTGCCAGAATTTGTTGTTGTTGCCTTTTTTGGTTTTAGCCACTCTGATAGGTGTGTGGTGATATCTTATTGTGGTTTTAATTTACGTTTTCCTAATGGCTAATGATGTCAAACCTTTTTTCATGTGTTTATTTGCCATCTGTATATCCTCATCAGTGAAATGTCTTTCCATGTCTTTTATCTATTTTCTAATTGGTTGTTGGAGCTTTTTTTTAATCTGTTGAGTTTTGAGAGTTCTGTGTATACTTTCTAGATACTATCCTTTGTCAGATATGTAGTTTACAAATATTCTCCCAATTTGTAACTTGTTTTTTCAACCTCTTAATAGTGTCTTTTTGCAGGGTAAAAGTTTTTAATTTTGATGAGGTCATATTTATATATATTTTCCTTTTAAACATTGGGCTTTTGATATCAAGTCTAAGGACTCTGCCTGACCCTAGATCCTGCAGATCTTCTCTTATGTTATTTTCTAAAATTTTTATCGTTTTACATTTTACATTTCAGTCTCTGATTCATTTTAAGCTAATTTTTGTGTATGGAATGAGGTTTAGGTTAATGTAGGTTTTTGTCTTTGCTTTTTTGCCTGTGAATGTCCAATTGCTTCAGCACCATTTGTTGAAAAGGCTATCCCTCCTCCACTGAATTTTTTTGCGCTATTGTCAAAAATCACTTGGGCGTATTGGTATGGATCAGAATATACTTTTAAGGGAAAGAAATAACCAAGACAAACACCGTATATAAGTTTGTTATAATTCATTTAAAAATAAAGAGTGGACTGAATATTACACACACACATACCTCTGGAAGGTTATACAAAATCTCATTTCACTGTGGGGAGAAACTTAACAGGTAGAACACATGGATAGAAGAGAGATTTTATTCATTGCATATATCTCAATATCCTGTGAGTTTCATATCATGATTATTATTTTAAAATACTTAAATATTAAAATTCTTAATATGCAAAGAAAATAAACTTTATATCAGCTGATTACTACTTTTTATTAGACTTGATTTTCCAGTCACATGGAAGCAAAAAGACTGTACGCTCTTCAGAGAGCATTTGCTCATGGCTCTTCTTTACTTATCCCATAAGTAGTCCGGTGTTTTGAGAAGCAAGCATGGAATTCTAGATCGACCTCACTCAGGCAGATGAAAATATGAGTGTTAGGAGATATAAGGGATACAATTGGTTACATGAGAAAGGAAATTCCTGAAAAGTCAACAATTCCATGGAAAAGCAAGCACTCCTATCAACTTTTATTCTTTTGGAAAGGGTTGCCTTCAGGCACGGTTTTGACTGCAGTAAACACCAAGGTATCTCTGAAGCTTGGATTCTTCTTGGGGGAAAAGAAAACATATTAGGACTCAGGTCAAACTTACTGGAAAATACAGTAATTATGATTTCTTTTTTCTGGCTGGCGTGAGGCAGCTCCATCACAGGCCCGTCAATTCCAGGACCATAAACCGGGAAAGTTTACTAAAGAAGGACACATCGCCTACATCTTCGGTGAAGTTCATGTTTCGCTTTGGACTTGGAATTCCAGCATTTCAACCTAACCTGTAAGGTGTCGAAACATCCACACTGAGGAAGAAATCAATCCACAATCACCTCGTAGTCGGCAGGATTCGAACCTGCGCGGAGAGACCCCAATGGATTTCTAGTCCATCGCCTTAACCACTCGGCCACGACTAGACACTAAGGTGCTGTTTCAGAAAAGTAAATAGCCACGCTGAAATTTAACTCCTCTTAAAAGATCAAATCACATACCAGAAAGTGTATTTGCAGTCACTGTTTCCCATTCTTTAACGTCGTCTGGATGGCTATCATGCTGTTGCACCATGTTGGCGAGTGACACTTTACCCTCAGAATTGGAAGGACTCCTTGTTCTGATAAGTTGTTGGGATTAGATCAGCTTTCTGCTCTGCCAGCTTCTGATGAAGATCCATGAGATACATCCCACAACTGGAACAAGCTTTAAACATTCACTGCAGAATTATATGTACTACCAACGATTTTTTAAAAATAGTGAAAAGATTATGTACATGCATATATTTTAACACTGCACCGTTATACCAGACCTGGTTTCAGTTTGCTGCTGTATACAGAAACTGAATAGCTGAGCATCTAAATTGAAGAGAGATTTTAGTTTTCCTTATATATACTTCAAAATAATTTCAGTTTTTCTATCATCATTATTTATTTGTTTTCCCTCATCTTGTTTATATAACTAGAAGTGGAATTGCTGGGTCATATGTTAACTCTATGTTTAATTATTTAATGAAATGCCAGACTGTTTTCCAATGTGAATGCACTATTTTCATTCCCATCAGCAGTGTATGATGGTTCTGATTTCTCCACATTCTCCTCGATACTTATTTTTGTATGGCATTTTCATTAAAGACATCCTAGTGGCTGTGAAGTGGTATCTCATTGCAGTTTTGATCGCATTGCACAGATGACTAATGATATCAAGAGTTTTTCATGTCCTTATTGGCCACTTGTGTATTTTTCCTGGATAAATGTCTATTCGTGCCCTTAGCCCATTTTTTAATGGGTTATTTGTCTCTTTCTTATTAGGTTGCAAGAGGTCTTTATGTATTCTAGATGCAAGTCTGTTATCAGATATATGACTTGCAAATATTTTCTTCCATTCTTTGGGTTGTCTTTTTACTTTCTTGATAGTGTCTTTTGAAGCGCAAAAATTTTTAATTTTGATGAAGTCTAATGTTTCTATTCTTTTTTTATTGCTTGTGTTTTTGGTGTCATATGCCAAACCTGAGGTCATGAAGATTTACCCCTATGTTTTCTTCTAAGAATTTTATGATATTAGCTCTTACATTATATATTAGATCCATTTTGAGTTAATTATGTAAATTGTGTGAGGTAAGTGTCCAACTTCATTCTTTTGTCTGTGGTTATCTAGCTTTTCCAGCACCATTTGTTGAAAAGACTATTTTTCATCACTGAATGGTCCTGGCACCCTTTTCTAAAAACAGTTGACCATAGGCATATAGCTTTAATTCTGGACTCTCAATTCTATCCCATTCACCCACATGCTCATCCTTAAAATAGTACCACACAGTACTGATTATCATTGCCTTGTAGTTAGTTTTGAAATTGGAAAGTGTGAGTTCTTTTACTTTTGTCTCCTTTTTCAGGATTGTTCTGGCTATTGAGGGTCCCTTGAAATTCCATGTGGATTTTAGAATCAACCCATCAGTTTGTACAAAGAAGTCAGCTGGTATTCTGATAGGGATTGCATTGAATCTGTAGATCAGTTAGAGGGAGAATTGCCACCATAACAATATTAAGATATGATCCATGAACATGAGATATCTTTCCATTTATTTAGATCTTTATTCTTTTCAATGATGTTTTATAGTTTATAGCATATAACTTTGGCATTTCTTTTGTTAAATTTATTCCTGACTATTGTATTCTTTTTGATGCTATTTCAAATGAAAGTATTTACTTTTGACCCTTTTTTCCTTCCCTGTGAAACATGATGAAGCTGTCTGAAGACTCCCAGATGCAGATATTAAGAGCTGAGAGATAACAGAGATAAAATTGCTTAGTACGGCATACGTAGACAAAAAACAAACCAAAAACACCCAACAACAGGAAAATAAAGCTGTGAAATAAACAAGTTCTTTGAACTCAGATGGCTGGATTCAGAGACCAGAGTGTTAACCATTGCACCACGGAAGCACCTTGGTTAAAGAGTCTCTTTCATATGATTTGTACTGTGATAAAACCCCATTTTTGAATGGATTTAATCTTTTTCACTGACGTATAGTAACATAAAGTTAACAAGGCAAAGATCATGGTCCCTGCCCTTGTGGTGATTAGTGTTCAATAGGAGGGATACTTTATAAATATGTAAATAAAAATAGCCCACAAAGGGAGAGTTTGAAGAAACTGCTTAAGACTGACAGCATAATGGCAGAGATAAAATAGAAAGCATAATTAAATTGAAGTCTGTAATTTTTAGGTCGATGGGACTTGAAGATGCTGATTGAAAGAAAGTGCTGGTCTATGTCTTTCCATATACAAGAGGTAGCTTGTGGAATAGATCCTTAAAGTAGTGCCTGTTTGTTCTCAGAAGCAACAAGACAGTGAAATATAAAAGAATAAGAAATGTGTCAATGTTTTTAGCAGCATGGATCAGGCAAGGTCTTGAAAGTTATTTGCTATAGGTGACCAAGTGCCTGTTTTGGTCTGTGGGCACCAGAACCACACATGGGCATAGCAGTGAGCATGGCGATTTCCAATAAAGCTTTCTTCCCTGGTATAATGGGGAGTGTGATTTTGTCATTGGGAAGACAGATGTTGGGCTCAGGTTAGACAAACCTATTATGACAGATAGAAGGAATTTGTCTGGAGCCCACATAACTTTTCACAGTCATTTTATGTATTTCCCAAAGCAATAAAATAGAGCTAGCAAATTCTTCTTTTCATTCAATGGCCATGCAGTTATTAATAAAGAGATTCTTAATTTATTTTTTGGCTTAAAATCCCATGGTATGTAAAATAAAACTTATTAACCTTCTCTCAGAGAGATGCTCCTGACACAAAAGAATTGTGGAAACCACGTCAGGGAATTCACAAATACCATTGGAGACCATGGACATCAGGCTGAGAACACTCTGCATTTGAGAATCTCCTTTATGTCCCATAACCTAATTTTAACTAATAATCTTCACCATCACTAGACTGTAATTAAGCACAAAGTTGCTGAAGAAATACCATCATTGGAATGTGGCTGCATGAGTCATTAATCTCAACTAAGAAGTCAAAATTATACCCATGCCCGAAGCTAAGGTCTTAGTCAAACCAGTTCTTGGAACTTCTCTCCCTTCTCAGAGAGCTCAGCCAGTGTAAGTTCCTCACAGTACACATTTCGGACACTAGACTGAGATATATGTAGGTCCAACAGAGTGGAATGGAACCTTGTTCTTTTTTAACCAGAGGTGATTTTAATCTCTACTTCAGCTCCTTTTCAACCCTTCCTCTAAGGTCTCCATTGAGAAGAAGCCCTTGATTTGTGATATTCTCTCTTTCTTGTTGAAGAAGGAAGCATGTAAAAGGGAGACAGATGCTAGGCAACATTAGTTCTCTTCAGTCTTAATGAGTACTCTGAATCCTGTGTTTTCATTGTGTTTATGGCAATTGCCACTTAGAGGTGGCACTTTCCATTTCACAGTCATTGATATCTCACAAATAGCATTTTATTTAGGATGTTATTTTTGCTTCTGAAAGACTAACAGATGCAGCAAAGGAAATATCAATGGTTCTTAAAATATGTAAAGAAAATGATAGATTATTTGATCATCTACTTTACTGAGACTTTTAGATGGTGCCATAAAAAACAAAGGAAATGAAAAGACACTCTAAAGGAACTTACTATTTAGTAGAGGACACAATACTAATTAAATTAATAAATGGGGTTAGTTTCTAGTACATTAGTTCAAATTATTTAAAGTAATTTAAGAACTGACCACCTGGACTTTGAGGATTAAGATATGATTAAAACAGTCCATTTTTTCAAAAATACACATGCTAGCAGGCAGGAAGAATCATAAATATAGAAACAGTTTGATATGAGATATAGGTACAAAGACATATGGAAGCACTAATATTGTTGCATTTTCTTAAACAACGTTATGGTAAAGACACCATAAGGGGCATAGAAGCAGGGGATGGGGGATAAACTTGAAGGCTTTTCACAGTAGGAGACATGGGAAAGCAGTCTGTAAGGATGCATAGGATTTCAGAAGGTGAAGAACCTGGGAGTGAGACACTCCAATACTGGAGATGCTAATCCTCAACTTTTACAATTGAGGAACCCTACCTTGACTTTAAGGCCAGCAACTCAGCCAATCAGAGATGAATGACCCCCCACTGCTGAAACAAATGAAACAAAGACAGTGATGAGTGGAGGAGGTGCATGGACTTCCTGGCCTCTGCCTTCCCAGAAGCAATCCTGAAATGGACTGACAGCGCCCACCGTGCTGAGGCAGGAGCTGGCCGCGGTGCTGAAACAGGAGCTGCTTATCATGCTCAGACTGGAGCTGCCCACCATGCTGGGACAGGTGCCACCCAAAGCGCTGGAACAGTAGCTGTGAGCAGCACTCACTGGACTTTCGCAGACAGACACTGAGGGAGATAAGGAAGAGTGCATAAAATAGCGAATAGTTACTGGGTGTTACAGAAACAATAGTCCTGAAGGCACCCAGAAGTGTGTACCAAGAAAACTTGTGTCTTGGACTTTAGCTGGTTGTTTCTAGTGTAGACCTTCCCTTGGTTTCAACCTTTACCAGCTCAGTTTTATGTTCTCTACACACTCTAGATCTGTGATGTCGAATACTTTAGCCACTTTCCATATGTGACTATTGAGCACTTGGTCCCTAACGGGAGGCACTCTGACTGTAAAATACATACCAGACTTTGAAGATTTTGTACAAAGAAAAAAAATGTAAAATATCTCATTGTCAATTTTTCAAATTGCTTACATGTTTAAATGATATTTTAGGTACATCTGGTTAAATAAATATACTATTAAAATTAATTATACTTGTCTCTTTTTACTTTTTAATATGGCTACTGGAAAATTTTAAATTTCATCTGTGGCTCACATATATTTCTACTGGAAGTGTACTTCTTCCTTAGAGCTTCTCTCTGAATATCAAAATGACTGAGAAAAGTGAAGGCTGACTCTATCAAGTCTCCATTTCCTTACTTACATTCTCTGTTGCAATTGCTAGTACTCTGTTTTTTGTGCCCCTGTCCACCAGTGTGTCTTGTTTTCTGTTTTATTTTCCTTGCCTACAAGACATCACAGCAATTGAAATTAAAGCGATAAGAACTCCTTCCAGAATCCCAATGGAAGTATTCAGAAACCAGATCACAGGTCGACAAATTTTATGTTATGATCAATTCTGGCTCAGGATCTCTGCTCCAGCCCCTAGAAACCAAGCTTGATTCTCCATGAGCTTCTCCAGAACGAAGCATTCAGAATGAGAGGAACTCCTGCTTATACTAACACTCTTCTCTAAGGCATCTACTTTAATAAATTTTTATTTTTAAACTTTGTATATTGGAATTACGTGGGTCACTTTCCTCAACTCTAAAATTAGGAATTGTTTCCACAGAAGAATCTTAACATTTCATTAGCTTTGACATTCTAGAACTATATTAGTTTCTCAAAGTCAAAGCAACCAGTATGCTGGATGTGAGAGAGGGAGAGATGAGAGATGAGTTTTGCAGAAAAAGAGCAAGTTCATCCTCCAGAAACCCAGGTCTTAGTAGACAGAAGCAAGTTGTGTTCATCCTGCCAGCACTGCTCAGCAAAGAGGACTTGTCACAGCTTAGCATCACTGACCCACATGACTTTGAGACTCAGTGCTTTTTATTATGCTTTTCCTCTGAAGACACACATTAAAGACGAAGGGATCTGATATTTAATGAAGAATAAGGCAACTACTGTGTTTACGCAGAGTTATTAGAAGCATTCTTGGATGAGGTGCACTAAAATATGACAATTCCACACAGACCTCCACAAGAGAGGTGAAGACCAGCTCTACTAAGCTGCCAAGGCAATGATAGACCGAATTCTCCTAGGGATTCCTGCGAAGGTACTCAACTGTAGTTATCGTTCCTTTAATACGTTAATTTAATATATTAACCCATACTTGTTATCATACAATGGGATTTTGGCTCTGAACTCTGTGCCCAGAATGATTCAAAACCTCACCTCTTTTTCAGTCTCTCCCTCTTCACTGCTGTCCTGGACCCCAGGACAAGCTAGCCTGTAGTGATGTCAATGATTATTTTGATTGGATTAAAAAAAATGGCTTTACTTAATTTCTTTAATTCTGTAGTGGTTTGCGTATTAATATGTATTTTGGATTCTCGACTTTGCAACTATACCTCTGAGTCTTGGTTTTCCTTGTGTTTGATGCAAGATTTCCTGGAATTTCCTTTTCTGATGTGAATGAGGACATGCATGACTGGAGAAGAGCCCTGATAAAGGTGCAATTCCTTGGAGACCCAAACACTTCTGCCAACTTTGTTCCTCAGAAAAGGCTGCCTTCAAGGCAGAGTTTTGATTTCAGGAAGCAGGAAGCCATCACCAAAACCTGGGCTTTTCAGGAGGGAAAAGAAAATCCATTAGAACTGTGGTGGAATTACTTTTTAAAAAGTAACAAATACCGAGAAGTGATGTTAATCACTCTTTGGAGAAGCAAGTGTTTTTTACTGGTACATAACTGGAGACTGTTTAGTAGGGTTGGGGAACAACCAAATTTCTAGCAGATTCTCAAACTGGTGAAGTGTCAGCAGATCACATTTCCAAGGGGAAAGGTACCGTAGTCGGCAGGATTCGAACCTGCGCGGGGAAACCCCAATGGATTTCTAGTCCATCGCCTTAACCACTTGGCCACGACTACACGGAAACACTGTAGCTCATAGCAAAAGGAGTGATGCCAACTTCAGCTCTCTTCAATAGGTCACATCTTCTACCGGAAAGTGCATTTGTTGTCAATGTTTCCAAACCTTTGACATCATTTAGACGAATATCATGCTGTTATGGCAAAGTGGCAAGTAACAACCTCCTCAGAGCGGAGGGACCCCTTATTCTGATGGCCTGATGGAAGGAGAATAAGCAGGAGACTTCCCATGAGACCAGCTTCCTCTTCTGTCCGCTTCTGATGGGGATCCAGTGAGATGATACACCCAACCACTGGGACACGCTCTACTATTAGGTGCAGAATCATGAGTACAGCGACGATTTGACTAACTCGAAATCACCATCAATTTTTAAAATAAAATTTGGGACATCCATATAGTGGAAGATTCTGTAGCAGTCTTTTGAAAAACCTCACAACCATTTGATTTAAAGGATTGTCTCACCTATTTCAAAACTTTCTTTTTCTGCATCCATGTGTAGGAATAATTATGAAACAGAGCTCAAATAAAACAGTTCTCCAAATCTTAAAAATGTGAAAATTTGTATTACAAATGGAAAAGATGTATAAAACTGTTCTCTATCTCAATGTGCTTTATTTATTTTTTTTAAATTTTTTGTTTATTGCAGTACATTGGCTTATAACATTGTATAAATTTCAGGTGTACATCATTATACTTCTATTTCTGCATAGATTACATCATGTTCACCACCCAAATACTAATTACAACCCATCACCACACACCTGTGCCGAATTATCCCTTTCACCCTCCTCCCTCCTCCCTTCCCCTCTGGTAACCACCAATCCAATCTGTCTCTATGTGTTTGTTTATTGTTGTTATTATCTACTACTTAATGAAGGAAATCATACGGTATTTGACCTTCTCCCTCTGACCTATTTCACTCCACATAACACCCTCAATGTCCATCCATGTTGTCACAAATGGCTGGATTTCATCGTTTCTTAAATGATTTAAATTTTTCAAAAAGCCCAGTTAAATGTCAGTAAGCAAGAAAGGATGTAGAAGTCTTCATTAATTCTCCCAATCTCTAACTGGCATTGAGTATTTGAGGAACAAGTTCAAGGTGAATGTATTCACTGTGGAGTGCATTGAGCAGATGATTAATCCAAGGACTACTTGAGGCAAACGTCAACTCTTGAGCAGCATCAATAAATAACCAACAAATCAATAAAATACAATGTTCTGCTATTCACTTATAAACTTGATAATGATTACTTCACACTGTAGAAAACAAACAAAAAATTAACTCATAATCCCACAACCCAGAAACTAGCACTAACAACATTTTCAAGTATTCCTCCACTCCCTCCAGTACTTCACATGCAAAATTTTTTGCTTAGTTGAAGTTTTGTTTACTGTATCCTGCTGTTGTCAGTGAACCTTATATAATAAAACATTTTCCCAATGGAATTACAAAGCCTTTCAAAATGTCCTTTTAGTGGCTTTGTAATTCTCTATTAGGCAGATGAAGCAAAAATATTTAAACATTTATCCATTTTTTAATATCTATTTTTTTCTCTCACAGTGAGAAATAAAGATTTTTGTGCAGCACGTATTTTTCTTTGGTTTAAGATTATTTCCCTAGGAGAGTGGTTCTCAAACTTCAGTGGGCATCAGAACCACCTGGCAGGCTTCTTGTTAAAACAAACTGCTGGATCTCCCCACCATCCTCCATCCTCTTCCCTCATTTCTGATTCTGTAAATCTGAATTTGAGCCAGAGAATTCACGTTTCTCACAAGTCCTCAGGTAGTGCACACACTGCTGCTCAGAGGCAATACTTTGAGAAGATTGCTCAAGGACAATAAACTTCAAAATGAATTTGCTGTGTTAAAGGTCAGAAACCCTATATGAGCCTAAACGGAGGTACATAGCAAGTGCTATAGTAGTAAGAACAAAAAGTATTTACAAGAATACCGTGAGAGGAGCATTATTCTTATTATGCTAAAGGAAAACAGATGTGAGGGGGCTTTAACTATCAGAGAGACATAGTCCACCGTGATGGTGGAGGTCATGTTCCTTTTGTATCTGAGGTTCTGTCTAAATCTACTAGTTCATGCGCTGGTGACACACTACCATTCCTAGAATTCAGAGAGAAAGTCTGTGGTTTTAGAGTTCCTGACATTTCCATAAAAACGAATCTGGTCCAACTCTCCCCCTCATTATCCCTCTGTAATAATAAACCACGTAGTCTCTGACCCAAGAATCAACCCTATTAATTTAGCTAGATTTATTCTAATATTTACACGATGTCATTTCTTTTTTGCGCTTTTCTGCGTTGGGCGGGACAGAGAGTGTCCTCTCTCTCAGTTCGGATTCTTGGGAAGTCTGGATTCTGAGTGCTTCCCTTTTCCCCGGGCTCCGGCGGCTGAGGACTTCCATCTCTTCGGAATGGTCTCGGTTCTTCCCCAGGACGACTGGAGTGACCTTTCCCCGAAGGGGTCGGAGACCTTCCCTGCCTGGTCTTTTCCACTCAGGACAGAAACTAGCCCCCCTTCTCCGCCTCTCATCCCGAACTTTCGCCCCAGTCAGGTTTTAACCGTTCTTTTGGAAGGACAAGTCAGTTTAAGGTCATCGAAGACATTCCTGATTTCGAGTTTAACTCTGTAAGTGCAGACGCCCCTCAATCTCCCACATTCCTTCATTCCCGTTCCTTTTCCCGTTGGCATTTGAGACTTCGAGGTTGTTCAGAGCTCACTTTCAACCCAAGACTCCTCTTCTGCCTGTTCCTGAGAATCAGGCGTGATCGTGCGTGTCTGCGGATGTCAGCAGCCAGTGCACAAGCTCCAGCGCCCAGGAAATTAGTGTCGCTAGTCTAGGAGCCTTTTATTGAATTGCAGCATCACCAGCTGGTTGTTGATTTGCTCTGGACGAGCTCTTTCCTTCCTGAGGGACAGGATTGAACAGAACGAGGCAACTTTTTGTTGCCAGACCTACTGCTTACTAACGCTCCGCACATCCATTGCTAGTTCCCCTCAGCCCTTAAAAATGATGGCGAGCTGGTAGTCGTGGCCGAGTGGTTAAGGCGATGGACTTGAAATCCATTGGGGTTTCCCCGCGCAGGTTCGAATCCTGCCGACTACGGTTTTACCGGGAAGGCTGCATGACTTTCCTTGGGTTTTCCAAGGTAATTTAACCAAAACCAACCCAAGTTCCTGCACTCCAAGTTGTTCTTCTCCAACACGAATCCTCCATCTGTAGATACAAGCAACGTACTCTTTCCCCTATCTATGGACACTACTTTCTCAAGTGTCAGTGCCACCCTGACGTTCCGTCGAGCTTACTTCAAATTTGGCATCAGCTACGGGAGGGCAATTCCTTTCACTTCATTAAATGCCTCGGATCACAGCCAGCGCCAAGTCACTTGGCCACAATGTCATGTCACACTCCAGCCACCCTTGGTCTAATAGCACCGTGGTACTCTCCTTAACCGCCTATTAACGAAAGGGATGTTAGGACTCATAAAACGTAGTGACACTGACAGATAACTTTTATTGAACACTTAAGATGTGTCAAGAAGATACGAGTTAAACACGAACCGCATATTTTTATCGCCATTAAATGAAGACGAAGAAACTGCTCAATGCGGCACAATGAGACGACATTTAAACTGAGGGCTTTCAGGTAGGTTCTTGAGCTTAAGTTTTCTTATGTTTCTCAGGCGACTCTCCTAAGATTATCAAGTCGGCAGATTCAGGGTTAGATTTGTTATTACCCCAGAATGATAGATAGCAGGTCCTAATTTTCAGGCCTTTACTGCACACCACCGTTCCAGAGGCTTTACATGTCTTATTTGTAGATCCTCACAACATATTGATCATAGAGACCACAAGGTCCACAACATTAAATAATATGATTGAGGTCTCAGAACTAGAAAGCAGGAGGATGGAACTTGGATGTCACTTGGTTTTGGCTCCAACTCCTCATCACCACCTCAACAGCTGCTGGTCGGCTTCTGCCTATGCCGGGGATTCAGGCCACCACCTGCCTCTACAATTCAGAGTTGTTCGCTGTTCTGGATTTGTCCTCTCTGGCGATAAGGCCAAGAAAGGGGTGTGATTTAAGATGCTGGATTTAGCCTGGGATAGAATATTGCTGTCCCTGGCATGTTTGGTGATTGTGTTATCTTTGGCACAGGGAGTATCACTCATTCGTCCACGGAAATTCGCCTGTTTTTGAGCAGGGTGTTTCTTCACAGTTTATAAAGATCTTCCCACACAGTAGACCTTTCAGCTCCTGGACAACAGAGCCTGGAAAAGGCTTCTTCAACCAGCGGGATGTGGGTGTAGAGTCTAAAATTGGTTTGAAAGGAAGCTGAAAATTATTTTGGATCCAGAGACAGAGAGAAATTGGAGTTAAATCACATATGTTGGAAGGCAGTGAGATTTTTAAAACCCTACAAAGCAACGATCCACAAATTTCTCAGTTAGGAAGAATTAATGCTTCAGCCCTGCTGCATAGAGACCCCAGAGCAGATTCTTTTGTCAGCACTCCCTATTTCCTCTGGCACTTTCAGGAGACAAAAGTGTTTCTGTGGGCTTCACAAGTGATTTGAAGAAACAAATAGATTCAGAGGCTTGTAAGTTTTTGTCCAAAGGAAAGAAAGATGGGTTCAGTTCTGGATGAGAAAGAAGAGATGGCAAGGATGGGGCAGAGGAAAAATGTGATAACAATTAGAGAAAACAAAAGCAGTATATTTCCTTGCAAAATTATGTGACTTTGAAGATAAAGAAATAATTATTTAGGGAACCAATAAATAGATCACTTTATTGCTAAGGGAAAAAAAATCATACTGGAAGCAGCCCTCTCTAGAATAATATTCAATGGTGTGAGAGAGTAGGAAAAACACCTACAGGATTCTTAGGGAAACATAATGCAAGTCTAGGATTTTATATTCAGCTAAGAAGTATTCTGTGGCAAAGAAAGTGTATTCGCACTAGAAAATATTATGCAGCGTTTAAAAGGAATAGGTCTACACACAGATATAAGGATCAATCTTAAAAAACAGTGAAAATTTCAGGAGCAGAATGACATATACAGCAAAATATAATTTATGTAAAATAAAATACACAAAAAATATTGACATCTGCTTTTCAGGAACAAATCCTAGTAAAAATGTAAACATGAAATACATTCAAAGTTACCTTTGTGGGAGTGATTAGAAGGAGTCCATTATGGAGACAAAGAAGAAAATCCATCAATTAAGAGGCAGTCTCAAAAGAAAAAAGAGAAGCGGTCTTTACACAGACTAGTTTACAGATGAGATAGCCTAAAAATTAGACAGGTGTTTAAAACTCATTGTAATCTTTGATACACAATTTAAAACAATGACGAATCACTTGACCTCTTTTCAATGGATAAAAGTCAGAATGACAGAAATTTTGAAGGGTTGATACTGTTGTAGGACTATTCAATGCTTGCAAACTGCTGGTTAGAAATTATGGAGTCATTTTGGAGACAAATCTGTCACCATCTAATTAAATAAAAGATAAATATACCATATGATCTCACTTTTCTTTCTTTTCTATGCTGTATATCCCACAAGTCTATAGGAAGATATTTATGAGTATGTTCAATTTAGTGGTATTTATACTGGTGGGATTTTTAGTCAATCTGTTTGTCTAGGACTCTGTGAGTTGATAAATAAAACTAGGTGGATGCACACACTGAAGTAAGATACAATGAGAGAAAGTAACAAATTAATATAAAAACTATGTATGGAATCTTTTATTGTTCATATAAAATAGCAAAACACATGCAAACAGAGCTACATATTTCACAAGGAAACATTCAAATAAAAAGTTATGTAGCGAATAGTTAAAATGTTGCTACTGGAGTTAGAAGACATAGAATATTATGGTGTGAAAGGGAAAATATCAATCAATCAAGTCAAAAGAAGAACTTTATATGGACCAATAACAATAATGTGCCTTGAATCATGGAACATAATTAACTCAAATTTCTGCTTTGAATTCCAAAAACAAACTGTAAATCTTTGACATTATGTGAATAGTGTCAATGCCCTCCAACCAGACTACCAGGAGCACACCTGTAGTTGAACAAGTTGGGTTTTTATTCATTGCAGTGAGGGAGAACACACACTAGTGGAATCATGAGGTGTTTTGTGTAAGAAGATGTTAGAAAGAACCTATTCTAGGATTTGGACTTCGGTTGGGTGATTTGGGGGAGGGTCTAATGAAGCGTGGCTCTGCTCTAGATTAGAAGTTGTCAGAAAGCAGGTGCTATTCAATGATTGAGTGTCTCAATTGACTTTATTTACAAGGAGGGAGACTAGAGTGAGGATAAAGCTGTAACTGGTAAAGAAGTAGCAGTGACTCATTTTAGCTGAGAGAGATGTTTGGTATTTTGTGGGAGGCACAATGACCTTGTTTTTACATGAGCTTAGGTAAAATTGTGAAGTTATCTGTTTTCTCTCACTTTATCATGGTCTCAGCGTAACCGTATCTGATGTTGGTATTCTGTGAAATTATGTTCAACAGGAGAATAACATGGCCTAGCTCTGAGTGCCAGGCCAGCTTCTGGATGTTGTAAGTTGCTTTTTTTTTTCTTTCTTCCTCTAGAGCAATACTTCTCTTGTGACAAAATTCTGTTTTACCTCTTAATTTCAAAATTGAAATTCAATATATCAAAATTCTTATGGGATAGGAATGAGGAATATGGATTTTGACCAAACTCTTTGAGCTCCATCTCACAACAGATCAGCATGTTGGTAATGAGAGACATTAAAACAATCTAAAATGGGGTCACTTGCATGGTGAGAGATGACTGAACTTTTAGAGGATCAAAGGTCACTGGCATGATTTATTCCATTTTAGGACAATCCTTATACCAGAACATTTCTGAGCTGGTGGCAGGGCATGTTTAGTTTGCAGACAATAAAATGATCTATCCATAGAATATCCTAGGAAACAGGCACTAAAAGAGTGTCGATGTAGGTGGCAATACTCTTGATGGGGGAGCATTAAAAAATGACCGTGATCACACTGGAAAGAACAGTCTTGATCTTTTCTTTTCTTAATGGGAGCAATAAAGATTTCCAGAGAGCTTAAATAGCTCAGTTGTACTTGAAGATTTTAATGTGAGCATTTCAGGCTCAAACATATGTATAATCTTGAATAAATGCTTTATTCTTGTTGGAATTGGAGAATAGAAAAAAAATCATTTTTTTTCCTATGACAACTTTATCATCAATATATAATGAGTTATTGGTATCAATCGAGGGTAAACTAAATTTCTACTTTCTCTAGACATATATTTATATACTTCATTCATACCTTCTTCTTCTTAAACTAGGCTGGATCTTCGCAGGCGTAATAAGAAAAACCAGAAAGGAAAAGAATCTCTACAATCGTTCTTCTCCTCCTCTGTGATACCCAGACTAACCTATCTGGCTATAGGTTTTAACCAACCATGGCTGCCAGTTTCTGAGTAGAGAGAAAATATTTATTGACCATATCTTCTTTAAATTTTCTGATTTCAACTCATCTGTGTAATTTTCTGATAGCAATAATGTGTGCAATAAAGACTTAGGGGTTTACAGTTGCAGAGTGGAGAGATTTTTCACATTTTCATCTGGGAAAGAAAATTTATGTATCTAGGAATATAAGAAAGAATAAAGCAAACTTCAATTCTGACCAAACTAAAAGTGATCTGTGTATATGAACAATGGAGTATGAAGAGTAGATTCTACATATCGTGAAGGTCAAAGGGGTGTAGTGAGACTATAAGTAGTATTTTTCCAGTACAATACTTGCAAAAAATAAGAAGTACATAGTGTTTTACAGTTAGTGGCCCACTGTAAGAGAGAAAACCAACAATTTTTGGTTTTCAACAATGGAATGTTTGCATGTGGTAGCAGAAACTTCACAGAACTCAATTATTTTGAAGAAGAACTTAGATATGAACGTTTGGATAAGCAATTTACCAAAGGGACAATATTGAGAAGCGGACAGTGAATAAGACCAGAGAAGGGGGGCAGAATCTGAGCACACAGAGTTAGTGATATGTGTAGGTTGTGAGAAAACTTTGCTTGAAAATCTCACACACAACCTGGTATCATAATGAGATTATTTGTTGGGATGGAATCTTCCCAGCCCATAGTCTACGTGAAATGTCTGAAAATTTCCAAACCAGGGGAAAAAAAAAATCCAACTTTATCCAAGACAATACTATACTAGAAGTAAAAAAAAAAAAAAAAAAATCCTAAGACCTATGCAAAACAACAAATGAAAAAAGGAAACTTCTACAAAGAATGTAATTAGCAAAGAAATAGCAGTAGTCACTCATTTTAGCTGACAAAGAGGGATGTTTGGTATTTTCTGGGTGGCATAATGACCAGATGGACATTGCAATGAAAATATCATTATGGATTTTTCCCCCAATTTTTACTTTGAAATATGTTAAATCTGTAGATTTTTTTAATGTAATAATGAGTCCCATATGCCCTTTTACGTAGAGTCACCTAATTTAAGATTTTCCACATTTGTTTTGTGTGTGCGTGTGGTGTGTCTGACTGTCTATATTTTATATGTATAAACTGGGTTCAGCAGCCCCTGGGCGAGGAGGTGGGGAGGGGATGAGGGAATGGGGTAAAAACTGCAGCTGGAAGCCATGAGTAGAAGGGAAATTTGCTATTAACTGTATATTCTCCAACGCCATTAAAATTATTTATTTCCTATGTTTGAAATATTTAACAATTTCAAACATGTTTTTTAATGTGCACAGAAAATAAACTTTCTATGAGTCTATTACCGCTTTTTCTTAGAGTTGTTCTAGTCTCAGAAGAGTGCAGGGCTTTTGCCATCTTCCTCCTGTATTTACTCCTGACGCTCCTTTTCTTCCTCATAAAATAAGTTCCATTAAACCAGAATGGAATTCCATTCCCGCCTCCTCACCCAGACGCGGGTGTGTCGGGACTTGCAGGAACTGACAGGAGATATGACGGGCCAAATTGATTTCAGCCATTTAGGTGGGCAGTGTTTTCCGGGAGGAAAACGCGAGGGGGACGAGAGGAAAACGCGAGGGAGACAAAAAGAGGAAGCAGGTTCCACCGAGACTTGAACTCGGATCGCTGGATTCAGAGTCCAGAGTGCTAACCATTACACCATGGAACCACGCATACAAAAGCCCTTTCCATAATTGTCCATGATGAGTTAGAGTAACTCTACTGAAAGTATTTAGTCTACTTTATCAGTCAAAACTCTTAGTGCATGTCAACTCACGACACTCTTTGGAAGAAAATCCTAGGAGATTTTATTGTATTTTATCTTCTATTTTTTGCCAAGTACACGAACCCACAAAGCCCCCTCACCCCGGTCCAATTAACTCAGGAACTTGGTGGTCCTAGTCCTTGTTTTCTTCATTCAGAAAAACTGAGTGAGCACTTCTAACATATACCAGCGCTCGACTGAACGTCTTACATTCATTATATGATTTAATACTTGAAAGTTCGGAAAAGTGGGTATTTTTCGTCCCCATATATAAGGGGAAAATGAGGCTTAGAGATTTCATATCTTTTATCTGCAACTCTGCTCAATTTCAGCGATGTGACATTTTTCTCCACATAGATTATTTAGTTATCAGGTGCATTGCTGCTAGGAAAACAAGCTTTAATGTGTCAATCTCTGGTGCATTCATGGAATAAATTTTGCAAGAGAAGCTGTGTTTGCGAGAAAATGGAAAAGGTGTGTTTGAAGAAAAAGTCTGAATTTTGTCACGTGTAGCGATTTCAGAGATGCGACATTTCAAGATCATAGACCCATCATACTCGCCTTCATCAAGAGGAAGGTGCCCAGGGAAGGCTTCCAAATTGTACTAAAGAAGTCCTGTGCTGCTATTCCGCAGAGACCTTTTTCTGAGACCTAGTGCTCTTCCTTAGTAAAAAATCGGTTTTTAGGGCGGGGGTAGGTGGGTTCCTCGGCGTCGATCCCACACGAGTCCAATAAAGCCCTTCTCTCTCCTGCAGCTTGCCTGGCCTCACCTCTGCTCGGCTGCACACGACAAGGCTGCTCAGCACCAAGTTTCTGTCAAGATTGCAACAGAGCTTTAGCCGAGTTGTTCTTTAATTTGTGCTGGTGGAGTTCCGGGGTTGCAGGCTACCCGCCTACACTTGTCCCGGTGGATGTATGGGCGTTCTCCTACGACTGCACAATAACTTCTAATACAGTGGAAGGAGATCCTGCCCCCTTAAATGAGGCGGCCCAGTGCCTACCCGGGTAAAACACGTATCCGTCCTCAAGACTGTTTTGCTAGTTCAGCGACAGAGAGGCCTCTGTGTTGGCAGCGAGAACGTCGCCACGCCCTGCCCTCTGCCTCTTGCTCACAGCCGCTCCCTGCCCTTTCGTGCACTTGCCCACGCGGAGGAAGAGAGCAGAATGGAACTTCCCTGCTAACTGGGATGAACAAAATTGCAAAGGAGGCCCGTCTCTCCTTCCAATAGTCTCCGTGATTAAAAACAAACGAACAAAAACGCAAGGAACTTGCAACATCAATTCCATGAAAACCTTTACAGTGAGCCTCTTCGAAGGGCTAGGACCTTGTACCAGACTCCGCTTGAGTTCACCCAATACAACTGCTCATGATCTCCAGCCTGTGAAGTGCTATCCTCTAACGCACAACAGCACAGAGGAAAAACGTAGCCAAAGGAGATAATTTGAAAAGGAATACAGAATTAGTGCTTGCAAAATACAGACATGAAACCTCCCCTCCTTTAGTGAATAAGCCATTCTCTCAGGCCAATATCCCTCTGGTTAGTCACTTCTTGGTCTAGGTCTCTTCTAAAATATATTTAAACTTGAAAAACAGGAAGAAGGAATTGGGAAGAGAAGAAATTATGACTGAAACAAATCAAAGGATTCAAACAGAGAAATATACTTTTTAAAGTTCTTATTGTGGAAAACAGTCTTCAGATTAGTGCCTTCTTCAAGATCATTTGTTTAACTAGTTTTATTGAACTCCTATGGAGGGTCAGGCCCTGTGAAAGGTGCTGGAGACATACAGGTAAACAAGACAAAAATGCAATCCCCCTCCTTGTGGAGATTGATGTCTACTAGGAAGGAAGCTCCATGAACAATACGTAAAACAAAACCCAACCAGAGATGATTTGGAGCAAGTGATTGTAACTGGCAGTCTAATGGAACGGAAAAGATGGAAAGCTAAAACACAAGAAAAAAATGGAAAATTTTGGTTTGCACAAGAATTGGTAATGCTACTCTGCAGAAAGTGCCGGTCCATGATCTTCCATATACAAAATGCACAATAAGAGTGCAGCATACGGATACCGATTATAAAAGAGGGAGTGGTATATCTTGGGCAGCAACAAGACAGTAAAATATACAAGAAAAGATCAAGAATAACTTTCACAATGGACTTGGAATTATGGCTCAGACAAGCCTCCATGCTGTTCACTTTTAGGGGACATGCCAGCATTGGTATTGGTATGGTATTGGTGTTGGTGTGGTGCCAGCATTGTCAGCACATAAAAAACCAGTGAGAACACTGCCAGTGAGCACAGGAGCTTCAAATGGGACTTTCATCCTTGATAGATTGGTGAGCTTTGGTTGTCATGGGGGAAAGAGCTGCTGAGCACATGCTCTTCTCTAAGCTGCTTGTACTAATTAAAAAGAATTTGCTTGGGGCCTCGCGGCCCCTGCAAGGCATTTTATGCATTTCTCAAAACAAGAAAATAAAGCTGGCAATTTCTTTCTCTCCCCTTAATGGATTGTGCTGTTACCCAGGGAGACTTCTAAACCTTTTTTGGTTTAGCACCCCAGGACATGTGGAATGGAAACTTATGCACCTTCTCACACAAAGATGAACTTAGACACAAAACACACCACTTAGCAAACCATTTCAGGGAATTCACAAAATTATTGAAGACTCTGTGCCCCAGACTAAGAATCCCCCATATTTGGGTTTCTCTTTTATATCACGTAGACTAATTGTAAATATTGAAAACGAAATCACGCAAGTAAAATTAAGCATGAAGCTGCTAAAGAAACATCTTTAAATTCCGGCTGCATGATTCATTAACCTCCACACTGTAAATTAGAAGGTAAAGACCGGCCCACATCTGAAGCTGAGATTCTAGTCACACCGGTTCAGAGCCTCTCTGATCTCAGGGCGGTTATGGGATGTGGGTTCCCGATGATGCAGTTTTGGGTACCACACACGGACATATCTAAGTCAGGCCCAGTGGATGGAACCTGGCTCATTTTTCAGCCCAGGGTGATTGGAATCTCTACTGCAGCTTCTCCTCAACCGTTATCCAGAGTTTCCCATGAAATAAATTATATTTAAATTACATTTTCCTCATTTCTTTTGAGGAAGGAAACGTGCAAGTATTTCTAACTAACAATATTTCTCTCAGGTCTCAATGAATATTCTAAAGCTTGTATAAATTAAACAGATTTTTTTCTAGGCTTTTCTTGTTGCAGTAGCTCAATTGGAGGTAGAACCTAGTATCGCCAAGTCATAGCTGTTACGTAAATCGTGCTCTATCCAGATTTTTTTGCTTCTGGAAGATTAAGAAACGGGGAAAAAGTCCAGGAATTGATGGAAGTAAAAAGAGAAACAGATAAAAACACAATAATAATGGGATATTTTTGCACAATATACTTGTCTGAAAAACTAATAAAAAACATAAATGGAAAAATAAGCATAAAACAAAGTAATTCAATTCATATAACATGCATATATAGAGAACAGTGCACATATTAACTCAGGATTCAAACTTTTTCAAACACACATGGAATTATCTCAAATTTGACATTTTACCAGGCCACAAAGCAAGGCTCTAGAAACATAACAGGGTTAGATGCTATCATTTCAGAGCAATAAAATTATGCTAGAAATCAAAACATGAAAATTAAAAATTGCATTTGTTTACAAAATAATAAAATACTGCTAAATAATTTATAGTTCAAAGAATAAATGGCAATTGAAATTAGAAACTATTTTGAAATAAATGTTAATAAATATAGTACATATCCAAACATGTACTATGCAGCTAGACGTGTCCTTAGAGGGACCCCTTTAAATACATATATAAATAAAATAAAAACTTAAGAGTAATGATAAGCATTCATTACCTGAAATTAGGAATCAACCACTAATTTATTTCCAAAGAAACTTTAGGGCAGGAAATAATGAAACAAAGAGCAGATATTAATGCAATAGAAAATAAATACAAAGTGGAGATTTCCAACAAAAATGGTAACCTCTTTCTTCTTTTTTTGATTTTTTCATTGTGATAAAATATGCACAACATAAAATTGACCATTTTAACCATTTTTAAGTGTACGGTTCAGTGACATTAAGCACATTGAAATTATTGTGCAACCGTCATCACCATTCATCTCCAGAACTTTTTTCATCTTCTCAAACTGAAACTCTGTATCCATTAATCAATAACTCCTCATTTGCCCCTCTCCTCAGCTCCTGCCAACCACCATTCTACTTTCTGTTTCTCTAAATTTACTCGAGGTATCTAGAACAAGCAAAATAATACAGTATTTTTCCTTTTTTGACTGGCATATTTCACTTAGCATAATGTCTTCAAGGTTCATCCGTTTTGTAGTATACATCAGAATTTCACTCCTTTTTAAGGCTGAATATTTCATTGTATGTATACACCACGTTTACCCAGACATCCATTGATGGACATTTGGGTTGCTTCTACCTTTTAGCTCTTGTGAATAATGCTACTATGAACGTGGGTGCACAACTATCAGTTTGAGTCTCTGCTTTCAATTCTTTTGGGTATACCCAGAAGTAGAATTTCTGGGTTATATGGTATTTCTATTTTTATTTTTTTTCCAGCTTTATTAAGATATAATTGACATGTAACACTGTGTGAATTTAAGGTGTACAATGTAATGAGTTGATATATGTATACATTGCAAAATGATCACCACAATAAGGTAGGTTAACACATCCATCACCTCACACAGTTACTATTTTTTGCATGTGGTGAGAATATTTAAGATCTATTCTATTAACAATGTTCAAATATGCACTACAGTATTGTTACCTACAGTCACCATGCTGCACATTACATTCCCAGAACTTAAGCATCTTATAACTGGAAGTTTGCACACTTTGACCACCTTCATCCATTTCCCCCACCCCCTCCTCATTTAACCTTTAGAGGAACTGCCATACTGTTTCCTATAGCTGCTGCACCATTTTACATTCCCACCAGCAATGCACAGGAGTTCCAATTTCTCCTCATCCTCTCTTCATCCTCTCTAACACTTATTATTTTCTGTAAAAATGTTAATCTCTTAATAAAATTAATAATAGCCTGATAAAATTGACAATCTCCTGGAAAACAGTAGAAAAAATAAAAAGATCACAAGTGGTATCAGTAATGGAAAAGACACTTTTAAACTCCAGCAGACATCAAAAGTGAAAAGTGGCAAAGTAAATCTTTGTCATTAACTTTTAAAATTTGAAATAATGCCCAAATTTATAAAAATACAATTTCCTAAATTAAAATAGATTGATATAAAGTCTTAATGATTCTGTAACATACCAAATTGAACCTATAATTTAAATAAAGGTTCACAATAAAAATTCGAGTCCAAATCAGTATAATTATACCAACTGTTTAAGGAAGATAATCACTATTCTTACACAGATTATTAAAGACAGTAGAAGAAGACTCAGATAATTATTTTATGAAGTCAGACTAACCTTGATACCAGTATTGGATAAGGATATGACATGAACTTAGAAGAAACACATTTAAAAGTATTAGCAAAACAAATCCAGGAATGCGTAAGAGAGGAAATAAATCATAGTATATTTGGGCTTATTTCAGAAATGCAAAGTGATTTAACATTCAAAATTCAATTCATAAAAATAAATTATTTTAATTTATAATATTAATAAAGTAAAACAATAAATTATATGATAATCTCAATACATGTGTATAAATTATTTGATAAAATACAGTTTCTATTCCTGATATTTTTTAACTTTTGAAAAAACTTTTGTTTTTAATAATTACAGAAACACAGCAAGTTTCAAAAATATTACAAAGTTCCACATATCCTTCACCCAATTTCCCTAAGTTGCTTCTTGTATAACCAAAGCATAATATCAAAACTCTTAGATTAACATTGGTACAATGTTTGTGTTTAGTTCTATGAGGTTTTATCACATGTGTAGATTAGTGTAACCACTATATGTAGATTCATGTAACCACCATTATAATCAATACACAGAACATCACTGCAACAATCTCCCTCCCGCTACCCTTTCATAGTCATGCCCACTCCTTCCTTTCACAATCTCTAAACCCCTGGCAGCCACTAATTTGTTCTTATTTGTATAATTTTGTCATTTTGATAATGTTAAGTAATTAGAATCATGCAGTATGCGACCTCTCAAGATTGGCTTCTTTTGCTCAGCATAGTGCCCTAAACATCCCTCCAAGTTGTCTATTTATCATTAGTTTTTTCTTCTTTCTTGCTGAGTGCTGTTCCATGGTATGAATGAACTACGGTTTGCATAGTCATTCACCTACTGAAGGATGTTTTTGTTGTGTTCAATTTTTGGCTATTGCAAATAAGGCTGCTATGAATGTTCATGTACAGGTTTTTGTGTAGACATAAGTTTACTGAAGAGTGCAATTGCTGAATCATATAGTATTTTCATGTTTGATTTTATAATCAACTGCCAAAAGTTATTTTCCAGAATGGCTGTGCCATTTTACATTTCCACGAATATAAAAATTAATTGCATTTCTATAAAGCAACAACATGCAACAATAAAATTCAAATAAATATGCTATTAAATGGCATATTAAACATCAAATTCCTAGAAAGAAATCTAGGTTGGAACACTCAATACTGTAAAGAAAGATATCATTTTTCCCCCAAACTGACCTATAGTGTCAGTGCATTTTTAGTAACAATATCATCAGGAGTTTTTGGAGATTAATAAATTGACTAAAATATAATGTTAAAGTGAAAATGGCCAAAGTAGCCTGAGGTTATCTTTAAAAAGGAAAGCAAAAGTAGAGGACTTACTTTAGCAGATACTAAAGACTTAAAGGTAGCATAATTAAGGAAATATGACATTGTCCAAGGACAGACAGTGGCACTAAATGGAATTCAGACTTAGACCCCCACACTTAATACCCTGCTTTTGAGTAAGGGAGCACTGCAGAAATGGTGAGAAAGAATAGCCTTTGCATAAATTGTGAATACCTATAAGGAAAAAAATGATCAAATGACTATCCACAAGGAAAAAAAAATTAAATTGATCCCTTTCACATTATCCACAAAGCCAATTCCAGGTAGATTGTAGATCTGAATGTAAAACTTAAATAAATAACTAGATAAATAAATAAGTAAATAAATAAATAAAACAAGCAAATTTCTATAATACAACACACGGGAATATCTTCATGACTTTGAACTGGGGAAATAGTTTTTAAACTTGACACTAAAAGCGCTAACGATAAAGGACAACCCTTTCCATCTGGATCAAATCCTTCAGTCCTGAAATTTTTTTTGTATTTCCCAATAAAGTTTCCCTACAATTTTTCTTTTGTCTCCTTCTGGAACTGCTAGTAATCAGATGAGATTGAATGTCCTAAATTGGTTGTTCAATTTTCTTTTCACTACTGTTTTCCATCTTTGATGTTTTTCTACTTTTGTTGGAGTTTTTCTAAACTTTATTTTCCAAATCTTCTATTAACTACTGTTTTATGCTATCACATTCTTTATTCCCAAGAGATCTTGGTCTCTTCATCATCATTAAATAAAAAAATTATCCTAAATTCCTATTCCCAGGTGAGATGGAGTAAGCACATATTACTCTTTCTCTCCCACTGAATATAACTATAAAACATGGGCAGGATGCATGAAGCAACTATTCAAAGATGCTGAAAAGAAAATATCAGCAAACATATGAGAAAAGAACACCAGCATTACCCTGTCCATTCTCCTAATTAATTTGCAGATTTAATGCAATTGTCATCAAAATCCCAGAAGGGTTTTTAATAGATAGAGAAAAGCTGATTCTAAAATTTATATGGATAGGGAAAGGAGCTAGAATAGCTAAAGCAGTTTTGAAAAACAAAAGTTAAATGAGAGCGATCTCAGTATCTGATTTTAAGACTTACCATAAATGTCAGTAATCAAGACAGTGAGGTATTGGCAGAAGGATAGGCAGGTAGAGCAATCAAACTGAATACAGACTCCAGAAACAAGCTTACTCAAATATGGCCAACTGATTTTTGACAAAGTTTCAAAAAACAAAATCAATGAAGAAATGATAGTCTTTCAACAAATGGTATTGGGACAATGGGATATCCATATGCAAAGAAAGGAAGGAAGGAGGGAAGGAAGAAAGGGAAAAAGGAAGGAAGGAAGGGGGAGAGAGAGAGAGGGAGGGAAGGAGGGAGAGAGAGAGAGAGGGAGAGGGAGAGAGAGAGAGAGAGAAAGAAACAAAGAAACAAAGAAAGAAATCTTCATGTAAACCTCACAATGTATACCGAAATTAACTAAAAATTGATCATAGATATGAATGTAAACATAGAACTTTTAGAAGAAAACATAGGAGAAAATCTACATGACCCTGGGTTTAGTGATGAGTTCTTAGACTTAGCACTTTCCATAGAAGAAAAAATAATAATAAATCGAACTTCATCAAAATTTAAAATATTTGCTCTGCAAAAGACACTGTAAAGAGAATGAAAAAAAAGAAGCTAAAGGTTGGTAGAAAATATTTGCAAATCATGTACCTGACGGAAGACTTGTACCTAGAATATATAAAGAATCCTCAAAACTCAAGAATCAGCAAACAAACAACCCAACAAGAAATGGACAAAAGACACGAACAGACACTTCATCAAAAAGGCAAATAAGCACATAAAAAGACGTTCAACATTATTAACCATTAGGAAATGCAAATTAAAATAAAAATGAGATATTACTACACACTTTTAAAAATGGTTAAAATTACAGATACTGACAATATGAATGGCTGTTGAGGATGAGGAGCAGCTAGAAATCTCATTCATTGCTGGTGAGAATGAAAAATAATACAGCCATTCTGGAAAATAGTTTGACAATTTCTTATAAAGTTAAACATACACTTGCCATGTGCCCAGCAATCCCACTTCTATGAATCTATCTAAGATAAATGAAAATCTATGTACACTAAAGTTTATAGCTTTTTTCTCCCACAATTGCCAAAAACTGGAAACAACCTATATGCTCTTCAATGGCTCTGTGGATGAATAGACTGTAGTACATTCATGCAATGGAATTCTATTCAACAGCAAAAAGGTACACTATTGTGATATATGCAACAACTTCGATAAATCTCAGGGCATGTTCTATCTCAAGTGAAAGAAGCTAATCTCAAAAGGTTGCACACAGTATGATTCAATTTCGATAGCATTCTCAAAATGGCCAAAGTATAGGGACAGAAAATGTATCTGGTTGTCTGTTATTAAGTGTGAGGTTAGGAGGTGACTGTAACGGGTTAACACATGGTGGGGGGGGGGTGGTTTATGGATAGATAGAACTGTTCTGTATCCCGATTATGATGATGCTTATACGAATATATACATATGCTTTCAAAAAGTCAATTTTACTCTTTGATAAGTTTTTTAAATAAAATAAAAATAGCTTACATGTTGTGGTATAGACTAAATAGTCTCTACAATTTTTCTGAGGAACACTTTCATCAAATTTTATCTTGTTGAAATCGCTTGCTTTGAGGCAGGGTTTAGGGGAGAGAAAACACGGAGACACCCTTGAGCCTTGCACATCGCTGGGGGCGGGGGACTGTAGGGCTCTGTTAGAGCCAAGCTTTGAGGAAAGAATCGCACTCCGTTTCTTCGGGCAACAGGTGACAGCGCAGGGGCAGTGGGATTTTTGCCGAGGCTAAGAACAGGAAAACTTCAGACAAGAAACTGCACCTCCTGCACCACTGTGGTAGGATAAGAGAAGGGAGAAAGGTACAGGTGGTCTTTCCGCGGGGAATCCCACAGTGAACCAACGTTTTAGCGTGGGTTAAAACTTCGAACGTAGTCGGCAGGATTCGAACCTGCGCGGGGAAACCCCAATGGATTTCTAGTCCATCGCCTTAACCACTCGGCCACGACTACAACTGCAAATCAGCTGCTCTCAAATTATAAAAGGAAATGTAGTAGATGTAAAGCTAAGACTCCTGCGTGGACAAAAGTGTGTTTAGCGAGTTCGGCAAAAACCCTCGGGTGAAGGAAGGCTTGGGGAGGGAGATCATCCTCTCTTCGGCAGCCCCGACATTTAGGAGCATTAGAATGAGAGTACTCACTACACAAATATCTTCGTTTCGAGCAAAGTTCAGTTCAACTCATCAGCTAGCGCCTGCCTCCCTGGTGGATGAGTTGGGCTCGCACTGAGTGCTGGAGTCTCCGAATAACTGGAACCAAATTTACTCAGCACCGAGGTGGAGTCAGGGTAACCCTAGTTTTAGGCCTGGATGGGACCAACTCTTCTGCTAGAATTTCCAAGTGGCCAGCCTCCTCTAAGAATGATACTGTGCTTAATGGATTTCAGGGGAGGAAATGCTCCTGCTGATTTGCGTCTAAGGTGGAGGGAGAGAAAAACGATGCGGAAAACCTCCTCTGGATCCCCTCACCCCACGTCCTTAGGCTCCTAGGTTTACATCTCAAGTATTCATCTCAGTGTGTTTGGGAAAGTGCTTTGCAAATGCCAATGCGCTTTCACTTTCCAGACCGGTTAAGAAGAAACTTATAGGTATAGCTGGTCCATGAGTTTCATTTCCTGCCAGATCCTAGCTGCTGTCTAAAAATTAGATTAGCTGGTTTAATTTGGGGGGCGAGGCGTGTGCGCAGCGCAAAAGCTCATTTTCTCTAAATTCAACCAACACAGCACGTTTCCTGTTCTCCTTTTTACATTTGTAACTCACCAGTTCTTTCAGCAGAATTTCCAGATGCCCTACAGAAATGATTCAGAACAAAATGATTAAATGTGGATGCCATATCCCAAGATGCATAGACAGGCAGGCCGCCATTTTATGACCAACGAGCTGTGAATGACTAAGAGGTGAGAGCTGAAGAATATGACGCATCTTGAGAACGCTGAGATAATCGCTTGGATTTAATACTTTTTATTTAACCGGAAGTAACAAAATGTTCTTTAAATAGAATTCTATTTAATTCAAATATCACCCAGAAAGTCTTATTTTGGGGGGCGGGGAAACTAGATCTAATTAAAGATCAAATAATTTCCTTTTATCTATATCGAGAAAAGATCGACTGTGCCATGATGGAGAAACAGAAGAAATGTTGTCCTGGAAAATAAGAACGTATTACTCACTCTGTGTGTTCATAGATTCAGAACAGTTCTAATGTGTTTTTCCATTGGCAATCTTTGGAAAATTCCAAACCATTTGCTTTAAAAGATTGTCCAACGTATTTTAAATCTTTATTTTCTGTGTCTCTGTAAGTATATTTTGGGGGCAGACCTCTGTCATGAGGGTTCCTAACACATTTTTCTTTTAAGTTGCAACTTTTTGTTCCGTAGAAGCCCATAGAAGTGTTCTTCATCAAAGTATGCATGCAAAATAATTTTTAAGATCTAATTAAATGCCAGCAGGTGACAGGGGCAAAGAAGCCTCCATAAATTCTGACAAATCTCCAACTAGCATCAGTTATTCAGGAAACAAACTCAAGGCCCATGTGATTTCGAAGGGCATTGAAAAAGACAGTTGATCAAACCAAGAACTACTGAGGAAACTTTCCACAACATCAAAGTCCTTGAGTCTACATTTAGAGAATCCATCTTTCTTGTGCCAAGTAAAATAAATGTTTCTCTTTCTTGTTAGAAAAACTTGGGTAACAATGACTAACTCACACTGGGGTGGGGGGTGGAGAAAACAAATAACCCATAATCCTATCCCCTAGAAACAGCAATAGCAGCACTTTGCTGTATCTCCTTCCCCCCTTCTTCAGGATTTTGAGTGCAAAAAAATGTGAACAGTTGAAGTCATACAGAATATAAATTGTGCCACAAGGAATACATATGTAGTTGAACAAGTTGGGTTTATCACTCCTTACAGCAATTGAGAATACACACCATGGGGAATCATGAGTGCATCTCAGTAAGAGAGCATTAGAAAGCACTTATAGGATTTAGTCTTGTGTTGGGTGATTTGCGGGAAGATTTAAAGCAGCAGGGCTTTGTTCTGGTTTGGATGCTGCCTGGAAGCAGCGGGTGATTCTATGATTGGATAGCGTAAGGAATCCTATCCTGAAGGAAGGAAGAGTAGAGCAGTACTAAAACTATAATTGGTACAGAAGCTGTAGTCACTCATATTTGCCAAGATAAAAAGATTTTTGGTTATTTTTGTGGTTTTAACAATGTTTTTGTTTTTGTGTGTGTTTTCAGACATGATTACAAAATGGTCTTATTTTTGTCTTGATCCATCATAGTCACAGAAGGGCCTTGTCTGACATTGGTGTTCTGTGAAATTGTTTATATTCAACAAGAGGTGTTCTGTGAAATTGTTTATATTCAACAAGAGAGCACTAAGGTCTAGCTGATAGTACCGGCTCGGCTCCGGGGCTGCTTTTTTCTTTCTCAATTTTGTATTTTACTAATTTAATTGAATATTATATCATAAATATTTTTTAAGGAGCTTCCCAAATGTCATTTTAGTGGCTTTGTAATGTTCCATTACTCAGATGAAGTAAGAATTAATTAAATATTCCTCTTTGTTAAACATCTATTTTATTTCTGCTGTGCTACTGTTAACAATTTTAAAAAATACCACAACTGTTTTTGTACACAAAACGTTTTTCTTTATTTAAGATTAAGTCCCTAGGACAATATTTTGCAAAACGAATTACTGAATCAAGTGTTATCAAGCTTAAAATGAACTGAAATGGCTGTATTTGTTAAATGCTATGGTTGCAGGAACAAATAATATCCTGTGAGAATATGAAGAAGGGAATATTATTCCCTTTACCCCGAGGAAAACAGAAGCTGGTGAAATTTAACTACAAATGAGAGTTTTCAGGATAAGGGCTTGAGGAAACATTTCCCTTGTAGTAAAGTGAAAATTTGATGAGATTTACTTGTTTGTGTCCCAGCAACACACTTTGGTTCCCAGAATTGGCAGCTGGAGTCTAAATTTTCTGTCCCTGCCACACTCATTAAAAGGAAGCTGGCTCTACATCCTCCACTCCTGAACCACACAATCTCTAAACCCAGAATCAACTTTATTTGTAATATAGCTAAATGTTGTCTGGTATTTACATGTTTCTATCTGTCCTTTGAGCTTTGTACGCCACGGAATGTCGCTAAGTTTGGCTCTTGGGAAAGCTTGGTCTCCATGAAGGTGCCTTTTCTTCTGCTTCTGTGGCCACGGGCTTCCCTGGGTCGGAGAGCGGCCTCTTTGGAACGCTCTCGCGTCCTTCGCTGAGGAGCAGAGCAGTGAACCTTTTTTGAGCAGGTTGGAGACCGTCTGGGAATTCTCCTTTTCGGTCAGCAAGGGAGCTTGGTCAGCTCCCTGCCGCTCTCAGCCGGCATTACCCTTCAAGTGCGGTTTCCAACAGTCCTTTGGGCCAGGAGAAGGACAACCCAGTTTAACGCCATCAACCGAGTCACTGGTTACTATTTAGCTGTGCAAGTGATCGCAGATGACCCCGATTCTTTCGAGTCCCCTTCGTTCTGGTTCCCTTTCCCACTAGCATTTGCAAATCTGAGGCTGCCTGGAGATGCGGCTTAGCTCCAGCCCACCTTTCAGGGGTTCCCAAGGCTTAGACGCGAACGGACACGTCATCAGAGAAGAATGGCTGGAGAATAAACTCTATGGTCAGGAAACTCGAGTCTCACCATTCTCGACAGGAACTCGACTTGCTAGGGATGAGTTCTTAACTCTTTGAGCGAGAAGCCTTGGATGAGCCAGGAAATTCTTTGTTGCCAAAAGATGCTCCACACAGCAGACATCTGTCACACCCACTATTATCTCACTTTAGCCCGGTGGACAGCGGGACGCCTACCACGAACTTTCATAAGAGTTAAGATACTGTAGAAGCTGGATAGGGTGGGTAACGGACTGAAAATTCTTTGGGGTTGCCGCAGAGGTTCCAACTCTGCTGACTGGTTGTTAAGGGATAACCCAGTTAGAACTTTGGGTAGTTTCGACATCAGAGATGTTAATTTTGAGTGAAGAATTTGTTATTCAGGAGATTTAGGACATTGATCTACTCTGTGACTAATAGCATCAGCCTCTCAATATGCTCCCCATGTTCAGATTGAAGAAGATGGATCACTGATCATGGATAATGTCTGCACAAACACAGGTGGCTATTAAGTCTGTGTATCCCAAGCCTATTGGGAAAAACAAATTTGATTCTCAAAGATGTCCGTTGTCATTCAGTCAATTATCACAGCAGTCTGGAAGCAGCACATCAATTTTCTGAGCCTGCCAAAAAAAAAGAATATCCTGTCCTGTGAACAAGGATGACAGAGTTTAGTACTGGTCAGGGCCCAGTACCTTCCTCAGTGTGGAAGGTACTATCAGTGAGGCAATGGCATAATTTATAGGCCCAGGAATCATAGGAGAGGGAATGATTGGTGGAAAGAAAAGTTTGCTGTCACACAAAGTCTGGGATCTGAGAGAGCTGAGTTTTCAGAAAACCAAAGTAGTTTGCCCAGGATGGACTGCACAATTTAGAAGAAACAGTGGTAGATCATCATAGTTGTGCAGACAAATAAACGCCAGATAACACAGAGTCTTGCATTAAAATCCAAATCGAGCTGTTTGGATTTTACATGATATACATTGGGAAATTCCCCAAAGTATTTTGAGAATGTGGGTACATAATCAAAATAGTCAATGACAGAGAAATGGCCTAGAGGACTTTAAAATAAAAATAGTGTCTAAGTATCAAATAATTTATTCAAAAACATGTTCTCAGGTGGATTTTTTATATTACTGAGATAAGAGGCAATAAGAGGAATGAAAGAAAATTTCATTCTATTGACCACTAGGTTTTGGGCTTGTTACAGATATCTGCCTTACCAAGCTGCTTGAAGTAAGAAAGGAACTACCCTATAGCCTAAGGCATCTTACTTTTTGTTAAGGAATCCTTCAATTGAACACTTTTTTTTTACTGCAGAGATAAAATTAATGACATGTACATTTTTACAGCTTTCCACCAAAAAAAGAGAGCTCCTTTTAGTTGAAAGCTTTAAAATTCTCTAAAAAGAAACATATATAGACTTATCTCAATTAGTTATATTAAGCAGTCTACAGTGTCTTTGGCTATATCTCTGGATTGTCAGATTTGATCTTCCCAACGGACTTGAGATGGTCCGTAGCAGCTTATATGGGATATAAAATAATTGACAGCAGCAATTTGGGGAGGGGTTTCAAAAGAAGGAGAGAGAATTCCTGCCTGGTACATCAGAAATTGAAACACATAGGATATGTATGACAGAACTGGATTTGGCAATTTAGAAATATTTTGGTGGGCAAAAATGGAAAAACAATTTTTCACAAGGTGAAGGAGTTATGGGATGTTTTTCAATGTTCCTGGAATGTAGTGTAAAGACTGAGAAGGATATAGAGTCGGGTGAAATTCAAACCACGGGGAGGCTTGAATGCAAACTCAATAAATGGACGCTTGAAGGCTAATAACTTGCTGAATATGTGCTTTGAGCCACCTGTGCTCTAGCCAATTTGCATGTTTATGCTCTTTTTTATATTTGCAAAACCTTGAGGTGGGAATTATCCCCATTTTATTGATGGAAGAAAGAGGCCCCAAGAAGCAGAATAAACTTGAATAACAAGTAGCTAACAGGAGGTGAGTCTGAATTCAACCCATCTATATCCACTCAGCCAACAACCATCCACGACCACTGCTCTTCTACTTTGCTTTCTAATAATATTTCACACCATCTACTGCAGGACCAAAATATTACAGACAAGTAAAACAAAAAATTTCAGCTACCTACTGATTGTTGTCCATATAGACAATAGACTGTAATAAATGATTTACAATTATTATTTAAAATGTTTGGATTTTCTACAATAAATAATAAAAGTCTTGAAAGCTATTAAGTAGGGAGAGTTACTATGCTACAGTATGCAGAGTGAACAGTGGATGAAAACCACTCACCTTCACCTAGATAGAAAATAGAAAAGAAATCACTTACTCTTCAGAAGTGTTTACCAAGTGGTTACCAAGGCATAGAGGTTGCCTCTAATTCTTACTCTCATGTACCTCATATTCTATGCCATGTGCTATATGTCACATTATATTTCTTTTCTTCTCATCCTTTTCCTTTGGCCAACAGGAAAAATGAAGGAGAGAAAGTACAAGAGGGAAGGAAGAGGAAATCCAGAAGGTGAAGAAAATTGAGAGAAAATTGAGGGAAGACGTTGTGGGGACGATGGGAAGGGAGGAATAAAGGAACAAAGAAGTGTGAAACGATACCCAGTACTTCTGCCTTAGGGGCCAGTTAAAATGCTGAGAGAGAATAGTACAAGGAGCCTTCAGCATTTCTCACGGGCGCCCTCTCCACCTATCTTCATTCTTAAATTAACTTGTGGGAGGAAGAACACTGCAGTCAACTGGCTGAAAAAGTTCTCCACAGCCAGGAACTGACCAGATCTACCTACCACCTTCTCATTCCTTTGGTTTCCTGAAGTCCCGCCCAGAAACTAAAGAAGTGCTGGAAGGAGTGGTCCCTGGAAGAAACCGAGCGCAGGGAAAGCAACTGGGGCAGAGAGGAGGGGCTGGAGAGTGGGAGACGGGTGTGAACCGAAACCGCCTTCAATACCTGGCTCCTAGGCTCTAGGGCAGCAAGAACTTTTTCTCTAAACTCAACCTTCAGCTCTGGTCTGACATTCATCCTTTCTGCTTTGGTTTTTGCAGACCGTCAGTTCAGAACTCGTGTTTTGTTCTGTAAGTTTCAGAATTAATTATTTTCTCTTCTGGGTGCTACGTGGAGATGAGACCAGGGGTCGAAGGCCAGAAGTTCCTTTCCCGCACTCGTTATGAATGACTAGAATGTGAGGGTGGTTAAAGGGTCTTTTGGGTCCCGACTCCGAAGATTCCGGTCTCTGCGTGGAGGAGTGGGCTTGAATCCCACTTCTGTGAGGGTCGTATTCGTTTCTGTCATATTGCCCTAAGTCGTCGTTTAGTAGGAGTCACCTGAGATTTCCTCTCTTCCCTCCACAACTCCCCTCCTGTTGCTCAGATCACAACCGCTCGCCTCTTCCGCGTCTACAACTCTTGGACTCTCTCACACTTGAGTTTCACCTTCAACGACTTCACCTATAATTCATCCCTTTCTGTCTGCAAAGACATCAACCCACTTTATCGACAGTCGCTAAAGGAGCCACTGCGGCTGGACCACACGGTCTCACAGAAAAGTGGCAGCAAAGAAAAAGGCGTCTTTTGCATCTCAGTCCAAAGAGTCACCAAAAGAAAATTCCTGAATTAGAAAACCTGGGATATTTCCAAAGCTACCCGGATGCATTTAAGACCCTTAGCCCTCTGCTTCGAGAAAGAGGTCGACAGTGGGTTTACGTCGCAAGGTCCTCCTTTGTTCCATGAGCCCATTGAAAAACAACATATGGAAGCTATCTTTTTCAAAAAGAACACAGGAACGGACAAGAAGGGCCTCCCTTTCGCGAAAGAGAACTCTAGAATGGAGTCAGAGGAAAGGGAGCGGTGGGACCCGCCTAAGTGTTAAAAATCTCTCCCAACGCCACTTGCTGGAAGTTCCTCAAATTCCATTGTTGGGAAGCCAACGGTCCCCATCGTGGAATTGGAGAGACCAGATGAAGTGAGATGTGGTTTTTGATCCTTGGTCAAACTGTTCCTTGTCTCATGGAAACGAATTGATAAGTCACTGGAAGGCTCAGAGACGCCCCCTTGTTGGGTATGGCGTGTCTCTTACATTATCTTATTTGCTTTTGTGTTTCTTGAGCTTTCGCGGTGATTGGAACAGAATAAACTTCCACGAAATGTATTGATAACCAAATAGTCAGTGATCTTGGGGCTCCAGCCACGCCTCAAGCTTAAACAGGCTCTGTGGCGCAATGGATAGCGCATTGGACTTCTAGCATAGACAAAGAGATTCAAAGGTTGCGGGTTCGAGTCCCGCCAGAGTCGTATATATTTTGACGTCAAGTGGATGGATACCCATGCTAATAACTTCGCTGTTCCTGTAAGAATTGGACGTTTTCTGCACAGGAAGCGATTTCCACGTCACCACACTTCTCACTGCGGTTCATTACTACTTTCTGGTGTTTACGCCTGAGGAGTATCTTCAAAAGCTTTCCCACGTGTGTCTACAGTGGCTCCATGACCAAATAAAGGGAAAGAGAATGGACGTATGTACTACAACTTAAATATTACATGAATACTAGTAACTGTATCTTTGTTATGAAAAACAGTTTCCAACTGGCTGTTCTCCCGGCCTTTGCTTGAGAATTGCCGGCAGGCCTTCCAAACTGTGCCCGCAAGAATTCAGCAGCGTACTCTTGAAAACGCCCCTATTTTCTAGCTGGTGAAGCTCGAGACCCAAGTCTCCCCTTTTGCCTCTACCCTCTAACCCAAAAAGCGCTCATTCGTGGCATGAGGCTTCAGCTCTAAGAACTTAATTAAAATTTAATTTGCTTTTAAATGAATGATGGATGAGGTTGCTTAGAACTAATTTTGATCCAAAACAAGGATCAGTAGGTTATTCTCTCCTCCCCCTGCCCCCACCTTTAACTGAACAAATGGAGATAGAGCCAAAAAAAATAGGTCTGCTTTCCGTACTAGAACGCTCCTTCCTTAATTCCCTCAACTGGTGCCTAGCTTCAAGTATCCTCCCAGAAAATTATGTACTATTCTACAGCATGGGTCTTACTATTGTATTATAAACACCTCATACCTTAAATCCAGAATGCTTAGTATCTAGTAATCTGGCCCACCCCTACCGAAGGCCCCTGAAAGGGTCTTCTGCTTGCCATAAGATTTCTTCTTCTGGGCTACAGACCCACTGCATTTCCAGCAGTGCCTGCACCTGGCATGCTTCCACATGATATGAAGGGAGAATTGGTTAACTTCTGCCTTTGATTGCTGAGCCTGGGTTCATAATCCCCCAATAAAGTTATTTCTTAAACCATGTCATGTGACATGGGGGGTTTTCCCCCTCTTCAACTTGAACAACAATTTGGTAATGGTGTATCCTTTCACTACAATCAGCTGGTGTCACGATTAATCATATATAGAATATTGTGCACTACACATTCCTTGTATTATGATGTAAGTCACACGTCTGGCAGGTTAGGCAATGAAATGGGGTGTGATGGTTTCACAGACTCTGACCCTTATGTATTCCTGTATAAATTTCTTAGTAAATTACTTTTGTCATGTATTAAATTTACACGTGTTGATGATTTCTGAATTCTCTATTCCATTACATGTTTTATTTGTTTAACTCTGCATCAGCAATGCATCCTCTTAATGAAACGAGTTTTCTAATACGTCTTGATACCTAGTATGATAAATACCATTATCTTTTCTTCTTCAAAGTTCTCTTGACTGGTGCACTCACAGGACTCACCTTCTCTATTTCCCTTCCCTCAAATATCACAATCCTGCACTGCCTGTTTCCTAAAGTCTGTTTTCTAATGGCTATTTTATATAATTTTTTCTGGTTTTCTAATTTTTGTATAGACAGAGGGCAACTCCCCTAACTGTTAATCCTTCCTGGGTGGAAGTAGAATTTTCATTTTAAAAAATAATGCATCACAGAGCTCACCAATTATTTTCAACACTCCACAGTATTTCTGCTAGATTTTTAGATTACCTAGTCTGTAAATGGGTTTGTGTAGAGATTCTCTTAATCAGTTGATTAATTTCTTTTCATCTACATATTCTATTCCCTGTATCATTCTTCTTCATAGGAAACCATTCTAATGTATTAAATGTTTACATTTTTATCATATTTTCTTATAGAGTATGTAATATTTTGTTCATATCTTATTTTGTATTACATAAAGTATATTTTATATACCTATCATTTTATTACTGATTTTTTCCATAACCATCATTATTTTATTTATATGTCCTTTAAAAGCTGAGCAATACCTTATGCTGTGCATCTGCCAAATTTTGCCTTTTTATGCTCCCAAGAAGCTGCCCTCTTAGTTCTTGAAACAAGTGACTCTGCCCAAACACCTTCATACACATCCCTTCAGGGACATGTGTGAAATTTTCCCTAGATATATCCCAAGCAACATAATAGTTAGAGAATATGTTATGCATATATGTTGATGGGGTTGATTGGTACCAGATTGGTATCCAGAATGAATGCAGCATTTCCAACAAAATTGAATATCCACAAAAGCCTGACTCTCTGTGGCACTATCAAGCTTAGCAGTGTTAGAGTTGTAAAGTATTGTCACACTGAGTTTGCATCTCTCATATAATCGATGCCTCTGAGCACTTCACGGTTTTTATGGTTGTGAATTTTTCCTGTAAGCTCCTGTAAACTGTTAATCTCTATTTCTTGCTCCCTAATTGTATCTGCTGCTTTTAATTGAAGATTTACAGACAATTCTTGTATATTAACACTTATCAGTCTCAAATAATTTTCTTGTGGTTTAATAAGATCATTTTTTATTTTCAGATCTGATAAGAATACCAAAAGCTATTTTGCTAATGATATACTATTAGCATCAAGATTAAACGTCTTCAAAGTTAAGCACAATACAAGAAATGTGGTGACAGAAACTAAAGCCAAAGCCACTGCCTAGATGCCTGACTGGAAAATCTGCTTTCTTTCTTCTTTATGTCTCTCTCTGTGTGTATCTTCACCACCTTTATTACCCTTTACATGCAAGAACATTCAGCCCTTCATACTTATAAATTAGTACAGAAGGTCCATATAGAAGGTCTCCAGCTCAGAGCTGTTGCAATTCCTGCATCCTCTCTTCTTCCTGGTGGCTCATGATGTGTCAGCTCTCCACATGGCAATATGGGGAGAATCCCTTCCAATGCACATGTGTGAACAAGTGGGGATAATAATCCAGGACAGGGCATCCACAAAGAATCTGATCTGTCACAGTGAGAAAAAAAAATTGCTTGGAGTTTTGCTCAGTTTTGGGGAGTTGGTACTAATAATGCCAAGGTTCCAGGCCATAACTTTATCTTACACCATATCTTGCTTTCTTGCATTCCTTAGGAAACCAAAATTACGAGTAAAAGTGACTGCTTGATAGGAGAAGGGGCCAGTGATCCCTTTCCCAGGAGAAAAGTGTGAGGTAACTGGATGTGAACACAGCTGTGGAAGTGAAGGCCTTGGCTTCTGTTCTAGGATGACAACACAAAGCTTACACTTCTGAAGAAAAAAGAGCAGAATGCTAGGAATCCCTTGGAGAAGAGTGGCACCCTGCAGAATTTAGAGAGAAATCAAGAAGGAGTAAAGGATGGCTCCATGAGGAGTTCAGTCAATATCTCCTCAGTTTGGACAAGGCACAGCTGCCCTGGGCTCTGGGATGGTGGCCTAGTTTCACCACAACACCTCATCACTTAGAAAGCAATTGTCTCTTTTTTCCTTTACACGCTTGAGACATTGGTACCCTGTATTTGCAGATTCCTACTTAAAACTTGACCTTCACTCATCCTTAGAGCATTTTGTCTCTAAATATTTTTACTTCACTGTAATGTAAATTCATTAAAAATGAAATAAGCTAAAATTATGCATTTGAAAGCCAAGAAGTAAGTATGGCTCACTTGGCACCTGGTCACAAAAGAAGGAGACTAAAATTGGCTTCAACAAAGACTTTGATGAAGGAAGGATCATAAGTTTGGACTGTGATAACTAAAAGATTAATAATAATACAGAGGACTAAGAGAATGTAAGATCTGCACAGACTTGAAGAAGGCACCAAAAATGTCTGAACAAGTTTTCGTGACCACTCTTGCTGGGCAAGGAAGGAGTTTCCCTGGGAGAATGGAGAAAGGAGAAAGCTAGTCTGTGAAAACAAGAAATAAAGCTAAGGGAAATGGCTTTGCCTGAAAAGGATTTAATAAAAGAGTTTTAAAATGACTTTGCCCAATTCCTCATCTGGAATATTGTGCTGTTACTGACTAAAAGAAAAAACATCCACAGAGATTACCATAAAGTGGTTATCTTAGGCTATATTTTCTGACCCATCATCGGCAGACCAAGCGGTCAAGACTACAAAAAAAATCCTTTAGTTTCCTGTATAAAGTGAATTGGCCACTTCAGTTTTCTTTTAAAAACAATATAGACAATATTGTACTATAATCATCAAACTTGCTAAGAGACTAATTATTCCAACCAACCACTAAAAAGAAATGATAATTATGTAACATGATAGAGGTGCTAATTGTTGCTACATGACAATCATATTACAATATATAAATGTATCAAATTAAAAAAAATTTGATGAGCATCTACTATATGCCAGTCTTAAGTTACATTTTAGATAAACAGTAATAAGTGAAAAGAAATATGGTCACTACTTACAATCCTGACTTCTCTTTCTGTTATATCATTTTGTGTTCAGAGATAGAATAATACATTTTTTATACAGTTATAGTCAGATGACTAAATGAAGATCCAACTTACAAGAAGCAGGTGGCTTCTTCAAAATTGAATTTCTGGGTGGCTCTGATGGTGTAGTGGTGTGATTGTGTGTGGGGGAATGTAAATATTCAAAGTAGATCCTATCTTCATTAACAGAGAAACTTGTGAGATCAAAAATTAAAAAAATGAATAATCAAACAACAAACAATAAACTAAAAAATTTTATTGTAGATGGAATTTGGTGAAACAAGTCACTTGCTACATTTCTTCCTATATATCATTGATATTGTCTCCAAACTTCTCAGTGTCTTTCTATTGAAATGCATATTTTATAAACAGCGAATGATTGGGTCTTCTCCTTTACCCAATCTGACAATTTCTCTCTTTTAATCAGAATTTTAGTTTTTTTTCTTTTTTTTTTTACAACTAATGTAATAATAGGGTTGGGTTTCAGTGTATCATTTTGCTATTTGTTTTCTATTTGTTACTTTCATTCCTTGTCTCTTTATTCTTCCTTTTCTGTCTTCTTTTGGGTTTAATTCTCTCAATTTCTAGTCATTCTAGCTTCTCTGATATCCAGCTTCCTCAGTCTAGTGACGTTACCTCTTTCTCCTTGAGCTCAATCCACTATCCACTGAATGAACTAGCAAGTGCCCCCAGGGGAGACAGACTTGTATAAATGTAGACATAACCCAGTGTGGTTCCTTCCATTGTGTCAAGTCCCCTCTGTTGTCTTCCAGCCTTTGGTCACTCTCCAGCGGTTTTTAAATGGTTTACATTTTCTTCAGAGTTTATAATTATTATCAGCAGGAGGGCTAGTCCAATACAACTGACTTCATCATTACTGGAAGCTGTGAGTCGTTCTTGTAGATTTTATCAAGTGATTAAAGTGAACATCCATAGAACCACCATAGTGGGCAAGACAGAACATTATTGAACTCTCAAAATATTCTGTGTCTTCTTCCAATAATAACGTTCCCTCCCACAGAAGTAATAACTACCTATTCTGATTACCATGGTAATCACATCCTTATTATCTTTATGATTTTACTAATTTAGCATGCATTTCCAAACATTATAGAATTGTCTTGCCTGTTCTTAACTTTAAATACATTGTCATACAGTATTTATTTGTTTCTGATGCTCTTCTTTTTGGTCAATATTATGGTTATGTGATTTTTTTGCATATTGTTGCTTCATACAGTTCATTTATTTTAATTGTTATATAGTATTTCATTATTTATTTGTTCTATTAATTTATTCTCTCATGTACATGGCAAGGGATGTAGTGGAGGTATATTCGCGAGAATAATTAACACTGGCTGCTGAAATAAACATCTCCAGGATCTCTGTGACTTAGTACAATGTACAATAAAATTTATTTCTTGCTCATGCAAAGACCAGTTCAGATAGTATGGCTCTGTTGGATAACCTGTCTCCATACAGTAACACAAGTATCCAGGCCTCTTCTAATTTCTATATCCTTTATCTCTTAGTGCTTCACTTCTATCCAGAATGATTCAAAAGCTTGGGGAAGTCATACTCTATACAGGAGATGCTTGGCCTGCAAGTTACTTATATCACTTCCATACGTATTCTATTGTCTAGAACTAATAACATACCCAAAAGAGGTTGGGAAATATAGTGGCACATACGGATACTGGTGAGCACTAACAGACTCTGCCATTTGGATCTTCAAGTCTATTAAATAATACCACTCTGTTTTCCAAAGTAGTTGTACCAATTTACATTTTCACTACAATATACGTGAGCTAGCGTTCTAAATTTGTAGCAATAAATTGTTTTGACAGAAATATTTATTTTTCTCATATACAGAGTGTACAATGGTATGTTACAGTGATTTTTAATTCCCATTTTGTTAAGTGTTAATGACTTTAAGCACCTGTCTGCATGTTAATTTTCCATTTGGATTTCATTTTCTTTGAAGTGCTTGTGCAAGCCTTTTGTGTATTTTTCTTTTTGGTGGTTTGCCTTTTATCAGTAATTTTTAATAGTTTAAATAATTATCGTAGTCCTTTGTCAGTTGTATGTGTTGTAGATATCTTCTCTGTCTCTGCAGCAACTTTTTATGATGTCTTTTGATAAAAAGAAAGTTTTATATTTTAGGTAGCTGTCTATATTAACTCTTCTAATAATACTTAGAAATTTTTGTAGCTTTGTTTAAGGAAAATTCCATTGCCAAAGTCAGGAGTTAATTTTCCTACATTCTCTCTAAAATTATATGCCTTTCACATTTTATTTTTAATTTTTCTTTTTGTAAGATGAGCTGTTGAAACGTTTGACATAACAATAGCTGTGTAGTAGCACTTAAGACTCTGGAGATTAAACATTTGAGCATTGTAACATAGATAATTAGTAAAAGAAAGATTTTTATCAGTGTTTGTAGCATATTTTCAAAGTAACAAATCATATGTATCCAAATTAAACCAAGAGAACAGACCTTAACCCACTTTGAAGTGCCCGCAAAATCAATATGGAGATATTAGCTGAATTACCTATTTTTCATTTGTTTATTTTTTGAACTTTTAATAATATTTAGGGTCCCAAAAAAGCCTATCAGGATGTAAGTATAACATCCTTCTCCTGAGACAGTACGTGTTTTATGTCGATGTCAGTATTATATCAAATGTGGCTCTATTTCTGCCAAAACTTACAAAAGCTAAATCCCATACAAAGTCACCAAGATTGTTTGGTGGAGATAGAAATCTCCCTTTCTGGGTGTAAAGTGACAGAGAGTTTGGGAATTTTGTTTATTATCTAAATGGTCACTTGGTGGTTAAGTCCAATTTTCTAGGAAATCTAATTCTATATCACAAGGAATTTGCACCAAAGAAATTGGGTGAGATCCAAAGGAAAGTGAGTACAAATTCAATAATTGGTTTAATTGTATTTTTTAGCTGAATTATGAGCAAGTTGTAGCCAGATGCTGTACTCATACCAAGAAGTTAGTCAAGCTACAAAGAGTAATATTAAAGATAGGGACCCTATAGGTTTCATAGTTAAGAGATAACGTGTCTGTCAACAATTCAAAATCTCAACCCAGCAAAAAGAAAATAATATATCTTAGAAAATAACAATAGCACACAGTGTAAAGCATGCCAATCTATTGCTTCCATTATTTTGTTTCATGGATCTTAGGCAGAAGCTGTCTACTTCACATAGTTATCAGCCTGGCTCAACAGTTTTGGGTGGAAGCTGTCTCCTTTTTGTAGTCATCTGCTTTTCAAAGATTCCTAAGAATCTGGAGTTTGAGGTCTCCAGCTGAGATAGTCTTCCAGTGACTTAAGGGTGGGATTTAAAATATGATGATGTTTCTGAGGATATTGTAGAAAATATTTCTGGTACCTGTTGAATATGAAACTATGTTCTGTGCATGTCTTTTGTAATATTTAGCTATATTATCCTGTAACAAGATAGAGACTGGGACTAGGGGCAGCATTCTCAGATTTGTGATATTCAGTTATTGGTTCATAGGCAGTCAATGGGTTCCCAAGGGAGTTTATCTCTGTTATTAAAGCCAAAAATAATACTTCAGGTTAAGGAAGTTTAAGAATTTCTGGAAGTTTGGCAAGCTTAAGTTTGAAATTTTCACTTATCCTTTCTATCTTACCTGCAGAACAAGGATGATACGGGCAGTAGAGAGTTTGAGTAAACATTAACATCTCACAAATCTCCTTAGTAACAATTCTGAGTAATTGAGTTTACATCACTAAATAGGTAATACAGATTTCATCTAGTGGGAAAAATGAGTCATGCAACATTTTTGCTATTGTTAAAATCATGGCTTTTTGACAAGAGAAAAGCTTTGATCCATCTCAAAATTGTCATATAATAACCAACTATATTTATATACTATTTTTGGGTACAGTGAAATACAATTAATTTGTAGGATGTATGAAAGGGTCTCAAGGCTTTGACTCCAGCGTCTTCACAGTTTTTAGAGGGTTACGTTGTAGGCAGGTCAGATAAGCTTAGAAACATCCTTGGCTTTACCTTTAACATTTTCTTACCAATCCTGGTTTAAGATTGTAGTCAATGTATCTATGGCATGGTAGTAAGACTACAGCTCCAGCTAATGTATTAAAACAATCAGCACTAGCAGAATGGAAGATAGTGGGATCCTCTCTTGTAGTATAACACAAATAATTTATGAGGTGTAGCCAAAGATTACCCTGTGAGTAGGAATATATCACGAACAGTAAGGACCTTGACAAATCTCCAGGACCTTTTTATTTACATCATAAAGTATACTACAATGGTCCCTGATTGACAATCACTTTATAGACAATTATTGTAGCTATCTTTGTGCTTGAACATGAATATGTTTTCTGTGAGCTGAAAAGTTAAAGATCATTGAAATGTTTTTTTTTTTTTTTTTCGCTGAGGAAGATTTGCTCTGAGCTAGCATCCGTTGCCAATCTTCCTCATTTTGTATGTGAGCCGCCACCACAGCATGGCCACTGACAGAGGAGTGGTGTAGGTCCATGCCCGGGAACTGAACCAGGGCCACCGAGGCACAGCACACCGAACTTAACCACTAGGCCACTGGGGCTGGCCCTGAAATATGTTTATATTAATATATTTTGCTGATTGTTACGAATTGAATTGCCCCCCCGATTCATATGTTGAAGTCCTAACCCCCAGTATCTCAGAATGTGACCTTATTTGGAAATACGGTCATTGCAGATGTAATTAGTTAAGACGAGGTCATTAGTTTAGCTCCTAATTCAATATGACTGGTGTTCTTATCAAAAGGGGAAATTTGGACACAGAGACAGATATGCACAGAGGGAAGACAATATGAAGAGATACAGGGAGAACACCATGTGAGCATGAAGATGGTCATCTACGAGCCAAGGAGAGAGGCTTTGGACAGATCTTTCCCTCACAGCCCTCAGAAGGAACCAACTTTGCCAACATCTTGATTTTTAATTTCTAGCTTCTAGAACTGTGAAATAAATTTCTATTGTTTAAGCCACCCAGTTTGTGATTAAGATTGTTAACATTGTTTAAGCCACCCAGACTGTGATTGTTTATGTTGTTTATGCCACCCAGTTTGCTTTGTTATGTCATCCCTAGCAAACTAATACACTTATGCATAATTAACCTAGGAAGATTGTTCTTCTCTTTTGAATTTGTCTTCTTTTTTTTTTTTTTACTCATAAGCTTGGTAAATAAAGAGTTCTCACAATATTTTTGAGTTAGTTAAAATTTGAAAATGACTAAGTACATCTAATTATTCCTATTATTCTTCCTTTTTAGAAAGTGGAGGAGCAAATCTTTGTGGTACCTGGAAGCCATTCTAGAAAAGCTAAAGAATTTAGGCATAAAAGACATTTTAGTATTTAGTATTCTGAATTTAGGGCTTATTCTCGGGAAAATCAAGTTAAGATGAATTGCCGTGGGAGACAGGACATGAACACAAAATCACTTGAAACAATGTGCGGTAATTTGAAGACAATGCTTATAAGTCATAGTAATAGTTGTCATATTTTGGAAAGACTTGAAGTATTGCTAATTTGATTCAGATGGACTTAAAATTTAAAAGGATTATAAATTACATGGAATTTCTATAACAAACATTATCTATATTGAAATTAAGGTATTGAGATAGAAATTACGTATTTTATTGCTTTTCTTCCTAAAACTATAGTAAAAAGATTTTTTAAAGCACAAATATGGGAAGAACAGAAAAGATAAAAGCAATAAACTTTAAAGCTGAAAAGCAGGTGGACAAATAGTAGTAGATTTTGCACAACCAGCCTGATGTATATAAAAAGATCTTCAGAAGACTCAGGAACTGAGAGCACTATGTACTGGAGGCTAAAGGGAAACTTAAAATAAAGCAGATTATCTGAAATCTGAGAAGCAGCTAGATGCCTGAATTCTCTGCACCCACATACTAATGAATGTTTGCCCTTCCTCCACCCAGGAAAAAGTCTGGAGATTTATTCTTCAAAGAAAGTAAAGAACGGGGTTAGACTGTTACAGTTAAGAATATGACTACCAGAATGCGAGCAGCAGAGGATAAGCATCCAAATGAATACGAATCCCCCTCTCTCCCGAGCCCTATTCTCAGATATCTGCCACTTAGGCCTTCCTCCTGCTGGCAGGACTGAAAGAAAAAATCTGGGAATTATGACCAGTCCAAAATGAAAGATCAAAATGCTAAAAATATAAGTGTGGGGCAACCAGTGTCAATCGGGAGAGTTTAATTTAAAAGATAAGCATATCGAGCCTTCTTTTCACCATTCCCTCAGATTTTGTGTTGTTTTTATTTTTATAACCTAAAAACCCCTCTAGAATACTCTCCACTAAAACAGTGGAGAAAAACAAACAAACGAACAAAAAACATATGAGACTTAAGCAGCAGGAGGTCAGCTCAGGAGAGAGATAAAACACACTATGAAGAGGAGAGCAAAGAGAAGTTCAGTTGACAGCTGTGCAGCAGGCCCATGAGCAACCAAGTAGAGGTCAACTGGAAAAATATCTTCAAGAAAAAATATTGGGACTGATAGATGACCTGATTTGATTGATCTTGTGGAAAACTCTACCGAAAGCAATTTGGAAGTTAAAGAAGAATTAGCAATAGATGCACAGGATCCTAGGCACATGAAAGGTTTCCTTTTAAAGTTTGCCTTTTTAGGCAATTGTTTGCATCCAACAAAGAATGGAAACATAATCATAGCTCGCAACAATTCTTATATAATACTTTCACAAGAAAGTAACATAAACAATGAATATTGAATTAAACAAAAGCTGAAATATAAATATTTAAGAAGAATAACAAATAGTGGGTGACGGTGGTGTAAGAGTTAACTATTTAACATGATGGAAAGTAAATAGATAATGTCTCAATCAATCAAACAATAATAGCAATTATACATATTATTTAGGAAAATGGAGATCTGTAAATTCAAGAGAACAGTTAAAATGTTAATTTTTGTGGCATCTAGACAAGATAATTTGAGAAATTAGGGGACAGAAGGTTTATGTATTTCACAGTAAGCCTTCTAGTAATATTAAATTTTTTTAAGTATATGAATGCTAGAGGAATTTATAGTGAGACATTTGGAAAGCACTCATTTTTATTTTTAATATAGAGACTATAAAGATGTGTACAATTAGACAAAAACCACCAGGGATAGTATAGTTCTCCAGGACAAGTAACAGTAGTGGTATTATCATTCTTATACTTGAGAAGGCATGGGGAGAGAGTAACTACTTGAACCCAGAAGGAGAGAGCCTTGTAGAGGGCGCTGCCTTGACATGAGGTGCAGCCTCCAATCAATGGATGCAGCCAGTCTGAAATGACCTTCAGGAGAGACACAGGAAGTAAATATCTGCAGCTCACACTCCTTGGTCCCACCTGTCTCCTGCTGGAACTCCCACTGACCTAAACTGACCTGAAGCCAGAGACCATGAAAACCCATTCAGGTCAGTTCCAAGGGCCAAGATCAGCATGGAGTAGGGTGAAAAGCGAATCAGGAGAGCCACAAAAAAATAAATATAGCATGAGCACAAAGGAGAATTGACAATGTGAAAAACAGTAAACAATACAGAGGACAGAGAAGGAGAACAACAAAAATAGAACTAAAATTTCACAAAGGATTAGACAGAATACGATACGTAAAAAGAAAAGCAAAGGAATCCAACATAGGAATTACCAGATTTGCCAAAAAAAATCAAAGAAATAAAAGAGAACATACATTTAATAAATAATTTGGGCTCTGGTAGGCAGAGCCACCCTTAGGGTCAGTGGGACTTGGGGAAATTTCTTTTTCTTTCTTTCTTTCTTTTCCCTCTTATTTATTGATTTATTTGCAGGGCATCTGTACGTAAAAACAACTTAATTTTAAAGCGTGTTAAAAAGTTATGGGCCAATATGTGGCATAGTAGTTTGATGAAGATTTAGATTAATGGACAGAGATGCTTACATATTTGTTTATTGTCCAATGGATGCAAATGGAGATTTTTTTGGGGGGCCAGGCACCACATCTTCCTGTTCAGGTCTGGGAACTACCCTTTACATGCTTTGCTGTCAAATGCACTGTTCCTGACTCATTTCATACTTCCTACCAGGAGAAAAAGATAGCTGCCACTATTCACAGTGCACCGGCTCTTCTGTTTGTGCTTCAACAACATAGATCTCTTCCTCTGCATTTCCTTAATACCATCTATGTAATGCTAGTTACATCATTATTCAAGACACTTTATCATCCATCTGTCAACAGTAAATACTAGCTTATGGTGACTCAAAGTTTACTGTGCTTTGTTAATGAAGACCACAAATGCAAGTCTTACCCAGAAAATGCAGGATAATGTGAATGATAATTCATTTTTCTGGTCGTGTTAAATTTATCTCTTTTTGGAACTGTAATGAGAAAATGAAGAACAACATTTTACACTCCTAAAATGTGATTTCTTTCAATGCTGATTGCGTTGCACCATGCATTCCACACATCGCCACTAGAGGGAAGGTTAGGCAAAGGTCTTGCAGGTGGAGTTAGAAGAGGGTCCCGTTCACGCAAGGAATGTCTGTTGCTTATCCGGCACGATGTCCAGCACATCAGTTGGAGGCAAGAGGGGATATCAATCATAAGGGCCTGTTGGCGTTGTGTGGCAACGGTTTCGAGAGTCTCGGAGGAGAGAGGTGTTGCCACTCGCGAGGACACCCAGACATTGACGTGCGGCATGCGGAGGAGATGGAGTGACTGCCTTTGGGGCCAGCAGCGGGAGTGGGAGTAGCACACAGGATGAAGGATACCTGTTGCGACCTCCGCTGCCCTCGGGTGCTGCAGACCGGAGGTCGCCTGGTGGTGAGAAGATGGACGGGCGAGCCCAGAGACCTAAATTGTGTCCGATGTGAGTTGTAGTCACCCCAAAACAGCGTATCAGCACCATCTGGCGGCCGGATTTCTCAGGATGCATGTAAGAAATGCCACACCCGTCAGCAGGAGCTATTTGCTCCAAGCAGCTCTTCTGGAACCGGTCTCCGCTACCCCGTCAGGACCATCCCAAAAGCTAGAGAGAGTCTCAGACTTAGAATTTTCAGGAATGTGCTCCAAAACGCTGGGCCCCCTGCGGCGAGGGGCCAGAGCAGGAGCCCGGAATCCCCTGGTCCAAGAGTGGTACTGCCAGAAGGGGCAGGGCAGCTGCTTAGTTGGAATCTTCTGGATTCCTCACCTGGAGACCATAAAAAACAACAAGAACTTGTACACAAGAACAAAATTCTCAGTGAATTTACAACACATTAAAAGCCTGACGCTCCAAAATACATGTAAGTGCTGCCTAAGAAGGCCAAACAGGAGTCATATAGGGAATTAGGACAGGGCCTCTGGGCAGAATAGGGAATACGGAGGAATCCCAGAGGGAGCAGTCCTCGGAAATACTGAGCTCTAATCTCTCCTAGAAGGAGAGAACCAAACCTAAGCTGAAATCTCTGCAAATAGAACTGAGGTTAAACAAGACAGTGTCATGGGTGAAGGGAGCTAAGAAAGCTTAGAAAGTGCTTGTGTTTGACTTGGGAGCATCTAAACGACTGCCAGAAAAACACAATTTTGGAAACTGAGTACTTCACCTTGAAACATCAAGGCATACCATTCATCATTTTAGCCATGAAAAGAAGTCCAAGTTGTTCAGACTGATGTATAGAAACCCTCCTGACCTGGGCTAGGTTCTGCCGGCCAAGGGAAGAGTGATCACAAAGAGACCAAACTTCATGCCTTCATTGAAGAAACATAACAGGAAATCTTTGAGACCTGAAGCCGGGAAAGTTAGTTACCCTGCATCCTCTGTTCTCTCCAGTAGCTTCCTGCTACCAGTTCAGGGAAATCTCTCTCATTTAGATCTGAACAGAAAATAGAAGTATGCTGGCATCCATGAAAGCTGCAGTAAATATAAATATAAAAATTACAGCTTGATCTTCCTCTATACATTACAAATTTGTCAACAAAATATGGCTACAAAGAATAATAACAAACAACTTATCATTCCACCATTAATTTATAAAAATCATAATGAAGCAATAATAGCTATGAAGAAAAAGACACAAAACAGAAAAACAAGAATTCAGGGAATATATTGCCAGAAATAAACATTTCATGACACGAAAATGAAGGTTATGAAATGAGAAATGAGATAATTCATAAAGTAGAGGCAAAAGACAAAAATATGTCAGGATTAAAGACAAAAATTACAAAAAGCACAAGGGGGAATTGACACTAGTGAGGACATATAAAATGGATAGTGAAAATAGAAATGAAAACTGGAAAAAAAAAAGAAAAAAGTGATCAAATAAATTATAAAGGTAATCACAGATATAGGACGGAGGTTGATAATCTACAGCTAGAGACCAAATCCACCCCACTACTTGTTTCTGTATGGCCTCAAGCTAAGAATAATCTTTACATGTTTAAATAGTTCAAAAAATCAAAAGAAGAATAATCTTTGTAATACATGAAAATTGTACAAAATTCAAAATAAATTTTATTTAAGTAAAGTTTTAATGGAAGAGAGCCATGCTTATTCATTTATTATTGTCTATGGCTACTTTCATGCTATTCTGCTCAACATCAGATCTGAGTAGCTGCTGCAGCAATCTTGTGGCCAGCAAGGCCTAAAATATTTATTCTCTGGCCCTTTACAGAAAGAGTTTGCCAACTGCTGATATAGAATATAGGCAAGGGAGATTTAAACAAATACACGTCAGTGGAATTCGCGCAAAAAGAAATACAAATTATTGAAACAGAGTCCAGAATCTATAGTATTATATGAGAAAATATTCAAAATCTAAAAGAAAGCTTGAATATATCTATTGAAAGGTCATGAAGTGTATTAGGGAAAATCGATCTAGAATGGTCAGCTCCAGGATGTTTTCTAGTAATGTTATTTGACTTTGAAGATTAAGAATCTTTTGGGTAGCAGCTACAAAGATTAAGTCAACACTAGGGGAAAGAAAATAATGTTGGCATCTGATTTCTCTATAATAACATCCAATGCCAGAAACATTGATGTAGAGAAACATCTACAATGCACTCAAGGACATATAGTGTGAGCCAAGGATTTTACATATGCAGCTAAGCTCTGTTTTAAGTCAAATATTCTGGATTTTGACTTAAAGTCAAATATTTGAAAATGCAAGAGGTCAGGAAATATTGATCATACAGGCCTTGCTTGAAGAAACAGCTACAGGAAGTATCCTAGGCAAACAAACAAAAAGGGGAGAAATTTCAACAAAAGAATTACGATGGGGTACTGGATGTATTAAACTGAAGATCTAGCACCACAACAATGAGAATGTTAAGGGTAACCAGAGAAAATGGAAATAGTTTATGCCATAACAATATAGAGATGACATAATTAAAAATTTGAAAGAGTATGGAGTAATACTATGGAAAGTAGAATAAACTTACTGTATGTCTAATCTCTATCACTAACAGAAAAAATATTATTTAACGACAAATATTCTATGCATAAGATTATTAAACTGTACCAAAACAAACACTAAGAGACATAGTATTGACTAAAATTTGGTTGGAAAGAAGGAGAGAAGAGAAGGCAATCCTATGAGTTAGCTCCAATGGAAATCTGAATAGCCTTCTTTCAGAACAGTTGCTTAAAGAGTTGAAAACACTGTGAGTAATGTCAATAGTCAATTACAACAAAACAAGGCAAGTGCTTTTAAATAATTTTCCTTGGCTTTTGATGTGTGGATAGATGTTACCAATTCTGCTTAGTTTATTAGATGATAGAGAATATTAACTTTGAATCTCAATTAAGCAAAACATTATTTCCACCAAAAGAATTCCATTCTTCTCATTAATAGGCCTATATTACAAAAAAATTTACTCAATTTTGTAATGATATTTTGAATTTAATTAAAAATTTTGTTTTATCTTTTATTATGTAAGTATCTACATCATATCCTTGATTTTGCCTCTTGGCCTATCTGGCCCTTTACAGAAAACATTTGCTGACTTGTGATGTAGATTATGTTGGATTCGGGTTATCTAAAGTAGTGCAGGGATATTTGAAGTCTTCAGCTACTGCAATTCTAGGACATTTCTTGGGACGAGAAAATCTTACCTTGTAGAGGGGGCCTGAATTTAAACTCATATATGTATTTGACTCAAAGTCCTCCTGGTTTTACTTTTCTACATTGCTTAAAATAATATTTGGGTATTCTACCTGAGGAACAAAACAAATATAATTAAGCAAACAAAACAACATTCCCAAATCATCACCCACACATGAAATAGGTAACCTTAGATAACTGACTGCCAATTGTTGCTTATAATATTTGGAACGTCTTCCATGGGAATTAAAATCCTCTGTATGAAGAGTGACCAGTGCCTGAAAACTCCAAGTCAGGAAAGATAGAAGAAGCCACTTGTGGTAGGTTGAGTAGTGCCCCCCCCGAACAAAAGATGTCCACATTCTAAGAACCTATGAATATGTTATCTTACATGGCAAAAGGGACTTTGCAGATGTGATTAAGTTTAGGATCTTAAGATGGGGAGATTATCCTTGATTATCCAGTTGGGTCCAATGTAATCACATTGTGTCTTTATAAGAGGGAAGCAAGAGGATCAAAAAGAGAGAAACAGGAGACATGTTGATGAAACCAGAGGTTGGAGTGATGTGCTTTGAAGATGGAGGACTGGGCCATGAGTCAAGGAATGCAGGTGGCCTTTAGAAGCTGGAAAAGCCAAGGAAACAGATTCTCCCCTGAAACCTCCAGAAGGAACACAGCCCTGCTTAATCTTAGATTTCTGACCCCTAGAACTGTAAGAAAATAAATGTGTTTTTTAAAGCACAAGTTTGTGGTAATTTGTTACAACAAGAATAGGAAACTATTGTTTTGTTGTTTATTCCTAAAAACACCACTTTTTACTCAACAGTGATTGAAAACAAGGATAGAATTTCCTTCTAGTCCAGGGTTTCTCAATCCTGGCATTACTGACATTTTAGGCCAGATATTTCTGAGTTGCAGGGGCTGTCCTACGCATTGTAGACTGTTTAGCAGCATCCTTGACATCTTCCCACTAGATGCCAGCACACCCTCCCCCAGTGTGACAACCAGAGATGTCTCCAGACATTACCAAATGTCCATGGGGGTGGGATGGGGTGCAAAATCACCCCTGGTTGAGAATCACTGTCTTGGTGTTTCTGCCTCTCACATCTCTCTTATCTTATGCCACAGAATATATCACATCCAACCTCTTCATTTCACAGCCCGTAGCTCTAGGCTAGCAGAGAGAAGTGATGGGGAGAAGGTATGCAAGGAAAGAAAGAGGAAGACCAGTAGGTAAAGACAAAAGAGGGTCAAGTGACGGCAATGGAGAGCGAGGGACACACTGGACAAGGGTGAAAGAATGCTCAAAACACCTGCCACCTACCCTCACAGAGCAATTAAAATACTAAAAATAGGAACTTATAACCCTCGCTTCATCTATCTTTTAAGACCTATATTTTAATACTGATATATTGCTATTATTCCATGTAGATATTCATAAATATGTAATTTTTATCTAAAGGAAGAAAGAAAGAAAAAGAAAGGAGGGAGGGAGGGAGGAAGGCAGGGCAGGCAACTAGGCGGAGGGGAAAGACATCTCAACCCCACTGGTCTAAGAAGGGTGAAATATGGGTGGTAACGAAGGGGGAAGGATAGAGTTCGGTAATGCCTCCTAAAAAGGAGAAATTGCAGAATTTAAACGTGGCAAAAACAAAAACAGAATCATGTCAGAAGTGGGATTCGAACCCACGCCTCCATTCGGAGACCAGAAACCCCGAGCACGGGAAGTGGAAACTTGAGTCTGGCGCCTTAGACCACTCGGCCATTCTGACACGGTTCTCTATAGCCGTGGTATAATCGACTACTGTAATCAACAGCCAATGAGACCTGTTTTGCATCCAGAACATATAAGGTGAAACACAAGCTCTGAACTGATGGGCTGCGAAACGAAGAGGCGAAAAGACAAGTTCCCATGGAAACTAGAGGCTGTCGCTATGGCACAAAGTTAAGGCAGCCCCAGAGCCCGAGAGCCGGAGGGCATTGAGAGGCCGTTTCCGCCACCTCCCCACTCCCCCCTCCCGCACCCTGCTCCCCTCCTCCCGCTGACCCGCCGGCCGCACGGCCCACGACGGTCCCCGTGCTGTGGGAATTCTGCAGATCGTAGAAAAGGCGCATGTAGATCATGTTAGCGCTGGCTGCGAAGACCGCTTCAGCCAGCTTCCCGCGGTGCTCATGCTCTCTCCTTCCCACAATAAATTTAAAAAGTAACGTAGGTAAGGAGAGAGCCAGAGAAGGACTTAAACTCCCCTTTTATAAATCTTTGTAAAGCATTTGAACTGTCCCTCTAAGACTACGAGGGGGGCATATTGCATACTCTTCTCGGTGTTGCTCCCCACGACCTCTTTCCATCTCTATTCTTCATCCACTGGCTTCTTTTCCTTCATTTTCTTTCTCCCATTAATTTCTTCCCAATGGCCTAGGGAAAAGGAATCAGATATATTATACTATATATGATAATAGAGATAGGAGTGAAAAGGGTTGATGGCCATTACCAAGTAAATAGTTTCTCTCTCTCTCTCTCTCTCTCTCACTGGTAAAGGTAGGAGGTTTTTATCTATTGTTTATTCTTCACTTTGAGACATCATGATTCTAGCTAGCTCATACCGTCCTTGTTTCCACTTCCTACGTTAGGGCTCCCAGCATTATAGAAACCAATTGTAAATCAGTAATTGCAGGCTACTTTGTGTATGGCCAAAGGAGAATTAGTTTTAGTTTTGTCGTTGTTTAGTTGTCTGTAATTTTTTTGTCTGACTGAGCACCTGAAGTAATATTTTAATGCCATGTAGAGAAGTGTAAAGAATGAGCACCTCGGTTCAGGTATAAGTGGCTTTGAATTCCGGCTCCATCCTTAGGAGAACATTGTAGTAATCCAGGCAAAGATTATGATGGTTTGGACTAGGAGAGCAGTAGCGCAGGGTGTGAGAAGCACCAGATTGGGAAGATGAGCCAATAGCTTTTTCTGTAAGGAAGGGTGAAAGGATGTGATCCACCAGCAAGAAACATATTTAACAGCAATAAACTTGGTTCTGCCCCATTCACAGGCCATCATATGATATTGGATCACAATTTGTCACCTACATGTCCACAAGCCAAAATGAACAAATTAGAAATATAAAATCAAAGTGGAAATTCTCATCAGTAAAACGATTTTTAAAATGCTCAAAGGACGCCTTTTTCCCCCCATTCCAATACAACTGAAGGCAGTCTTTGCAAGAACTATAAAAAGGTCTAAATGATGGAAGGTAGTTTGAGATATCCAGAAGGATTTTGAGCAGGACTACCAACAAACTTGTTATTTCCAGAGTCTTCATGTAAAGGAAACTGTTCCATTTAGAAAGGTGACAATTTTTTCTTTAAGCAGGAACGTCCATAATCTATAGCATAGCCCCCTGAAATTCATATGAAGAACAGAGGTGACTCGATCAGAAGTCACAAATACAGTCAATCAAGTGACCTATGAGTGGTGTGAACAGAAACTTCCTCAATAAGGTGATGTTTATTAGGGAGATCAAACAGATTTTTACTTTTTTGGGTCTTTAAAGAGGGAAATACTTAGAGATATGGTTACATGGTGGAAGGAAGAGACATGAACTGGTAAAAAAGAAGGCACAGAAAAATGTACTGACTCATTATTCACTGTTTATTTGAATATGGATCAATAAACTCTTAATTTTGATGAGGTTGGCAGGATAATCTAGCATGGATCCTGACAGATGAAGAGAGCTTCCCAGTTGCGTATGGTTGACTTAATTTTAAAACTCTCGCTTACACCAGATTTTGCTTGGTAATGTAAGGAAGGATTGGAGGTATAGAGAGTATACACCAAGTGGATCTGCATAGAAGAGCTTGCCAAGAAGGCATCACAGTACTCTAAATGAAAATAGCTACCTTTTTTCCACAATACTGATCCACTCTTTCTGAGGAGCCAGTCATAGGGCATTATCTGCTGCTTTTTTGACCTTCCCTTCCCAAGAATCTGACCTATTGCTTTCCTGTGAATAAAGCTGACTTTATTTATTTAACAAATATTTATTGAATGTATACTCAGTTTCAGATTCGGTAGTGGGTACAGAAGATACAGAAGCGGAGCAGTGGCGGGACAGACAGTTCACCAAACTAAAGAGTGCCAATGCACTCCTGCCAAAGACCACCAGGGACACACCTGTAGTTGAACAATTTGGTTTCATTGCTTGTTGCAGCGAGAGGGAGAATGCACACCAGGGGAACAGTGGGGTGTCTCAGTAGGAGAGTGTTAGAAAGAACTGATGATAGGATTTGGAATTTGAGTAGGTGGTTTGGGGGAGGGTTTAAGGACTTTGCTCTGGTTTGTCTACTGTCAGAAGGTGGGAGTAGTACTATAATTGGATATCCTAATAAATCTTATCTAAAGGGAGGACAGACTAGAGCTAACATAAAGCTGAAGTTGGTAAAGAAGCAACAGTCATTAGTATTTAGTGGGAGAGGGAAATGTTTGGTATTCTGTGGCTTGGACAATGTTCATGTTTTATTTGCATTCAGACATGATTATGGAGTGGTCTTGTTTTTGTCTTAATCTATTAGAGAGGCCTTGCCTGATATTGATGTTCTGGGAAATTGTTTATATTCTACAAGAAAATGTCAAGACCTAGCTGTAAGTGCTAGGTCAGCTCCTGGGAGTCCAGGGCTATTTTTCTCTTTCTTATAACTAAAATATGTGGACAGCTAGATGGTGATAAATGCCATAAGGAAACATTAAGCAAGGAAGAGATATGGGATGTTAGGGAGATTTTCATAGCATTAAATAGTGTTGTTATGAAAGGCCTCATTGAGAAGGTGACATTTGAACAAAGACGTGAAAGAGTGAAAGGCTGAGTCACATGAATATCTGGGGTAGATACTTCCAGGCAGAGGGAATAGCAAGGGCAAAGCTGATGAAGTGGGATGAGGCCTGGTGTTTTTGAGTAAAAGCAAAGAAACCTAGGTAGCTGGAATAAAAATTGTACGACATACAATCTCATTGCTTAACCTGTCTCCACTCTTTCCCAAACCAAGATTATCATCCCTTCCTGCCTACTACTCCATCTCTAGGCCACACTGGATCTCCCATCCCATCCTTTCTTCTACCTCTGATTTTTATCTCATCAATGACCTTGAGAGTCAGAAAAAGGTACCTAAAATTGTGTGAAGCTCAGAGATAGAATGAGGATGTCTATTTCATGTATTACTTGGACAGTAGGTGAGGACAAAATAACCTTGGTGATATCGTAATTTATAATAAAAAATATATATTTGATCTTCGTCCCTGTTTCTGGCACAAACTCCTAAAACCCTTGGAATTTCCTGTATTGAGAGCGACAAAGATGTCTTTTATTGTGTTAATAAGGTAACTTTTGGAAAGCACCTAAGGATGGTGGAGGAGGGGAGGCCGGCTGGGGGGGGAGTGTTGAGAGGGGGTGATGGGGGGATGGAAGCACCAACCAGGTTATTAGAGGGTTGGAATTTTCAGTTCTACCCCCTGACCTCTTGGGAGGGGAGAGGAGCTGAAGATTGAGCTCAACCAACAATGGCCAATGATTTAATCAAACATGCCTGTGTAATGAAGCCTCCATAAAAACCCAAAAAGGAGCCGGTTGGTGTGTTCGTGAACACGTGGAGATTTGGGGAGAGTGGTACACTCAGAGATCATGGAAGCCTTGTGCCTTTCCCCATACTTTGCCCTATATATCTCTTCATCTGGCTGTTGAATCATATCCATTAATATCCTTTGTAATACATCCATAATCTGGTGAGTAAATGGGTTTCCTGAGTTCTGCTCTAACAAATTAATTGAACCCAAGGAGGGAGTCTGGGAACCCCCTCTATAGTGGTCAGTCAGAAGTAACAACCTGGGCTTGTGATTGGTGCCTGAAGTGGAGGGCAGTCTTGTGGGACTGAGCCCTCAACCTGTGGAATCTGGTGCTATCTCCAGGTAGGTAATGCCAGAACTGAGTTGAATTGTGGGACACCAAGCTGGTGTCTGAGAATTGTTGGTGTGGGGAAACCCCCCATACAAACACACGTTGGAATTGGTGACCAGAACCTTTACCTCTGATTGACGTTTAGTAATATCTAAATGTTACTCCCCGAAGTATACATTTGTCACATTATGTCGGGGCAAGAGGGAGAATCTCCCTCTGCCCTTTCCCTTAAGGTTCTTCTGGCTGGCCAAATAATCAACAAGACAGGTTAGCAGGAGAAAATAATACCAAGTTTAATAACATGTATACATGGGAGAAGCTCAGAAATGAGCAACTCGTCCCTCTGTCTAAGCTGCTTGCTTAAGTATTGCAGCTAAAGGTGAGGAGCGTGTTGGGGGTGGGTAGTGGCCTGGGACTTCAGAGGGCAGAAGGACAATTCTTTTCAGGGTCATCTATTGATAATTTGGTCAGGGAGAGATAGAGTTTTTTGATAAAAGGGGCTTGGTGCCCCTCCCATTGCAACATCTATTTTACATTATCTTTATAGCCATCATGATAGAAGATCTGTTCCAGGAATGAGCCACCATGCCAGATTCTCTAGGCAGTTAGTGGGGGAGGTCAAATATCCTTATTGTCTTCAGCTCGAAATAATCCGCATACCAGAGTGGTGCTTCCTGGGGCAGCTTGCCCTGAGCACCATCACATTATTTTTAATTCCTGAAATTCTATGTGTAACATATAATACAATGACATTTACACATATATTATTTTGTTATAGTTGGTATCATGAGTAATGTATGACTTTTATGGATTATTTTCTTCATATTTGGTCAGGATTCCATTTCTCTTCATGTATAGAAAAACCAATAAATAATATCTTAAATGATAGAAGGATTATTCACTCAAAAATAAGTAGTCCTGGGTTAGGCAGTCCTGGGCTGGCACAGCTCTTCATGGAACGAGGCTCTTCCTATCTTCCTCTTCTGCCACCTTTGCTGTGGGATTTTGTCCTGTAGGGGATCAGAATTGGCCACCCCAAAGTGTGTCTCTGTGGCTTGATTACTTTTTAAGGACAAAAGACTCTGAAAGAAACTTTGACCTTCCTCCTAACTACCTATAAGAAGTTATGATAGAAGCCCATCCCCAAGACAGGCCATCACCATAGATAACTCTGGGTATGATAGAGTGGGAGGAGCCTTGCTAAGGTCACATTGTCTATAGATAGCCCAACAAACATTTGTTTCACAAACCTTTGCTTTTTCCATGTGAATTGCCTTCCTTTCCTTTGAAGTGCCAAACCACTACCTCCAACATCCTTCTTTCTCTTTAGCCGAAGATGGTATTTAAGGAGGTGGCTGCAGCCATTTTGGCGAGTTACTCAGTTTTCCTGGGTTTCTCCTATGTATACATGTTATTAAACTTGTTTGATTTTCTCCTGTTGTTCTGTCTCATGTCAAGTTAATTCTTAGACAAGCCAGAAGGATCTAGAGTGTAGAGGAACAGTTCTTCCTCCCCTACAGTCTCCATGGTCTCTCTCTATAGGTGTGCAAAAAAATGTCTCATGAACCAATAAACACTGAATGAAGCACAAGCACTATTTCGTCAACTGCCAACTCATTACTGACTTTGAATATGTTGAGGTTCAAGATAAAATGTAGAGAAAATTAGAGGAGGCCCTGGATTTTATTCCCCCTGCCCTAGAGAACCGAGACATCTCATTTGCAAAACTGTGAAGAAAATATTGAAGGAGACAACTGGACTTGATTCCCCTGCATTGTGTCAAAGTTACAAGCCTCATCTTCTTTATCCATCTCTTCATTCTCTCAAAGATTCCCCTCAATTATGTATTCCAGTTGTTGCTAAAAATGGTCATCTCCTCCCTGTTCACCTACAGGTTGGTGAGGGAGCCTGCACGTCTACTCTTTTCAAACATATCTGAGGGGTAAATACAGTCTCCAACAGTACTTCTGCCCAAACCAAAGAATTCCCCTCAGCAATAATTGACCCTAGGAATGATATTCATTTTCTCTGCAATTGTGCACATTAATCGGCTGCTTAAATGAATGTACAGTGTGGAGGTTAAATGATCTGCTTGGTGATTAAATGACCCAAGTGGTTGAGCCACACTTTTGGAAGACGGTGGTAGTTTCTGAAGCCAAGGATTGCTCCACCTCATTTTAAAGGTCTAAATTATTTATGGAGTTTAGTTATTCATGGGATGAATTTAGAGTTGCAGTCAGGGCCTGGATAGCTCAGTTGGTAGAGCATCAGACTTTTAATCTGAGGGTCCAGGGTTCAAGTCCCTGTTCAGGCATAAAGCTCAAGTTTTATTTCAGTCACCTATAGAAGAAGGACCCTGCACTTTGCCCAAATGAACTAATTGTCCTTACCGAGTTCCAAGTCTAATCTGGCTTCATTTAATTTTTCCTACTAAAGACAAACTGAACCACTCCTAGATTTCACAAGAAAATTTAGAATCATGGGCGATAGGGAAAAGAGTATTATAACAACAACAAAAATAACTTGATTGAATTACTATGAATTATGCCATTTTAAAATTCCCTCGCATGGTGTGAGGGTGACACCACACTCTTTATTCTAGAAGGTAGGCTGCAGTTTGGTTGGATCTCACCAGCATATAAACTCTCTGAGAGCGGTGGCATTTATCTCTTTGATCTCTGAGGTTCCCCAGGTCTTACACTAGAAGGTAGTACACAGAAGTTTTGCCCATTCTGCAAAACATAGCTGATAGACTAAAATCCAAACATGCTTTGAAATTGTTAGCCGTCCACTTTGTGCTTTCATTAAAAAGTTACTTTCCTTACCCCAGAATTTAGTTAATCTGTAAAAACTCTGGAAATGTGCTTCTGTGCATTTTTTCTGTGTACAGTACTATAGATTTTTGTAAGAGTTTAAACAGTTTGTGGACAAAAAGTCAAAGTTCTCACTTGGTAGATATTGTGTGTGCAAAGCAAGATTGTATTTATTTCATAATCATTTCCCTCATTTCCACTATGTCATGTGTCCCCAGGAGAAGAGGAGTGAAGAAATTCCTGCCTGAGAAACACGGTATCTGAAAAGTTGTGCGGGATTTTCCCTTCCTTAAACTGGACCTCAGATCCTCCAGTGGACAGGGCAGCAGGAATTCTCTGTATCTAGATGTGCCTGATGTAAAATGACAGCTAGCTCCTCAACAGAAACACTTATTAAAAGGTCAAAAGTCTGCTGTTCTCCAAATTGAATCTCTGGCCCGCTCTTGAGTCCTAATTCCGTCAGTGAAAGGTTGAGATCTCTGAGAAGAGCTAGAAAAATCCATGGCTTCAGGGACACTCAGGTCTCTGGAGTGGCTTAGTCACCTAGGGTTCAGGCTGGAACCGGAGCCTTTTACCACTGAGGGCATCATTTAATCTCCACACTATACATTCCTTAAACAGCTGATTAATGTGCACAATTGCAGAGGAAATGAAGATGAAAGTTGAGCTGGAAAAAAGCAGGATCCATTTGGGAACATTTTCACTGGAGTCAATCAGGGATTGCAGAAAGGGGGTAGTTGGCCAGAGCAGAGCCCTGGGAGATGACATACACTTACAGGAGATGAGACAAGAGCAGGACACGTAGGTTCTTTTATGAACTTGAGGGGAGGATGTGTCCAATTTAGTAACAACTGGAGTAAACAAGGAGAAACCTCAGGAGAATCAAAAGATAGGAAAAGAAGGATGAAGATTATAATTTACAAGAGAGGGGATTTAAGTCTGTTGCCCTCTTTGGAGTTTTTTCTGCACTTTCATAATTGATATTTCCCAGGTTCTTTAGGGTCAGAAAAAAAAAGGGAGGTGACACCCACTTCCGGGGGCTTCTTCAGTTGGAGAAGATCATCTCCCTCAGAACCCGCTTCTCTCCTGCTTCTCACTTTTCAACACACCTGCCCTACTGCTTGCTTTTCTTCCTCTTTCCTTTTCTCCACCTCTCCCCAGACCCCTCTCCTCCTTTCCCCTCTTCTCTTCTCTCTTCTCTGCTACCCCTTATTTGCCACCTAAGCCCTTTCTTTCCTATCTATAAAGTCCAAATGAAATCACTTGGTAATGTATCGCCTCCGATACCTGGAGATTCCACATTACTCTCGTCCTCCTCTAATATGTTTCACCACGTCGTATCTTGAGCTCCATTTTATTCAAAGACAGGAATGACCTGGCCATTGAAAAAGTAATATTCACAGCCGTGGTCATGTTCGGTCTTCAATCATCTCTGAGACATTTTTGAGTACCTTAGCAGAAGAGAGAAGGATGCAGTGAGGTAGAAAGCAGAGACAGACGACAAAGGACCCGATAATGTTTCCCATAATAATGTCATTTTTAAAAACGTTGAGAGTGATGAAAGGTTAGATTCTTTGGGATACAGAATAGGACAACAAATGGAGAGCAGTGTGTTTGGCTGTGGTTTATGTAAGCTGCTTCTGTTTCTCTCGCAGGAAAATCTTAGGGTTACAGAAACATGGAATAATTTTGGGGCCCATGCAAGTGTTTTGTTGCAAATATTAGGGCAAACCTACTTTGCACAAGTTGCCAGGAAAAACTGTCTTAGTCATTTATGGAAGTTCATTCAGGTCCTCACAGAAGTAGTTTCATTCTTCTTTCTTGATTTATTTTTCCTCTGTTTTCACCCGTCTCCTCTACCCCTTCTCTTTCATCCCAAGACTTTCCTGCATTTCTTTCTTCTCCGAATATTGTCTTCTAGCAACCTCTGGCAAAGAATGGGATGGATATGAGAGTGAGTGTTTGCCTGGCTGTGAGCATGTAAGGGCGAAAGCTACGCAAAGGAAGATGGAAACCAAGTTAATTTTAAATTTTCCTAAGTTTTCTGTAGCCTGGGAAAGTTATATCCAGATTTTTTTTCCTTTTCCCAGATTATATGTTCTCAGGATTTTTCTACTTAGGTAGGCAATTGCCTTCTCAAAGTGAATATTGTGGAAATCGTTTTACCAGTATGAAGAGATGGTAGAAAGGAGATCAAAAGCCACTCACCGTGTAATGAGACGTTTGTTTAAGAGCTTAGTCTGTTAATTGAGTTTGAAATATTGGTTTAAATCCTTCGTTGTCAGGAATTTTATTTACGTTGTGATAAATGTTATTTTTGGCACTGGTGTTTTCATAAAGGAGACTTCTTGCAGACTCTGATTCACCCTGGCCTTTTTGGGAACCACTACAATTCCCTCACCCCTTTACTCATTCCCACCCAGTGCTCCACTGAAATTGCTTTCTATCAGCTCTAGCGTTCTCTAAAGTCTAATATAACATTAAATGTTTACAATCTACTCTCAGCAAATGATAATAAACAATAATAATATTAGCTGTAGTTTCCTGCATTTTACTTTAGTCCCACATATTATTTCAACGACTCTCCTATATTTCTAGTTCACTCCCTCTAGCATGCTGCCATGCTGGAACTGATATCACGATTTAGAAGTGTTAAGGAGATGATCAGGCCTTGCCAATTTGAGTGTTTTCCCTCCTCAGCCCTGGATGAAGACAGGCCTACAGAAAAAGAATGTGTTGTTCTGTGACTGGCTTCCCAGTTTCCTAAAAAATTTTGCCCTCAAATTGTCTAACTGTGTTGGTTTTAATTAAATACGATGTTCTTTTTTTACTTAATCTAAATATAGCTTAATTAGACATGAACAATTCGATAACCAAATTTTAAAAAATAACAAAATGCAGTATGTGCCAATATTATTGTGATAAAGAGTCTGACTCCACTTTTGATGTTTGACTGCTAACAGCTTTCAATCTCACCATTTCCTCTTCTTTTGCCCTACATCTGGGCAAACTGGTAAGAAAGGGCTTGTGCTCCCTTCCTCCCTTGGCCATGGCAGAAAGTTCAAACCATGAAAGCCCTAGTCTGCATATGAGAATCCTCACCCCGGCCTCACTTGTTAACCACAAAAAAATCCAGCACCACTCTCTCCTCCCTTCACTCAAACCAAGTAGACTCTCTGGGTGCCTGCTCTGCTCTCCCTAGAAAGCCTCCACATGTGAGTAATACATTTTTCATACCTTCTTGGTGGTGGATGGCAACATTCAACTATTAATGAGAGAAGGGAGTCTATCCTATCTCTACTGGGTGTGCACAATTGGTACCTTGAACAGGATGTCTGGGTCATGACACCACCACTAAGGGTCTTTCTTCTCTTGCTTTGGATTGCTAACTGGCTCTGCTGCCTGCTGGTGAGCATGTGCTTTGAGCCGCTGCCTGCTGGCTAGCACATTTTTGAGATGTGTTGCTGCCTGCTGGCAAGCCTGTGCTTTGAGCTGTGCTGCTTCTGCTGCATTTACTGAGTCCTGACAGTTATAGATTTAATAGACCTAAGTTGGAAGCTTTAATAATCGCTGTTTAGGGACAGGAGTATGATATTGAGGACCTCCTTAAAGTAGCCCTTGTCCTATCATGTGTCTTGGCCTGGCCCTATCTGTGTGTTTCAGATTGAATCTTGGGTCTTGATTCCAGCAGAAGTTGTGAGTGACGTTAGGTTCAGGGGAACAGCTCTTACCCTGCAACCACTGGTTGCGTGTCTCAACTAGGCATTGGCCCATTCTATAGAGCACTTGGGGAAAGACTGATACGTTGTGCAGTATACAGACCCATTCGGTGGTTGCCTATGTGAGTAAGAGCAGTTACCACGTGGTATGCTGAGGTCAATACTCCTAAAGGCAGATGGCTCACTAGGGCCCTATACTGTTGCTGCTGCTGCTGCTGCTATTGCCCATGCCTCTGACATCAAAAAACATCCTGATCCTGAAGATTATAGGCACTCATGGCACCCTCGTGGCACAGACCATGAAAAGTGGCCCTGAATGCTTCAGCCTCTGCACCTTTGAAAAGCCAGAGGACACCATCACCTTATTAGATAACTGTGAAATAGATCCACAAAGACTCTGAGTTTGATTGAGTGTTGTGTCTTATCAACATGCCAAGGGGTTAATTCAAACTCAACTTAAGCCCAGTTTCCCTAAACCTAGTAAAGCAACAATTGCTATGGAGAACACCCCAAACCCTGAGGATACTGATTTGGGACTCTCTGGAGGAATAAACATAAAAACGAGCGGAATAGAGAAGACTTCTCCTCTCTGCCCCAAGTAAATCCAGTAACAAAATACACACACACACACACCCTGGATACAGGGGGAGGAAATAAAATACTGAAAGAGAGGTCTCCAATTTAACCCCATTCAAAATTCAAAATTTACTAAAAAATTATACAATAAAAGATTTAAAAGGTGCCATTTGCCTTTTGTGTGTATACAACATAGGTTCTAAATAAGCTTTAACATCTGCTGAAATGCACCAATCAGCAAACCTTCATGGCCTTAATTGAGACTAAGGCTCAAGTTACATCAAACAAAGTACCCAATATCTGGCGATATCACTAAATTTAAACTAGGTATCCTATACTCTTAGAGGAGTTACCAACCATAAAATAAAAATAAAATAAAATAAAATAATAAAATTCTGACCTTAACGGTCAGAACTATTGCCTTGCTTAAATTCGCTATGGTCACAGCTCCCATTGCCCTAAAATATCCCATAGTAGGCATGGATACTCTGTCCTAATGAGTAATAATTAAGATAAAATTAAGTTTTTGACATAATCAGCTTGACAAAACGGGAATCTATGAAGCTCCTCTGCACCCCTGCCAATTACAGTAGTTAATATGGCATAATATAAATTAAGACAGAGCCTTCAAGTAATGAACCCACTATATAAGATCTAGTTAGACAAGGGGTGATTATTTCCACAGTTTCTCATTTACTAGCCCAATTTAGCTTGTTCTTAAACTCGGTAAGAAAGAATGGCACCTAAGGGTAGATTACTGCTCTTTCATTCCATGGTGTCACTCATTAAGGCGCCAATACGAAATATTGTTGAAATTACTGACTCCATCCAATCAGTAACTTGTGTATACTTTGCAGTGACAGATTTGCCTAATATATTCTATTCATTGGCTATTTCAACAACTTCAAAGCATCTGAGTTTGCCTTCATCATCGAAGGGACACAATACGCATTTAGGTGGCTACTCTTGGGTTATCTCATCAGTCTTGCTATAGTACACAATCTTTCCTGGCAAGACCTTAACTGCATTCAACTTTCTCTAGGAGTAGATATAATATTACATTGATGACATCCTCCCTTGAGATGTATTTGACACGTTCATTGACGACACACATTCAAGAAGCTCACAAAAAGGGATAGGCCATTGCCCCCCACATGGAAAAAAATCATATAATTATTTTCATAGATGCTGAGCTTTGATAAAATTATTTCCATTTCCTAGTGAACACTCCTGAGCATGGATGGATGGTCTTTTTTTTTTTTTTTTGTGAGGAAGATCAGCCCTGAGCCAGCATCCATGCTAATCCTCCTCTTTTTGCTGAGGAAGACCGGCTCTGAGCTAACATCCATTGCCAATCCTCCTCCTTTTTTTTCCCCCAAAGCCCCCCAGTAGATAGTTGTACATCATAGTTGCACATCCTTCTAGTTGCTGTATGTGGGACGCAGCCTCAGCATGGCCAGAGAAGCGGTGCGATGGTGCTCGCCTGGGATCCGAACCCTGGCCGCCAGTAGCGGAGCACGCACACTTAACCGCTAAGCCGTGGGGCTGGCCCTGGATGCTCTTTTAACATGATGAAATATATACACCTCAATCTGCAAGCCAACATCTTCTTTCTTACTTATCCTTCAACATGGCATTCCCGTATCTCCAAACATTTATACTCAAGATACGCTTCCAACAATATGAAACCACATATACACATTCATTGCAGGACTATTTGAAACTGCAAAATATTGGAAACTGCTTAAATATTGAAGTATAGGAGGTTAGTTGAATAAACTATCATTTCTACACATAATAGTGTAATATGCAGCTATATAAAAGAATGAGGGGGACTGGACCAGTGGCGTAGTGGTTCAGTTTGTGCGTTCCACTTCAGAAGCCTGAGGTTTGCTGGTTTGAATCCTGGGCATGGACAGATGCCCTGCTCGTCAAGCCATGCTGTGACGGTGACTCATATACAAAAATGGAGGAAGGTGAGTACAGATGTGAGCTCAGGGCCAATCTTCCTCACACACACACAAAAAAAGACGAAGAAGAATGAGGAAAATCTCTATTATTCCTTTAATATCTCCTGGAGTTGTTTCTGTGAGCTATTATTAAGTGAAAGCAAAATATTAAAAAGTGTATATAATATGCTACTTTTCTGTAGAAAAAAAGGAAAATAAGATAATCTGTGTATATCTGCTTACGATTACAAAACACAGCCTCCTCACACACACACATGTGAACAATAAACCAGAATAAAAAAGTTGATCAGTGGGCCAGCCTGGTGGCATAGAGGTTGAGCTTACAGGCTCCGCTTCCATGGCCCAGCTTTCACAGGCCGAATCCCTGGTGCGGACCTACACACCACTCAACAAACCGTGCTGTAACAGCATCACACATACAAAATAGAGGAAGACTGGCACAGATGTTAGCTCAAGGACAATCTTCCTCACCAAAAAAAAAAAAAAAAAAAAAAGTTGATTATCTTCTAGGTAGGAGAAGGGTGAAGGGATATGAAAGTGAGTGACATTTTCTAAGTATACCTTCTGTGTAGTTTTAACTTTTGAAAGCAGGTTAATATACTACACGTTCAAAAACAAAAGTAAATTGGTAAAAATGGGAAGGGAAAAATTCCTAAAACTAGTACGCAAACTGAAAAAAATGAGCTTAATTGTGTTTCAAGTTAATACTGTAACCACACAAGAGGAAGGAAGACAGGAAGGAAGGAAGGAAGAAAGAGGGGATAGAGGGAGAGAAGTAAGAAGGAAGAACTCAAGTAACACATGAACACAGTATTTATTATATAGCCTCATTCTGGCACAGAATAGAGTGTATGTGTACAGGTGTGTGTACGCACTTATGTGAGTGTGTGTGTTGAATTGTAAACAAATTCTAAACTTTTTAAGTAATTTGTTTACTGTAGTAGTAGGGGTGAAACAATTCTGAAATTATAGAATGGAGCCAATGAAAAATATGATACTTTGGGAAGTCCTGGTTATTGCTGTGAAAGAAGGGATATACAATATGGAATGGGAGAAGACAAGAAAGAAACCTGTGGGCATGAATTTGAATTGGAGCTATTGATGTAAACTTTTGATTTCTAAAACATGTATACGTGTATGTATATGCATATCCGGTGGTGTGCTAGAACCAGCTTGTTAAATTTTCAGGAATTTTCCAAGCCAGTTGTTAAACCATTGTTAACCTGAAATTTGCCATGATAAGAGTATATATTTACACCACAGAAACCAGCTCAGCAAACACTATAAATCAGCATTCCCCACCCAACACCACTACTGCAAGAATGGTGGTTAAACATTTACTACCATGTATGTGTGTGTATGTATGTGCATTTGTATATATATATATGTATTGCTAAAAAACAAGACAACAGGGGCTGGCCCGGTGACGCAGCAGTTAAGTGCGTGTGCTCCACTTCGGCAGCCTGGGGTTCGCAGGTTCAGATCCTGGGTGCACACTGACGCACCGCTTGTCAAGCCATGCTGTGGCGGCGTCCCATATAAAGTAGAGGAAGATGGGCACAGATGTTAGCCCAGGGCCAATCTTCCTCAGTAAAAAAGAGGAGGATTGGCAACAGATGTTAACTCAGGGCTGATATTCCTCTCACACACACGCACAAAAAAAGACAACAGGCCCAAAATGGAGTTGCTTATGCTAAGCCCAAGTCATCAAACCAAAACTTAACTTAAGTACAGTTTCAGGTCTCCTAGAAATGGAATCTTAAACCAGTCAATCAGGAATCGCTTGAACAGCACTAGTTAGGTAATCTGTCTGAAAGACCTCTGCCGTCCCCTAAAGGAAAGTAACCTTGCAACAACCAACCTGCATTTGTTTTTTTCTTGCCTAGTGTAACTTTCTTGTTCCTGCTCCCTTCCGCCTATAAAAATCATTCATTGTGTATAGCTCCTCGGAGCCCCTTTCTATCTGGTAGATTGATGCTGCCTGATTCGAATCAATTTTTGCTCAAATAAACTCAAAATTTTTAATATACTTCAGTTTATCTTTTTAACTGTACATATATTTGTATGTATGTGTATGTAGATGAATATATGTGTACATATATTTCCTAGGTCTGTCTGCTTAAAGGGCCAAGAATCAAAGACACCCCATAGCAATAGTACACTGGATCTTGGGCTCTAACACCATTCTGCATTAAAAGGAACCAGGATTCTTGGGCTGGGGAAGGGTAGGTAAAAGATAAGCTTTGAACATCTTGTTATAACAGAAAATAAATGTCAAAAGAAATGGTGATGACATCTAAAATGTAATAAAAAATTTGAATATGTTAGTAACATAATCAGAGTAATTAATGACAGAGAAATGGTCAGTGGCTCCCAAACTTTGGGGCATATTGAGATAACCTGGTAAATTAGGTTCTTAGATCCAATTCCAATATGGGGAGACAGGGTACCCCACACTCCAACAAGCAATTCTTGGACATCATCAGGGTATCGGAGAATTGAATTCAATTCAACACTATCTAGCAGACATAGTGTCCCACTCTACAGGTAGAAGGCTCAGTCCTACAAGACTGTCCCCTCTCCCCCTATTCAGATGACAATCACAAGCCCAGGCTGTTACTGTGCTTCTGATCCACCTGCTACAAATTGGAGATTACCTTGATCCCCTCCTTGGACTTCAGATGGCAGTCAAAAGTCCAGATTGTTACCTGTACTTCTGACTTATGGGCTACAAATGAGAGGCTCCCACAACTTCCCCGGGTTTGACTAGTTTAATAGAGCAGGTCACGGAACTCAGAGAAACATTTTACTTACTAGATTACAGGTTTATTATAAAGGGATATAACTCGGAAACAGCTGAGTTATGCATAGGGCAAGGTATGGGGAAAGGGCAAGGAGCTTCCACACCCTCTCGCAGAACCTCCATGTGTTCACCAACTTGGAAGCTCTCCAAACCCAAGCCTTTTGGGTTTTTATGGAGGCTTCATTACTTAGGCAGGATTGATTAAATCATTGGCCATTGGCAATTGATTCAACCTCCAGCCCCTCACCTCTCCCTGAAGGCTGTGGGGGAGAGGTGAAACCAAAATTTCCAACCCTCTAATCACACAGTTAGTTGTCTTGGCAACCAGCTCCCATCCTTACATGGGGTCCAAAAGTCACATCATTAACGTAAGAAAAGACACCTTTATTGCTCTCCTCATTTAGGAAATTCCAAGAGTTTTAGGAGCTCTGTGCCAGACACAGCAGGAAGACCAACTATATATTTCATATTATTATAAATCACAACATCATACCTGGGAATCTTTAAAACCTTCTGAAGCCTCACTCCCACTCCCAGACATTCTAATTTAATTGCTATAGGGTGCCAATCCTCCATCAGGGATTTTTAAAGCTCCCAGTTTACCCTAAAGTACAGTAAATTTGGGAACCATCAAGAGATTTCCAAGGGTGGATCTGTAACAATGGGCCCTCCAGGACGGGTTCAACTGACCCCATCTCTTATCAACAGAGTGATTAAGAATTGCCTTTCAGAAAATCTACAAAGTCACATAGCCAGGGCATGTGTAAAAGAAGAAATCATGACCTGAAATGACCTCGGAACCAAAGATCCTCCTTTCCACAGAACCAAGACACAACTGGAACTTGACAGTTGGACTCTTACCAGAAGTGATGGGACCCTCATTCAGGAATATCTGGTGTTAAAATTCCTTCCCCATCTCATCAAAAATGTTTGGGACTCTGTCATAAATGTTTAAAACCTTCCATAAATACTTGAAGCCCACCAATCAAAATCTGTCCCACCAGCGTTTCTGTGTGCCAGCCTGTTCTCCCTAACCTCTTAAATTTCACCCCAAATCCTGAATCAGGGAGATAGATCCGAGGGCACACACCCCATGTCTCCCTGCAGATCGATCTCGCAGAATAAAGCTGATTTCTTTTCCCAAAGGCTGATGCCATAGTTAATTGGCTTGTTTATGTGCATTGGGCAGAGAACCCCAATTTTGTGCAGTAACAGAACCTGGTCCAGCAACATCTCCATCCCCAGGGGCCCTGCTGGAAATTAAGAATATCCAAACATATTCCTGATCTACTAGAGGAAAATCTGCATTTGACAAAATACCCAGACCATTCTGACACACTTTAGAGTGTGAGATGTGCTGGCTTACAGCAGTGTTACTCAAAGAGTAGTCAGCTGACCAGCGGTTTCAGCAGCACCCAGCAACCAGCTAAAAGTGCAAATTCTCAGGCCACACTCCAGGCTTACTGAATCAAGATCTCTGGAGGTGAAGCCTAGGAACATGTGTTTTACCAATTGCTCCAGGTGATTCTTATGCATGTTACACCTACCAAACAAGAATCTTCTTTTTAACCAGATTCCCAGTGTTTTGTAAACCCATTAAAGTGAGAAAAGCTCTGGCCTAGACGACTTAAGAATAAAAAGGCTATTGCTCCAAGATGCCTCAAGGAGAACTTAATTTAGACATGTAGACTAACTCTATGTAATGCAGTTTGTTTCAAAAGTTTTTTCAAAGTCTTTCAAAATTTAAAAAAAAAATTATTTCAAAAGTTTGTTTCAAAGTATAGCTATTTCCCGAACAAAATTGTAACATCCTTGAGATAAGTGGTAATCACTTGCAGAAGAGTTTTTATTCCATTGGGCTCCAGTATATGAGTCAATTACACGCTGTTGTGCAAAGTAGCTGGCCATCCCGCACTACCTTTTTTTGTGGTGTAAGTGGCACCAGTCCCTGTTGATGACATCTTAAAACAACTTATTTCAGTTGCACAAATAAATAATTTCACTGCTCCCTATCTTCCAAAAGGCAGCTATGAAGTGAAAATGGTACCAAACCAAATTGAGTTCACCTCCTGGTGAGTTCAAATCAGGCTTTCCACTAGAAGTAGTTGTCACACAAAGTAAAGTGTATTTGCAGCCAAGAGGAGAACACGCGGAACCATTTCCAAAGTTGTGGTCCTCCTCAAACAAAGGGAAGCAGATCCTTTTATTTCGGGTGGAGAATGAATCTTTGAAAGGGAAGTTTGTCATCACATGTAGAGGTGGGTATTAGTTTACACAGATGCAGTCTGAAAACATGCTCTCACATACATCGCATGTTATGTTAATAAAGACTAGCTCCTCCCAGGGTGGAGATTTTAGCATAAAGATGAAGTAAAGGGCATCTTTTGGTCATCTCCAGGCCATCTGCGCAAGCGTTGCCCTTGCAGCAGGGATCAGTCTGCTTCAGGCCAGTTGACCCGGTATTTCTTCCCAGCAAAGCTCTGAGAAACAGCCTTGAGGAAGCGTTAAGCACCTTTAAACGTCCTTCCAGCTGCTTAGGGCATACACGGGTGACAAAAGCTTAGAAAACTCCCCTGAAGAGATTGATATATGGAGTGAGTTACTTCAGTCACAGACTGTAGAGCCTCTAATGACCTTAGCTATATCTCTGGACTGCCAAGTTTTGATCATCTCAATAGACTCAGACTTTTTATTGCCCTAGAAAAACAAAAGTAACTTGCATTCTGGAAATATTAATGCTATCTGCTGATCTTCTCTGCTGAAGTCCCTTCATACCACAAACAACAGAGATTCTAAATGAGGGTGAGCAGATAGGGAGTGATGGAAAGAAGATCATGGAGAACTACCTGAGAATGTCTTTGATTTCATGCATCTTCATTCAGATGAAGAGTCTGTTAGTAACAGTGTAAACTAAGGAAAGTATAAAAGACTTCAAAATGCTTTATCCAACCATAGTACTAGAGTTAAAAACATACACAAGTAGATTTACTACTGGATAAACAGTGACCTGATCAAAGGTATCTCCATCTCTGCTAACACTTCCAGATTAACTCAGTTTGAAACAGTATATAACAGCTTATATAAAGGTTCACACGTGTCAGGAAAAAATTGTCAAAGTCTTGGAAATGGGCAACAGAAAATTATTGGGTGTCCTTTCAGTGAAGTGTCAGGCATTGCCTAATAGGCTTCTGGAAATTATTTGATTCTATCTGAGTGTGCACCTTTAACTGAATTTCTATTTACTAAACTATTCTAGAGCTTTGTATGGAAAAAGTCGACTTGTAGATAACTTATACTAATGCAAACGATATTTTTCCATACCATTCAAAAAAATTTTGCCCAATAGAAAATATAATATCAAATCTTACATTTTGTGTTCATATGGATTATTAACCAGTTTTCCATTAATCACTCATTCATTAATTTCCTCAAGAATCATGAAGTAGGGGCCAGCCCAGTGGTCTAGTGGTTAAGTTCTATGCTATCTGCTTCTGGGTTCAGTTCTGGGCACTGACATACATCACTCATCAACAGCCATGCTGTGGTGGTGACCCACATACAAAACAGAGGAAGGTTGACCACAGATGTTAGCTCAGGGTGTATCTTCTTCAGCAAAAAAAAAAAAAAAAAAAAAAAGAATCATGAGGTAGAATTGTTATCCTAAATGTACAGGTGAAGGGAGGGGACTGAGGACAAAGTAAAGGAAGACATTACCAAATATGTAAGGGAAAGTGATGGAACCTAAATTCAAACACATATATACTTGAGGCAGAGCGCTTATGTTTTCCTTTACTCTACATTGCCTTAAAAATAATATCTTAGTTTGTTTCCTTTCTTTTTCTTTTTTTCTTTTTTCTTTTTTTTTTTTTTTTTGCCAGATCCATTAAAGCTCGTCCTTTCCCCGCTGTTTTAATTCACAGACAGCTCGGAATTGCTGCTTCATCTAGTCTTTCTCTCTCTCTCTCTCTTTTTTTTTTTTTTAATAAATCTATCCTTCCTGAAAGCGATTTTGATCAAGTGTTGCCTGGACACTTTGATCAAGTGTTACCACAGGAATAGATATACCATACGGCAGGGTGGTCTGCTGATTTTAAGTACCAGTATCTTTGCTTGCGGCGTTCCAAGCTTCTGATTCTTACTGACAAGCTTGTAGTTTTGTTCTTGTGGGACCAATTTACAGTCCCTTTCACCTCAGGTTTCTTCTCGCTCTTGCCCCCTCAACTCTCCTCCCAGTCTTCCATGCACAAGGCTCGCCCTGCCCTGGCCACATCGCCCCATCTTGGGTTCCTCCGCGCAGAGCATCACTTCCATTAGTTTACCTTCCTTCCCCGCCAGTAGTTCGTTCCTTTCTTCCCCAAAGACACCTATTCCCCCAACCCGGCCCCTACCGACTCTCACCCTCACCTAGCGTGCCTGAACACGCTCCAGCAAAGATAGACGCATCTCTCGCACCTCAAACAGTCGACAAATGAAAATTCCTAGTTAAAAGTCCTGGAATATTCCCAGAGCCAAACGGGCACATTTTGAATCCCCGCGCCGTCGGTGACTTCTCCCAGAGGGAAGGCGGCAGTGGATTTCCATCAAAGGTCGTCACTTGCTCAGTGAACGCATTGCTAAGCCAACACGCGGGAATTAGACTTAAAACAACTACAGCAAAAAGAGATAGAAACAAAGCAGAAGGATCTCTTTCCTGGGGTGCAACCTAGAGAAAGATTGCTACTGTTAATACCCCAGGCAGAAAAGTAATATCTGCAGTCTCCCCGTCGGGGAATCGAACCCCGGTCTCCCGCGTGACAGGCGGGGATACTCACCACTATACTAACGAGGAGGACGGTGTGACGTGGGAAAAGACTCTCTATTGAAGAGGCTCCCACACGTTGGGTCCTGAACTTTTTTTCTGGGCAGGGAATTGCTGGGAAATTCGCGGATCTTCACAATAAGAATATGTTACAAGATTCTATAAAACGGATGTCTCCGTGTTACTTCAAAAGTCTGAAAACGACAGCCCCACAACAGATTATGACATTGCTGTAAATGATTATATCACTAATAACAAAGAAATGTTCATTAACAGCAAGGAATGCATTAAACTTAAAAAAAAAAAAAAAAGCTCCCTCCGCTCAGAATAACTTCTCTTCTTCTTCACTTCAAGTTTATTTCTTATCTTAGATTTACCTCAAGGGTCAGCTTCCCCTGGGACATTTTCTCAGACCAACGTGAGTTAGATGTACTTCCTCTGTTTCAGTTTGTCATGATAAGAAGCGTACATGTATGTATGAATTTCTACATGGAATAAAGGTAAGAACTTAGTCTTAAAGTCTAGGTCTTAGATTTTGCAGCATTTGCATTAAATAAGTGTTTGTTTCTGTATGGCCTTTAATTCACTATTACGAATATTCCTCAGTGAAATTCCAGCTCAGTTGCATAGGCGGCTTCACAGAGGATAGTCATTGTAGTAATTCAAGGAAGCAGAGAATTGGAGACAACCTGAACATCTATTACTGAAATGAATGTACGCACTGAGAGAAAATTGGTAAGTTTCCTAGGGCTGCCAGAATAAATTACTACAAACTGAGTTGGCTTAAAAAAACAGAAATTTATTATCTCTCAGTTCTGGAGACTAGGAGTCTGAAATCAAGATGTCAGCAGGGCCATACTCTGGAGAAGAATCCTTCCTTGACTGTTCCTAGCTTCTGGTAGTTCCTGGCAATCCTTAGTGTTCCTTGGCTTGTAGCTGCGTGATTACAATTCCTGCCTCTCTCATCACATGACATTCTTCCCTCTGCATCTCTGTGTGCCCTCTCTTATAAGGACACCAGTCATTGGATTTAGAGCCCACCCTAACCCAGTATGACTTCATCTTAACTTAACTAATTACATCTACAAAAACCTATTTCCAAGCAAGTTCACATTCTGAGGTTCTGGATAAACACAAATTTTCCAGGGACACTGTTTAACCCACTACAATTAAGAATGAAGGATAAAGTGTTATATTCATAAACTTAGTTAACCGCACCACAGTATACATTAAGAGTTGTAAAAGTACTGATTAAAATTGGTTGTGGTGGGTGACAGGGAAGGGAGGTGGGGAGGAAGACTATACAGTCTTATGTTATCATTGCTCAGGCTAAAGAAACAAAAGATATTGTCTAAAGAAAGAGGAGAACAAAGCTCTTAAGTAATGGTGTAATGATAACTGATAGATAAAAAATACAAGGTTTCTAAAAATATTAGAAGAGGTAGAATCACAAAATAGCCTATTTTCAAAATAGACATGAAAGACCTAAATAAATGGAGAAATAGATCACATTTATGGATAGAAAGACTTAATATTTCAAAGACATCATTTCTTCCTAAATTGACCTATCAATTCAATGTAGTTCCAATATACATTCCAACAGTGTTTTCTAAGAACTAATAAACTGCTGTAAAATTGTATGTAAGTGTATACGTACATATAAGTGTACATGTGTATAAGTGTATATGTGAGTGTAAGTGTATGTAAGTGTATGTAAGCCTATAATAGCAAGGACACTTTTACTAAAAATAAGGAGAGAATTGCCAACAAGCTTGCAGGACTTAATAGACACTCCAGTAATTATTATATTACAATACGGGTACCGTATAGAACCTCAAATTGACAAAATAGGATAGAGAGATCAGAAAGAGATCTATGCTTATATACAATTTGGTATATTGACAGAGGTGTCAAGTCAAGTCAGAGGAGAGTTGAAGCTATTTAATAAATGAGACTAGGAAAAATATACTATTCCCATGGGGGGAAAATATGAAATTGGATAAAGATTAATACCAGAAAGATCAAGAATGTAAATGGCAAAAACTCAATTTAAAACTCTCAGTAGCATATATATGAATCCATCAGGAACCTGTATATACTATTCTAGGTAATACTATGGAGAAATTTAATATAGTAAATTGGCTACAGCAGTGATAGAAGAGCTGATATGGCAAATGGGAAAGAGATTAGCAACAGCAGGAAGCCACTAAAGGCTAAAAGCCAGGGCGACTTGGAAGAACCTGAAACCATAGCAGATTCGCCTTTTAAGCATTTGAAGCATTGAAGAGATACAACCAAGGCCAAGCAGTAGTAGGTAACATCTAGCTCTCACTCTTCCTTCTTGCCCCTAATCTCCATCCAGTGCCTAACATTGGTTAAGCTCAACCAGAAGCCATCTGAGAAGGAGTTTGGGAAATGCAGTTTATACAGTCCAGCATCTTTGTGGTATAGAGCACAAAAAAGGTGATGAATAAATCTGAGCACAAACAGACATGTGAGGCCCATCCCTTTTGCTACTCATCATCCAATATCAGCATTTTACCAAAATTTAACTCACATTCAAAAAGTTAATGCTCTGTACACATGAAGATGTCCTCAAAGTCTCCCAAAAAAGAAAAGCAAAGTACCATCATACCTTCAGGAAGAGACAGGAATTGAAACCATCCAGACCCAAGGTCTAGTGATACTAGCCCTGTTCAGTGAGAACTGAAGCCGAGGAGAATGTGCAGCTATTCTCATAGATGGTGCCCAAAGTAGAGAGAGAGAGTAGAAATTATCTGGCTAGTTTATCCCATTTATGCTCTAATCTTCCACAATATATTTTGTTTACGAAACTAAGCTGCCAACAGGCGGGAAGTTAGCCTGGGAAATGCAGCCTGAGGAGTTCAGCCCTCTTTCATATAGATTAGCGCAGGAGAAGGGTGAAGAAGAATGTGAGAATTAATAGGCTAGTGACTATCACATCATGAGAATGTATATTGGAGTAGTAAACTCTGGAAAGACTAGTTAAAAATGACACAGAAATGCTACAGGTTCAAGAAAATCTTGATGTTTTTGTGCATATGAAATTAATAGTTTTTCTTAGCCAAATTATAGCTTAAAATGAAAACACAAGTTACACTGAGAAAGATTAACTGCAGTTCAAATAGTTGAATTGCAAGGGATTAAAGAAAAACAAAAAATATATCAAGAATTTCCATGTATTAATAAGTCAAGCATATCAACCCAATAGAAATATGGGCAGTCCAATAGATAAATAAACTAGCATTTAGAAAAAAATTCAAACATATAAATTCAAACCTACGTAGAGATATTCAACCTCATTGTGATAAAGGCATGCAACCATGACCACAATAAGATGGCATTTACCTCCACTTGATGGAATAAAAATTAATACAAAAATAACAATGGTTGGAGAGGCTTTGAATATACAATATTCTTTATACATTGCCGAAAGAGATTGTGATGGCTAATTTTATGTGTTAACTTGACTTGATCACAGGGTGTCCAGATATTTCGCATTTTGCTAATTGTTATTTCTAGGTGTGTCTGTGAGGGTGTTTTGGATGAAATTAGCACTTGAATCAGTGGATTCAGGAAAGCCTTTTGCCCTCCCCAATGTGGGTGGGCATCATCCAAGCCTTTGAGGGCCTGAATAGAACAAAAAGGCAAAAAAAGAAAGAATTCATCCCTCCTGTCTGATTGCTTGAGTTGGAACATTGATCTTCTGCCCTTGCCATTCCTGGTTCCCAGGCCCTTAGACTCGGACTGAACTACATGGGGCAGAACGTTATGGACTGAAGGTTTGTGTCCCCTCAAAATTCATATGTTGAAATCCTGATCCTCCCTGCGATGATTAGGAGGTGGGACCTTTGCCAGGTGATTAGGTCATGAGTTTCTCCCTCATGAATGGGATTAATGCCCTTTTAAAGGAGACCCCAGAGAGCTCTCTTGTCCCTTCTGCCACTTGAGGACACAGCAAGAAGACAGCAGTCTATGAACTAGGAAGCTCTCACCAGACAATTGAATCTGCCAGCACCTTGATCTTGGACTTCTCAGCCTCCAGAACTGTAAGAAATAAATTTCTATTGTTTATAAGCCACCCAGTCTGTGGTAAATTGTTATAGTAGCCCCTGTGGACTAAGAAAGACGCATACATTTTTACAACTTTGGAAAAGAGTTTGTCATTACCTCAAAAAGTTAAACATTTACATAACTTAACAAATCAACATTTTGTCTTCTAAGAACATACACATAAGAAATGCTTGTACAGTGTGTGCAGTACACTATATTGTACAGTGTGTGCATAAGTGTCTATAGTAGAATTGTGTACAACATTAAACATCTGGAAACAACTCAAATGCTCATTGTTTGATGTGTGAAAGTTCTGTTGTATAGATTCTGAAGTCTGCGTCTTGAAATGAGAAAATTGCCCACGGTATATTCATGAAAATTGCTCATATATTAGCCCTCCCTCCCTAAAAAAAACTTTATGTAGCCTAAAATATAGTAATAACAGAAACAACATTTTCTGACCACCTGAAAATTATAAAATTTTCTTTTAACATCTAGAGCCAAAGGAAAAAATAAACAAAAAGTGTACAATTTCTAGAAAACTAAAATACTTGATAGGATAATCTGATAGGATACAGCTAAAGCAGTAATCAGAGGAAAACTTACATGCTTAAATATTTCTATCAATAAAAAAAGAAATAATATTAAACTCAAGACTCTGTCTCTGAGAGAGACTTAATTTGGGTTCCCAGGAAGCAGACTCTGAGACAGAGATTGTTTGCACAAAATGTATTGGAGAGTACACATACAACAACATCAGATATATCAGTGACCCACTGGACCTGGGCCCAGACTCCATTTATTACATGGCTTTCATGTGTCCCCATTCTAGCAGGGAGGCCCTGATAATGCATTGGATTCTTAGATATCAATGCCAAGTGGGATATTTGACTAGCAATTCCTTGAAATTTCTGGGTATTCCGCTTTCCCTAAAGGAAAGGCCCTTATACATATGAAAATATGTCCAAACTATCTAATAGATAAAGAAATGCAAATTGAAATCAATCTAGATACCATTTTTCTGCTATCAGATTTACAAAAATTAAAAAGTATGTCAAGGTTGTGGAGAACAGGCACTCATTTATTGCTGGTGGGTATGCAAATTGATAAGAACTTTATGGAGGGGAATTTGGCTGTATCTAATAAAATTACATATACGTTAGTTGTTTCACCCAACAATCTCAATTCTAATGATTTACTCTGAAAATCTATCTCCAACAAAATGAAAATACACATGAACATATATTGCAGCATTGTTTGCAATTGCAAAATATTGGAAAAAACCTAAATACTCATACATGAGAGAATAGTTAAATAGATGGTTACTTCCCCACAGTGGAGTAATTACGCAGCTGTAAAAAAGAACAGGGAAGATCTCTATGAACTGATATGGAAAGATTTCTAGGATTATGATTAAGTGCAAATTAATATCTATAGTATACTATCTTTAGTTTAAGAAAAAAGAGGAAATAAGAAAATTATGTATCTGATTGTTTATTCAAAAGGAGATACAGGAAAAATAGGCCAGAAACTGGTAAGATTATGGAGGATAGGTGGGAATGGTTTGAAAAGGATGGAGGGAAGAAAGGGGAAAGAACCAATGAGGCAGAGTGACATTTCTCTGAGTATATCTCTTTGCGTAGTTTTGGCTGTCAGAATGATGTTATGTTTCATGCATGTACAAAAATAAATAAAATAAACAAGGATGCAGCAGAGATTCAAAATGGTATGGACCTAATTATTTTAAATTAATAATATAAGCAAAAAGAAAGAGTGAACACTGACACAATGAACTTTTAAGTGCATTGTTTTGACCATATCGTCAAGCTAAAGACCAAAAATCTATAAACAACATTGAACTCTCAGTGCCTTTGTTTCATACTGCCCACAGAAGTCATGTACAAGAAGCCCGTGATTAGGGTTTTGAACCAGAAGGCAAATCCTGGAGTAATGACAGAAACTTTTTAATGTAAACACAAAAAAGACAGCTAATACAATTTCAAAATGTGTTTGGATATGGGTTTTTCAACTCGTAACTTTTGCAAGGTGGCGCAAATTTTCTGTGTGGGAAGAGCTGTTGTAAACCACGGGGAGCCTCAGAGATAGACCATGCAAAGTCACTGCTCTCTTACATTCTAGTCAGTTCCACCTAAATTGCTCCCCCACACTTGCAGATTAATGAATCATTTCAAGAGAATTTTAAAATGGCTTACTTCTCAGCAATTCTATTGCTAGTGTATTATTTTTATATGTTGCCCATTTTCAATTTCTCTTGGAAACTTGGGGAAGTATTCCAGTTAATATTGGGAAAGGATAATTAAGGACTAGTCATAAACTGTTTTTGTGCAATGGTTTTGTCAGCTTTGGCTGTTAGGTTTCCTCACTTCCAGAGATGTTCCTAAATGGGCTCTGTTACCTAACCAAAATAAACGTCGTAGGTATCGCCTGAACAGGGACTTGAACCCTGGACCCTCAGATTAAAAGTCTGATGCTCTACCGACTGAGCTATCCAGGCTTCCTGACTGTGTTCTTAACTCACTAAATAAAATGACTACGAGCACTAAGACGTGCTAGTCATGTTTATGATTTTATGATGAAAGTACTAGGGTCTTCTAAGGGTACTGGTTACATGCCCAAGGACTCAGCACTGGAACCGAGCTTTATTGTATCCATCATTCCATTTAACCCCCCAAACTGTGTTTTCATTATGCAGACAATTATTGGGTGGTTTTTATTGCAGGGGGAATGACGAGGAAAGTCTGGCTCAGAATAGGGTGTGATCTGTCCGGGAGCGAATATTCCTGCAGTTCATGATTGCAGACGGAGCCCTTAGGGGCCGCACCTACTAGTTAGAGGCGGCTTTAGAGCGGACGCGCAGGCTCCTTCACCAGTTTACCGAGTACCCGTTCCACCAATGACTTCAGTAGGTGGGAAAAAACTTTAGGAGAATCAAAAAGTGGGTAAAGAAGAATGAAGGGTATGGCCCAAGGCAAGTATTTCAATTCCCGTTGTTTCCCCCGGTGTTTTTTTTTTTTTTTTTTTTTTTCAGAATTTGAAGTTTCCTGGAATCTTAATGCCAGAGCAACAAATAAACACACAAACGTGACGCCCACTTCCAAGAGCTGCTTCTGTCCGGGAAACTAACTCACTGAAAACCCTCTTCTCCAAAATTTTCGTGCATCTCATTTTTTAGCATGCCCACCTTTCTTCACCTTGTCTTCTCGCTCCTTTTCTTCATTCTCTCCCCAATCTCCTCTCCCCTCTTCTCCCAGCTCGGCTCTTGTCCTCGCCTCCTCGTCTCTCCAACCTCTCATTTACCAATTTAGCCGTTTCTTCGTCTATTACGTCCTTCAGTGAAAGTGAAACTATTAGGTAGCGCCCTGCCCGCCTCCCCACAAGCACGCCGAGAGTCCACATTTATCCTTGTCCTATTCTGTTTTTTAACTCCATATTTTATCTTGAACTCCATCCTATTTAAAGACAGGAAGGACCAGGCAGGTGAAATAGTGTTCACCGCCTCTGTCATGGAAGGTCTTCATTCGTTCATGAAACGTGTTACCACCTCGGCAGAAGCAGTGTTAGAGTGACCTGGAGAGTCTGAAGATGTGGCAAAAGACTGGAAGGAGAAGGAATATCATTGCATATAGACAATAAAACAGATGCTGCATTGTTTCCCAATACGTTGTGATCTTTAAAAATGTTCATAAATACAATCTTGATAATGGCCAATTTTCATCAAGATTCAAAAGAGAACAAGGAGCGTAAGTCAATAGTGTCACTGTTAAGAGTGTTGGGACTTCATTTCCTCTGCCTGGTGTTCTTGTGGGAATCTTGGAATTTGACAAAACAGATAATAACCTGTGCTGATCCGGCGTCGTGTGAAAAATAGAGCTGCTAGCAGAGGATGGTTTCGATCCATCGACCTCTGGGTTATGGGCCCAGCACGCTTCCGCTGCGCCACTCTGCTCCCCACTTGCTCGTGCTTTCGTATTTTTCATTAATTTGTACTTGTCTTAACACAAACGTCCAGGTCTGTTAATATTTTTCCCCTCTCTTCCACCCGTCTCTAACCTCCGTCTTTTATCCTGGGTCTGCCGCACATTTCCTTCTCAAAATTGCTGCCGGCAAGAAAATCTCTTACGACGTCTGCGCCTTTGCAACTTACTCAAGAAAACCGAAGCTCTGAAACCCTTTCTCAGGAAGTTGGTATTCAACCCGTTCTCATACACTAATTTGTAGGGATGGATTTAGAATTGATTTTTTTCCCGGCATCTCCCACAGCGCACGTACTGACCCTGGAGTTGGAATGCCTTGGCTCCTCGGCGTCCTTGGCAAGGCCGAGGACAGGGCAGGGGCACTGTGTGGTCGTGTGGCTCTGTCCCCCGCCAGGCTGGAGCGACCAAGGAGAAACTGAAGATGTGGAGGAAGAGAAGAAGAAAAAGAAAACATCTGAGAATCTAACTCCCAGAGTTGAGGGAGACGTGGAAACTACATACCGACTCACAGGAGGTGCAG